>NC_059102.1:273070651-273683606 GCF_020740685.1 Jaculus jaculus
TTTCAAACATTTAGAAGCAAAAGTAACCCAGAAGAACAACCTAATGAATAACTGCTAATGAGTACACATATGAGTAGGTTTTTGCTTTCCTGCTTCATTAGAGAGGCTCTTTTGATTCAAAATCTTGTGATTTTCCTGACACTTTCCCCTCCCCCCATATTCTCCATTTAGTTGAGCAACTTGCATCTTAAGGAAGAGAAAATCAAACCAGATGTCAATGGTGAGTAACTAATAGTTAGTTGAAAGCAAATGTGATTTTTCTTTAGTATTTCTGTTTGGGCATAACAAGTACCTGGAAAAATTGTATTTGCACTTAATAATGGGCTGCATTGATTTGGGACTCAATGAACTAGATAACAATAAAAGTGTGTTTAATATAAGAAAGAGAACACCCAATTGGCTCAAATTATTAAATTTATTACTCACCATAGGACTTGAGCTTCCTTTTAAATGGTTTTTCAGTTTGGGATGAGATACAGTTTGAGCAACTTGTCAGTTTACACATTTTAGATAGTCTGAATTCATAACTGAATTCAAGCTAAGATGGAGGACTCTGAGTTTAGGTTAGTGGTAAAGTGCTTGCCTAACATGTATGCAAGATCCTGGCTTCCGTCGCAAGAACAAACAACAGCAACAAAAATCTAATATAACGTTTACCTGACATGTACGATCTTGTTTTTATAAGCTAAATTTTTACATAAGCTAAAACATTATTTCACTACATTTCTACTAACCAGTCATATATAACATGGAATTTTAGACATTGTAGTCTCATTAACAATAGGATTGCACTGGGCAAGGTGGCACATGCCTTTAATCCCAGCACTTGGGAGGCAGAGGTAGGGGGATCTCCATGAGTTTGACACCACCCTGAGACTACATAGTGAATTCCAGGTCAGCCTGGGCTAAAGCGAGACCCTACCTTGAAAAACAAAAACAAAACAAAAAAAATTAAAAAAAAAATAGGATTTGCAAAGATAGTCCTTGAGTATCAAGATGCTTTCTAATAGCAGGGAGTGGTAGCATACGCCTTTAATCCCAGCACTTGGGAGGCAGAGGTAGGAGGATCCTGTGAGTTTGAGGCCATCCTGAGACTACATAGTGAATTTCAGGTCAGCCTGGGCTAGAGTGAGACCCTACCTTGAAAAACAAACAAACAAACAAAAAATAAAAAGCTTCCTAATGAATTCTGACATTTCAAAAATAATGACGCTACATGAAAACTGTGTTAGTTTTTGAGCTAGAATAAGAGGGCATCAAATAGAAAAGAACTGAACATAAGCAATGTTTCAAAACTTTATTTAGGGGCTAGGAAGATAGCTCACTGGTTAAACATGCTTGGTTGCACATTCAGCCTGGGTTCATTTCCCTAGCTACCTCCATGAAGCTGGACACAAAAGTTGGCACATGAATGTGACATTGGTTTGCAGCTGTGAGAGACTCTGGTGCATGTGCACGTGCACATACATGCACACACATAAATAAATTTTAAATGCTAAGAATTTATTTTAAAAACTTTATTCAGCTAGGTGTGGTGGCGCACGCCTTTAATCCCAGCGCTTGGGAGGCATAAATAGGAGGATCGCCATGAGTTTGAGGCCACCTTGAGACTACATAGTGAATTCCAGGCCAGCCTGGGCTAGAGCAAGACCCTACCTCAAAAAACCAAAAAAAAATTAAAAATTTTATTCAAAACTAAATATGCATATTAATAAAGAAAAATTCTAACTGCATAAAAAAATAAGCTGGGTATGATGGTGTGTGCCTTTGATCCCAGCACTTAGGAGGCAGAGGTAGGAGGATTGCCGTGAGTTTGAGGCCAGCCTGAGACTATAGAGTGAATTCCAGGTCAACCTGGGCTATATAGATAGTATGACCCTACCTTGAACAGCCAAAAAAAAAAAAAAAAAATTAAGGCACAATAAAACTTGTTTTGTTTTTTGTTTTTTTTTTTTGTTTTGTTTTGTTTTGTTTTTGTTTTTCGAGGTAGGGTCTCACTCTGGTCCAGGCTGACCTGGAATTCACTCTGTAGTCTCAGGGTGGCCTTGAACTCACGGCGATTCTCCTACCTCTGCCTCCCGAGTGCTGGGATTAATAAAACTGTTTTTAACAATGCCTTGGTTTTCTCCTTTTTTTTCCACAAATATGAGAATTTTTTGTCAAAGAATTTGAATTTTGTATGACCTCTTTTTATGTCTGATAAAGGTGCTGTTGTCAAGACCAATGCTAATGCAGAGAAAGCAGATGAAGAAGAGAAAGGTAACATAGCTTTAAACCTATATAAATGAGATTCCTTCCAAATTCTAGGAAAATGGGTTGATACAAAGATTTATATATTCATTCATTCATTTAGAGTGTTTTGGAGGGATGCACAGAGAGAGAGAGAGAATATGGGCACACCAGGGCCTTCTGCCAGTGCAAACAAATTCTAGACACATGGTGCTGCTTTCTGTATGTGGTTTTATGTGGGTACTGGGGAATCAAACCCAGCCTTGAGGCTTTACCAACAAGCACCTTAAGTTCTGAGGTATCTCTTCAGCCCCTTTTATAGGTGTTCTGAGAAAGGGCCTTTATAAACCAGATTGGCCTCAAACTTGTGATCTTCCTGCCTCTGCAGTTGTTTTATCTTGATTTGACATTAGTAGGGGTCATAGTACTAGAATAAAAGTTCAATTTAGTAAGTGAAGAATCCTAATGATTTATGTTTTAGAGAAATATTTATACTTTAAGTATATTTACAAATAAAAACTATGACATTTCTTGAATTAGAAGGCTCAATACACATATTTCTGTATGTAAAATACTTATGAAAGGTGAATTCATGGACTTTAAAAGTCTTTGCTCTTTACTGGGCATGGTGGCTCATACCTTTAATCTTAACATTTCGGAGGCAGAGTTAAGAGGATCAATGAGCTCCAGGCCACCCTGAGACTATATAGTAAATTCTAGGCCAGCCTACCTAGAGCAAGACCTTACCTTGGGGGCGGGGGGAAAGTCTTTGCTTTCAAGCTGGGGAGATGCTCAGTTAAATGCACTTGCTGGCAAAGCCTGATGGCCTGGGTTTAATTTCCCAGTACCCACGTAAAACTAGACACAAAGTGCGTTTGGAGTTTCTGTGCAGCTGCTGGAAGCCCTGGTGCACTCATACTCATTTTCTCTCTTCACTTTCTCTCAAAACATTTTAATTAATTTAAAAATAAATATTTTATTTTGGGGCTGGAAGGATAGCTTAACAGTTAAGGGGCTTAAGGACCCAGGTTTGATTCCCTAGGACTCATGTAAGCCAGATATACAAGGTGGTGTATGTATCTGGAGTTTGTTTGCATGGAAGGAGGCCCTGGTGTACCTAATTCCTTCCCTCTCTCTCTTCCTCTTTCTCCCCCTTTCTCTCTGTAATGACAAATTTTCAGTATTTTATTTTGGAGCTGGGCATGGTGGCACACGCCTTTAATGCCAGCACTTGGGAGGCAGTGGTAGGAAGATCGCCAAGAGTTGAAGGCCACCCTGAGACTACATAGTGAATTATTCCAGGTCAGCTTGAGCTAGAGTGAGATGCTACCTCGGAAAAACAAAAACAAAAACAAAAAAATGGACACATGCCAGAGCTTCCAGCCACTGCAAATGAATTACAGATGTATATACCACCTTGTACTTATGTGGGTACTGGGGAATTAACCATGAGTCCTTAGGCTTTGTAGGCATATGCTTTAAGCACTATGCCATTTCTCCAACCCAATGAGTAATTTTTTTTGGTTTTTCGAGGTAGGATTTCACTCTAGCTCAGGCTGACCTGGAATTCACTGTGTAATCTCAGGGTGGTCTCAAACTCATGGCGATCCTCCTACCTTTAAAAATAGGTCTTTGTTCTATTTATTTATTTGTTTTCAAGCAAAGAAAGCGATAGAAGAGAGGCAGAATGGGTACACTAGGGCCTCCAGCCACTGCAGACAAACTCCAGATGCATGCACCACTTTTGTGCATCTGGCTTTATGTGGGTATTGAGGACCCAAACTCAGGTCTTTAGGCTTTGCAAGCAAGCACCCTAACTGCTGAGCCATCTCTCCAGCCCTTTGTTCTCTCTCTCTCTTCATTTTTCAAGGTAGGGTCTCACTCTAGCCCAGGCTGACTTGGAATTCACTCTGTATTCTCAGGGTGGCCTTGAACTCACAGTGATCCTCCTACCTCTGCCTCCCAAGAGCTGGGATTAAAGGCATGCACCACCATACCTGGCTTATTTTTTTGTTTGTTTGTTTGTTTGAGGTAAGGTCTCACTCTAGCTGAGGCTGACCTGGAATGCACTCTGTATTCTCAAGCTGGTGTTGAACTTATGGTGATCCTACCTCTGCCCTCCTGAGTGTTGGGACTAAAGGCGTGAGCCACCATGCCCGGCCTTTGTTCTCTTTTGACAGAGGACAGAGCTGCCCAGTCTTTGCTCAACAAGCTGATCAGAAGCAACCTCGTGGATAACACAAACCAAGTGGAAGTCCTGCAGCGGGATCCGAACTCTCCCCTCTACTCAGTGAAGTCTTTTGAAGAACTTCACTTGTGAGTATTTCTGCATTTAGCTGGAGATGATAGACATGTTGTATATATTTTTTCATACAGCAGACATGTACTTAACACAAAGTCAAGTAATGGATTTAGTTGCTTTTGGCTATTAAGTAAAATATCTAGGTGAAAGGCCAGGTATGGTGGTGCATGCCTTTAACCCCAGCACTCAGGAGGCAGAGGTAGAAGGATTGCCTTGAGTTTGCAGGCACCCTGAGACTACATAGTGAATTCCAGGTTGGCCTAGGGTAGAGCATCTGAGATCCTACCATGAAAAACAGAAACAAACACACAAAAAATAAAATACCTTAGGTTATCTGCCAAAGCTTTAACTACACTTACACATTGTGTCCAATCATTGTTAGTTACAAACTATGTGTAATAGTGAAAAAGGGGGAAAAATATCTCGTGACTTTCATCTTTAATGATTTTTCTAGGAAACCACAGCTTCTGCAGGGAGTCTATGCCATGGGTTTCAACCGTCCATCCAAAATACAAGAGAATGCATTGCCTTTGATGCTTGCTGAACCGTATGTAACTTGCTGCAACTCTACCCCACCTCTGATTTCCTATTTAAGAAAAAATTATCCTATATGAACCCCTTCCCCCAAAAGAAAGGGGCTCTCTCCCTCACTACCGCTGTGCTGGACTGTGGAGACTGAGCCCAGGCCTAGGCTTGCAATAAAGAAACCTATTGCTTTATTTTATTTTTTATTTATTTATTTATTTATTGGTTTTTCGAGGTAGGGTCTCACTCTGGTCCAGGCTGACCTGGAATTACCTCTGTAGTCTCAGGGTGGCCTTGAACTCACAGTGATCCTCCTACCTCTGCCTTCCGAGTGCTGGGATTAAAGGCGTGCACCACCACACCCGGCCTGTTGCTTTTTTTTTTTTAATTTTTTTTTTTTTTTATTTTTATTTGAGAGCGACAGACACAGAGAGAAAGACAGGTAGAGGAAGAGAGAGAGAGAATGGGCGCTCCAGGGCTTCCAGCCTCTGCAAACGAACTCCAGATGCGTGCGCCCCCTTGTGCATCTGGCTAACGTGGGACCTGGGGAACCGAGCCTCGAACCGGGGTCCTTAGGCTTCACAGGCGAGCGCTCAACCACTAAGCCATCTCTCCAGCCCCTGTTGCTTTTTTTAGAAAAAGAAAAGAAAAATTATTTTAAGTCAGGATAATAGGCTCACACCTGTAGTCAAAATACTCAGGAGGCCAAGGCAGGATAATTGAAAATGCAAAGCCTTCTCAGAATGCAGACTGAATTTAAGGCCAGGTCATCTGTGGCTACACAGTGAGTTTGAAGTTAGCCTGAGATCCTGTCTCAAAAAAATGGAGGTAGGGGAGGCTGGAGAGATGGCTCAATAGTTAAAGGTGCTTTGCTTGTAAATCCTGATGGCTTGAGTTTTCCCCAGTACCCACATGAAGCCAGAACCACAAAGTGGCGCATATGTCTGGAGTTCGTTTGCAGCAGTAGGAGGTACTAGCATACCCATATTCAGTCTCTCTCTCTCTCCTAAATAAATTAAATAAATAAACTATTAAAAAGTATTTTTTGAGTCAGGCATGATGGCGCATGCCTTTAATCCCAGCACTCAGGAGGCAGAGGTAGGAGGATCACTGTGAATTTAAGGCCACCCTGAGACTACATAGTGAATTCCAGGTCAGCCTAAGCTAGAGTGAGACCCTACCTCGAAAAAAAAGAAATTGGGGAGGCACTGGAGAGATGGCTTAGCAGTTAAGATGCTTGCCTGCAAAGCCAAAGGATCTAGGTTTGACTCCCCAGTACCCATATAACCCAGATACACAGGGTGGCGCATACATCTCTAGTTCGTTTGAGAGGCTGAAGACCCTGGCGTGCCCAATCTCTCTCTCTCTCTCTCTCTCAAATAAAAAAAAAAAAGCATAGAAATGACATGAGCTGACTCACATTTTATTAGAATCAGTGTTTGCTCTGTAGAGTACAGATAAGAGATGTGGAGTGCTTCATACCCCACCATAAAAATCTTTCTGACACTGAACATGGTGGTGCACACCTTTAATTCCAGCACTTGGGAGGCAAAGGTAGGAGAATTGCCATGAGTTTGAGGCCACCCTGAGAAAGTACATATTGATTTCCAGGTCAGCCTGGGTTAGAACAAAACCCTATCCCAGCAGGGGGGGCACGGATCTCTTTGTGAAGGAATTATATGTAACTTATGTAACTGTGGTATAGAATGTCAGATCTCCAATAAATACAATTTGAAAACTTTTTTTTTGTGGGGGAGGGAGGTTCGAGGTAGGGTCTCACTCTTGCCTAGGCTTACTTAGAATTCACCATGTAGTCTCAGGGTGGCCTCAAACTCAAAGCAATCCTCCTACCTGTTTCCAGAGTGCTGGGATTAAAGATGTGTGCCACCAAGCCTGGCAAAAGCCCATTTTTTGAGGGGGAGGTTTTTGAGGTGAGGTCTCACTCTAGCCCAGGCTGACGTGGAATTCACCATGTAGTCTCAGGGTGGCCTCGAATTCGTGGCGACCCTCCTACCTCTGCCTACTGAGCCAGGCGTGGTGGCTCACGCCTTTAATCCCAGCACTTGGGAGGCAGAGGTAGGAGGATCACCATGAGATCGAGGCCACCTTGAGACAATATGGTGAATTCCATGTCAGCCTGGGCTACAGAGTGAGACCCTACCTTGACCCCCACCACCACAAAAAAAAAAGTGTGTGTGCCGCCACCATGCTCAACTTTATTTTTTTATTTTTTATTTTTTTGGTTTTTTGAGTAGGGTGTCACTGTAGCCCAGGCTGACTGGAATCTACTATGTAGTCTCAGGGTGGCCTTGAACTCATGACAATCTTCCTACCTCTGCCTCCCAAGTGCTGGGATTAAAGGCATGAGCTACCATGCAAAACTCATTTTTTTAAATATTTATTTTACTTATTTATTTGACAGATAGAGAATGGATATAGCAGTGCTTCTAGCCACTGCAAATGAACTCCAGATACATGCGCCACTTTGTACATCTGGCTTAAATGGGTCCTGGGGAATCAAGCCTTGGTCCTTAGGCATTGCAGGCAAGCATTTAACTGCTGAGTCATCTCTCCAGCCAGAAAATTCATTGTTAAGCTTTACATACCTTAATTTATTATTACTTTTTTTAGTTTACTTTATGGTAAAGCTCCTAAACAGTTTCTTTTCTTGTGTAGTCCACAGAACTTAATTGCTCAGTCTCAATCTGGTACTGGTAAAACAGCTGCCTTTGTGTTGGCCATGCTCAGCCATGTAGAACCTACAAACAGATTTCCTCAGGTAAGTATTTGAACTTTGTACTAACATACTCCTAAGGGGGTGCCATTTGATGGCTGGGTGTTGCAGTCAGTTCGCATTGCTGGTAGAAATCACCCAACAAAGAGCAGCTTCTGGGAAAAAGAGATTTATTTTGGCTTACAGGCTCGAGGGGAAGCTCCACGATGGCAGGGGAAAACGATGGCATGAGCAGAGGGTGGACATCAACCCCTGGCCAACGTAAGGTGGACCACAGCAACAGGAGGGTGTGCCAAACACTGGCATGGGGAAACTGGCTATAAAGCCCTTAAGCCCGCCCCCAACAATACACTCCCTCCAGGAGGCATTAATTCCCAAATATCCATCAGCTGGGGAGCTAGCATTCACAACACCTAGGTTTATGGGGGACACCTGAATCAAACCACCACGCTGGGCATGTTTACTCACACCTGTAATCTAAGCACTTAGCATGCAGAGGCAGGAGAATTACTATGAGTTTGAGACCAATATAAAAACAACCAAAAGTTGGGCATGGTGGCGTACACTTTTAATCCCAGCACTTAGGAGGCAGAGGTAGGAACACTGCCATGAGGTCAAGGCCACCCAGAGACTACATAGTGAGTTCTAGGTCAGCCTGGGCTAGAGCGAGACCCTACCTTAACCCCCCCCCCAAAAAAAGAGACAACCAACAATAAACAAAGATCTTTTAATACTTTTTACATAAACTAGAATTCAAGTTGAAAATAGTTTTATTGTTAACAGAAATCATATTCTGTCAGGTGTGATGGCACACATCTTTCATCTCAGCACTTGGGAGGCAGAGGTAGGAGGATCACCATGAGTTCAAGGCCACTGAGACTAAATAGTGAATTCTAGGTCAGCCTGGGCTAGAGTGAGACCCTACCTCGAAAAAAAATGTAATCATATCCCACTTTCCATGTTGTGCCATAGAATAATACTAACTGGCCCTATGTTGACTTGAAGGGGAAAAATATTTACAATTGTTATAGGTTAGAATGTTCTGACAACTACAGGAATTGGTGGCATACACCTGTAATCCCAGAACTTGAGAGGCTGAGGCAGGAAGATCATGAGCTTGAGGCTAACTTGGGCTACAGTATAGTGAACTAGATGACAGTTTGGCCTATGTAGTAAGACTGTCTCAAAAAAAGAATAGACCTCCCCCCCAGGCTTATGCAAACAACCCTTAATTAAACTTAGTGGGTCACAAAAAAAAATAAATAATAAAAAGATATCAAAATAGAAGAGGGACTAGTTGAGAAGAAGGGGTTCAGTGGGACTAGGAAGGTGGAAGCAGACAAGAGAAGATGAAGAGGTGAGCATGATTAAATACACTATGTACACATATAAAATTGTAAAAAATTAATTTACCTAGCTACAGATGATTGGGCTTCTGCGTGAAAATGAAAATACTTAGTAGCAGAGGCCAGTAAGTTAAAAAGGAGACATAAAGGGTAGAGAAAGGAAGGGAGGAGGATACTTAATAGGTTGATATTGTATATATGTAATTACAATGATTGTAATGGGGAGGTAATATGATGGAGAATGGAATTTCAAATGGGAAAGTGTGGGGGTGGGGAGGGAGGGAATTACCATGGGATATATTTTATAATCATGGAAAATGTTAATAAAAATTTATTTAAAAAAATTAATTTAGCAGAGTGTGGTGGCATTCACCTTTAATCCTAGCACTTGGAAGGCTAAAGTAGGAGGAACACTTTGTGTTTGAGGCCAGCCTGTGCTAGAGTGAGACTCTGCCTCTGAAAAATAAAAAATAAAACAAAAGGAAAGGAAATTTAAAAGCAGGCATAGACTGTGAGTTCAAGGCCACCCTGAGACTACATAGCAAATTTCAGGTTAGCCAAGGCTAGAGCAAAAGAGAGACATCAAAAAAGGGGCTGGGCTGGATGTGGTGGTGCATGCCTTTAACCCCAGCACTGGGGAGGCAGGGATAGGAGGATTGCCATGAGGTCAAGGCCACCCTGAGACTAAATAGAGAATTCCAGGTCAGCCTGAGCTACAGTGAGAACCTACCTCAAAAAATCAAAAAAAAAAAGAGCGTGGTGGCGCATGCCTTTAATCCCAGCACTCGGGAGGCAGAGATAGGAGGGCCACCATGAGTTCAAGGCCAGCCTGAGACTACATAGTGAATCCCAGGTCAGCCTGGGCCAGAGTAAGACCCTACCTCAAAAAAAAAAAAAAAAAATCAAAAAAAGAGGGTAGGGCTGGTGGTCTGGAGAGATGACTAAGCGGTTGAGGCACTTGCCTGTAAAGCCTAATGACCCAGTTTTGACTCCCCAGAACCCACATAAGCCAGATGCACAAAGTGGCGCATGTGTCTGGAGTTTGCAGTGGCTAGAGGTCCTGAGTGATCATTCTCTCTCTCTCTCTAATAAATAAATAAATAAAACTTTTTAAAGCCGGGTGTGGTGGTGCACGCCTTTAATCCTAGCACTTGGGAGGCAGAGGTAGAAGGATCACAGTGAGTTCAAGGCCACCCTGAGATTACATAGTGGATTCCAGGTCAGCCTGGGCTAGACTGAGACCCTACCTCAAAAATACCAAAAAAAAAAAAAAAAAAAACTTAAAAAAAAATTTAGGGCTGGAGAGCTGGCTTAGCAGTTAAAAGTATTTGCCTGCAATGCCTAAGGACCTAGGTTCAATTCCCCAATACCCACATAAGCCAGATACACAAGGGGCATATGTATCTGGAGTTCATTTGCAGTGGCTAGAAGCCATGGTGTGCCCATTTTCCCTGTCTTTCTTTCTTACTCTCTCTCTCCTCTTTCAGGATAAATAATTAAATGAAAATTAAAAAAAAAAAAATCCATGTCACAAATGTATTTAAAAAAAATTAAGAAGAGAGCTGGGCATGATGGTGCATGCCTTTAATCCCAGCACTCAGGAGGCAGAGGTAGGAGGATTGCCATGAGTTCAAGGCCACCCTGAGACTCCGTAGTGAATTACAGGTCAGGATGGGCTACAGTGAAACCCTACTTTGAAAAAACAAAAAAATAAAATCCTGGAGAGATGGATTAATGGTTAAAGTACTTGCCTGTGAAGCCTAAGGACTCAGTTCTGTTCCCCAGTATCCATGTAAGCCAGATGCACAAGGTGGCACATGCATCTGGAGCTCATTTGCAGTGGCTAGTGGGCCTGAACACCCATTCTGTCCCTTTCTGTCTTCCTCTTCTTCCCTCTCACATAAATGATAAATAGGAATAGAAAGTCTTGAGAACACTTTTCTTTTTCTTTTATGAGAGAAAGAATTGGTGCACCAGGTCCTCTAACCATTGAAATTGAACTCTAGATGTTTTATTTGTCACTTTGTGTGTGGGTGCCGCCTTATGTGTTTAGGTTCTGTGGGTTTTGAGGAGTCGAACCTGGGTCCTTAGGCTTTGCAGGCAAGTGCCTTAACCACCAAGTAATCTATCCAGCCTTTGAAAACTTTTTGAGTGAGTGAAAAGGAAACTCATGTACAATTAGAAGTTCATATTCTTGCTGTGACTATTAATGTTGACCATCAACTTGCTAGGATTTAGAATTACCTAGGAGATATGCTTTGAGTCTGTCTTGTAAAGGCATTTCCAGTGGGCTTAACTGAGGAAGGGAAACTCACTATATGTGTGGGTGTCATCATCCCCTTGGGCTGTAGTCCCAGAATGAGTAAAAAGGGAGACACTGGCATTTATATCTCTGCTTCCTGATTCAAATGCAGCATGATCAGCCACTTGATACTCCTATAGCTGTGACTTATGATCAACCATATCCCCTCAAAACATGAGCCAAGCTGGGCGTGGTAGCACACGCCTTTCATCCCAGCACTTGGAAGGCAGGGGCAGGAGGACTGCTGTGAGTTTTAGGCCACCCTGAGACTACATAGTGAATTCCAGGTCAGCCTGAGCTAGAGCAAAATCCTACCTCAAAAAAAATAAAAAATAAAAAATAAATAAATAAATATAACTCTTCCCCCCCCCTCCCCCAGGAACTCCAGAAGCATGTGGCACTTGATACATATGGCTTATGTGGGTACTTACCTGAGTCCTTAGGCTTCCCAGGCAAGCACCTTAATGGCTAAACCATCTCTCCAGCCTAACCCTTCCTTAAGTTGCTTTTGTCCAGTGTTTCTCACAGTAATGAGAGAGTAACTGATACAGTTACTGGTGTGTGAGTTTTGTGCTCCAGTGATCAATAATCGTTTTCTAATGTCTTTACCTAACTGGAGTGCTAACCCCTAAGAATTCTAATTGATGACTTCCATTTAAATAATCAAATGGTATACATTTTAATTTATATTCTTTCCTTCAGCCTCACTGGAAGAATAAGTTCTAATGGGAATGCCCCTTGGCAAAAGAGATTTTGTCCTGAACTCTCATTCTGCACTCTTTCCCTGCCAGTGTCTGTGCCTCTCTCCAACATATGAGCTCGCTCTTCAAACAGGAAAGGTGATTGAGCAGATGGGGAAATTTTACCCTGAACTGAAGCTAGCATATGCTGTTCGAGGCAATAAATGTGAGTATACCTAGATGAGTGTGATATCCTAAGTCATTAACTTTGAATCACTTTTTTTGTTGTTGTTTAGTCACAAGGGCTGATACTAAAGGCATGCACCACCACACCCAGCTTTGAATCATTATTTTTTTATGATTTTATTTATTTGAGAGAGACAGTGAAAGGAAGAGGGAGAGAGAAAATATGGGCACACCAGGGCCTCCTGCCATTACAAACAAACTCCAGACACATGTGTTGCTACTATGTGCATTTGGCTTTATATGGGCACGGGGGAATTGAACCTAGGCCATCAAGCTTTGCATGCAAGCAAGTGTCTTTAACCACTGAGCTCTCTCTCCAGCCCTTGAAGGTTTTTTTGTTTGTTTATTTTTGTTTTGTTTTGTTTTGTTTTGTTTTGTTTTGTTTTTTGAGGTAGGGTTTCACTTTAGCCCATGCTGACCTGGAATTCACTATGTTGTCTCAGGGTGGCCTTGAACTCATGGAAATCTTCCCACCTCTGCCTCCTGGGTGCTGGCATTAAAGGTGTGTGCCATGACGCCCAGCCCTTGAATTTTTTTTTTAAATTTTTTGTTGTGTTTTTTATTTATTTATTTGAGAGCGACAGACAGAGAAAGAGGCAGATAGATAGATAGAGAATGGGCACGCCAGGGCCTCTAGCCACTGCAAAGGAACTCCAAATGCTTGCACCCCTTGTGCATCTGGATAACATGGGTCCTGGGGAATCGAGCCTCGAACCAGCGTCCTTAGGCTTGACAGGCAAGTGCTTAACCACCGAGCCATCTATCCAGCCCTGAATATTTTTTTTTATGTTTATTTATTAGAAAGAGAGAGACATATTTTGTGTGTATATATATGTATATGTGTGTGTGTGTGTGTGTGTGTGTGTGTGTGTGTGTGTATATATATATATATAGAGAGAGAGAGAGAGAGTGTGTGCGTGTGTGTGTCAGAGAGAGAGGGGAGGGGAGGGAGGGAGGGAGAGAAAGAAAGAAAGAGAGAGGGAGAGAATGGGCTTGCCAGGGCCTTCAGTCACTGCAAATGAACTTCTGAAGCATGTACTACCTTATGTATCTGGTTTATATTGGTCCCGGCAAATCAAACATGAATCTTTTGGCTTTGCAGGCTAATGCCTTGACCGCTAAGCCATCTCTCCAACTCGCTTGAATTTTTTTTTTTGTTCATTTTTTATTTATTTATTTGAGAGCGACAGACATAGGGAGAAAGACAGATAGAGGGAGAGAGAGAGAATGGGTGCGCCAGGGCTTCCAGCCACTGCAAACGAACTCCAGACGCGTGCGCCCCCTTGTGCATCTGGCTAACGTGGGACCTGGGGAACCGAGCCTCGAACCTGGGTCCTTAGGCTTTACAGGCAAGCGCTTAACCGCTAAGCCATCTCTCCAGCCCTTGCTTGAATTATTTTTAATTTGAGAATTTTTCAAAGCATACCCCGTAGTAATATAATGAATATGTGTATACTCTTCCAATTAGATTCAAAAGCTCAACATGGAAGCTAGGTACTGTGGCACATGCCTTTAATACCAGTACTCAGGAGGCAGAGGTAAGAGGATCACTGTGAATTTGAGGATAGCCTAAGACTACATAGTGAATTCCAGGTCAGCCTGGGCTAGAGTAAGACCCTATGTTGAAAAACAAAACAAACAACAACAACAAAAAGCCCTCAACATGAGCTGGAGATGGCTAGGCAGTTCAAGGCACTTGTATGCAAACCCTTGATGGCCTAGGTTCAGTTCCCCAGTACACAGATGCACAAAGTGGTTCTTGTACCTAGAGTTTGTTTGCAATGGGAAGAGGCCCTGTTGTGCCCATTCTCTCTCTTTCTCCTTACAAACAAATAGTTTTTTTAAAATCCTCAATATTCTACCATTTTTCTTTTATTATTATTATTTTTAATATTTATTTATTTGACAGAGAAAGAAGAGAGAGAGAATGGGTATATGGGCATGCTAGGGCCTCCAGCCATTGCAAACAAACTCCAGATTCATGTGTCATTTGCATCAGGCTAACGTGGGTCCTGTGGAATTGAAGCTAGGTCCTTTGGCTTTGCAGGCAAACACCTTAACCACTAAGCAATCCCTCCAGCCCCCATATTCTTTTATCTACATGTGTTTATACATTCTGCTCAAACATTTAAAAGTAAATTGCAACATTATAACTCGTTATTCCATAATTATTTAATATGCATGTGGACATTATTTACTTACTCAAAATACCCTTGTCACAACCAGTGAAATTTAGGTTCCTTAGGTTAACTAACAATCAGTCCATTTCATTTTTCCTCAGTTTTCTCTAAAGGTTTTCTTTTTTGTTGTTGTTGTTGTTTTTATTTATTTATTTTTTTGAGTTAGGGTTTCACTGTAACCTAGACAGACCCGGAATTCACTCTGTAGTCTCAGAGTGGCCTCAAACTCATGGCAATCCTCCTATCTCTGCCTCCCGAGTGCTAGGATTAAAGGCATGTGCCACCATGACAGGCACAAGATTTTCTTTTTTTTTTAATTAATTTTTTATTTTTATTTATGTATTTGAGAGTGACAGACAGACAGAGAAAGAGGCAGATAGATAATGAGAGAATGGCCATGCCAGGGACTCCAGCTGCAACAAGCGAACTCCAGACACGTGCACCCCCTTGTGCATCTGGCTTACGTGGGTCCTGAGGAAATCAAGCCTCGATCCGAGGTCCTTAGGCTTCACAGGCAAGTGCTTAACCATCTCTCTAGCCATCTCTCCAGCCCAAGATTTTCTTTTTTAAAAATATTTTATTTAGATATATGAGAGGGAAAGAAAGAGAAAGCAGGAGAGGCAGATAGAGAAAATGGGTGCACCAGGGTCTCCAGGCATTACAAATAAACTCCAGACCCATGTGCCACCTTGTGCACATGGCTTAAGTGGGTCCTAGAGAATCAAACCTGGGTCCTTAGAGTTCTTAGGCAAGCACCTTAACCACTAAGCAATCTCTCCAGCCCTTCTTTTGTTTTCTTGTACTCCAGGTTGATCTTGACATTACTCAGCTGGAATTATAAATGCACACTACCATGCTTAGCTTCGGTACATTTTTTTTTTCAAGGTAGGGTCTTGCTTTAGCCCAGACTGCAGGCTGAGCTGGAAGTCACTGTGCAGTCTCAGGTTAGTCTTGAACTCACACTGATCCTCCTACCTCCACCTACTGAGTGCTGGGATTAAAAGTGCATGCCACCACACCAGGCTCTCTCTTTTTTTTTAAAGATTTTATTATTTATTTGAGAAAGTGAGAGAAAGAGGCAGCTAGAGAAAATGGGCATGCCAGGGCTTTAACCTCTGAAAAGGAGCTCCAGATGCATATGCTACCTTGAGCATCTGGCTTAAATAGACCCTGGGGAATTGAACATGGGTCATTTGGTTTAACAGGCAAGTGCTTTTAACTACTAGAACATCTCTGTAACCCTCTTTTTGAAAAAAAAAAAAAGTACATATATATATATATATATATATATATATATATATTTTTTTTTTTTTTTTGAGAGAGAGAAGCAGAGAGAATGGGCACACCATGGCCTCCTCCTACTACAAATGAACTTCAGACATTTGTGTCACTTTGTCAAAGCATCTGGCTTTACATGGGTACTGGAGAATTGAACCCAGGCTATCAAGCTTTGCAAGCAGTTGCTTTTAACTGCTAAGCCATCTTCTTCAGACCCACCACTTTCTCTTTATGACTGCTGTTTTTTGGGGAGGCGCTTCAAGGGTCTCACTGTAGCCCAGGCTGTCCTGGAATTCACTATGGAGTCTCAGGATAGCCTTGAACTCAACAGCGATCCTTTTACCTCTCTCTTCTGAGTGCTGGGATTTAAAAAGCTGTCATAATAAACCAGGCATTGTGGCACACGTCTTTAATCCTAGCACTTCGGAGGCAGAGGTAGAAGGATCACTGTGAATTTGTGGCCAGCCTGAGACTCCATAGGGAATTCCAGGTCAGTCTGAGCTAGAATAAGACCCTGCCTTGAAAAAAAAAAAATTTATTTATGATAGAGAGAGGCAGATAGAAAGAGAATGGGTGCTGTAGGGCTTCCAGCTGCTGCCAATGAACTCCACATGCATGTGCCACCTTGTGCATATATGGATCCTGGGGAATCAAACCGGGTCCTTTGGCTTTTCAGGGAAGTACCATAACAGCTAAACCATCTTTCCAGCCCGCCACCCACCCCTTTTTTTTGAGATGAGATGTTTTCTGTATTTTGGAAGCAAAGGAGGATAGGCAGGGCTTTGAAATCCACAGCTGGCTTTGCTTTTGAAAACTCTTTGTCTTCCTTCACAGTGGAAAGAGGTCAGAAGATCAGTGAGCAGATTGTCATTGGCACCCCTGGGACCGTCCTAGACTGGTGCTCCAAGCTCAAGTTCATTGATCCCAAGAAGATCAAAGTATTTGTTCTGGATGAGGCTGACGTGATGATAGCTACTCAGGGCCACCAAGACCAGAGCATCCGCATCCAGAGGTAGGGAATGGAGCCAGAAGGAGATGGCAGAGCCTCCTCTTGCTCCTGTCAGGTTCTTTGCTCTGCCCTGTGCAGCAGCATTTGGCGTCGGCCCGGGTTGAGAAGGGGGACCTGGGACCTCACCTCGCCCAGTGCCACCCTGGTGTGCTCCTCTCCCTCCCGGGGCTGTTCTGCACCCCAGACAGCCTGAGCGGCCAGAGCCCATTCAGGCAGTGGAGGCCGAGCTTCTGTTCCTTCTGGTGAAAAGCTGCACCTCGCCTCCACTTGCAGGATGCTGCCCAGGAACTGCCAGATGCTGCTTTTCTCTGCCACCTTTGAAGACTCAGTGTGGAAGTTTGCCCAGAAAGTGGTTCCAGACCCCAACATTATCAAACTGAAGCGTGAGGAGGAGACGTTGGACACCATCAAGCAGTATTATGTCCTGTGCAATAACAGAGAGGAGAAGTTCCAGGCCCTGAGCAACCTGTATGGAGCCATCACCATTGCTCAAGCCATGATCTTCTGCCACGTGAGTAGCGGCTGAAGGCCTGCAGGGGCTGCCCCACTCCTGCCTACTATGGGCAATAGCTTTAGGATGTCTCAGAGGAAAGCTGGCTTGAAATACCCACAAGAAAAACAAAATCACAGTGGAGGGCTAGAGAGATGGCTTAGTGGTTAAGGCATTTGCCTGCAAAGCCAAAGGATCCTAGTTTGATTCTCCATGACCCACATAAGCCAGATGAACAAGGGGTGCATGCATCTGGAGTTTGTTTGCAGTGGCTGGAGACCCTAGTGCACCCATTCATTCTCATTCTCTCTAATAAATAAATAAATTATATATATATATATACATACACATATATATACTTTTTAAAAATCACAGTAGAAAGAGGTCAAAACACCTATGATCCAGTTGTCATTTTCTCTTTTTTTGTTTTGTTGTTTTTTTTTGTTCTTTAGGTAGGGTCTCACTCTGGAATTCACTATGTACTCAGGGTGGCCTTGAACTCACTGCAATCTGTCTACCTCTGCTTCCCGAAGGCTACCCATTGTCATTTTTACCTCTAAAGGGGCTCTGCTCTTTCATGAGCCCTCTGCCACAACCATCTCCAGTCTGAGGACAAGATTCCACTGTGTGAAACTAAAAAGAAAGAAAATGACATTCACTTTCACCTGCACTGAGTCATACTCTTCTCAGGTTTCTGCTTTAGATAGACATCTTTCATCATACTTCTTAGAGGTTGCTCCATGGGACTGGGGAGATGCTTCAGCAGTTACATGTGCTTGTTTACAAAGCCTTTTAGCCTGGGTTCAGTTCCTCAGTTACCCACATAAATCTAGACAAGCATTCATTTGCAGTGGCAAGAGACTCTGGAGTACACACAAACAAAAACAAATAATAAAGTTAAAATTTCGGGGCTGGGGTCCTGGAGAGATGGCTTAGAGGTTGAGGAGTTTGCCTATAAAACCAAAGGACCTCCATTCGGTTCCCCAGGACCCACATAAGTCAGATGCACTAGGGGCACATGCATCTGGAGTTCGTTTACAATGGCAGGAGGTCCTGGTGTGCCTGTTCTCTCTCTCCCTCTCTCTGTCTCATTTGCTTTCTCTCTCTTTTTGCCTTAACTGCTAAGCCATATCTCCAGCCCAAAACATAACTTTTTAACTTTTGTAAATGAACGCATTTGGCTCAGTCCACTGTATTCCTTGATGATGAAAAAATAAGAGCATTGGGAGGCAGAGGTAGGAGGATCACCGAGAGTTCGAGGCCACCCTGAGACTACATAGTGAATTCCAGGTCAGCCTGAGCCAGAGTGAGACCCTACCTCGAAAAACCAAAAAAAAAAAAAAAAAAAAGAGCAGTTAATTTATCTAAACAAAATCCACATGGCCAAAATTCCATGTGACAGATTTAAAGCATACTGTTCACTGACCTCTTTAGAACTTAGTGTATTATAATGGCAACTAGCCCCATTTTTGTGGATATCTTTGTCTTTGTTTTTGCTTTTGTTTTACAGGTCTCTTCATTAAAAACAATTCTTTTCACTCCAGACCCGCAAGACAGCTAGCTGGCTGGCAGCAGAGCTCTCAAAAGAGGGCCACCAGGTGGCTCTGCTGAGTGGCGAAATGATGGTGGAACAGAGGGCTGCAGTGATTGAGCGCTTCCGAGAAGGCAAAGAGAAGGTTCTGGTGACCACCAACGTGTGTGCCCGTGGTAAGCAAGATTGGCCAGGTTGGCCAAGCTCGGGGTCCCAGGCACCGTGAGCAAGATACGTCCTCACATCCAGGGAGGCGGATGGTGTGGTTGGGTCTCTCCTTTGTAGGATAGGGTGACAAGAACCTCCCAGAAGCCAGCAGGCTGCCATTGTGGAAGGACACTCCAGGCGCTGGCTGCTTGGGATCAGAGCCTGCTCTTCCTGGGGCACCTCTGGCTGTTGAGCTGTGTCTCCAATGACGCCTGCTTTCTGATGTCTTAGATTTTAGCACCTGCCACAGTTTTGTTCTTTTGCTTCTACTACAGGCCTGCAGGTGTCCTCTACTGCCCACATCCTAGAGGTGGCCTGCCCCAGGCTCTGCCTTGACTGGAATTGGGTGTTTGGCTGAGTGGGTGATTACGTCTCCTCCTCTGACTCCTCTCTGTGTGTCCGTCCCTCCAACTCCTACATGCAGGTATCGACGTTGAACAAGTATCAGTCGTCATCAACTTTGATCTGCCCGTGGACAAGGACGGGAACCCAGACAACGAGACCTACCTGCACCGGATCGGGCGCACAGGGCGCTTTGGCAAGCGGGGTCTGGCGGTGAACATGGTGGACAGCAAGCACAGCATGAACATCCTCAATAGGATCCAGGAGCATTTTAGTGAGTCCTTGGAGTGTACTACGCATGAGTCTTTTCAGAGGGGGCGTGGGAGAGGGGGGTTTCGTGTGGCCCATGAGAGGCTCTGTCCATGCACATGCTCATGCTGCCCCCCCACCCTCCCACCCTAGGGATGGTCCCAGGGAGCACACTGGGAGCGTTCCAGGCTTGGGGCCTGGAACGGAAGCTCAGCTGGTGCCAGGCTGAAGGGCCTGAGCTCTGGCTGTTGGTATCAGTGACCAGGGCCTTGTTGCCCCCCACTCAGACTCTGGAAGCCTGCCTCTGTGGTCAGATGATGTCACTGTGGTCCAAAGCATTGGTACCTTCCCGTGTCTTCCTTCTCCCCGTGCTCTTCTAGGTGACTTTGGCTATTTCCATCACAAGTCCATGATGGTCTCTTCAAATCTTCTTTCCCCTAGATAAGAAGATAGAAAGATTGGACACGGATGATTTGGACGAGATTGAGAAAATAGCCAACTGAGAAGGCCGCCAAGCGTCTGTTGTGCTCCAGCGCCACTCCGTGCTGTCCCCGTAGGAGACCAGTGCTCTCATGGCTTAGGTCTTGACGTCACCTCAGAGAAGAAGGCCCGCGTAGAAAAACTACCTACCTCATTCAGAATTACGTTTGGACTTGACAAAAATTTGTACAAATGATGGAGGATGGTAGAATATTTGTTTATAACTTTGGAAGATTAGGCATGAATACACAGAAATTTACCTTTGGAGGTTCCATCTTTTTTTTTGTTTTTTGTTTCTTTTTTCCTGGTCAATTTTTCTCCCATCATTATGCTCATCTCTGCTGTGGTTCTAGACAATGTAGATACTTCCCCTGGAATCCTTATGCCAAACCTTGCCTGTTTTCAGGCTTGGAGTGTACAGGGCAGCCTTCAGCCTTGTGTAACAGTACAGAAGAGAAGAGGAAGTATAGAGGGATAGGTCCTAAGTAAAATCAGTACGTAAACCAGCTATTGTATCTGGAAGATGGTATGAGGCATCAGAGTTGCCTATGAGCTATTGCTTAGAACTTGTGGAATGTCTCATCTGAACATTACCAGACCCTCTATGCTAACACTCATATTAGGAAGAGATGTGTTATGATAGACCAAAATGCCAACCCCTGGGGCCGTGTGACTTTTTTTTTTTTTCAGAGAGAGAGAGAATGGGTGCACCAGGGCCTCCAGCCGTTGCAAATGAACTCCAGACACATGCACTCCTTATGCATCTGGCTTACATGGGTCCTGGAAAAGCAAACCGGGGTCCTTTAGCTTTGCAGGCAAATGCCTTCATTGCTAAGCCATTCTTCCAATCCCAGGACTGTTTTTGTTTGTTTTTTGAAGTTGGGTCTCTCTCTAGCCCAGTCATAACCAAGAATTTACTCTGTAGTCTCAGGCTATCCTTGAACTCACAGAGATCCTCCTACCTATGCCTCCCTAGTGCTGGGACTAGAGACAAGATTTGTGCCACCATGTGCAGTAACCTTTTCTTTTCATCAGACAGTAGTCTGTATATATGCACATCTGATTATTGATGGGCCTTTTGCTTGTACTTCAGTAAGTCCTGTGGAGAAGTCATCGTGGAGAATTGGTGGTAGCCCTGGCTGTTTCACAGGCGCTTGAACCATCTATTTTTTCTTGTTTGTTTTTTTTTTCTTTGAGGTAGGGTCTCACTCTATTCCAGGCTAACCTGAAATTCACTACGTAGTCTCAGGGTGGCCTTGAGCCCTTAAACTCATGGCAGTTCTCCTACCTCTGCCTCCCCAGTACTGGGATTAAAGATGTGTGCCACCATGCCTGGCCTCATCATATATATACACACATACATACATACATACATACATACACACACACACACATATATATGTCCATAACATCACCTTGATCCTTAGTAGTCCCAAAAGGTTGTTTGAGGTTTGAATCCTCAGTGGATATTATAGCTTCAAGTTGCTAATTGGCAGCCTTAATCCACGTATGGTCAGTAATAGTTAAAGATCTTGCTTTGTGCCAAGCATGGTGGCACATGTCTTTAATTCCAACATTCAAGAGGCAGGAATAGGATTGCTGTGAGTACAAGGCCACCCTGTGACTACATAATGAATTCAGGTCAGCTTAGGCTAAAGTAAGCCCCTACCTTGAAAAAGAAAGGGGGACACTGGAGAAATAGCTTAGTGGTTAAGGCACTTGCTTGTGAAGCCTAAGGACCCATGTTCAACTCTCCAGGTCCCACGTGAGCCAGATGCACAGTGACATAAGTGCACAATGTTGTAGCTGCACACAAAGAGGCATACATGTCTGGGGTTTGATTGTAGTAGCTGGGGGCCCTGGCGTGCCATTTCTCTCCGTCTTTCTCTCACATTAAAAAAAAAAAATTGCTTAGCCGAGCATGGTGGCACACCAGCACTCAGGAGGCAGAGGTAGAAGAATTGCTGTGAGTTCAGGGCCACCCTGAGACTACATAGTGAATTCCAGGTCAGCCTGGACTACAGCAAGACCCTACTTCAAAAAACCAAAACAACAAAACAAAAAAAAAAAAACTTGGGGGCTGGAGGGATGGCATAGTGATTAAGGCGCTTGCTTGCAAAGCCAAAGGACTCAGGTTTGATCCCCCAGGACCCACATAAGCCATATGCACAAGGTGGCACATGCATCTGAAGTTCATTTGTAGTGGCCGGAGGCCCTGACATGCCCATTCTCTCTCTCTCTCTCCCCCTTTCTCTCTGTCAAATAAATAAAAATAAAAGAGGAAGATATGTTTAAAAAAACAAACAAACCTTGGGCTGGAGAGGTGGCTTAGCCTTTAAGCACTTGCCTACAAAGCTGAAAGGACCCAGGTTTGATTCCCCAGGACCTATGTAAAGCCAGATGCACAAGGTGGCACATGTGTCTGGAGTTCTTTGAAGTGACTAGGGAGGTCCTGACATGCCCATTCTCTCTGTATTATATATATAATCTTTCTCTTTTATTTTTGGTCTTTTGAAGTAGAGTCTCACTGTAGCCCAGGGAGGGAGCCCTGAACTCACGGCAGTCCTCCTATTATGTCTCCCGAGTGCTGTGATGAAGGGCATGCACCATCATGCCAGGCTTCAAACTTTCAAACTAAAAAAAATATATCTTAGCTGGGTGTGGCAGCACATGTCTTTAATCCCAGCACTCAGGAGGCAGAGGTAGGATTGCCATGAGTTTGAGGCCACCCTGAGACTACATAGTGAATTCTAGGTCAGCCTGAGCTAGAATGAGACCGTACCTCAAAAAAAAAAAAATATATATATATATATATATATATATATATATATATATATATCTTCCTTTGTGTTGGGCATGGTGGTGCATTCCTCACTGCTAGTTTGAGGCCACCCTGAGACAACATGGTGAATTTTAGGTTAACCTGGGCTAGAGCAAGACCCTATCTTGAAAAAAATGTAGAGCAAACAGTAGAAATGGGTGATTCCTCACACCTTGCCAAGGCTGTGGGTACCTAAGAGTGACAGCAGAGCTGAGATGAATCAGTGCAGGAGCAGTCGACACTCCCGTCCCATCAGAAGGGGCATTCTTCAGGTGCAGGACAACTGCTTTTTTACTTATTTATTTGACAAAGAGAGGGAGAGAGAAGGGGCAGATAGAGAGAATGGGTGCTCCAAAACAAACTCCAGACGCATGTGCCACCACATATATCTGGCTTACTTGTATCCTGGGGAATCAAACCTGGGTCCTTTGGCTTTGCAAGCAAGTGCCTTAACCACTAAGCCATCCCTCCAGCCCATGACTGCTTTTTCTAGGATTTGTGTAGGAGAATGTGTCTTAAAGCCAGGTCTGTAAGTGGGAAATGAAAGGGTCAATGTCAACCTTTAGGTGGTTTCCTTAATGTCAGAGTAACCATCAGACCAGTGGATTTCCAGTTCTGCTACTTCCCTGAGTAGGTACTTGATTATGCACAAGTTTTCTATGTTGTTGGTCAACTTTAAACCATTTTAAGAACTTTTTTTGTTTTTCAAGCAGGGTCTTACTCTAGCCCAAGTTGACTTAGATAGAACTTTCTGTAGTCCTGGGCTGGTCTTGAACTTACTATCTTTGGAGTCTTTCAGAAAAAAATTTTATGTTCCAAACCTGAAATAATTAAACAAGGATTATTTGGGCTAGAGAGATGGCTTAGCAGTTAAGGAACTTGCCTACAAAGCCAAAGGACCCAGGTTCAATTCCCTGGTTCCCAAGTAAAGTTAGGTGAAAGGTATCCTATGCATCTGGAGTTCATTGGTAATGGCTAGAGGCCCTGGCATGCTCATTCTTTCTCTCTCTGCCTCTTCCTCTCTCTCAAGTAAATAAAATAATTTAAAAATATGGACCACAGTTTAAGAAGTTAATAGACTTTTAAAAAATATTTTATTGAGCCGGGCGTGGTGGCGCACGCCTTTAATCCCAGCACTCGGGAGGCAGAGGTAGGAGGATCGCCATGAGTTCAAGGCCACCCTGAGACTACAGAGTTAATTCCAGGTTAGCCTGGACAAGAGTGAGACCCTACCTCGAAAAACAAAAAAAAAAAAAAAAAAAAAAAAGTTTTGTTGGGGAAATGGCTTAGCAGTTAAGGCGTTTGCCTGTGAAACCTAAGGACTCCAGTTCAATTCCCAAAGACCCACGTAAGCCAGTTGCACAAAGGGGTGCATATATCTGGAGTTCGTTTACAGTGGCTGGAGGCTCTACCTCTTCCCCTCCGTCCATACCTCCCTCTCTTGTAAATGAATAAATAAAAATATTTTTTTAAATGTTTTATGGCTGGAGAAATGGCTTAGCAGTTAAGGCTCTTGCCTGTGAAGCCTAAGGATCCATGTTCAATTCCTCAGATCCCTCCCTGAATGCTGGGATTAAAGGCATGTGCCTCCATGTCTGACTTTCCATCTTGGTTTTTGAGACAGGGTCTCTCTCTGAACCTGGAGATCCCTGATTTGGCTACACTTGATAACCAACAAACTCTAAGGATCCTCTGCCTCTGCCTCCCCAGTGCTGGACAGGCATGTGTTGCTATGTCTGGCTTTTACATAGGTGCTGTGTATCTGAACTTAGGTTTAGTGGAGCAAGCATCTTACTGACTGAGCCCCCATTTATAAGTTCTTTTTAAATTTATGTGTGTGCGTATGTATGTAGGGGCATGTGTGAGAGACATTGTGGGTGAGTGTGAGCCATGGCATGCATGTGGAAATCAGAGGCCAACTTTTAGGTTGGTTCTTACTTTCCAGCTCATTTGAGGCAGGGTTTCTCTCTCTGGGTCTTACTGCTATTTTGCTATGCTGCTCTCTGTCTCTTTCTGAGCATCCAGGAAGTTCTCCTGTTTCCACTTCCCATCTTGTAGTCAGCAGGTTGACATGACAGAAGTCCTCCCAGTCTTCTTCGGGCTTTTTCTTTTTTCTTTTTTTGGTTTTTCGAGGTCAGCTCTCACTGTAGCTTAAGCTGAACTGGAATTCACTATGGAGTTTCACAGTGATTCTCCTACCTCTGCCTCCCAAGTGCTGGGATTAAAGGCGTGCACCACCACACATGGCCAATAGTCCTTATTTTTGTTGTCTGACTCCAGTGGCAGCATTTTCCAAAGTGACACAGTGCAAATGAGAGCAGTCTGAGAAACTAGAGCTAAGAGGCTAAGACCCTGCTTTCTCCATAAGCTGATATGGGCTTCCTCAGAACAGCTTTGAATTCCCAGTGTGATATCAGAGGAGAGGTGGGGGTGATACTGCTTGTCTTGCTGGGCTGGCATCCCTATATAGCACGGTGGAGAGCTGCTCCATAGCAATTTTAGCATGAGATGGACAGGAGTAGGCAGTGGGAAGAAAATATTAGATGACAAGTTGGGCACAGTGACACACAACTGTAATCTTGACATTAGGGAAGCTAAGGCAGGAGGATTGAAAGTTTGAGGATCAGGCAAATACATAAGTATGTTTGTAAATATATGTGCGCACACACATACACAGGCTTGAGACATGGTTTAGCTGTTAAAGTGCTTGCCTGCAAAGCCAAAGGACCCAGATTTGATTCCCCAGGACCCACATAAAGCCAGATAGATGCACAAGGTGACACATGCATCTGGAGTTCATTTGCAATGGCTAGAGGCCCTGGTGTGCCCATTCTCTATTTACCCCTTCCTCTCTCTCTCTCTCTCAGTTTTTTTTTTTTTTAATGAGTCGGAACTAAAGAGATGGCTTAGTGGAGCTGGGCGTGGTGGTGCACGCCTTTAATCCCTGTACTCGGGAGGCAGAGGTAGGAGGATAGCTGTGAGTTCAGGGCCACCCTGAGACTACAGAGTGAATTCCAGGTCAGCCTGGGCTAGAGTGAGACCCTACCTTGAAAAACAAAACAACAACAAAAAAAAAGAGATGGCTCAGTGGATAAGAGGCTTGCCTGCAGAATGTAAGGACCAGAGTTCGATTCCCCAGTACCCACATAAAACCAGATGCACAAGATAGCACATGGAGGGCTGAAGGATGGCTTGGTGATTAAGGCACTTGCCTACAAAGCCAAAGGACCCAGGTTCAATTCCCCAGGACCCATGTAAACCATATGCACAAGTGGCGCATGCATCTGGAGTTTGTTTGCAGTGGCTGGAGGCCCTGGCGCGCCCATTCTCTCTTTCAAATAAATAAATATTTTAAAAAAAATTTTTTTAAGGTAAATATTTTTAAAAGAAAATTTGAGGAACATTTGGGCTACATAGCAAGTTCGAGTTTGGCCTGGACTACAAAGTTGAGTCCCTGTCTCACCAATAAATAAGCTTGAGAGTGGTGATTGGATGCTATGTCAGCCAGCAAAATAGGACACTTACCTTCTCTGATATAGCAAGTAGTAGGTTTGCATCTTGAGAAAATGATTCTCCATCTTTTTTATGTTTTAAATTTTTTTTAAATTTGTTTTGGTTTTTTAAGGCAGGGTCTCACTCTAGCCCAGGATGACCTAGAATTCACCATGTAGTCTGAGGGTGGCCTTGAACTCATGGTGACCCTCCTACCTCTGCTTCCCAAGTGCTAGGATTAAAGGCGGGCGTCACCAGGCCTGGCTTGTTTTTTATTTTTATTTTATGGGCACTTTGTGCATCTGGCTTACATGAGTCCTAGAGAATTGAACGTGGGCCTTTGGCTTTGCAGGCAAGTGTCTTAACTGCTAAGCCATCTCTCCAGCCCTTCTTTAAATTTTTATTTATTTGAGAGAGAAAGGGAATGGGTGCACCAGGGCCTTCAACTGTTGCAAATGAACTCCAAACTCATGTACCACCCTGTGCATCTGGCTTATGTGGGTCCTAGGGAATCCAACCTGGGTCCTTTGGCTTTGCAGGCAAACACCTTAATCAATAAGCCATTTCTCAAGCTCCCCTCCACTTTTTTTTTTTTTTCACTTTGAGAGAGTTTAATGTTACTCCCTCCACTTTTTTTGTTGTTGTTTATTTTTAGTTTTTTGAGGTAGGGTCTCATTTTAGTCCAGGCTGACCTGAAATTCACTATGTAGTCTCAGGCGAGCCTCAAATTCAGTGGTCCTTCTACCTCTGCCTTCTGGGTGCTGGGATTAAAAGCCTGGACCACCACACCAGACCCATATTCAGTCTTAAATAAATAAACAGGAAATAGAGAAAAGATTCAAAACACCAGGAAACAGTACAAGGAAGAATTCACAGGAATGTACAATCCTATATGGGCAGAGATGAACCTGGTTCATCCTCTCAAAGGGAAGACAAATCACTGCGTCAATGCCATGAGGCTCTATCCAGAGCACGCAATTCCAGATGGCCATGGTAGATTCTAGACAAAGGAGCTATGCTTAGAAAACAAGGCAGAAATGTAGTCCTTTATCTGCGGAGTATGATGGATACAACAAAGCATCAGTAGATGAAGACTTCTCTTGGCATTCTCATGGGAGATACTTAGTATGGTTGTGGAGCTCCTGGGGAGCCAGAGGATGGATACAGGAAAGGAAATGTGAGGTGTGAAGACTGAAGATGAATGAATGAAACAACATTGGAAATGATCTGGCCAGCCATCTTCCTAGAAGAGTCTGTTTGTCCACTATTTCTATTAATTTGTCTCTCTTCTGTTTAGAAACTTCTGTGCTGTGTTTAATGCTGGGGAATGTACCTCTTCAGTTCTGCTGCTTGTTCTGAGTATTTGGGAGGTATTGAAATAAAGATACTCTTTTTGTTTATTTAAGAGTGACAGACAGAGAGAGAGAGAGAACTCCAGACAGGTGCGCCCCCTTGTGCATCTGGCTAATGTGGGTCCTGGGGAATTGAGCCTTGAACCGGGGTCCTTAGGCTTCACAGGCAAGTGCTTAACCGCTAAGCCATCTCTCCAAACCATTTTTTATTTTTTTTTGAGATAGGGTCTCACTGTAGCTCAGGCTGACCTGGAATTCACTCTGTAGTCCCAGGCTGGCCTCAAAATTATAGTGATTCTCCTACCTCTGCCTTCTGAGTGCTGGGATTAAGGGATGCACCACCATGCCTGGCTAAAGATACATTTTATTTATTTATTTATTTATTGCTTTTTCAAGGTAGGGTCTTGCTCTAGCCCAAGCTGACCTACAATTCACCATACAGTCTCAGGCTGGCTTCTAATTCATGGTGATCCTCCTGCCTTCTTACCTCTGCTTCCAGAGTGCTGGGATTAAAGGCATGTGCCACCATGGCTGGCTTAAAGATACTCCTTATTAAAAAACATATTTTCTCAATTTATTTAAATTATTTGAGAGAGAAAGAGAGAGAGAGCAAGCGAGTGGGCATGCCAGGGCCTCTAGCTGCCACAAATTCCATATGCATGTGCCACCTTGTGCATCTGGCTTTAAGTCAGTACTGGGGAATGGAATCTGGGTCCTTTTGGCTTTGCTGGTAAGTGCCTTGGTTGCTAAGCCATTTCTCCAGCTCAAGATACTCTTTTTGTTGTTATTGTGGTTTGTTTTGATTTTTTGAGGTAAGGTTTTGCTCTAGCTCAGGATGACTTGGAATTCACTATGAAGTCTCAGGGTGGCCTTGAACTCATAGCTATCCTCCTATCTCTGCCTCCCAGGTGCTGGGACTAAAGGTGTATGCCATCACACCCCGTTCCAAGATAAGATTTTGTGGGGGACCGTTGACGTAGGGTCTCACTGTAGCCCAGACTGACCTAGAATTCTCTATGTACTCTCAGGGTGGCCTCAAACTCATGGAAATCCTCCTACCTCTGCCTCCCAAGTGCTAGGATTAAAGGTGTGCACAACCACAACTGGCTCCAAGGTACTCTCTTTAAAAAAGAATAGTTTTGGGCTAGAGGGGTGACTTAGTGGTTAAGATGTTTGCATGCAAAGCCAAAGGACCCAGGTTTGATTTCCCAGGACCCACGTTAGCCAGATGCACAAGGGGCGTACGGGTCTGGAGTTCATTTGCAATGTCTGGAGGTATTGGTGTGCCCATTCTCTCTTTCTCTGTCAAATAAATAAATAACATAAAATAAATAGCTGGGCATAAGTGACACATGTCTTTAATCCCAGCACTTGGGAGGCAGTGGTAGGAGAATCGCCATGGAGTCCAGGCCACCCTGAGACTACATAGTGGATAACAGGTCAGCCTGAAGTAGAGTGAAACACTACCTCGAAAAACCAAAATAAATAAATAAAATAAAATAAAAAATAGTTTTTATTGGGCTGGAGAGATGGCTTAGCAGATAATGGGCTTGCCTGTGAAGCCCAAAAACTCATGTTCGAATCTCCAGGTCCCACATAGCCAGATGCACAGTGATGGAAGCATGCAATGTTGCACATGCACCACAAGGGGGCACATGAATCTGTAGTTCCTGGGCAGCTGCTGAAGGCCCTGGCATGCCTGTGCCTATTCTTTCTCTCTCCCTCTCTCTCCCTCTATAGTAAATAAAAAAGTAAATAATATAGTTTTATCTACTTATTTGAGAGAGATAGAAAAAAGACGCAGGCAGAGAGTGAGTATGGGTGCACCAAGGCTTTCTGCCACTGCAAACAAACTCCAAAGGTATGCACCACTTTGTGCATCTGGCTTTATGTGAGTGCTAGGCATTGGAACCTGATTGTTAGTTTTTGCAAGCTATTACCTATAGCCACTGAGCCATCACTCTAACCCTTAAGGATACTTTCATAAACTGTTAATTTTTTCCTTTTTTAAAAAAAAATTTTATTCGCATTTTCCATGATTATAAAAAAATATCCCATGGAAATTCCCTCCCTCCCCCCCTGCACTTTCCCCTTTGAAATTCCATTCTCCATCATATTACCTCCCCATCTCAATCATTGTACTTACATATATACAATATCAACCTATTAAGTACCCTCCTCCCTTCCTTTCTCTTGCCTTTATATCTCCTTTTTAACTTACTGGCCTCTGCTAGTAAGTATTTTCCTTCTCACGCAGAAGCCCAATCATCTGTAGCTAGGATCCACATATGAGGGAGAACATGTGGTGCTTGGCTCTCTGGGCCTGGGTTACCTCACTTAGTATAATCCTTTCCAGGTCCATCCATTTTTCTGCAAATTTCATAACTTCATTTTTCTTTGCCGCTGAGTGGAACTCCATTGTATAAATGTGCCACATCTTCATTATCCACTCATCAGTTGAGGGACATCTAGGCTGGTTCCATTTCCCAGCTATTATAAATTGAGCAGCAATAAACATGGTTGAGCACGTACTTCTAAGGAAATGAGATGAGTCCTTAGCATATATGCCTAGGAGTGCTATAGCTGGGTCATATGGTAGATCAATCTTTAGCTGTTTCAGGCACCTCCACACTGATTTCCACAATGGCTGGACCAGATTGCATTCCCACCAGCAGTATAGAAGGGTTCCTCTTTTTCCACATCCCCACCAACATTTATGATCCTTTGTTTTCATGATGGTGGCCAAACTGACAGGAGTGAGATGGAATCTCAATGTAGTTTTATTCTGCATTGCCCTGATGACTAGTGACGTAGAACATTTTTTTAGATGCTTATATGCCAATCGTATTTCTTCCTTTGAGAACTCTTTATTTAGCTCCATAGCCCATTTTTTTGATTGGCTTGTTTGATTCCTTATTATTTAACTTTTTGAGTTCTTTGGATATCCTAGATATTAATCCTCTATCAGATATATAGATGGCAAAGATTTTTCCCATTCTGTAGGCAGCCTCTTTGCTTTTTTCACTGTGTCCTTTGCGGTGCAAAATCTTTGTAATTTCATGAGGTCCCAGTGATTAATCTGTGGTTTTATTGCCTGAGCAATTGGGGTTGTATTCAGAAAGTCTTTGCCAAGACCAATATGTTGTAGGGTTTCCCCTACTTTTTCCTCTCGCAGTTTCAGAGTTTCAGGTGTGATGTTAAGGTCTTTAATCCATTTGGACTTAATTCTTGTGCGTGGCGAGAGAGAAGAATCTGTTTTCATCCTTCTGCAGATATATATCCAGTTTTCCCAACACCATTTGCTGAAGAGGCTGTCTTTTCTCCAATGAGTATTTTTGGCATTTTTATCAAATATCAGGTGGCTATAGCTACTTGGGCTTACATCTGGGTCCTCTATTCTGTTCCACTGATCTACATGTCTGTTTTTGTGCCAGTACCATGCTGTTTTTGTTACTATGGCTCTATAGTATAGGTTAAAATCAGGTATGGTGGTACCACTAGCCTTATTTTTGTTGCTCAGCATTATTTCAGATATTCGAGGTTTTTTGTGATTCCAAATGAGTATTTGGATTGTTTTTTCTATTTGCATGAAGAATGCCTTTGGAATTTTGATAGGGATTGCATTAAATGTGTAGATTGCTTTAGGTAAGATTTCCATTTTCACAATATTGATTCTTCCAATCCATGAACAAGGGATGTTTCTCCACTTTCTAGTGTCTTCTGTAATTTCTTGCTTGAGTGTTTTAAAGTTCTCATTGTAGAGCTTCTTTACTTCCTTGGTTAGGTTTATTCCAAGGTACTTTTTTTTTTTTTTGATGCAATTGTGAATGGGAGTGATTCTCTGATTTCATCCTCTCTGTGTTTGTTGTTAGCATATATGAAGGCTACTGATTTCTTTTTTTTTTTAATTTTTATTTATTTATTTATTTGAGAGCGACAGACACAGAGAGAAAGACAGATAGAGGGAGAGAGAGAGAATGGGCGCGCTAGGGCTTCCAGCCTCTGCAAACGAACTCCAGATGCGTGCGCCCCCTTGTGCATCTCTGGTTAACGTGGGACCTGGGGAACTGAGCCTCGAACTGGGGTCCTTAGGCTTCACAGGCAAGCGCCTAACCGCTAAGCCATCTCTCCAGCCCAAGGCTACTGATTTCTGTGTATTTATTTTGTATCCTGCTACATGGCTGTAGGTTTTTATCAGCTCTAACAGTTTGCTAGTAGTCTTTAGGGTCCTTTATATATAGAATCATGTCATCTGCAAATAACGATAACTTGATCTCTTCCTTTCTAATTTGTATCCCTTTTATGTGTGTCTCTTGCCTTATTGCTAAGACTTCCAGTGCTATATTAAATAAAAATGGGGACAGTGGACACCCTTGTCTTGTTCCTGATTTTAGTGGAAAAGCTTCCAGGTTTTCCCCACTTAGTAATATGTTCGCTGTAGGTTTGTCATAAATAGCCTTTATTATATTGAGATATGTTCCTTCTATTCCCAGTCTCTGTAGGACTTTTATCATGAAGGGATGTTGGATTTTGTTAAATGCTTTCTTTGCATCTAATGAAATGATCATGTGATTTTTATCCTTCAGTCAATTTATATAATGTATTACATTTACCAATTTGCATATGTTGAACTATCCCTGCATCACTGGGATAAAGCCTACTTGGTAGGGTGAATGATCTTTCTGATATATTCTTGTATTCTTTTTGCCAATATTTTTTTTTAATTTTTTATTTATTTATTTGAGAGAGACAGACACAGAGAGAAAGACAGATAGAGGAGAGAGAGAGAATGGGCGCGCCAGGGCTTCCAGCCTCTGCAAACGAACTCCAGACGCGTGCGCCCCCTTGTGCATCTGGCTAACGTGGGACCTGGGGAACCGAGCCTCGAACCGGGGTCCTTAGGCTTCATAGGCAAGCGCTTAACCACTAAGCCATCTCTCCAGCCCTGTTTGCCAATATTTTGTTGAGAACTTTTGCATCTATGTTCATGAGGGAGATTGGTCGTGATTTTCTTTTTTTGTTCTATCTTTGCCTGGTTTTGGTATAAGCGTGATGCTGGCTTCGTAGAAGGAGTTTGGTAGGATTCCTTATTTTTCTATTTTATGGAAAAGTTTAAGAAGCAATGGTGTTAGTCCTTCCCTGAAGGTCTGGTAAAATTCATCAGTGAATTCATCTGTGCCTGAACTTTTTTTAGTTGGGAGATTTTTTTTTTTTTAATAACTGCTTGAATCTCCATACTTGTTATAGGTCTATTTAAGTGATTAATCTCATCTTGACTTAATTTAGGTAGGTTATGTAAATAAAGGAAATCATCCATTTCTTTCAGATTTTCATACTTAGTGGAGTATATGTTTTATAGTACGTACCTATGATTTTTTGAATTTCTCTGGTATCTGTTGTGATACTTCCTTTTTCATCTCTAATTTTATTAATTGTTATCTCTTCTCACTTTCTTTTGGTCAGATTTTCTAAGGGTTTATCAATCTTGTTTATCCTTTCAAAGAACAAACTCTTTGTTTCATTGATTCTTTGGATATTTTTTGTTGGAGGGTTTCTATTTCATTAATTTCTGCCCTAATCTTTATTATTTCTTCCCATCTACTGATTTTTGGCTTGCCTTGTTCTTCTGTTTTCAAGGCTTTTTTGGGGGGGGATTTTTGAGGTAGGGTCTCACTGTAGCTCAGACTGATCTGGAATTCACTCTGTAGTCTCAGGGTGGCCTTGAACTCACTGTGATCTTCCTACCTCTGCCTCCTGAGTGCTGGGATTAAAGGCATGCACCACTACACCCAGCTGTTTTCAAGGCTTTAAGGTGAAGGGTTAGGTTGTTTACATGAGACTTTTCTTTTTTCTTTTTTTAAATTATTTATTTATTTGAGAGTGACAGAGACAGAAAGAGGCTGAGAGAGAGAGAGAGAGAAAGAGAGAAAGGGAGCGAATGGGCACACCAGGGCCTCCAGCTATTGCAAACGAACTCCAGATGCGTGTGCCCCCTTGTGCATCTGGCTTACGTGGGTCCTGGGGAATCGAGCCTCGAACCAGCGTCCTTAGGCTTCACAGGCAAGCACTTAACTGCTAAGCCATCTCTACAGCCCTCTAGTTTCTTAATATTGGCACTTAAAACTATAAATTTCCCTCTTAGGACTGCCGTCATTGTGTCCCAAAGGTTTTGGTATGTTGTGTTCTCATTATCTTTTGATTCTAAAAACTTTTTGATTTCCTCATTGACCCATTCCTCATTTAGTAGTGTATTGTTTAGTTTCCATTATGTTGTATATGCTCTAAGCTTTTCTTGCTATTGATTTGTAGTTTGATTCCATTGTGCTCAGATACAATGCAAGGAATTATTTCAATTTTCCTGTATTTGTTAAGATTTTCTTTGTGTCCTAATATATGGTCTATTTTAGAGAATGTTCCATGTGCTGCTGAAAAGAATGTGTACTATGCAGCATTTGGATGAAATGCCCTGTATATATCTGTTAGGTCCATTTCTTCTTTGACCTTATTTAATTCAGATGCTTCTCTGTTTAATGATTGACAGGATGACCTGTCAATTGATGAGAGTAGGGTGTTGAAGTCCCCCACTACAACTGTGTTTGGTGTTATCTGTGACCTTAGTTCTAATAGCATTTGTTTGATGAAGTTGGGAGCCCCCATGTTAGGTGCATATATGTTTAGGATTGTAATGTCCTCCTGTTGGAGTGTGCCTTTAATCAATATAAAGCAACCTTCCTTATGTTTCCTAACTAATGTTGGACTCAAGTCTGCCTTGTCAGATATTAGTATAGCAACCCCTGCTTGTTTTCTAGGCCCATTTGCTTGAAACACTGTTTTCCAACCTTTCACCCTAAGATAATGTCCATCCTTTGTAGAAAGGTGAGTTTCTTGGAGGCAACAAATTGAAGGATCCTACTTTTTAACCCAGTCTGCAAACCTATGTCTTTTGGTTGGGGCATTGAGGCCATTGATATTAAGAGATATTATTGAAAGGTGTTATTTATTTTTGCCATTTTTTTGTGTAGATCTTCCTCTTTTACCTTTGCTCTATTGTATTAAGTAGTATTTGAGTATGGTTTGTTTTTTCCAGGTTCCTTGTATGTGTGTTTTTCTTTCTCTTCAGCATGGTTAATTCTTTCAAGTATTTTCTGTCAAGCTGGTTTTGTCTTGAAATATCTCTTTAGGCTGCTTTTGTTGTGGAATGTGCCTCTGCCTCCTGAGTGCTGGGATTAAAGGCTTGTACTATCAGGCCCAGCTCAGCTTTTTGTTTTGTACTCTGGAATTGGATTGGCCTGAATTCAAATGTCAGAATTGCCAGTTACTAGGGTATTTGATTTTAGGAAAGTTAATTTCTCTGAACCCCTGGATCACAGAGATCCTCCTTCCTCTGTCTCCCAAGTGCTTGAATTAAATGTGTACACCCAGGTCTCCTGTTTGTTTCAGATACTGCATTGGTTCAATCTTTCCTTGCTATGCCCAATGCTATCTTTTGCAGTATAAATGTTTATTCTGTGCCATTATATGTTTGTTTTAATTTTAACTTTACAGGCTTAAAGTTAGGAGACTGTCTTGAGTCTCCGCTGTGATCTCGGACTTTAGGCTTCCCCCTCCCCCACAAAGAAGAGTTTCACTCTAGCCCAGGCTGACCTGGAACACACTCTGTATTCTCAGGGTGGCCTCAGACTCATGGCAATCCTCCTACCTCTGCCTCCCAAGTGCTGCTATTGAAGGCATGTGCCACCATAGCTGGCCTATGGGGACTTTTAAAGTTGTATTGAATGCATTTTACACCCTGAAATGGTTGTGATTTTGGGGGGGGTGGTTAAGGAAGAATATGGTGGTTTAAATCAGACATCCTCCATAAAATCATGTGTTTTAACCACTTAGTCCCCAGCTGATGGCAGTTTGAGCAGTGGAGCCTTGCTGGAGAAAATGTGTTGTTGTTGGGGGGCTTTGGGATATTATAGCCAGCTCCTCCTTGCTAGAACTTGGATCACTCTACTGCGGCTATTTTCCACCTGCAGTGGCAAGGAGGTGATTCCAGCCTCTGCTCATGCCATGTGTAATTACCCCTACCATCATGAATCTTCCCCTTAAGACTATAAGCCAAAATAAATCCTTTCCTCTATCAGCTGCTTTTGGTCAGGTGTTTTGTCCCAGCCACAAGAAGGAAACTACAACATTAGCCTTTTGGCTAAAATCAACTATAAATTTTATCATCCACAGCTGAGCCTGAACTTGGCCCAGGGCAAGCTATTTAGCCAGAGTTAAATGTAACTTTTCTTCAGCTGGAGAAATTGCTTAGTGGTTAAGGCACTGGCCTGTGAAACCTAAGAACACATGTTTGAACAACCAGGTCCCACGGAGCCATACACACAGTGACACAAACATGCAATGTTGCATATGCACACAAGGGCCGTATACCTCTGGAGTTCATTCACAGCAACTGAAAGGCCCTGGTATGCCCATTCTCTCTCCCTTAAAAATAAAGTAATAATAAGGTAAGTTTTCTTTAGTGTTAAGTCTGGAGAGAGTGTGGTTCTCTGGCTTTTAGCTGAACACTCTTCCTACAGAGTATATATAACATGTGCTTGGAGGAGGGAGTGCTAGCCCTGGCAGAAGGTAGTATAAAGAGAGCAAAATGTTATATTTCTCTACATTTCTTTATATCTCGCTTAGAGAAAAATAGAAGTCATTTCCTTGTAGGGGCTCATAAAAGAATAGAATGAAACACTTGCTTAAGCAAATGGTGATGGTAGATAAACAGGAGGCTCTGCTGGTCTGAATAGCACTAACCCGGGCCTGCATTGTTGAACAAAGTCCTTAAGGGCAGATAACTGGGACATTGGGAGACTCCTGGTCACAGGCCTACCTCACACCCTGCTGTTGCTTTCCTGTAACTGACCAACAGACCTGTTTACAATTTCCTTGCATTTTTTTCCCCTCCCCTATCATTTTCAAATACCCATGGAATTCCCCACTATGTTTAAAATTATTTTTATGGCTGTAACTAAAACATGTGAATTGTGATTTATGGTTTAACTCCCATCCTGTTTTTTTTTTTTTTCCTATAAACATCATGTGGTTATTTCCAATAAAAGCTGACACTCTGAATAATTCTGGTCTGCATCCTGAGATCCCAACCTCTGGGGTACAGATCTGATATACCAGACTTTCTTCTTTTTCTTTTTTACCCAATAAAACTTTGCCTCACATTCTGTGAGTCCATGGTCTTACTTGTGTGACACTGGACCCTATAACAGTACAACATTGCCCAGGGCTGCTCAAAACCTTGGAAGGTTGGTTTCATTGTTCCAGTTATAGCTTCAGTCTAAACCTCCCAGAAAGCAGTTGCCTGCACTAAGCAAATACAATTATCCTCAAAATAGATGCAGGTGTTGTGAAATTAAACCAAAGCTGGGTGTGGTGGCGCACGCCTTTAATCCTAGTGCTCTCTTGGGAGGCAGAGGTGGGAGGATCACCATCAGTTCAAGGCCACCCTGAGACTACATAGTGAATTCCAGGTCAGCCTGAAAGTGAAACCCTACCTTGGAAAAACCAACCAACCAACTAAACAAAGAAACAAACAAACAAAAAAACCCAAATCCCTTCATGCCCCCAGAGACAGCTCTAAGAATAGTGTCTCAGGAGAAGTAGGCAGGAATGGTTCTGAGTACTAGAGCAGCTGTGTTTAGTAGTGAAATAGCAAGAGGAAAAGGGAAATACCCAGCTGGAAGTCAAGTCTTTGTCTTTTTGAGGCAAGATCTCATACAGCTGGGGTGTTCTTGAGTTCCTGATCTTCCTATCCCTGCCTCCCTAGTGGAGGGATTCAAAGCATGTACTTCTACATGGAGTTTAAATATTTTATTTTTATTTATTTGACAGAGAAAATGGGTGCGCCAGAGCCTCCAGCCACAGCAAACAAACTCCAGACATGTGTGCCCCCTTGTGCATCTGGCTAATGTGGTGGCACAAGCCTTTAATCCCAGCACTCGGGAAGCAGAGGTGGAAGGATCACCATGAGTTCAAGACCACCCTGAGACTACACAGTGAATTCCAGGTCAGCCTGAGCTAAAGTGAAACCCTGCCTTGAAAAACAACAACAAAAAAAACCTTTTTATTTGCAAGCAGAGATAGAAAACACACACACACACACACAATGGGCACTCCAGGGCCTCCAGTTGCTGCAAATAAACTCCAGATGCATGCACCACTGTGCATCTGGCTTTATATAGGAAGTGGAGAATCGAAGCCAGGTCATTAGACTTTGCAGGCAAGCGCCTTAACCACTTAGCCATCTGTCAAGCCCTATGGTGACTTTTATTTATTTATTTACAAGCAGAGACGGAGAAAATGGACAAAAAAATTAATTATTTGTAAACAGGGAGATAGAAAAGAAAGACACCTACAAATGGACATTGCAGGACCTCTAGCAGCTGTAAAGGAACTCAGACGCATGCAAGACCTTGTGCATCTGGCTTACATGGGTCCTGAGGAATAGTACCTGGGTCCTTTGGCTTTGCAGGCAAGCGCCTTGACAGGGGAGCCGTCTCTCCCGCCACCCCCTTTTAAAATATTTTTAAAATTTTTTCTTTGTGTTTAGAGGTAGGGTCTCACTCTAGCCCAGGCTGACCTGGAATTCACGATATAGTCTCAGGGTATCTTTATTAATTGATGAGAGAGAGAACTAGAGGTAAGGTGGGAGAGAGAGGGGGAGAGCTTTGCAGACTTTCAACACCTTCTGGAGGCACCAACGGAACACGGAACTGCAAACGCTGGGGGAGCTCACTCAGAGCGCAGGCCGGGCGTGGATTGGTGAAGGCGCTTGCGGGGCAGGAACTGACGTCATCCGCGCGCAGGCTGCTTCCGGCCAGCGTGAGCGGCGCCTGGCGCGGGCCGCGGGGTCGGGGCTGTGCTTGGCTGGGTGCTGCGCAGCTTGCCTGAGTTGCCGTCGTCCCTCCGGCCACCATGGCCACCGACTCGTGGGCCCTGGCGGTGGACGAGCAGGAGGCAGCTGTGAAGTCGGTCAGTGTCTTCAGCGGGGAGGATGGCAGGGCGCCCGCGGACCCTATTTCCAGCCCCGGAGCTCCCGAGATGGGCAGGCCTGTGCCCCGCTCGCTGCTGGAGTTGGCCCGAGCGGCCGCTTCGCTCGGATTTTGCTTCCCGGGCGAAAGAAATCAGTCTCGAGCTTTTCTGTTCGTCCCGTGGCGACTCTCTCCTCGCTGTGTGACCTGCACAGGACCTCTTTCTCTTGTCCTTTGTAAGCAAAGGCAAATTTAGATGCTCATTCTCCGGTTCATTAACAGCGTTTGAGTGTTCTCAGGCTTCTTTCTACGTAACAGTTGCCAGCATTTAACGTGGCCGGCAGCTAGTAGTGCTCTTCCAGAATAATATTGTTGTAAGGTTTCAATCAGTTGTAGGTGCAGTTTTTTAAAAATACTTTATTTGCAAGTAGAGAAAAAGAATGGCAAGAGTGCCTCCTGCCATTGCAAACGAACCCTGTATAAATGAAGCTGCACTTCGCATCTGGCTTTATGTGGGCACTGGGAAGTCGAATCTGGGCTGCTAGGCGTTGCAAGCAAAGGCTTTATCCCTAAGCTGTCTCCCAGCTCAACACGTAATTTTCTTTTTTTTTTTTTTTTTTTTTTTTGAGGTAGGGTCTCACTGTAGCCCAGGCTGACCTGGAATTCACTATGTAGTCTCAGGCTGGCCTTGAAGTCACCCCTGCCTCTGCTTTCCATGGAGCTGGGATTAAAATTAAAGGCGTGCGCTCTGCCAGCATTTTTTTTTTTTTTTTTGGCAGGGTCTCATAGTCCAGCCTGGCCTGGAACTCATGTATCTATCTATCTTTTTCTTTTATTATTATTATTTTTTTTTCTGGGGTGGAGAGATGACTCAGCGGTTAAGGCATTTGCCTGCAAAGCCAAAGGATCCTTGTTCAATTCTCCAGGACCCACATAAGCCAAATGCACAAGGGGGCGCATGCATCTGGAGTTTGTTTGCAGTGTCAGAGGCCCTGGCGCGCGAGCGCTCTTTCTCTCTCTCTCTACCTCTCCCTCCCCTTTCTCTCTCTCAAACAAATAAATTAATTTTTTCCTGATATTTGTATTTATTAGAGATAGAAGTATAGAGAGAGAAAGGGAGAATGGGCATGCCAGGGCCTCTAGCCATTGCAAACAAGCTCCAGATGCATGCACCACCATGTGCATATGGCTTACTTGGGACCTGGAGAATCAAACCTGGGTCCTTAGGCTTCACAGGCAAGTGCCTTAACCGCTAAGCTATCTCTCTAGCCCCGTTTTTTTTATTTTTATTTTTATTTTATTTATTTTTGTTTTTTCTTTTCAAAAATATTTTATTTTTATTTATTTGAGAGAGGAAAAAGACAGCAAATAGATAGGTAGATGATAGATACATAGATAAATAGAGAGAGAGATAATGGGCACACCATTACATTACATGAACTCCAGACGTGTGCGCCACCTTGTTCGTATGGCTCAAGTGGGTCCTGGGGTATCAAACCTGGATCCTTTGGCCCTGCAGGCAAGTGCCTTAACCGCTAAGCCATCTCTCCAGCCCTGAAGCTGTTGCTTCATCAACAAAAGGCTTCTTTTCTCTGTCAGGATTAAAGGTGATTTTTTTTTTTAATTTTTATTTATTTATTTGAGAGCGACAGAGAGAACGACAGATAGAGGGACAGAGAGAATGGGCGCGCCAGGGCTTCCAGCCTCTGCAAACGAACTCCAGACGTGTGCGCCCCCTTGTGCATCTGGCTAACGTGGGACCTGGGGAACCGAGCCTCGAACCGGGGTCCTTAGGCTTCACAGGCAAGCGCTTAACCGCTAAGCCATCTCTCCAGCCCTAAAGGTGATTTTTATTTTTGTGTGAGCACATGTATTTGTGTGTGTGTGTGTGTCACACACACGTGCCACAGTACACATATGGAGGTGTAAGGACCACCTTGGAATGTTTGTTTTCTTCCACCTTGCTTGAGACAGGGTCTCTCCTGCTGGTTTTCCTGTGTGTGCCAGTCTAGCTGACCTGAGCTTCTGGATTCTCCTGGCTCCACCTGCTCTTGTCATATAGGCTTGCTGCTGGTATTATAGATACATTTGCTAATTTGTGACTGGGTTTAAAAATATATATAAGGGCCAAGGAATAGAACTTGAGCAGGCAGAGTTGCAATCAAATGTCTTTTTTTTTAATTTGATTTTTTTGCAGTTTTTAAATGTTTTTAATTTTTCACAATTTTTATTAACATTTTCCATGATTATAAAAAATATCCCATGGTAATCCCCTACCCCCGCACTTTCGCCTTTGACATTTCATTCTTCATCATATTACTGCCCCATCTCAATCATTGTACTTACATATATACAATATCAACCTATTAAGTACCCTCCTCCCTTCCTTACTCTTGCCTTTATATCTCCTTTTTAACTTACTGGCCTCTTCCAGTAAGTATTTTCCTTCTCACGCAGAAGCCCAATCATCTGTAGCTAGGATCCACATATGAGGGAGAACATGTGGTGCTTGGCTCTCTGGGCCTGGGTTACCTCACTTAGTATAATCCTTTCCAGGTCCATCCATTTTTCTGCAAATTTCATAACTTCATTTTTCTTTGCCGCTGAGTGGAACTCCATTGTATAAATGTGCCACATCTTCATTATCCACTCATCAGTTGAGGGACATCTAGGCTGGTTCCATTTCCCAGCTATTATAAATTGAGCAGCAATAAACATGGTTGAGCACGTACTTCTAAGGAAATGAGATGAGTCCTTAGCATATATGCCTAGGAGTGCTATAGCTGGGTCATATGGTAGATCAATCTTTAGCTGTTTCAGGCACCTCCACACTGATTTCCACAATGGCTGGACCAGATTGCATTCCCACCAGCAGTATAGAAGGGTTCCTCTTTTTCCACATCCCCACCAACATTTATGATCCTTTGTTTTCATGATGGTGGCCAAACTGACAGGAGTGAGATGGAATCTCAATGTAGTTTTAATCTGCATTTCCCTGATGACTAGTGATGTAGAACATTTTTTTTTTTGGACTAGTTTTTTAGATGCTTATATGCCATTTGTATTTCTTCCTTTGAGAACTCTATTTAGTTCCATAGCCCATTTTTTGATTGGCTTGTTTGATTCCTTATTATTTAACTTTTTGAGTTCTTTGGATATCCTAGATATTAATTCTCTATCAGATATATAGCTGGCGAAGATTTTTTTCCCATTTTGTAGGTTGCCTCTTTGCTTTTTTCACTGTGTCCTTTGCAGTGCAAAATCTTTGTAATTTCATGAGGTCCCAGTGATTAATCTGTGGTTTTATTGCCTGAGCAATTGGGGTTGTATTTAGAAAGTCTTTGCCAAGACCAATATGTTTATTCATTTTTATTTATTTATTTATAGGAGAGTGACAGAGAGAAAGGCAGAGAGAGAGAGAATGGGCGTGCCAGTGCCTCCAGCCACTGCAAATGAACTCCAGATATGTGCACCTCCTTGTGCATCTGGCTAACGTGGGTCCTGGGGAATCGAGCCTGGAACCAGGGTCCTTAGGCTTCACAGGCAAGCACTTAACCGCTAAGCCATCTCTCCAGCCTCCATTTTATTTATTTATTTATTTATTTATTTATTTTTTTTTTTTTTTGGTTTTTCGAGGTAGGGTCTCACTCTGGTCCAGGCTGACCTGGAATTCACTGTGTAGTCTCAGGGTGGCCTTGAACTCATGGCAATCCTCCTACCTCTGCCTCCCGAGTGCTGGGATTAAAGGCGTGTGCCACCCCGCCCGGCTCCCCTTTTTTTTTTTTTTTAAGATTTTGTTCTTATTTATTTGTGACACAGGGAAAGAGAACAGGCACGCCAGAGAATCTAGCCACAGCAAGCAAACTCCAGATGCATATGTCTTCCATGGGACATGGAGAATTGAACCTGGGTCTCTAGGCTTCACAGGCAAACAGTTTAACCGCTAAGCCATCTCTCCAGCCCCGGAACTCATCCTTCTGACCTCACCTCTCCAAAGGCTGAAAATGCTGAAGAGCCACCATTATTGGTTCTTTTTTTTCCCCCAAACAGAGAAATGGGGAGAGGGAGAGAGAATGGGCACGTATGACCACTAACTGCTGCAGATTCCAGATACATGCACATCTGGCTATATGTGGGTACTGGTGAATTGAACCCAGGTCATTACTGCTGAACTATCCCTCCAGTCCAGTCCCTCACCACCTTTTATTTTTTTTATTTCAAGGAGAGAATGTGTAGTGTTCCAGGTCTGCTAGCTGCTGCAAGTGAACTCCAGATGCATGCATCACTTTGTACATCAGCTCAGCTCCAGCAGTGTTTTTCAGTGACCTTGTAGCCTAAGTATGCAGTCTTCAGCAGTCGGGTCTTCCCATCCATTTCTGTTGGGATTCCAAGGGCCTCAGCAATGCTGACATGCCCATTCTCTATCTGCCTTTTTCTCTCTCTCCATCTTTCTTAAATAAATAAAAATAAATTTTTAGCCAGGTGTGATGGCACACACCTTTAATCCCAGTACTTGGGAGGCAGAGGTAGGAAGATCACCATGAGTTCGAGGCCCCTGAGACTTCATAGTGGATTCTAGGTCAACCTGAGCTAGAGTGAGACCCTACCTCGAAAACCAAAAAATAAAAAATAAAAATAAATAAAAACAAAAAAAATTTTTTTTTAAACTTTGAATCCCAGTACTTTGGAGGCTGAGGTGAGTTCAAGGCCACCCTGACAGTAGAGTAAATTCCAGGTCAGCCTGGGCTTGAGTGAGACCCTACCTTGAAAACCACCACCCCCCCCCCCAAAAAAAAAAAAGCATTGGAACCCTTGAATCTCAGCACTTGGGAGGCAGAATGAGGAGGATCACTGGGAGAGCATATGTCTCTAATACCAGCACTCCAGGGGAAGAGGTAGTAGGAGGATTGTCATGAGTTTCAGGCCAGCCTTTCTCCTACCTCTGCCTTCCCAGTGCTGGGATTAAAGGCGTGTGCCCCCATGCCCGGCTTTTTTTTTTTTTAAAGAAATATTTATTTGCAAGGAGAGAGAATGTGTGTATCATGGCCTCTAGCCATAACTACTGAGCCATCTCTCCAGCCCTGTAATCATTTTTTTTTTAGGTTTATCCTTTTGTATGCTTTTTAATTTAATTTATTTTTAAATATTCTCTCTCCTTTTTTTTTTTTTTTTTTTTTGGTTTTACAAGGTAGGGTCTCACTTTAGCTCAGGCTGACATGGAATTCACTGTGCATTCTCAGGGTGGCCTCGAACTCACAGTGATCCTCCTACCTCTGCCTCCTGAGTGCTGGGATTAAAGGTGTGCGCCACCACACCCGGCTTATTTTTAAATATTCTATTTATTTATTTGAGAGAGAGATACAGAAATAGGCAGGTAGAGAGAGAGAGAGAGAGAGAGAATGGGTGCATCTGGCTTATGTGGGTCCTGGGGAGTTGAACCTGGGTTCTTTGGCTTTGCAGACAAGCACCTTAACCACAAAGCTATCTCTCCAGCCCTTAATTTTATTTTTTATTGACATCTTCCATAATAATAATAAATTGTACTAATTCCCTCCCCAAAGTTTTTTTAAATTACTAAATTATTACATTTATTGAAGATAGTACAGAGCCAAGGAAAGACACCCATGTGGCTAGAGATCCTACATGGAGGACCTGGGTGGGGGGAACACTGAAAGAAAAGATAGTTCAAGGAGCTTTCTGCCATGTGGGAAGCTGGAGAGGGTAGAGGAGTCCATGTGGAGTGTAAGGGCTAGGGGGCTGTCCCTTTGGCTCAACCAGGCCCAGATGAGGGAAAAACTCACCCAAAGCTGGAAGTTCCCAAGTGGCCTGCCATCCCCTTGCACAGTTATTTATTACCTTTTAGTGGTGGGCTGTCTTCCAGCTCAAGTGAACCAGAGGGATAGCTGGTTGGTTAGGGGTAGGGGCTGTCTCAAGAAAAGGATAGCCCTGGCACCAAGTTCTTTGGGCTGATCTTGACCAATCACAATATTTAAATCCTATGAAAGACCTCCCTCCCAGGGAGGGTTCTGGTTGTCTGTGGAAAAACTGGTACAGGGAAGTAGGTTAGAGATAAGAAGTCAGATCATCATCGATTTCTGGCAAGTGCAAACTTTCCTGCCTTTTTTTAATCTTCAGGGTTCCAGTCACCCTAACTGTTGTTAGAGGACAAGGAGTGATGACATCAGATCACAAACTATTTCCTTCTGTGTGAGGCACAGAGTTTTGGCAGTTAGAGTTTCTCCCAGACGGGGGAACTATTCTAAAGGACTCCGAAAGTGTATTGATGGAGTGCAAGAAGATAGTCTTGGAAGAAAATGTTGGAAAGAAAGAGTAAAAGTAAGGAGTTAATGAGGAGTGAGCACACAGCAAGCTGATTGCCTTTATTGCTGTCCTTCTTGTGGACTTCCAGGACTTGGGGACCATTGGGGCAAACCCAGGTGGATGGAGTGGAATTGTCTCAGGACCATCTGAGCATGAGCTGGCTGAGATTTTCTCCTAGAACTGTTCGTTGAATGGCACAGTAGTCTGACACGGCCTGAATCTGTTTCTGTATGGCTGTTAAAACAGATGAGATATTAATTATCAGGAACATATACACAATATTTAACTTTGATAATGGTGAAGGGTGATTTCATTCAGGTGTCCCCATAAACTTAGGTGTTCTGGATGCTAGGTTTCCAGCTGATCAAGATTTGGGAATTAACAACTCTTGGAGGTGGTGTATTGTTGGGTGTGGGCTTATGGGTGTTATAGCCAGTGTCCCATTGCCAGGGTTTGGCATACTCTCCTGTTGCTGTGGTCTGCCTTATGTTGGCCAGGGGTTGATGTCCTACCTCTGCTCATGCTATCATTTTCCCTGCCATCCTGGAGCTTTCCCCTCGAGCCTGTAAGCCAAAATAACCCCCTTTTTCCCCTCAAGCTGCTCTTGGGGTGATTCTGCCAGCAATGTGAACCTTACCTCAACAGTGAATATACTATATTTTGTATACTAGCCTTCCAGAGTGTACCTTTTAAAATTTGTCCTTGGGGTAGCAAAGGTTGGTACCATAGAGCCATTGGGTGCCACTAAAGGCTATACATATAATATTTTTGGTCTGAGGATTTATTTAAGGGTTTCCTCACACAATTTAGAAGAGATTCACCATTGTTCCCAATATAAGATATAATATTTTAGGTGTGGAAGTAACCCTTTTGACATCTATGGTTGTTTTCCTTATAGAATTAGAACTATTATAGATTGGGACAACATGTCTTAAGGCCTTGTTTGTTTCTTCTCTTGGAAAACTCTTGTTGTGTTACTTAATAGGCCATTCATATATTTGAGGTATCTCTTTGTCTTCGGTTATACCTTTCTCTCTTAAGTGTTTAAGACCAAACAGCCAAAATTAAACCAAGGATTGATTTTGGAGGTCACTAATGGCTCTCGAAAGGAGACTTTAGGGACCAGGAGTAGCCCTATAGCTCCTCTGATACTGCTGCTGTCTGTTAGGATGAGTCAGGGTCATGATGGCCAAGTAGTTTTCCCTTCTTTGGGAAGCCAAGAGTGCTGATTTCTCCTCAGTTATGACTTTCCCGTTTCAGACTACACCAATCCAATTATTTTATTTTATTTTATTTTATTTTATTTTATTTGTGAGCAATAGGCAGAGAAAGAGGCAGACAGGCAGAGAGAGAATGGGCACTCCAGGGCCTCCAGCCACTGCAAATGAACTCCAGTCACGTGAGCCACCTTGTGCATCTGGCTAGCGTGGGTTCTGAGGAATTGAGCCTCAAACTGGGGACCTTGGGCTTTACAGGCAAGCACTTGACCACTAAGCCATCTCTCAAGCCCCAGTCCCATTTTTTTGTTTCTAGGTCTCCATACATTCCTTCATAAGGAAGACAGGTGACTTACCCAGGGGGTCAGGGTAGAAGTGTCCCATCATCTCCAGAGGCCTCATGACCTGGGAACAGGGGCCAAAATATTGGCCTTTTTAGCACCAGTGATTCCAGTTGGCTTTGACTTCTACATTGGCTATTAATACACTTAGGAAGGAAGTTACACCCACCTTGAAGGGTGTACATATATAGCACATTTGACTACTAAAACCTATCCAGTTAAAGAATGACACCGATATTTTTATTTATTTTCTTTAACCTTTAAATTTAATTATTTTACCTTGAAAAATTAAACATAAAAATATATATATATAAGGTCTGGCTCTAGCTCAGGCTGACTATGTAATCTCAGTGGACTTGACCTCATGGTGATCCTCCTACCTCTGCCTTCCAAGTGCTGAGTATAAGGGCATATATCACCACACTCAGCTTAATACAATTAAAAAAAAATTTATTCATGAGAGTGAGAACAAGAGCGAATTGGCATGCCAGGGCCTTAGCCACAGCAAACGAACTCCAGATGCATGTGCCACCTTGTGCATCTAGCTTACTTGGGTTCTAGGGAGTTGAACCTGGGTCCTTGGATTTTGCAGGCAAGCGCCTTATCTGCTAAGCCATTTCTTCAGCCCCACAAATATTTTTTGGGAAAAAAAAAAAGCAGGTCTGGCATTGTAACTTAGTGGTAGAGCTGTTGCTTAGTATGCTCTGGGTCCTTATTTCAGCCCCCAGCACCACCAAAATACCCAACCAATCCTAAAAAAGAATTACTTTGAGATATTTTAGAAAGAATGTAAATTGGGAGAAAAGTAAAAGTTTGAGACTTTTTCTTTGTGTGTGTGTGTGTGCTAGAGTCTCTTGCCATTGCAAATGAATGCCAGATATATACCACTTTTGTGTCTGGCTTTTACTTGGGTACTGGGGAACTTTTTGTTGTGTGGGTGGTGGGAACTTGAACCTGGGCCAGTAGGCTTTGCAAGTACGTGCCTTGAACACTGTGCCACCGCCCCAGTCCCTCTGCAGTTCTTTGTAGACTTTCAGTAGGCAGCATCTCTTTGCAGGGCCTTCTTTGGCCTGGAACATTTGCTTACTGTTTCCTTTTCTTCCTATTCAGATGAGTAGTTTGCAGATCAAAGAAGAGAAAGTCAAGCCAGACGCCAACGGTGAGTCACTAGTAACTACAGACTAGGTACACTAACTTAATGTAATGCATCTGCTGTGCGCCCACAGCTGCAGTGAGCAACGGACCTGTTCTTTGGCATAACATTCGACAGATGCCAGCTGCAGAATTTAGAGCCCAGATTAGAATGTGTTCATTGAGAGGGAATGTATGGGTTTTCCAGATTTTTCTTCTCTTAGACTCCTTAAAAACAAAAATTACTGTTGGATTACTCTTCCCCTATTTACAAGATATTTCTTTTAAGAGTTTTTTGTTTTTGTTTTTGTTTTTGAAAAATCAAACTGGGTTCACAGGATGTAAGTGTAAAACAGGCATAGTGGTGTACATTTGCAGTCCCAGCACTCAGGAGGACTGAGTTTAAGCCCAGCCAGGACTATGTAGTAAGATCCTGTCTCAAAGGAGAAAAAAAAAGAATCTCAGTACAAAAAAGGTGTGGTGTCCTTTCTGTATTGTTTCCATGTTCCCCTCTTCTCACAGCCATGAGGTCATGCTGCTCGTTTTGTGGGGCAGCCCTAACAAAGCACCACAAGGTTGGGTGGTTAAAATCCCAGCAGCTGATTGTTTCACAACTCAGGCCAAAAGTCTAAGATCAAGGGGTCAGCAAGGTTAGTTCCTTCTAAGACCTTGGAGAAAGACCTTATTCTAGACCTCTCCCCTGATTTTTGGTAGTTTTCTTTCCTTCAGTCTTTAATGTCCCTTGGATTGGGGTTGCAACAGTATTACCCTAATCTCTTGTTTTCATCTTCCTATCTTCATATGATGCTTTACCAATTATCATCTCCTTCCCTCCCTCCCCTCCCCTCTCTGCAGTGTTAGAGGAGCATGTTGTATGGATCTAATATTTGCTTTTCTGATGACAACTGTTTCTTTTTTGTGTTTGTGTATATGTGTGTACAGGTATAATCAAAACTAGTACCACTGGAGAGAAGACAGATGAAGAAGAGAAAGGTAACTATTCTTTAAAACCCTCTGGGGAAAGATGAATGTAACACAGGGCTTGTCATCCTGTAGCCAGAGAAGCTCTTCAGTTACAAGAACATGGAGTTCAAGGGGAAATCAGAAGAGTCTTAGAAGCCAGAAGAAGTGTTTCAAAAGTAGCAGTTGGCAAAATAAATAAATAAATAAATAACAAAACAGGTGTGGTGGCGCACACCTTTAATTCCAGCAGTCAGGAGGCCGAGGTAGGAGAATAGCCTTGAGTTCGAGGCCACCCTGAGACTACATAGTGAATTCCAGGTCAGCCTGGGCTAGAGCAAGACCCTACCTCAAAAAACAACAACAACAATATAATAATAACAATGTAGCATGTTGGTTTGAGGATGTAGATTGGTGATAAAGCACTTGCCTAACGTGCTAGACTTCGAGTTCTATCCCCAGCAATGGGAAAATTAAAATAACGATGTTAATAAGGTGATTAAGAAAAGAAGTGGCAAGTTGGTTGTAGTGGCCCATGCCTTTAATCCCAACACTTGGAGGCTAAGGTAGAAGGGTTGCTGTGAGTTAGAGACCAGCCTGGAACTACATAGTGAATTCCAGATCAGCGTGGGGTAGAGTGAGAACCTACCATGGGAAAAAAAAAACCAAAAAGAAGTTGCAAAAGTTTGGTGTGATGGCACAAGACTTTAGTGTCAGCACTGGGGAGGCCGAGTAGGAGGGTCTTTGTGCATTTGAGGCTAGCCTGGGCTACAGGGTTGAGTTCCAGGTCCGTTCAGTCCAGATAAAGTGAGATCCTGACTTAAAAAATAAATAAAGAGAGCTGGGCGTGGTGGCGCATGCCTTTAATCCCAGCACTTGGGAGGCAGAGGTAGGAGAATCACCATGAGTTCGAGGCCACCCTGAGAGTACATAGTGAATTCCAAGTCAGCCTGAGCTAGAGTGAGACCTTACCTCGAACTCCCCCCCCAAAATAAAATAAATATATAAAAATAAAAAAAAAGAGCAAGGGGGGAAGGGAGAGAGAAAGAAAGAAAAGAAAAAACAAAAGCGGCATGTGCCTATAGCTACTTGGGAAGCTGATGTAAATGAGTTTTTTTAAATTTATATTTTGTTTATTTATTTATTTGAGAGCTAGAGAGTTAGAGAGAATGGCTGCGCCAGGGCTTCCAGCCACTGCAAATGAACTCCCCCTTGTGCATCTGGCTAACGTGGGTCCTGGGGAATCAAGCCTCAAACCAGGGTCCTTAGGCTTCACAGGCAAGCGCTTAACCACTAAGCCATCTCTCCAGCCTATTAATGAGTTTTTAAATGGTTGTGCAATGAGCAAGGAAAGGAATCCCACCAAACACCTGGAAAGCTGAAGCAGGTGGATTATTGCTATTGAGGCTATAAAGTGAAATTTTGTCTCAAAAATTGAAAGTCAAAACAAAACAAAACAAAACCCTGAAAGGAAGAGCTGAGATTGGGTTTCTCCCATCATGGCTGGCTGTCCAGGTCTGATGTGTAGAGAAGAGAGTGAGAGTGCTTTCACGAGGGTGGTTTGGCTGCTAGTATGAAGAAAAATACAATTTCTTCCTGCAGAGGACAGAGCTGCCCAGTCTTTGCTCAACAAGCTGATCAGAAGCAACCTCGTGGATAACACAAACCAAGTGGAAGTCCTGCAGCGGGATCCGAACTCTCCCCTCTACTCAGTGAAGTCTTTTGAAGAACTTCGCCTGTGAGTATTACTGCTTTGAGCAGTGATTTCCTGCCAGTCCTTATTTCAAAAAGCAGCATCTCAGATTGTTCTAGGAATAACTTTTTTTTATTATATATACTTCAAGTAGGTAGTGAGCTACATGATTGAAAAGTAAATGCATAAAGCCGGGTGTGGTGGCACATACCTATAATCCCAGCACTCGGGAGGCAGAGGTAGGAGGATTGCCATGAGTTCAAGGCCACCTTGAGACTACATAATGAATTCCAGGTCAGCCTGAGCTAGAGTGAGACCCTACCTCGAAAAAAAAAAGTGAATGCATGAAGGGTTGTGAATATAGCTTAGTTGGTAGAATGCTTGCCCAGCATACACTAATCCCTGGCTTTGGTTCCCTGTACTGTACAAGCCAGGCATGGTAGTGCATACTTACGATCCCAGCATTTGGTGGTGGGAGGGATTAGAAGTTTATGGTCATTCCTGACTACCTAGCAAGTTGGTCAGCCTAGGATACATGAAACCCTGTCTCAAAAAAGAAGAAAGAAAAGGAAAATGAATCTATAAGCAAGTTGACAGTGATGGTTTTCTATCCCTCTCTTGGCTGCCCAGTTCTCCTTTTGGTGGAGCCTTTTTCCCTTTGGATATGGGATCTCAGCAAGTGCTGGTGGCTTGGCCCTGTAATCTCAGCTACTTCGGAGGCTGAAGCAGCTGGATCTCAAGTTCTGGGTCTGTCTGGGCTATATGGTGGATACAAGATCTCACTATGTTGCCCAGGCTATCCCTGAACACCTGTACTCAAGGGATCCTCCTGCCTCAGCCTTTTAGACAGCTGAGACTATGGGTGTGTGCTATAGCACCTGGCTTTCTTGTAGAGACTGAAATGCCACAAATTTATTCACCATAGCTGAAAGTCTTTTTTTCTTTTATGCTCTTAGAACTTTCAATAAAATATTGGCTGACAGGTGATTTCTGGATGTCAGGAACATTTCTTATTAGGTAAGCCCTTTTGTAAGACTATAGGGTTTACGGTTTTAAGAACATTTTAATCTACTTCTAGAAGTCTGTCCAAAAAAAAAAAAAGCCTGGATTCCTGTTACGTAGACTGAAAGAAACCTTTGATAGGCCAGACTTTGGGGTAAGGGCCTACTTAATGATAAAGCACACTTAAGCTCGACAGAAGGGGCTGGTTGATTGATTATTTTATCAATCTATGTTTTGAGTATTTGAAACCAGACAAGGCTGTACAACACTGTGTTTGTAGTAAACACTGACATATTTACCACTTGAAAATGCCAAGGGAGCAGGGGCTAGGGAGATGGCTCAGTTGATAAGGCTTTTGCTCTAAAAGCCTATCAGCTAGTGTCTGGATTCCCAGCACCCACATAAAAAGCCAGTGGAAAAGTGGCTCAATGACATGGCACAGAGAGGCAGAGTGAGGTGAACCTGATTTCACAGGCCAGCTACTTTGGTCTTTATAGTGGCCAACAACAAGAGAGACCTTGTCTTAAACAAGGTAGGAGAGGGCCAACTCCCTGAGGTTGTCCTCAGGATAATATCCACCTGCCCACATACACAAATTAAAAATAAATACATAAAAAAGGGGATGGGGAGATTGTTCAGCAGTTAAAGGTGCTTGCTTGCAAAGCCTGAAGGCCCAGGGAGAATGGCTGTGCCAGGGCCTTTAGCCACTGCAAGTGAACTCCAGATACATATGCCACTTTATGCATCTGGCTTTACGTAGGTACTGGAGAATCAAACCTGGGTCATTAAGCTTTGTAGGCAGGCACCTTAACCACTGAACCATCACTCCAGCCCAGGACCAAAGTTTGATTCCTCAGTATGCACATTAAGCCAGATGCACAAAGGCCACTCCATGCATCTGGAGTTTGCAGTGGCAGGAGGCCCTAGTGCACCCATGCTATCTTTCTGTCTGTGCCTGACCACCGCCCCCCCCCCAACATCTCTCAAATAAATGAAAAGAAAAACAATGCTGAGAAGAGTGATTGTTCCACATAAGCACCAGTACTTAGATCCCCAGCACCCACTTAAAAGCTCTCGTCTTTAATCCCAGCCCTTGGGAGGCTGAGGTAGGACAGTGAATTCCAGGTCAGTCTGGGCTACAGTGAGACCATACCTAGAAAAAACAAAATCAGTACCAAAAGCTGGGCAGGCTGGCTATCGAGACTAATAGCTAGTCTAGATTTAATGAGAGACCTTGACTCAGTGAAGCGGAAAGCAATTGAAGAAAACCCCTTGTGTCAATTTCTGGCCTATGTGTTACCTGCACACAAGTGTATCCACATACATACGTAAAACACTTACTTACATGCATGCACACCACACACATGCAAATAATGATAAAAAGAAAATGCCAAGAGGGAAGATCTCATGTCAAATGTTCTTACCACAATATACTTTCATAAATTAATTTTATTTTTTGGTTGCTTTTTAATTTGGGGGGTTTTTTTAAATAATTTTTTTTTATTAACAACTTCCATGATTGTAAACAATATCCCATGGTAATTCCCTCCCTCGCCCCACTTTCCCCTTTGAAACTCCACGCTCCATCATATTCCCTCCCCCTCTCAATCAGTCTCTCTCTTACTTTTTCTCCTATCATGATGGTCTTGTGTAGGTAGTGTCAGGCACTGTGAGGTCATGGATATCCATGCCATGCAAGGAGTCCTACCCTTCCTTTGGCTCTTACAGTCTTTCTGCCACCTCTTCCACAAGGGACCCTGAGCCTTGGAAGGTGTGATAGAGATATTGCAGTGCTGAGCACTCCTGTCACTTCTTCCCAGCACCATGATGCCTTCTGAGTCATCCCAAGGTCACTGCCATCTGAAAAGAGAAGGTTCTCTATCAAAAGTGAGAGTAACATTAATATATGGGTATGAACATTAAGAGAAGTGCTTACTGGGCAATTTGATGAGCATAGTATATACATTTAGCCTGACAGATGTTACACCCCTAGGGCTCATGACTACCCCTGTTTTAGGTTTTCAGTATCAGGAATGTATTCCTTCCCATAGAGCGAGCCTCCAATCCAATTAGAGGGCAGTTGGTTTCCACTATGACAGACGTTCCACTATTGCACCCATTGGCTCATTTGGCCTGGCTGGCCACCTCTCCAGCCCACAATATATATATTTTTGAGACAGTACCTCATATGTCACAGGCTTCAAATTGTCTGCATAGCCAATGATGACCTTGAATTTCTGATTTTCTTGCTTTTACCTCCCAGTTGCTTGGATCACAGGCATGTGCCACTACTCCCGGTTTTACGCAGTGCTAAGGATTGAACCCAAGGCTTTTTGCATGCAAGGCTAGCATTCTACCAACCAAGCTACATCCCCAGTTCTTAAAAGTGTAATGTTTTAGGAAGCTGGACATGGTGGTGCACGCCTTTAATCCCAGCACTTGGGAGGCAAAGGTAAGAGGATTGCCATGAGTTCAAGGTCACTCTGAGACTACATAGTGAATTCCAGGTTAGCCTGAGCTAGAATGAGACCCTACCTCAAAAAAAAAAAAAAGGGGGGGGTGTTCTGGAGAAATGGCTTGCCTGAAAAGCTAAAGGGCCCAGGAACAATTCCCCAGGACCCATATAAGCCAGATACACAAGGGAGTGCACTCATCTGGAGTTCATTTGTAATGGCTCGAGGCCCTGGCTTGCCCATTCTCATTCTCTCTCTTTCTCTCTCTCTCTGCCTGTTTCTCTCTTTCTCCCTCAAATAAATTCAGTATAATGTTTTTTTGTTTTGTTTTGTTTTGTTTGTTTTTCAAGATAAGGTCTCGCTCTAGCCCAGGCTGACCTGGAATTCACTATGGAGTCTCAGGGTGACCTTGAATTTAAAGGCATACACTACCATGCCCAGCTAGAAGTGTGACTTCAAAAACATATATTTTATACCAGGTGTGGTGGCACACACCTTTAATCCCAGCACTCAGGAGGCAGAGCTAGGAGGATCGCCATGAGTTCAAGGCCATCCTGAGACTTCCAGGTCAGCCTGAGCTAGAGTGAGACCCTACCTCAAAAAACCAGGACAATATGTATATGTATATGTATATGTATATGTATATGTATATGTATATGTATATGTATATATGTATATGTATATACATACATATATTTATTTGAGAGAGGGAGGGATAAGCAGAGAGAAAGGATGAGAATTGGTTCACCAAGACCTCTAGCCACTGCAAACAAACTCCCTGATGCACGCTTCACCTTATGTATCTGGCTTTATGTGGGTACTGGGGAATTGAACCTCTGTCCGTTGGCTTTGCAGGCTAGTGCCTTAGCCAGTAAGCCATCTCTAGCTCAAAGTATGACTTCTAAGGTTATTCAGGAAATTAGATTTTTTTTTTTTTTTTTGCTTCCCCCCACCCCACCCCCCGAGGTAGGGTCTCACTCTAGCCCAGGCTGACCTGGAATTCACTATGTAGTCTCAGGGTGTCCTTGAACTCACAGCGATTCTCCTACCTCTGCCTCCTGAGTGCTGGGATTAAAGGCGTGCGCCACCACTCCAGGCTTATTTTTTACTTTTTTAATATTTTATTTATGTATTTAAAGAGAGACAGAGGGAGAGAGAATGGACACACCAGAGCCTCTAGCCAGTGAAAACAAACTTCAGATGCTTGTGCCATCTTGTACATCTGGTTTTACATGGGTACTGGGGAATTGAACTTGGGTCCTTTGGCTTTGCAGGCAAGCATTTTAATCACTAAGCCATCTCTCCAGCCCCTCCCCCCTTTTTAATGTGGAAGGTTTCTTTATGGCATTTTTCTTTATTTTGGGTTGACCCTCTTCATCATCCATGATGTCCTCCATCCCCCATCTGTCTGCCCTCCCCCCCCCCCCCCCCCCCCCCCGCCTGCCCCGGCTGAGACTGGGAACCAGGGCTTCACCCATACTAAGCAAGTGCTTTACCACTGAATCACATCCCAGTCCCTCCCATTGTCTTTGGGTTTTCGAGGTAGGGCTTCACTCTAGCCCAGGCTGACTTGAAATTCACTATGTAGTCTCAGGCTGGCCTGGAACTCACAGTGATCCTCCACCTCTGCCTCCCGAGTGCTGGAATTAAAGGTGTGCATTACCATGCCTGGCTGCATTGTCTTTTTTGAAACAAGGTCTCATGTAACACAGGCTATCCTCAAGCTCATTAAGTAACTGAAGATGACCTTGGACTCCTTGACCACCTCCCAAGAGATAGCGTTATAAGCATATGCCATAAGACCAGCCTGACCTTGAACTCAGAGTGATCCTTGTACTTCTGCCTTCCAAATGTTGGAATTAAAGGAGTGTACCACCAGGCCCAGCTGGTCAAGGTTTTTATTCACTAGATTTATCAGCTGTTCTCCCCTCTCCCCTCTGCCCCCTGCCTAAAAAATTTTTAGAATTTTATTTATTTATTTATTTGCAAACAGAAAGAGACTGAGAATGAGTGCTCTATGGCCTCCAGGAACTGCAAATGAACTCCAGATGCATGCAGCACTTTGTGCATCTGGCTTTACATAGATACTAGAGATTGAACCCTGTTCATTAGGCTTTGCAGGTAAGTACCTTAGCCACTGAGCCATCTCTCTAACCCCTGTTTTCCCTGATTTTTGGAGACAAGATGTCGCTTGATTCACTCCATAGTCTAGGGTAGCCTAGTTCTAACTATGGAGTCTAGGCTTAAACTATATCAGAGCAATTTGATATACTCTTGTTTCCTAAGATCCACTTTGTTCTTCTAAGACCAACAGATTTTTTTTATTTGAGAGCTTGTTTAGAGGTTCTAGCAGGGGAGTGCAGCTACTGGTATACCCTTGACCAAAGACCAATCCTCCTCTATTTGGGGAAGGTTGTCCTCTTCGACTGAGCATGCAGCTTCGGGAGGGAGACACATGGAGTGGTGAGGGAGGAATAAGGCACCTGTCTAGCCAGCCAGATCAGCCAAATCAATCCTGGTGATCAGTGGGTGATATTTCTCAGCCAGATCACCTTCACATCCAGATTTTTTATTTGAAAAAAAAACTTGAGGCTGGGCATTGTGCACACCTTTAATCCTAGCACTCAAGAGGCAGAGTTGGGATCACTGTGAGTTCAAGGCCACCCTGAGACTACATTATGAATTCCAGGTCAGTCTGGGCTAGATTGAAACCCTACCTTGAAAATCTCTACCCCAAAAAAAAGCTTAGGGCTGGGGCTGGAGAGATGGCTTAGTTGTTAAGGCACTTGCCTTTAAGGACTCATGTTTGACTCTCCAGGTCCCATGTAAGCCAGATACACAGTGATGCAAGCACACAAGAGTTGCACATGCTCATAAGGGAACACTCATGTCTGGAGTTCAAATGCAATGGATAGAGGCCCTGGTGTACGAATATTCTCTCTCTCATTTTTAAAAAAATGGCTGGACAGATGGCTGTGCAGTTAAAGGTACATGTTTGCAAAGCTTGACAGCCAGGGGTCAAACCCTCAGTACCCATGTTAAGCCAGATGCACAGGGTGGCTTATGCATTTGGAGTTTGTAGTGGCAGATATGCCCGTTCCCTCCTCTCTTTCTCGTTCTGCTTGCAAATAAATTTAGACAAAGCTAGACATTGTGCATGCACACATTTAATTCCAGCACTTTGGAGGCAGAGAGGTAGGAGGATTGCTGTGAGTTGGAGCCTGCAGCTGTGGAATGAGTTCCAGATCAGCCTAGGCTAGAGTGAGAGCCTGCTTCAAAAAAAATCTACTCTCAATTCAACTTTTTTTTCCAGAGGTGGGATCTCACTCTAGCTCAGGCTGACCTGGAATTCACCATGTAGTCTCAGGGTGGCCTCGAACTCATGGTGATCTTCCTACTTCTGCCTTCCGAGTGCTGGGATTAAAGGCATGCACCACCATACCCGGCTCAGTTCTACTATTATGAGTTGTCCTGTTAAAATTTTTTTATTGTGATTTATTTGCAAGGGAGAGAGAGTATGAGTGCTCCAGGGTTGGAGATGATCTCCAGATCCATGTGCATCTGGTTTTTGTAGTTAGTAAGGAATTAAATTCAAGCCAGAAGTCTTTGCAAACAGATGCCTTTAACCAGCGAGCAGTTTTTCCAGCCCTTGGTTTTGGCTGTTGTTGTTTAATTCAAGAAAGCATCTGGCTGGGCGTGGTGTCGCATGCCTTTAATCCCAGCACTCGGAAGGCTGAGGTGGAGGAGCACCGAGTTCAAGGCTACCCTGAGAGGAATACATAGTGAATTCCAGGTCAGCCTGAGCTAGAGTGAGACCCCACATCTGAAAACTAAAAAACAAGAAAAGAAAAAGAAAAAAAAATCTGATTACTTAGCTAACTACATAGCTCAGACTGACCACCTGTAACTCACAAAGATCCTCCTGCCTTAGCTCCACCCTTGAATGCTACAATTACAGATACTGGTTTCCAAGTTTGGCTTGGGTTTTCCTTGTTGAAAGTCAAGTTCTTCCTGATTTAGTTGTTAGAAGCCAGAAGAAGCAAGGAATAGAACGTAGGTTACTTAACATACTTGGATTATTTTTCACTTAGAAATTTGAGTCTGGGGTTGGGCATGGTGGTGCATGCCTTTAATCCCAGTGCCCGGGAAGCAGAGGTAGGAGGATTGCTGTGAGTTCGAGGCCACCCTGAGACTGCATAGAGAATTTCAGGTCAGCCTGGGATAGAGAAAGATCCTACCTTAAAAAACCAAAAAAATAAATAAATAAAAAAAGCCTCGCGTGGTGATGCACGCCTTTAATCCCAGCATTCGGGAGGCAGAGGTAGGAGGATTGCCGTGAGTTCAAGGCCACCCTGAGATTCCATAATGAATTCCAGGTCAGCCTAGGCTTGAGTGAGACCCTACCTCAAAAACAAACAAACAAACAAAAAAAACCCAAAATATGCCAGGCGTGGTGATGCATGCCTTTAATCCCAGCACTCGGGAGGTAGAGGTAGGAGGATCGCTGAGAGTTCGAGGCCACCTTGAGACTACATAGTTAATTCCAGGTCAGCCTGGACCAGCGTGAGACCCTACCTTAAAAAACCAAAAAAAAAAAAAATAAATAACAGAAAATTAAAAATTTGAGCCTGGTGTAGTATATGCCATTAATCCCAGCACTCAAGAGACTGAGGTAGAAGGATGGACATGAGTTCAGGGCCCAGCCTGAGGCTACATGGTCAATCTAAAATAGAGTGAGATCCTCTCAAAAAATTTAAAAAAAAAAAAGTGAGGGGGTTGTTGGGGAGATGGCTCAGTGGTGAAAGGTGCTGGCTTGCAAAACCTGCCCACCCACATTCCGTTTCCTAGTATCTGTGTAATATCAGATGGCACCAAGTGCAGTGGCACATGCACTTGGTGCATCAGGAGTGTGTGTACAGTAGCAAGAGACTTCCAGTGGACCCATTCTCTCAATTTTTTTTACTTTACAAATAAAAAAATACATAATAATTTAAGTAGGGAAGAGTTGGTGAAACTGTTCAATGGTTAAAGGTGCTTGCCTGCAAAGCCCGTTGGCCTGGGTTAATCCCTCAGCAGCATAACCAGATGCAAAGTGCGCATGTGTCTGACATTTGTTTGGTGCACATACATATGTGTACACACATGCAAATAAGTAAAGATTTCATAGGGAAACAGTGATTTGGTTAGTCTTAGATAAAGGTTTTTGAAGGGATCAAAAAAAATTTTAAGCCAGGCATGGTAGTGCACAGCACACCTTTAATCTCAGCACTTGGGAAGTATATTTTGGAGGATTGCTTTGAGTTTGAGGTCAGCCTGGGCTAGAGAGAGACCCTACCTCAACAACAACAAAAAGACTTTAATTGGGGTAGGAAGCATCATTCCTTGTTAGATCTGGGGAAAGATACGATTATAGTGTACTAAAGCAATTTCAGTTACTAGAAACCCATCCTGTCTCTACCTTTTTTCCTAGGAAGCCACAGCTTCTCCAGGGAGTCTATGCTATGGGCTTCAATCGACCATCCAAGATACAGGAGAATGCATTGCCAATGATGCTTGCTGAACCGTAAGTGCAGGCCCACATGTCACAAACAGCTTGTGTTTTTGAGTACAAAATTGGTTGCTTGGGGCAGCATATTTCTTCAGGGAAATAGCTTGGGCAAGTACATAGAGAATCGTGGATTTGGTCACAGTTCCTAGTTTTCTCACTTAATAGTAAAAGCTTGGGGCTAGAGAGATGGCTTAGCAGTTAAGGCGCTTGTCTGCAAAGCCTAAGGATTCAGGTTTAATTCCCCAGTACCCATGTAAAGCTAGATGCACAAAATAATGCATGCATCTGTAGTTCTTTTGCAATGGCTGGAGGTCCTGGCATGTTCATTCTTTACTCTCTCCTTGCAAATAAATAAATTAAAATTTAAAAAAAAATAGTAAAAGCTGCTGGGCTTGGTGGTACACGTCATTAGGGAGGCAAAGGTAGGAGGATCACTGTGAGTTCAAGGCCACCCTGAAACTGCATAGCGAATTCCAGGTCAGCCTGGGCTAGAGTGAAACTCTACCTCAAAAAACAAAACAAAAAATAAAATAGAGCCAGGTGTGGCGAACGCCTTTAATCTCAGCACTCAGGAGGCAGAGGTAGGAGGATCACCATGAGTTCAATGCCACCCTGAGACCACATAGTGAATTCTAGGTTAGCCTGAGCTAGAGTGAGAGCCTGTCTTCAAAAAATAAAACAACAACAAAAAAGTAAAACTGATCAAGTTTTTATTTTAGGCAGTTGTTGAAATTGGGCACTTTTGTTTTTGGCTTTTCAAGGTAGGGTTTCACTCTAGCCTAGGCTGACCTGGAACTCGCAGTGATTCTCCTACCTCTGCCTCCCAAGTGCTGGGATTATAGGTGTGCACCACCATGCCCGGCAGAAATTGGGCTTTTTGCTGAGCTTGGTGGCTGTCATGAGAGACTTAGGTAGGAGGATTGCCTTGAGTTTGAGGCCCGTCTGATGCTTCAGAGTGAGTTCTAGGTGCTCCAGTGTTGCACTCAGTTGGCCCATGGTACTTGTATGCAGTGTGGGTTTAAGGTCAGCATGGGTTTGAGAAATCTGTCTCAAAAAAACCAAAAACAGAATTGTGCTTAAAGAAGGTTGAAAAGAGACCACAGGAGCTGAGTCTTGTAGCCATGTTCTGGTTCAGCAGAGAATGTTATTGAAGCTTTGTCTAATTAAGATTGTACATCGTAATTTGTACTTTTTTAATTGTTTTATATAAAAGAGAGAATGAGAATTGGCATGCCAGGGTCTCCAGCCACAGTTATCAGACTCAAGATGTGTGTGCCACCTTGCACACATGTATGACCTTGAGCATACATAAGTCATCTTGAATGTCTGGCTTATATGGAATCTGGGGAGTTGAACATGGGCTCTTTGGCTTTGCAGGCAAGCGCCTTAAATGCTAAGCCATCTTTTTAGCCCTGTACTTTGTACTTTTGATTTCTCTGGAGCACTTGAGATACAAAATTAGGCCACTTGAGTTATGTCAGAATCTAGAATGAGAATATTCTTAGTTTCAAACTCTCTAAAAACAGTTACTTCCTTAATGACTAAAGCCCTCCCCCCCCCCCCCCCCCCCCCCCCGAGATAGGGTCTCAATCAAGTCCAGGCTGACCTGGAATTCACTGTGTAGTCTCAGGGTGGCTCTGAACTCGCGGCGATCTTCCTACCTCTGCCTCCCAAATGCTGGGATTAAAGGCATGTGCCACCAGGTCTGGCAAAACCTTTTTTTTTTTTTTTTTTTAAACAACACAGGAAAAATGTTGGGCTATGTTGTAACTTAGTGGTAGAGTGATTGTCTAGTAGGTGCAAGGCTTTTAGGTTCAGTCCCTAGCACTGCCATAACATAATGTGGACTGGAGAGATGGCTTAGTGGTTAAGGTGCTTGCCTGCAAAGCCAAAGGACTCAGATTCGATTCCCCAGGACCCACATAAGCTAGATGCACAGGTGGCACATGTGTCTGGAGTTCGTTTTCAGTGGCTGGAGGCCCTAGTGTGCCCATTCTCTATCTTTCTCTCCCTTTTTCTCTCTCTCAAATAAGTAAATGTAAAACATTTAAAAAAATGTATTAAACTAAATTTTAGTCAATGTAGGAAACCTTGATAATATGCAGAAACACAAAGGGAAAAATATTCTTCCCTGTTAAATAAATTTTGATACTTTATTGTGTTTAGTATTAGTTTCATTTCTGGGGCTGGAGAGATGGCTGAGCACTTAAGGCGTATGCTTGTGAAGCCTAAGGACCCTGGTTCAATTCCCCAGGACCCATGTAAGGCAGATACACAAGGAGGCACATGTGTCTGGAGTTCATATGCACTGGCTAGAGGGCCTGGTGTGCCTATTCTCCCTCTCTCTCTGCCTCTTTCTCTCTCTCAAATAAGTAACGTTTAAAAAATAATTAATTTGGACTGGAGAGATGGCTTAGTGATTAAGCACTTGCCTGTGAAGCCTAAGGATCCCAGTTCAAGGCTCTATTCCCCAGGACCCACGTTAGCCAGATGCACAAGGTGGCGCACGTGACTGGAGTCTGTTTGCAGTGGCTGGAGGCACTGGTGTGCCCATTCTCTCTCTCTCTCTCTCTCTCTCTCTCTCTCTCTGCCTCTTTCTCTCTCTGTTACTGTCAAAATAAATAAAAATAAAACAAAAAAAATTTTTTAATTAATTTCATTTATTTTCTTTGTTGATTTAGCCCACAGAATCTGATTGCCCAGTCTCAGTCTGGTACTGGAAAAACGGCTGCCTTTGTCTTGGCTATGCTCAGTAGAGTGGAGCCCACAGACAGATTCCCTCAGGTAAGACTTAGAAGTGAAGCGTGCAGGTCCTGGCCTGCTTTCCCTGGGAAGAGAACTGCTACCTAATGGGGGATACATGAAAGCTGACACCTCAGTCCATGGCTTAGGTAGACCAGGTTAGCCTTCTCGGCATGACCAGGTAGACTTTATTTTAAAAGAGCAGCCTGGCTGGATGTGGTGGAACATGTCTTTAATCCTAGCAGTCGGAAAGCAGAGGTAGGAAGATCGCAGTGAGTTCGAGGCCCCCCTGAGACTATATAGTGAATTCCTGGTCGGCGAAACATCACCTTCCAAAAGTCTCCTCTAAGCCAGGGCTCCCACCAGGGTAGGGCTCTGTACTGAGGGCTCTGACTCATAGGTAACAAGCCTAGGCTGACCTAGAACTTACTCTGTAGGCCAGTCAGGCCTCAAACTCTTGGTGATCATCCTATCTCAGTTTGCTAAGTGCTGAGATTAAAGGTGTGTGTTGCCACACCCAGTGCTTGCACAGTTTGATGCCTTAGGCCTGCTGTTACTGAAGTCTTCTTTTATGCTCTCATTAGTGTCTGTGCCTCTCCCCAACATACGAGCTGGCGCTTCAAACAGGCAAAGTGATTGAGCAGATGGGCAAATTTCATCCAGAACTGAAGCTTGCTTATGCTGTTCGAGGCAATAAATGTGAGTATAAGGCATGAGATCTCAGCAGAGAGAGTGCAGCAGAGGGTGGCTGGGTGTTTGGGTTTGCAGGTGTGATGTTATAGTCAACTGGTTAGGACCCTCTTTTCCTACAGCCTAGTTGTATTGATTTTAACAAATCTACTTACCTACTTGCTGGTTTGGGTTTTTGGGGGGGGGGGTTTCTTTGTTTATTGTTTGTTTTTGAGGTAGGGTTTCATGTAGCCAAGGGATGACCACAAACTCCTGATTCTGCCTGGGACTACACCATAGCCCACACACTTGCTGATTTGTTAATAGCCCTCTGTAGCCTTCCCTTTTCTCATCTCTCTCCTCCAACCAAACCCATGGCTTTATCCATGTTAGAAAAGCTCTTTGCTGCTGAGCTGTAGCTTAGCCCTCTCCCTTAGATATGCTGTTCTTTTTTCCTTCTGAGGCAGGTCTCTCACTCTAGCCTGTGGCTTCTTAAGACTGGCATGTACCACTACACCAAACCAGATGTTCTTTTTGTTAATGGGTGGGGTGGGGGAAGTTTTTAGGTAGGATCTCACTCTAACTGAGGCTGACCAGGAACTCACTCTCTAGTCCCAGGCTGGCTTTGAGCTCACAGCAGTTCTCCACTTTTGCCTCTTGAGTGCTGGAACTAAAGGCATACAACATGTGGTAGTTTGGTTCAGGTGCCCTCCATAAACTTAGGTGTTCTGAATGCTAAGTTCTCAGCTGATAGAGATTTGGGAATTAACACCCCCAGGAGGCAGTGTGTTGTTGGGGACGGACTTATGGGTGCTATAACCAGTTTCCCCTTGCACACTTTCCTGTTGCTGTTGTTTACCTGATGTTGGTGAGGACGTGAGGTGCACCCTCTGTTCATGCCATCGTCCCCCTGCCATCACAGAGCATCCACTCGAGTCTATAAGCCAAAATAAACCTTGATTTTCCCCACAAGCTGTTCTTGGTCAGGTGTTTTCTGCCAGTAATGCAAACCTGATGGCAACACACCACCATGAAAGGATAATAGGGACTGGAGACATGACTCAGTGGTTAAGTCACTTTCCTGAAAAATCTAATGACCCCTGTTTGATTCCCAGGACCCACATAAAGCCAGATGCAACATGGCACATGCATCGTGAGTTTGTTTTCAGAGGCTAAGCTAGAGGCCCTGGCATGCCCATTCTCTTTCTCTCTTTGCAAATAAATATTATTAAAAAAATCTAGGGCTGGAGGCATGGCTTAGCAGTTAAGGTGCTTGCTTGCAAAGCCAAAGGATCCAGGTTAAATTCCCCAGTATCCACATAAGCCAGATGTACAGGGGCCACATGCATCTGGAGTTCATTTGCAGTGGCTAGAGGCTCTGGCATGCCCATTCTGTCTAGCTCCTCTCTGTCTTTCTGCTTGCAAATAAATAAATTAATTAAATTTTTAAAAAAATTCCAAGGGCTGGAGAGATGGCTTAGTGGTTAAGGCATTTACCTACAAAGACAAAGGACCCCATTTTGATCCCCAGGCCCCATGTAAGCCAGATGCACAAGGGGGCACATGCACCTGGAGTTTGTTTGTAGTGGCTAGAGGCCCTGGTGCACCCATTCTCTCTCAAGTAAATAAATAAGTAAAACTTTTAAAAAAAATTCTAGCAGGGCGTGGTGGTGCACTCTTTAGTCCTAGCACTCGCTCGGAAGCAGAGGTAGGAGGATCCCTATGAGTTGAAGGCCACCCTGAGTGTACATAGTGAATTCTAGATCACTTGGGCTAGAGCAAGACCCTGCCTTGAAAAGGAGAGGGGGGAATGCTACAGAATTTAGGAGAAATTAGAAAGAAACTGACTTGTTGAGTATTCATTGTGTTTGATTCTGACCACAGTGCATTGATAACCTGTGTCAATCTACTCATTCACAGTAGAAGGGACCAAGGCTTGAAGGTGACCCTCCTATGTTCTAATGTTTGGAATTAACTTGTTCTACTACTGCTACATAGATGGACAAAGATTTATTTGATATCCATAGCTGGCTTTGCTTTTGAAACTCCCTGTCTTCTTTCACAGTAGAAAGAGGTCAGAAGATCAGTGAGCAGATTGTCATTGGCACCCCTGGGACTGTCCTAGACTGGTGCTCCAAGCTCAAGTTCATTGATCCCAAGAAGATCAAAGTATTTGTTCTGGATGAGGCTGACGTGATGATAGCTACTCAGGGCCACCAAGACCAGAGCATCCGCATCCAGAGGTAGGGAATGGAGCCAGAAGGAGATGGCAGAGCCTCCTCTTGCTCCTGTCAGGTTCTTTGCTCTGCCCTGTGCAGCAGCATTTGGCGTCGGCCCGGGTTGAGAAGGGGGACCTGGGACCTCACCTCGCCCAGTGCCACCCTGGTGTGCTCCTCTCCCTCCCGGGGCTGTTCTGCACCCCCAGACAGCCTGAGAGGCCAGAGCCCATTCAGGCAGTGGAGGCCGAGCTTCTGTTCCTTCTGGTGAAAAGCTGCACCTCGCCTCCACTTGCAGGATGCTGCCCAGAAACTGCCAGATGCTGCTTTTCTCTGCCACCTTTGAAGACTCAGTGTGGAAGTTTGCCCAGAAAGTGGTTCCAGACCCCAACATTATCAAACTGAAGCGTGAGGAGGAGACATTGGACACCATCAAGCAGTATTATGTCCTGTGCAATAACAGAGAGGAGAAGTTCCAGGCCCTGAGCAACCTGTATGGAGCCATCACCATTGCTCAAGCCATGATCTTCTGCCACGTGAGTAGCGGCTGAAGGCCTGCAGGGGCTGCCCCACTCCTGCCTACTATGGGTAATAGCTTTAGGATGTCTCAGAGGAAAGCTGGCTTGAAATACCCACAAGAAAATAAAAAAATCACAGTGGAAAGAGGTCAGAAGATCAAGATCTGTGAGCCAATTATCCTTTTCTTTCTTTTTGTTGTTTTTTATTCTTTCAAGATAGGGTCTCACTCTAGCTCAGGCTGACCTGGAATTCACTATGTACTCTGAGGTGGCCTTCTGTCTACCTCTGCTTCCTGAGTGCTACCCACTGTCATTTTCACCTCTAAAGGAGCTCTGCTTTTTCATGAGCGCTCTGCCGCAACCATCTCAAGTCTGAGGACAAGATTCCACTGTGTGAAACTAAAAAGAAAGAAAATGACAATCACTTTCACCTGCACTGAGTCATACTCTTTTCAGGTTTCTGCTTTAGATAGACCTCTTTCATCATATTTCTTAGAGATTGCTCCATGGGACTGGGGAGAAGGTTCAGCAGTTACATGTGCTTGCTCTCAAAACCTGCTGCAATGTGAGTAGCAGTAATTCAGTTAAGATCCCTCAGCCCTGAGTATAAACATTTTAATAAAATTGTTTCTGGAGGCTCGAGGCCCATGTTCAACTCCTCAGATATCCATGTATAGCTGGGCAGGCATGCATTTGTTGACAGTGGCAAGGGTCCCTACCATGCCCAAGTACACACATGCAAATAAATGAATAAATAAAATTTTTGTTTTTTTGAGGCGGGGTCTTGCTTTAACCCAGGCTAATCTGAAATTCACTCTATAGTCCCAGGTTAGCCTTAGACTCAAAGCAACCCTATATCAATTTCCCAAGAGCTAGGATTAAAGGGATGTACCACCATACCTGGCTTAATAAAAAACTTTTAAGTATTATTTATCAAATGACAGACATTGATGATTGCTAATGCATTATATCAACTTGGCAATTTTAAGATTTCATAGGAGTCTGTTAGCCCACTAGATAGAATGTAGTCCTTTTAGGTATTAGCATTTCTTCAAATTTTTGTTTTCCAAGGCGAGCTATGTTGGCACATGCATTTAATCCCAACTCTGGGTGTCAGAGGTAGAAGGATCATTGTGAGTTTGAGGCCAGCCTGGGACTGCAGGGTAAGTTCCAGGTCAAGCTGGCTAGAGTGAGGCCCTACCTTGTAAAACCAAAAAAATAAATAAAAGTTTTCTCTCTGTTTTCCTTCCAGACCCGCAAGACAGCTAGCTGGCTGGCAGCAGAGCTCTCAAAAGAGGGCCACCAGGTGGCTCTGCTGAGTGGCGAAATGATGGTGGAACAGAGGGCTGCAGTGATTGAGCGCTTCCGAGAAGGCAAAGAGAAGGTTCTGGTGACCACCAACGTGTGTGCCCGTGGTAAGCAAGATTGGCCAGGTTGACCAAGCTCGGGGTCCCAGGCCCCATGAGCAAGATACGTCCTCACATCCAGGGAGGCGGATGGTGTGGTTGGGTCTCTCCTTTGTAGGATAGGGTGACAAGAACCTCCCAGAAGCCAGCAGGCTGCCATAGTGGAAGGACACTCCAGGCACTGGCTGCTTGGGATCAGAGCCTGCTCTTCCTGGGGCACCTCTGGCTGTTGAGCTGTGTCTCCAATGACGCCTGCTTTCTGATGTCTTAGATTTTAGCACCTGCCACGGTTTTGTTCTTTTGCTTCTACTACAGGCCTGCAGGTGTCCTCTACTGCCCACATCCTAGAGGTGGCCTGCCCCAGGCTCTGCCTTGACTGGAATTGGGTGTTTGGCTGAGTGGGTGACTACGTTTCCTCCTCTGACTCCTCTCTGTGTGTCTGTCCCTCCAACTCCTACATGCAGGTATCGACGTTGAACAAGTATCAGTCGTCATCAACTTTGATCTGCCCGTGGACAAGGACGGGAACCCAGACAACGAGACCTACCTGCACCGGATCGGGCGCACAGGGCGCTTTGGCAAGCGGGGTCTGGCGGTGAACATGGTGGACAGCAAGCACAGCATGAACATCCTCAATAGGATCCAGGAGCATTTTAGTGAGTCCTTGGAGTGTACTACGCATGAGTCTTTTCAGAGGGGGCGTGGGAGAGGGGGGTTTCGTGTGGCCCATGAGAGGCTCTGTCCATGCACATGCTCATGCTGCCCCCCCACCCTCCCACCCTAGGGATGGTCCCAGGGAGCACACTGGGAGCGTTCCAGGCTTGGGGCCTGGAACGGAAGCTCAGCTGGTGCCAGGCTGAAGGGCCTGAGCTCTGGCTGTTGGTATCAGTGACCAGGGCCTTGTTGCCCCCCACTCAGACTCTGGAAGCCTGCCTCTGTGGTCAGATGATGTCACTGTAGTCCAAAGCATTGGTACCTTCCCGTGTCTTCCTTCTCCCCGTGCTCTTCTAGGTGACTTTGGCTATTTCCATCACAAGTCCATGATGGTCTCTTCAAATCTTCTTTCCCCTAGATAAGAAGATAGAAAGATTGGACACGGATGATTTGGACGAGATTGAGAAAATAGCCAACTGAGAAGGCCGCCAGCGTCTGTTGTGCTCCAGCGCCACTCCGTGCTGTCCCCGTAGGAGACCAGTGCTCTCATGGCTTAGGTCTTGACGTCACCTCAGAGAAGAAGGCCCGCGTAGAAAAACTACCTACCTCATTCAGAATTACGTTTGGACTTGACAAAAATATGTGCAAATAACAGGGGAAAATCAAAGGAAAAATATGCATCTTGGAAAACAGTCCTCTCCTCTATCCCTTTTTTAAACCATCCCCACTTCTTTATGGTTAACATGACTACCCTCCTCTCTGGTTTGGCATTGTTAGGACCCTCTAGCCCCAGGGCAGGGGATGGGTGGAAGGTCAGACTGACTGACTGTGACCCAGCCATCATGGGTAGAGTGAAGTTCCAGAGGCCCTGAGCTGCTCCTACTGGACTTCCGTGTCTCCTGCCTGGAATCCAGCCACATTCCAGCTGGTCTGTTTCCCCACTGTAGAAGCTGTCACTTGTCACTCTTCTCCCAATAAGCATCTTGGCTGCTGGTCATGTGCTTCAGAGTGGGGAAGAAGATAGAAGAAAGCAAATCACAGACTCTTAAGATTGGTGGGGCAAGGGGAGACACATTTTTGAGGATGGGATCTGCCCATTCCCAGCCACTCAGCTGCTCCACACCGGGTGCTCAGTCACAGCAGCCAGGACAGTGGGTGATTTTCTGAGCATTCTTGGCTCCGATAATTGGTTCTAACCTGGACTTTTCATGTCATGCCTGGAGCCAAGCTGCAGTTTGGAAAGGAAGTTATGACCAAGCAAACACTCATGCTGTTCAAAATAGCAGACTTATGGGTTACTTCATTCATACATTGTATGAATAAGTCAGATAAATTATAGTTATACACCATTCATTATGAGAAATTTTAAAGTAATTATGACAGACACTTTACTAATCATGATTTATTTGTATTTTTCTGCTTACTAGTCTAATATATGCTCATTAAAAATGTGTGTGTGTGAAAATGCTCTGTCCCACACAGGATTACCATTGTTACCAGCTTATTTTTTATTTTTATTATTGTTTTGTTTGTTTGAGGTAGGGTCTCACTTTGGCCCAGGCTGACCTGAAATTCACTATATAGATACAGGGTGGCCTCAAACTCACAGCGATCTTCCTACCTCTGCCTCACAAGTGCTGGGATTAAAGGCGTGTGCCCAAGTATGTGGAGTCTTCAATAATGGCCTGTAATTTTTTGGAGGCATCAAGGACCTCCCTGGCCAACAACTCACTGGAAGGTATCCCCCCATCCTTGGCATTGAAATTTTTTCTAGTAACAATCCATAGCTTCTGGGTGTTCCATTATCCAAAGAAGTAGGTTTCCACATGGCTTATTCATAACATCTTAAATGTTGATTAACCCTCCTCCTATCCTTTACTCGTCCTTTCCCTTGACCTCTTGCCATTAAACCTCCAGTAATCTTATACTTCATATGTACAATACCCTCCCCTTAAGCCCTCTCCTTAGTTGTTTTTTTTTTGTTTGTTTTTTTTGTTTTGTTTTGTTTTTTTGGTGTATCTGGTTTACATGGGTACTGGAGACTTGAGCCTGGGTCCTTAGACTTCATAGGCAAGTGCCTTAACCACTAAGCTGTCTCTCCAGCCCCTATTTTTAGTTTTTTGAGTTCTTTGTATGAAATGTATATTAATCCTCTGTCAGATTTTCTTCCATTCTGAAGGTTGCCTCTGTGCTCTATTCCCAGAGTCCTTTGTTGTACAGAGGCTTTTTAATTTCATGAGGTCCCAATGGTTGATTTTTGTTTTTTTGTCGTAAATAACTTTTTTTTTAACTAGCGACTTCCATGATTGTAAACAATATCCCATGGTAATGCCTTCGCTCCCTCCACTTTTCCCTTTGAAACTCCATTCTCCATCATATCCCCTCTCCCTCCCAATCAGTCTCTCTTATTTTGATGTTATGATCTTTTCCTTCTCTTATGACGGTGTTGTGTAGGTATTGTCAGGCACTGTGAAGTCATGGATATCCAGGTCATTTTGTATCTAGGAGGAGCACATTGTAAGGAGTCCTACCCTTCCCTTGGCTCTTACATTTTTTCCGCCACCTCTTCCACAATGGACCCTGAGCTTGGAAGGTGTGATAGAGATATTGTACTGCTGAGCACACCTGTCTTTGCCACACCATGATGCCTCTGAGTCATCACAAGGTCACTGCCATGTGAAAAGAGAAGATTCTCTACCAAAAGTGAGAGTAGCATTAATATATGGGTATGAACATTAAGAGAAGTGTATACGGCGCAGTTTGATGAGCATAGTATATATATTTAGCCAGATAGCAGCAGATGTTACACCCCTAGGGCTCATGACTACCCCTGTTTTAAGTTTTTAGTATCAGGGATGTATTCCCTCCCATGAAGTGGGCCTCCAGTCCAATTAGAGGGCAGTTGGTTTCCACCATGACAGATGTGTGCACCTGTTGGCTCATTTGGCCTGGCTGACCAAATAGAAGACTTGTAGTGTCCACTGTTGAGTATCTTCACTGGTGATTTCTCTCCCTTTAAGCTACATGCAGAATGGCTGCTTCTAGCTTTCTGTCTACTGGTCTACATGGAGGAGGTTATCAGCTCAGTTTTTTGTTTGTTTTGTGTTTTTTTTTTTTTTTTGTATTAACAACCTCCATAATTGTAAGCAATATCTCATGGTAATTTCCTCCCTCCCCTCACTTTCCCCTTTGAAACTCCACTCTCCATCATATCCCCTTCCCCTCTCAATTAGTCTCTCTTATTTTGATGTCATGATCCTTTCCTCCTATCATGATGGTCATGTGTAGGCAGTGTCAGGCACTGTGAGGTCATGAATATCCAGGCCATTTTTTCTGGAGGAGCATCTTGTAAGAAGTCCTACCCTTCCTTTGGCTCTTATATTCTTTCTGCCACCTTTTCTGCAATGGACCCTGAGTCTTGGAAGGTGTGATAGAGATATTGCAGTCACTTCTGTCACTTCTCAGCACCATGATGCCTTCTGAGTCATCCCAAGGTCACTGCCATCTGAAAAGAGAAGCTTCTCTAACCAAAAGTGTGAGTAGCATTAATATATGAACATTAAGAGAAGTGCTTACTGGGTAGTTTGAAAAGCATAATATATATATTTAGCCAGATAGCAGCAGACGTTACACCCCTAGGGCTCATGACTACCCCTGTTTTAGGTTTTCAGTGTCAGGGATGCATTCCCTCCCATGGAGCAGGCTTCCAGTCAAATTACAGGGCAATTGGTTTCCCCCATAACAGATGTGCCACTATTGCAACTGCTGGTTCATTTGGCCTGGCTGACCAGATATAAGGCTTGCAATGTCCACTGTTGGGTATCTCCACTGGTGATTTCTCTCCCATTTATTTGCATGCAGCATAGCTTTTCCAGGTTTCTGTCAGCTGGTCTACATGGAGGAGGTTTCAGCTCAGCTCCAGCAGGATTTCTCAGTGACCTTGCAGCCCAAGTATGTGGAGTCTTCAGCAATAGGGTCTTAACATTTATTCCTGGTGGGAAACCAAGGTAGTCCAACAAAGAGAAAGACAAACAAGTAGGAAGACATAAATGGGAATTTCAAGACATTCAGGACACTATGAAGAGATTATACATAAGAATTCAGGGCATAATAGCAGGGGAAGAATTTCAATCCATAGGCATAGCAGATATTTTCAACAAAATTATAAAAAAAAACTTCCCCCAAAGTGATGCTAATGTGGATATAGGAAGCCTTTAGAACACCACACAAACAAAACCAGGAAAGAACCTCTTACCATCATATTATAATTAAACTACAAAACACACAAACCTAAGAAAATATATTGAAAGCAGAGCGAAAAGTCACATACAAAGGCAAGCCTATCGAGATAACAGCAGATTGCTCAACACAAACTAAAAGCCAGAAGGGTTTGGAATGTTCTATTCCAAGTTCTGAAAGATAACAACTGTCAAACAAGATCACTTTATCCTGCAAAGTTATCCATCCAAATAGATGAAGAAATATGGATATTCCACAATAAAAACAGGCTAAAGGAATATATGAATACTAAACCAGCTCTACAGCATGGAATCCTCCATACTGAAGAGAAAGAAAAACACACATAAGGAACCAGGAAAAAAAAAAAAAAAAAACCCTACTCAAAAATAATGAATACAATAAAGGAAAAACTAGAAGAGCTATAAAACAAGAATGGCAAGAATAAATATACACCTTTCAATAATAACTCAATATCCACAGCCTCAATGCCCCAACCAAAAGACACAAATTTGAAGATTGGGTAAAAAAGCAAGATCCTTCTATTTGTTGCCTCTAAGAAATCCACATTCCCATAAGAAATGGACACTATCTTAGGGTGAAAGTTTAGAAAAAGGTATTGCAAGGAAGTAGAGCTAGAAAACAAGCAGGTGTCACTATCCTAGTATCTGACAGGGTAGCCTTCAAACCAACATTTGTTAGGAAAGATAAAGAAGGTCACTTTAGAAGCCGGGTATGGTAGTGCACATCTTTAATCTCAGCACTCAGAAGGCAGAGGTAGGAGGATTGCTGTGAGTTTGAGGTCACCCTGAAAATACAGAGTGAATCTCAGGTCAGCCTGAGCTAGAGTGAGACCCTACCTTAGGGAGGGGGGTGGGAAAGTCACTTTATATTGATTAAAGGAACACTCCAACAAGAGGACATTATAATCCTAAACATACATGCACCTAACATAGGGGTTCTCAACGTCATCAAATAATCACCATTAGAATTAAGGTCACAGATAACACTAAACACAGTTGTAGTGAGTGACTTCAATACCTCACTCTCACCAACTGACAGATCAACCCAGCAAAAAAATAAACAAAGGTTATAAAACAAATGGACCTAACAGATATCTACAGAACATTTCACCCAAAGGCTATACACATTTTTTTCAACAGCACATGGAACATTCTCTAAAATATACATATATTAGGACACAAAGCAAACCTTAACAAATACAGGAAAACTGAAATAATTCCTTACACTCTATCTGATCAAAATGGAATTAATCTACAAATCAACAGCAAGAAAATCTATAGAGCATACACAAAATCATGGAAACTAAACAATACACTACGACATGATGAATGGGTCAATGAAGAAAGCAAGAAGGAAATAAAAAAGACATAGAATTAAATGATAATGAGAACACAACATACCAAAACTTGGGACACAGTGAAGGCAGTCCTAAGAGGGAAATTTATAGCTTTAAGTGAATATATTAAAATGTTAGATGTGGGCTGGAGAGATGGCTTAGCGGTTAAGCACTTGCCTGTGAAGTCTAAGGACCCCAGTTCGAGGCTCAATTATCCAGGGCCCACGTTAGCCAGATGCACAAGGGGCGCACGCGTCTGGAGTTCGTTTGCAGTGGCTGGAAGCCCTGGTGCGCCCATTCTCTCTCTCTCTCTCTATCTGCCTCTTTCTCTCTCTGTCACTCTCAAATAAATAAATAAAAAAATGAACAAAATTTTTAAAAAAATGTTAGTTGTGAATGTCCCCCAGTCCATACCATTCCCCTCTCAGGAATGGAGACTGAAGTCGGCCTGCTCATACTTATGCATGCACTAGGCTCTCATGGCCTGCAGGGGTGCAGGAGCACCTGGGCCTCCTGGCTGACCTCCCAGTCAAGACCCTTGGAGATGGACCGCAGAGTGGGGCCTGATCTCTATCTGCCTCTTCCTCACTACCACCAATCCTGACCTCCTACTGGACCTGGCCTTCTGATTACACCTATGGCACCCCAGGCCTCCTGCCTACCAGAAGGACAGAACACGGTCCAGCCTGGGGACCTATCCACAAGACTGACCGGTCACCCCGAGGGGCAGGCAAGGAGATGGGACTCTAGCCACTGTAAACAGCAACTGACTGGTTGGAAGTGAGTTCCAGGGGAGGTGAAAAGAAAGGTGGAAGCTGGGGTGAACAGAAGAGCCAGGGGTGTTGGGCTTCTGCCCTGTGCATGGACAGCAGCTGCACAGAGCCTGATGGCAGGGCATTGGGAGGGGCTGAAGAGTACGGTCCAGTCCCACTGCTTCGGAGGCTGTTCTCCCTGGGAGGAAGAGAGCCAGGCCTGCACCTCCACAAGCTGCTAGACACAGCCAGCCCCAGCGGAAGACAAACGTGGGCAGCCCAGGCCTTGATGTGGGCCCTTTAATGTCACCTTTGGGAGTGAAACTTAACCCCATCATGGTACACCAGCTGAAGACTGTGAGCAGGAGCTGGCAACATGCAAAGCAAGCTGGGAAAGACCAACTCCTCCTTCCTGGCCAGCCCTCGCCGCCCCCTCCCCGTGGGAGGGTCCGGGGGTGCTTAGGCTGCCGTTACTGGGACAAAGAAGGAGGGAGGAAGACCCGAAGGACCTTACAGCACCACTTCCCAGGCAGCACAAGGACCCCAACACCTGACAACCTGTGGCCCTGGAGGCCCCACAGAATGGACTGCCCTTTAGGAGACAGGGCCAACCCCAGACTTCGGTCCTTCCCTCTGGTGCTGCCCTGGAAGGGGTTAGAGAAGGCAGTCCCGGCCACCCTGGGGCCACTCTGAGTGGGGAAGTCAGTTCCTTCGGCAGCGTTCTCTCTGGCAGGGTCTGCTCTCGGGACCCATGGTGCTGGGTGGGGTACCGGGGGCTTCCAGCGGCTGCAGTTCATCCTCAGGACCCAGCCCATCTTGCTGTGCAGCCCCTGCTGGAGGCCAGGAGGCAGAGGCTGGCCTGCGAGGGCGCCCCCCCCCCCAAAGCCGCAGCTGGCGCAGGCGGTAGCAGCGCAGGTACTGCAGGGAGCTGGAGCTGGCGCGGGAGCCGGTCACCTTCATGCTGCTCTGGGCCGCCGTGGAGCACACCATCGGTACAACCCCCTGTTCCGCAGCCCGGTGGCAGCCACTCCTGGGAGGGAAGAGAGGGAGCGGAAGGGGCTGCTCCTGGTTCTGCCTTCCCACAAACTGCCAAGGTGATCAGCTTTGTGCCACTCTGAGGCAGGATGCTGGACTCGGCTTTGGCCTAATGACCCCAGTTTGGCTGGCCCCGGTCACCCTCGAGGAGCCTCAGGTCACAGCCAGCTTGGTCCCACCCGGGACAGGCCTCCATACGTCCACATCCTGCAGGGCACTATCCGCAGTCTCCATTCAGAGCCAGGCTGAGGGAAAGCACCCTCACCTCTGCACATCTGGTTCTTTGAGAAGGTCAGCGTTCCGTACCGAGTGGCCAGATGGACGCCGATGATGGAGCCCTGGCTGAAGCGCGAGGAGAAGCTGGTCTTGTGGCCCTTGTGATGGAGAGTCCTGAGGGCAGTGAGTGGAGTGGGGTGGGCCTAGGAGGGTCTGCTGCCCTGCCTGCCCTAGCCCAGCCCAGGGCCACACCCACCAGTGTAGGAGAGCAGCCAGCTGTCTTCATCTCTGCCGAGCAGGCAGCAAAACGAGTGATGGTACTTGTCCAGGTCCACATCTGAGGCCTCACCATCTGGGAACAGTGGGGCTGGGCAGGGGGGCGCCTGGGGCCAGGGCCCGTGGCAGCTGTCCCCCTGCTTACCATGTCAGTACCATAGACAGGAGAGGTCATCTTGATCTCCCAGAAAGGCTGGCCGTCCCCTAGCTCCTTGGTGCCCCGCATGGCTGCAGTGCCACAGCTATTCTCCATGTGGAAGCTGACCTTGCGATTGTCACAGCTCAGCAAAGTGGCCGAGGACTTGTTCAGGTCACCCCAGACCCACAAACTCTGCAAGACAGAAGAGTCCAGGCTAAGCCCACTGTGCCAGAGCCAGGGGCCACCTAATCAGTCTCATTGAACCTACCCAGCCTTCCTCAAGGGCACCTGCAGGATACTCACCCTCATCTTCCTCAACACAGCAGCAGTCCTTGTCACAGTGAACCATGTGCGAGCTGTTACAGAAGGTGACCTCACTCTGGCTCTCGCAGTCACAGAAGGACTCCCCAGTTACAGGCACAGCCCTGGGGATGGGTGGTGGCAAGGACAAATACTTGGGGTCAGAATCTGACTCAAGGGGAAAATATATATATATATGGTTGGGCTGGAGAGATGGCTTAGTGGTGAAGGGGTTTGCAAAGCCAAAGGACATTGGTTCGATTCCCCAAGACCCAGGTAAGCCAGATGCACAAGGGGGTGCATGTGTCTGGAGTTTGTTTGCAGTGGCTGGAGGCCCTAGCGTTCCTATTCTCTCTCTTCCTATTTCTCTCTTTCTCTCAAATAAATTTAAAAAAATAAAGTTTAAAGGATAAAAAAATTAGAAAAGTCACAAGTAAACAACTTAAGGCCTTGGAAAAAGAACAAGGAAAACCAAAAATCAGTAGATGGGAAGAAATAACAAAGATCAGAGCAGCAATTAATGAAATAAAAACTGAAAACACAATACAAAGAATCAATGAAACAAAGAGTTGACTCTTTGAAAGGATCAACAAGATTGATAAACCCAGCTGGAGAGATAGCTTAGTGGTTAAAGCATTTGCCTGTGAAGCCAAAGGATGTAGGTTTGATCCCCCAGGACCCATGTAAGCCAGATGCACTAAGTGGCGCATGTGTCTAGAGTTCATTTACAGTGGATGAAAGCTCTGGCACGCCCATTCTCTATCTATTGTCCTTTTTCTATCTCTTTCTCAAATGAATAAAATTTAAAAAGACTGATAAACCGTTAGCAAATCTGACCAAAACCAAGAGAGAAGAGATACAAATTAATCGAATTACAGATGAAAAAGACATTATTACAACAGATGCCAAAGCAATTCAGAAAATTATAGGGACATACTTTAAGAACATATACTACACTAAGTTTGAAAACCTGAAAGAAATGGATGATTTCTTTGACCTACCAAAATTAAATCAAGCACTTAAATAAACCTATAACAAGAATGGAGAGCCAAGCAGCTATAAAAAATCTCCCAGGGCTGGAGAGGTGGCTTAGCAGTTAAGCGCTTGCCTGTGAAGCCTAAGGACCCCAGTTCAAGGCTGGAGTTCCAGTACCCACGTTAGCCAGATGCACAAGGGGACGCACGTGTCTGGAGTTCGTCTGGAGTTCGTGTGGAGTGGCTGGAGGCTCTGGTGCGCCCATTCTCTCTGCCTCTTTCACTGTCTGTTGCTCTCTTAAAATAAAAGTAAATAAATAAGTAACAAATAAATGTCCCAACTAGCTGGCATAGTGGTGCACGCCTTTAATCCCAGCACTCAGGAGGTAGAGGTAGGAACATCGCCATGAGTTCGAGGCCACCCTGAGACTACAGAATGAATTCCAGGTCAGCCTGGGGTAGAGTGAGACCCTACCTTGAAAAATAAAAAAATAAAAAATCTCCCAACTAAAAAAGTCCAGGCCCAGATGTATTCCACTGTCCATCACATTCCCTTTCCCTCTCAATCAGTCTCTCTTTAATTTTTTAATTTATTATTTATTATTTTTGTTGTTGGTGGTTTTCCTCCTACCTTTGTCTCCTGAGTGCTGAGATTACAGGCGTGAGCCACTACTGCCCTACCTCTCTTTTATTTTGATGTCATCATCTTTTCCTCCTATTATGATGGCTTGGTGTATGTAGGTAGTGTCAGCCACTGTGAGGTCATGGATATCCAGGCCATTTTGTGTCTGGAGGAGGGAGCACATTATAAGGAGTCCTACCCTTCCTTTGGCTCTTACATTCTTTCTTCCACCTCTTCCTCAAAGGACCCTGAGCCTTGGAAGGTGTGATAGAGATACTGCAGTGCTGAGCACTCCTTTGTCACTTCTCAGCACCATGGTGCCTTCTGAGTCATCCCAAGATCACTACTGTCTGAAAAGAGAAGCTTCTCTAACCAAAAGTGAGAGTAGCATTAATATATGGGTATGAACATTAAGAGAAGTACTTATCAGGCAATTTGGTGAACATAATATATACATTTAGCCAGACACCAGCAAATGTTACACCCCTAGGGCTCATGACAACCCCTATTATAGGTTTTCAGTATCAGGGATGTATTTCCTCCCATGCAGTGAGCTTCAAGTCCAATTAGAGAGTGGTTGTATAAATGTGCCACATCTTCATTATCCACTCATTATTTGAGGGACATTTAGGCTGGTTCCATTTCCCAGCTATTGTGAATGGAGGGGCAATATGGTGACTTGATTCAGGTGTCCCCCATAAACTTAGGTGTTCTGAATGCCAGGTTCCCAGCTGATGGAGATTTGGGAATTAACACCTCCTGAAGGGAGTGTATTGTTGGGGGCAGGCTTATGAGCATTATAGCCAGTTTTCCTATGCCAGTGTTTGGCACATTCTCCTGTTGCTAAGGTCCAGCTTATGTTGGCCAGGTAGTGATGTCTACCCTCTGCTCATGCCACTGTTTTCACATGCCATTGTGGAGCTTCCTCTCGAGCCTGTAAGCCAAAATAAACCTCTTTTTCCCACAAGCTACTCTTGGATGGGTGATTTCTACCAGCAATGCAGACCTGACTGCAGTAGGTAATAAACATGGTTGAGCAAGTATCTCTAAGGTAGTGAGACAAGTCCTTAGTATATGCCTAGGAGTGGTATAGCTGGATATGGTAAATCTATTTTTAACTGTCTTGGGAACCTCCACACTGATTTCCACAATGGCTGGACCAGATTGCATTCCCACCAATAGTGTAGAAGGGTTCCTCTTTTTCCGCATCCTTGCCAACATTTTTGGTCATTTGTTTTCTTTCTTTCTTTCTTTTTTTATTTTTATTTTTATTTTATTTTTTTTAATTTTTATTAACATTTTCCATGATTATAAAATATATTCCATGGTAATTCCCTCCCTCCCCACTCCCACACTTTCCCATTTGAAATTCCATTCTCCATCATATTACATCCCCATTACAATCATTGTAATTACATATATACAATATCAACCTATTAAGTAGCCTCCTCCCTTCCTTTCTCTACCCTTTATGTCTCCTTTTTACCTTACTGGCCTCTGCTACTAAGTATTTTCATTCTCACGCAGAAGCCCAATCATCTGTATCTTTCTTTTCTTTTCTTTTCTTTTCTTTTCTTTTCTTTTCTTTTCTTTTCTTTTCTTTTCTTTTCTTTTCTTTTCTTTTCTTTTCCCCCAAGGTAGGGTCTCACTCTAGCTTAGGCTGACCTGGAATTAACTATGTAGTCTCAGGGAGGCCTTGAACTCATAGCTCCTACCTCTGCCTTCTAGTGCTGGAATTAAAGGTGTGTACCACCATGCCTGGCTTATCATTTGTTTTCTTGATGATAGCCATTCAGCCATTAAGATGGAATCTCAATGTAGTTTTAATCTGCATTTCCCTGATGGATAGGGAAGTAGAACTTTTTTTCAGGTATTTATATGCCATCTGTATTTCTTCTTTTGGGGACTCTCTATTTAGTTCGATAGCCTATTTTTTTTAAGACTTTATTTTGTTGTTTTCTTACTTTCATCCAAACATCCTTTTCTGAAAAACATAAAAGCATGCACATTGATGGCACTCTTATAAAGAAAAACTAAGTGATACCTCAGCTATAGCCTATTTTTAAATTGGGTTGTTTTGAAAGACCTCCAGAGGGAGACCTTCACTCAAGTCTTGCGATAGCATGCACCCAAAGACACACATGAGACCAAACTTGCTGCAAAAGCATGAGGCTTTATTCGGGATGACCAGAGCTCTGGGGTCGACACGTATCTCATGCAGGAGACAGAGGAGTCGACCCTGAGCCCTGTTGGGTGTTTCTTTTTATAGGGTTTTTAGCAAGGAAGGGAAAGGGGGGGGTTCACAAGGATATTTGCCAAGCTTGTACAGTTATGTCTACATATCTTATTTGTGCATAACCAGAGTTTAAGTCCTTGGTCAGGCTGTCTTGGGAAACTATTTTATTATTTCAGTTTTTCTCAAAACTGTATTTTTGTTTATCCTCTTCCCGGGACATAAAGTTTAGGTTGACCCGACCAACCCATATCTTGGGCCACCCGCAGCCTATCTTTTAGCCTGTTTTTTATTTACTCCTTCCTGAATATACAGTTCAGGCTGTCCCCCAGCTGTTTCTTTACTAAGTTTACTTTAAAATTTTCCATCCTGCCTTTCAGTTTGATTTCTTATTATTTAGTTTTTTGAGTTATTTGTGTATTTTGGATATTAATCCTCTATCAGATGTGTAGCTGGCAAAGATTTTCTCCCATTCTGTAGGTTGTCTTTTTGCTCTATTCAGTGTCCTCTAGTGTACATAAGTTTTGTAATTTCATGAGGTCCCAGTGGTTAATATGTGGTTTTATTGCCTGAGCAATTGGGGTTGTATTCAGAAAGTCTTTGTTAAGACCAATATGTTGAAGGGTTTCCCTACTTTTTCCTCTAGCAGTTTCAGAGTTTCAGGTCTGATGTTAAGGTCTTTGACCCATTTGGACTTAATTTTTGTGTATCGCGAAAGATAAGGATCTATTTTCATCCTTCTACATATCCAGTTTTCCCAGCACCACTTCCTGAAGAGGCTGTCTTTTCTCCAATGAGTATTATTGGCATTTTTGTCAAAGATCAGGTGGCTATAGCTACCCAGGCTTACATTTGGGTCCTCTATTCTGTTCCATTGATGTACATATCTGCCAGTACCATGCTGTTTTTGCTACTATGGCTCTGTAGCATAGGTTACATACAATAAGGTATGGTGATACCACCAGCATTATTTTTTTTTGAAAAAATATTTTATTTATTTATTTGAGAGAAAGAGAAAGAGAGGAAAGGCAGATAGAAAGAAAGAGAGAATGGGTGCTCCAGGGCCTCCTGGAACTGCAAATGAATTCCAGATACATGTGCCCCTTGTGCATCTCAGCCTTATTTTTGTAACTCAAAATTGTTTTAAATAGTTGAGGTTCTTTGTGCTTCCAAATGATTTTTTGGAATTGTTTTTTTCTATTTTCATGAATGTCATTGGAATTTTGATGGTCATTGCATTAAATGTGTAGATTACTCTTGGTAAGATTGCCATTTTCACAATATTGATCCTTCCAATCCAAAAACAAGGTATAACTTTCCATTTCATAGTGTCTCCTGCAATTTCTGTCTTTTTTAAAAAAAACTGCTCCATAATATTTTTTATAATCATGGAAGTTGTTAATAAAAATTTGAAAAAAATAGGCAGGAAAAAAAAAAAAACCTGTTCCATAATCTGGGTAAACACTCCTCACCCCACGTAACAGCTGGTTCATTGAGTAGCCACCCTAAAGCCAATCCTGGTAGCTGCTAGGCTCTCTGCAGATACATAGAACTCCCTAGCAGCTTTTCCACTGACCCTCTGTTTCAGCAGAGAACAGGCTTCTTATTCCCTAAAAACTTAGTAGGCTGCCATCATGACACAGAGTTTAAGCAAAAAAACAAAAACAAACAAAAAACAAACAGAGGGTTGAATAGCCATGGAAGCCAAAATTCAAGAAAGTGTCTGATAAGTATATGATTAACTTTTAAACTTACTCCAATCTCATCAGAGCTGTAGGAATGACAAAGGTATAAACTCACAGAGTGTGATAATTATAGCAGTAGCCGAGGAATTTAACAAAATGCTTGGAATACCAAAAATTGGATGAACAATATTTTTTGTGTGTTTAGTGTTGGGTGTGTGTACAGTTGTGCACGTCATGCACACATCCGAGGCCGGAGGAGAATGTCTGGTGTCCTCTTATCACTAAAAACAAAATGAGAACATCTAGACTGGAGAGCTGGCTCAGAAGTTAAAAGCATTTCCTATGCAAGCATGAGGCCTGGGAATTGCTGAAGCTCATGAAAAAATTATAAGATCCTGCATCAGTAAGATACTCTGGCTCAAACAAGAATAGGTGGGCTGGACAGCCAGGCCAAATGTACCAACTGGTGTAATGGTGGCATGTCTGTTATGGGGAAACCAACTGCTCTCTGATTAAACTTGAGGCTTGTTCCAAGTAAGAAAATCCTGTTACTGAAACCCTAATGAAAAATCTATGGCTGGGAAGGTCATTAACCCTACTGCTGTTGTCTGGCTTAATAAATATATTATGCCCACCAAATTGACCTCTAAATACTTATTTATGCTGATATATAACTCTATCCACACCCTTCAAGGCTCAGGGGTCATTGTGGAAGAGATGGTAGAAAGAATATAAGAGCCAGATGAGCATGGTGGCACATGCCTTTAATCCCAGCACTCTGGAGGCTGAGGTTGGAGGATCACCATGAGTTCAAGGCCACCCTGAGACTACATAGTGAATTCCAGATCAGCCTGGGCTAGAATAAAAAATTGTACCTCAAAAAAATTATAATGTTTAAAAATAGAGCCCAGGTGCCAGGTGTGGAGGCACATACCTTTAATACAAGCACCCAGGAGGCAGAAGTCAGAGAATCATCATGAGTTCAAGGCCACCCTGAGACTACATAGTAAATTCCACTCCAGCCTGGGCTAGAGTCAGACCCTACCTCATAAAAATAAATAAGAGAACCCAGGGCTGGATATATGGCTTAGCAGTTAAGGTGGTTGCTTGTGAAGCCTAAGGACCCAGGTTTGGTTTCCCTGGACCCATGTAAGCCAGATGCACAAGATGGTGCCTGTGTCTGGAATTTGCAGTGACTGAAGACTCTGGTGTGCCTATTCTTTCTCTCACTCTATTTGCTTCTTTTTCTCTAATAAATAATTAAAATATTAAAATAAAAGAGCCCAAGCTGGGCACGGTGGCGCACACCCTTAATCTTAGCATTTGGGAGGCAGAGGTAGGAGAATCACTGTGAGTTCGAGGCCACCCTGAGACTACATAATGAATTCCAGGTCAGCCTGAGCTAGAGTGAGACCCTACCTCAAAAAACAAAACAAAACAAAACAAACAAACAACAACAAAATGAACCTAGTGTGGCTGCACATTCCTTTAATCCCAGCAATAGTCACTTTTGGATTGGAGAGATGGTTCAGTGTTTAAGGGCTCTTCCTGCACATACATACCTGTAACCTCAGGCAGGCAGGAGAGCAGAGAATGGAGAACCTTTGGAGCTCCATAAGCACAAACCCTTCTGAACCCATGAAATCAGGCTCCACATGTGTGAGGAGAGTATATTTTATTCCCCCAAACTTTCTTAGCCATTACTTGGTCACAGTACCACATTTTCAAGGTACACCTTTTGGTGAAAATACATTTAAAAACAAATGAATGACTCGGTGAGGTTTTTGTTGTTCTTTTTAATTCAGAAAAAGGAAAGGAAATTTAAAAAGTTTAAATAACTTTAGAAGAAAAGGAGATCTGGGTGCTGGGATCTACCTCTTCCAGAGTGGGGATTAATGTTTTAAACAAAACAAAAAGAAATAAATTACTCTGCTCAATACTGTTTGGCATAATTGCATTGTTTTCCAGCTTCTCAACTCTCAAAGCAGCCTCTTGGGAAAGCACTGAGATGAGATTGGCAAGAACTGGTGCCTTGAACTCTGCAAAATGATGGGGTGCCCTGAGAGAGGTATTCTACCACAGCCCCCATCCAATGAACTCCACTTTCTACACGGGAAGGTACAGACTCCGAGTCTCAATATATTAACTACTAGGGGTGCTCACTGCCCCACCCCTCCTCTAACACTCTCCTCTGTGGGTGACTGTCCCCCAACCAGCTGAGGCCACTGTCCCAGTGGTCTGGAAGCTGTTTGGTGCTATGAACTCAATAAGGGTGCGTGATTTTTGTGTAGACAATTTTGGGATGGGGGAACACTTTCCATGGCCCGGGAGCTTCACAGAAGCCCTTTCCCCCTACGTAAGCACCTCAACTTTGAAGTCGAGAATAAGGAGACTCCTCTAGGGACTTGACTGGGTGGAGTCATGCAAGTAGCTTCCAGTGGTAATCCCTGGTGGTGAGCTCCCCAGCCCTTTCTGGGGTTAGAAAAAGGAAGCAGGTTAGAGGGTATAGGCAAGAGGTGAGCGGGGGATGGTGTTGGCTAGAGGAGCCATGCGGGCAGCCCCAGGTCCGCTCCTCCCCAGGGAAGCTCCGGGCATCTTGCAAGGCCTGTTCAGGGGTGTCAAGCAATCTTAGTTGTGCAGCCATGTCTGGCAGCTTCTGGGTAACTAAAATAGAGCCCAAAGCAAATCTCACAAGCAGCAGGTTTCTTGCTCCTCTTTGGGGTGACCCCCGAAGGATAAAGGTGCATGCATGGATAGCTGGGCTCCCCTCTTGTCTGTATTCCATCGTGCTTGCTCACTCCCCCTAGGAGTGTGTGTGTGTGTGTGTGTGTGTGCGCGCGCGCGTGCGTGTGAGGTGGTGGTGGTCACTTTCTCCCCCAGGGCAACAGGAGGGCTAGGGAGAAAGCCCAAGGAATAAGGGAGTCACTGAAAAGGTGGCGGTGGGTGAACAGTTGGGGTGAGGGCACAGGTGAGAGAAGCACCTTACATGTGACGTGGCAGGGCTTCTTGGGTTCCCTGACCTGTTCCTGACACTTCTGTTACGGAGTTAGCCACCCCAAGCACGGGGTAACCACGATCTCCTAGTTTCTGGTGAGCCACTAATGCCCTGGCCAGAGGCCATCGCGAAGGGCAAAAGGCGGGCGGCAGGGAGAGGAGGGTTTCACTGTGACTTCTTTCTTTGGTGGGTTTGCACTCACCCATCTGGGCCTAATGGAGAAAGGAAATGTGTTGTCTCAAATGCTCTTGCATTTGGGGACACTCACTTCTCCCCTGGGGTGAGGCGCACTTGGGACCACCATCAGTGGGCGCGAACCTGGGCCAGGAAGGAGACCCCGACCTACCCTTCCCAGCCACTTCCTCTCCCTGCCCCTTGGGGGAGCCAGGCCGACCAGCGACTGAGACGCTCCTCCGGTCGAGCCTGAGCAAAGTATTCCAACGAGGCCCCAAGCGGCCTCAACTTCTTAAAAAGCAGAAAATAAAAATTCTATCCAAAAGCAGAGGGGAGGGGGATTGAGCAGCCGCTGGCCCGCCTCCGAAGGCCATTGATTGATGAAGACGGGTCCAAGCGCCGGAAGTCCTCCTTGAGTGCGTGATTGGCCGGAAGAAACAAACTCCGCCTCACTGCAGCGCTGATTGGCTCCAGGTCCTGACCGAGTCTTGTGATTGGCGAACGATAACAGGCGGTGGCTGGACCGGAAGACTGCAGCATCGCTTGGTTTCGGATTGCTGGGTGACTCCCTGGGCGGGAAGGGTCACTGGTGAGGTCCGGCTCAGTTACCTCGGTATACCTCGATCTTGCTGGCCTTGGCCAGCATGTCGATGATGTGGGCTTCGAAATCCGCGTCGTGCACACCTGTCTTCCGGAATTCGCCCGCATATCGGTTATTCTCCCAGTAGTGGTGCCAGTTGCCTCGACTGTCGGCCCCGAACCCGTACACATTCACCTGTGGACAAGGGCAGCGCTGGGTCACCGGACATCAGGGACTGTGGCGGGGAAGGGGGTGGGGCGCCAGGGGACTCCGTGGACAAAAGAGAACACATCCAGACCTGTCTTTACCGCTTTCCTGTTTCTGCTTTTTCTAAAAGTTTTTTTAAAAAAACTAATTTGCGCATGCGTGTGTGCATGTGTACGTGCAGGCTTGCCAGGGCTTCTGGCCTCTGCACATTCAGCCTGGGTGGATGGGATGTTGAAACTGGGTCAGCGGGCATTGCAAACAAGCACCTTTAACCACTGAGCCATCTTCCCAGGTCTCACTTTCCTTTTGAGACTTGCTATACATCCTACGCTGACAGAGATCCTCCTGCTGTAGCCTATCAATGCCACTTCTTTCTCTCTCTCTTTGTTTTGGGTTTTCCAGGCGTCAATAGCTCAGGCTGACCTAGATCTCACTCTGTCCCAGGCTGGCCTTGAACTCACAGCGATCCTCTTACTTCCATCTCCCAAATGCTGGGATTAATGGCATGTGCCCCAAGTCTGGCTGACCTTTGTGGTTTTTTTTTTTTTTTTTTTTTTTTTGGTTCCCCCAGGTAGTTTCATTCTAGCCCAGGAGTACACTCAGGGTGGCCTCAAACTCCCGGTGATCCTCCAACCTCTGCCTCCCAAGTGCCGGGATTAAAGGCCTGCACCAGTATGCCCGACTCATTTTTGTTGTAGTTGTTTTGTTTTTTTTGAGGTAGGGTCTCACTCTAGCTCAGACTGACCTGGAAGTCACTATGTAGTCTCAGGGTGGCCTTGAACTCAATCCTCCTACCTCTGCCTCCCAAGTGTTGGGATTAAAGGTGTGAGTCACCATGCCCAGCTCATTTATTCTATTAAAAATTAAAAAAAATATATTTATTTGAAAAAGAGAGAATGGGTGTGCCAGGGCCTCCAGGCACTGCAAATGAACTCCAGATGCAGGCACCCCTTTGTGCATCTGGCTTATGTGGATCCTGGGAAATCGAACCTGGGTCCTCTGGCTTTGCAGGAAAGTGCTTTAACTGCTAAGCCATCCTTCCAGCCCTCATACTTAAAAAATTTTTTTATTTATTTTGGGGAGAGAGAGAATTGTGCGCCAGGGCCTCAGGCACTGCAGTGGAACTGCAGACACTCACCTAGTGGGCATGTGTAACCTTGTACTTGCCTCACCTTTGTGATCTGGCTTATATGGGATCTGAAGAGTCAAACACAGGTCCTTAGGTTTCGCAGACAAAGCGCCTTAACCACTAAGCCATCTCTCCAGTCCTATAGTTGTTTTTTTTTTTTTTTTTTGAGATAGGGTCTCACTCTGGCCCAGGCTGACCTGGAATTCACTATGTAGTCTCAGGCTGGCCTCGAACTCACGGCAATCCTACTCTGCCTTCCAAGTGCTGGGATTAAAGGTGTGTGCCACCATGCCCAGCTTAGTACTTTTTATTTGAAAGCTAGTCAAGCCTGGGCTAGAATGAGACCCTATCTCAAAAACAAAACAAAAAGCTAGTGAAGTACCCTGTGCCATAATGGGTATGCCGGGCTTGAGTACTGCCCATGAATTGATTCACCTGCAATTTTACTCTTTTGTTGTTGTTTGGTTTTTCAAGGCAGTGTCCCACTCCAGCCCAGGCTGACATAGAACTTACTCTGTATCTGTAGGCTGGCCTTAAAATCAGGGTAATCCTCCTAGCTCAGCCTCCCGAGTGCTAGAATTAAAGGCATTGCCATCATACCCATTTTTACCCATTTTTACCCATTTTTACTCTTTTAGTTTCTTTTTTCATTATTTTTATTTTAGTTGCAAGGAGAGAGAGAGCGAGAGGGAGGGACGGAGGGAGGGAGGGAGGGAGGGAGAGGGAGAGAGAATGAATATGGCAATGAGAATAATTGGGTACACCACTGCAAACAAACTCCAGATCCATATGCCACTTTGTGCATCTGGTTTTGAGTGAGTATTGGGAAATCAAACCTGGGCTACCAGGCTTTGCAAGTAAGCACCTTTAGCTGACCCATCTCTCCAGTCCCTTGTTTAGTTTCTTGCACATGGTCTTATATAACCCAGGGTGACCTTCCATTCTCTCTAGTCCACACAGGCTTTGACAGCCTAGAAAGAGAGGAAACCTAAATCTCATGGTTTCTGCCTACAAAAGCACATTTCCCTAGAGGCGCTGCTAAGACTTGAGAAGGGCTGCTTCCCTCTGTCTGTGGGTCCTGCTATTTCCCTACCAGACAGGCTGTTTACCTACCTCATCACACACATGCAGGGCAAAGAAGAGCACCAGCATCCCTGTAGAGGGGTACCGCCCGTGATGCTCTGTCCACCTGTCGTGGATGTACTTAAAGAAGGCTGGGTTGTAGATCTGAACCTGGGGAAAGAAAGGTAAAGAGGCACATGAGGGGCTCAGGTGCCCAGAGATTTAGGCCAGGCTCTGCATAGCAGAAGACGTAGGCATGGGTTTTCTTCGTTGTTGGGGTCAGGTATGCTAATAGATGGAGATTCTAAAGGCACTGGGACATTTCCTGAGCTACAGGACTGGCCTCACCATGAGTGAAACCAGAACTCTTTCCATGTAGGTGGGGACAAAGGAAGAATAAGAGGTAGGAAACTTACCTTTTCTTTGTCCACTCGAAGAAAGGACTTCACTGGGGCATAGGTGCTGCAAGCAGACAGAAAGAGAGCAGGTCACATGGCCCATAGACTCAGGACTGAAAATGACAGCCTCACAACTTCCAGACTGTTTCCAGCTTTTCTCTCACTGTATGTGCATTATTGTACTACTGTGATCAGAAACCCTCAGTGGCTCCCATTCAGGATAAAATAGGGATGTTTTAGAATGTTCCTGGAGACTTCCGTAATCCAGCCTCAACCCTTCTTCCCCCACCTGGATTAGTTGATCATCTAAAACCAGCATGTTTGTGCAAGTGCCCTCTGCCCAAGAGGAACACTACTGCCCTCAGACTTGGCCTGAACCTCACTTTGCTCTTAGCCAGTTATGGCTCATGTAAATGCTGCCTGCTGTATCTATGACACTTCAACTCTACTGATTTTAGCCTCTCACCTCCCAAACAAGATAAAAGTAACATCCTAAAGCCAAACTATAATTAAAATTAACTTTTAAAAATATTTTATTTTTTAATATATATATGTACACACACACACACACACACACACACACACACACACACACACACACACAGAGAGAGAGAGAGAGAGAGAGAGAGGGAGAGAGAGAGAGAGAGAGAGAGAGAGAATAAGAGAATGGGCATGCCACGACATCCAGACACTGCAAACGAACTCTAGATGCGTGTGCCCCCTTGTGCATCTGGCTTATGTGGATACTGGGGAATTGAACCTGGGTCCTTTGGCTTTGCAGGCAAGCACCTTATTCGCTAAGCCATCTCTCCAGACTTCCTTTTTTCTTTCCTTCCCTTCCTTCCTTCCTTCCTTCCTTCCTTCCTTCCTTCCTTCCTTCCTTCCTTCCTTCCTTCCTTTCTTTTTTTGTGGTTTTTCAAGGTAGAATCTCACTGTAGCCCTGACTGACCTGGAATTCACTGTGTAGTGTCAGGCTCACCTCAAACTCCTTCTACCTCTGCCTCTCGAGTGCTGGGATTAAAGGCATGCACCACCATGCCCAGTTTTATTTTTCTTTTTTAAAAATGTATGGCTGGGCATGATGGTGCACTCTTTTAATCTCAGCACTCAGGACACAGAGGTAGGAGGATCACTGTGAGTCTGAGGCCACCCTGAGACTCAATAGTGAATTCCAGGTCAGTCTGGGCTAGAGTGAGACCCTACCTTGAAAAACCAAAAAAAAAAAAAAAAAGCTTATGGCAGTGCCGGACATGGTGGCACTGTGAGTTCAAGGCCACCCTGAGACTACATAGTTAATTCCAGGTCAGCGTGGGCCAGAGTGAGACCTTATCTCAAAAAACAAAAACAAAAACAAAAACAAAAACAAAAAAGCCTATGGCAAGCTGGGCATGGTGGCACATGCCTTTAATCACAGTATTCAGGAGGTAGAGGCAGGAGGATTGCCTTGAGTTTGAGGCCACCCTGAGACTACATGATGAATTCTAGGTCAGCCTGGACTAGAGCAATAGAGTGAGACCCTACTTTAAAAAAAAAAAAAAAAAGCTGGGCATTGTGACACACCCCTTTAATCCCAGCAGTTGGGAGGCAGAGGTAGGTGGATTGCTGTGAGTTCAAGGCCACCCTGTGACTACATAGTGAATTCCAGGTCAGCCTGAGCGAGAGTGATACCTTAGCTCCAAAAACCAAAAACCAAAAAAAAAAAAGCCTATGATAGAGGAGGTCATGAACCCTAGGAGCATAACATCTGTTCAACACCTGCTCTTGTTTGGCTAAGTGCACATATTATGCTCACCCAACTACCCTGTAAGCACTCTACTTAATGTTCATACCCATATATTAATGCTACTCTTACTTTTCGTTAGAGAAGCTTCTCTTTTCAGATGGCAGTGACCACTGGGATGACCCAGAAGGCAGCATAGTGCTGAGAAGTGACAAGAGGAATATTCTGCACTGAAATATTTCTATCCTATCTCCAAGACTCAGGGTCCATTGAGGAATACATGACAGAAAGAATGTAAGAGACAAAAGAAGGGTAGGACTGCTTACAAATGCAATCGTTCAGACACAAAATGTCCTCAATATCCATGACCTAATACTGTGCACACAAGACCCTCATACTAGGAAGAAAAGATGATGACATCAAAATAAAAGAGACTAATGGAGAGAGGGAGGGGAGATGATGGAGAGTGGATTTGTGAAGGGGAAAGTGGGGGAGGTGAGAAAATTATAATTGTTATTGTCTGTAATTATGGAAGTTGTCAGTAAAATAAGTTATAAAAATTATGTGTATGACAGTGATGGGGGTGTACATGCCATGGCCCAGATAAGGAGGTCTAAGGGTCACCTTGAGATGTTTGTCCTCTCCATGAGCTCCCAAATTCTCCTGGCTCCACTTCCCATTGTTATGGGCACACTGGGATCACAGATGTGTGTATCATTTTGCATCTGGCTGGGGAACCGAACATGGGCCAGCAGGCAGCCAGCCATCTCCTCCATCTCCCCCAGACCCGGGCCTCATCTTTTCACCAATAAATAGTACACTGGATGGTACTACACAGGAAGTGACACCACATAAACTGCCCTCAAGCTAACCCACCATTCTGGGCCTCTCTCCTCACACATGTCTCTTGGTTAAAATGTTAAAAGAATTCTATAATGTAGCACTTAGGAAGAGTCTTCCCATGGTGGTCCTGTCACACATATTCCACTCTCAGCCAGCAATGAGACTCACAATCGGATCTGCCCTGTAGACAGGGCACTGGCAATCCACAGTAGGTCTAGGGCCTTGAAGGGCACCAACACGAAGCTGACATTAGCAGGCAGGTTCTTGGCGCTCTCAGGGTACATGAAATGATGGGTGGTTCGGCTGCCAACATCCTGCTCAAAGCCCACAGTTGGTGCCTGATTCATCCTGCAGAAAAAAAAGGTAACATGAGACGAGGCTTCCATGGAAACAGGTACAAGATTTTCAGAGGACAATTTGATGCTATCCATCAACAGTGTAAATGGAAACCAGGCATGGTGGCACACACCTGTAGTCCTGGCACTAGAGAGGGAGGCTGCAGTATTACTGTACATTTTAGGTCAGCCTGAGCTACAGAGTGAAGTCCAGGTCATCCCGGCTATAATGAGACCCTACCTCAAAAACCAAACAGAGGCTGGGAGATGGCACAGCAGTTAAAGGCACTTGCTTGCAAAACCTGCTGGCTCGGCTTCAATTCCCTACCCATGTGCATAAAGGCAGTTAGGTATTTGTTTTCAGTGGCAAGAGACCCTGGTACATGTGCACATGCACACACACACCCAAGCACACACATGCATGTGTGTCAGTACAAATAAAACAAAAATTAAAAACAAAAGTAAATGACTCGGGAGGCAGAGGTAGGAGGATCACCGTGAGTTCGAGGCCACCCTGAGACTCCATAGTGAATTCCAGGTCAGCCTGAGCTAGAGTGAGACCCTACCTCGAAAAACAAAAAACAAAAAACAAACAAACAAAAAAACCCAAAAGTAAATGGAAACTGGGCATAGTGGCTCATGCCTGTAGTCCCAGTATTTGAAAGCCCAAGGTAGGATTATTGTCACAAGTTCAAGGCTAGCTTGGACTACAGAGTGAGAATCTGTCTCAAAAAACCAAACAAAAATTATAAATGAAGCCAGGGATCGTGGCTCATGCTTATAATCGAATCACTTGGGAGACTGAGGTAGGAGAATTGCTATGAGTTCAAGACCAGTTTATAGTACATGGTAAATTCCAGGTCAGTCTAGGCTAAAATGAGATCCTGCCTAAAAAAAAGTAAATGTATATGCTGACTCAGAAATTCCATTTCTATAAATCTATCCTATAAGTGGTTGCACACAGATGGAGACACACGTGCGCGCGCACGCGCGCGCGCACACACACACACACACACACACACCTATTCAATTAACCACATAACTGGGTGTGGTGGTGTACACCTTTAATCCCAGCACTCGGGAGGCAGAAGGTAGGAGGATCGCTATGAGTTTGAGGCCACCCTGAGACTACATAGTGAATTTCATGTCATCCTGGGCCAGAGTGAGACCCTACCTCAAAAAACAACAAGAGAAAAAGTAAAAGAGGCCTGGGCATGATGGCGCATACCTTTAATCCCAGCACTTGGGAGGCAGAGATGGGAAGATTGCTGTGAGTTCGAGACCACCCTCAGACTACATGATGAATTCCAGGTCAGCCTGAGCTAGAGCAAGACCCAGCCTCGGAACTCCCCCCGAAGGAAAAAAACAAACAAACAATTAGCCAAATAATTGGTTAGTATATTTTGTACATTCATGTAGCTGAATATTGTGTTGGTACCAGAACAGAGCTAATTCAAATGCCATTCAGGTGGGGAGTACCACATTTCTTTGTTGTTTTGAGACAGTTTCACAATAGTCCAAGCTGACTATAAACTAACTGTGTGGCCAAGGCTAACTTTTAACTCCTAAACCTCCTGCCTCCATCTTCCAAGTGCTGGAATTACTGCATCTGCCTAGTCAAGGCTCCCATTTGCGGTGAACGTCTTATATCACAGGTGAACCATCTCTAAGTACAAGCCTGTTCATTGTATTTTCTGCTGTGGCTGTTTATGAAGACATTCTCATCTTCCTGGTCCTTCACTGGGACCTAGGAGAGAAGGAGCAATCTCTAGGTACCTCCACAACTTTTATGCTAGCTCTATAAAACCAGTGTAAATATTCCTTGTCAACGTGGCTGGCACCATTAGCTCGGCTGGGTACAGACTTCCCATGCCACAGGGGCAGCTAGGCTGTCTTCCTCCTGCTCCTTACACAGTAAGGGATGTCGTAGAGGAAATGCAGTGAAACAGCTCAGCTGCCTGGGGATGGAAAGGTCAAGCCAAAGTGGAAGAACTGGGTTGGCACCACTGAGCAGGGCAGCAGATGGACACCAAATTTATTTTCATTTGGACCTAAGAAGTGAACTTTGTCTCACCAAAGATGGATAGACGAGCCAGCCCTGCAGAGAAAAAGACCGTGGCTATCTAGATTGTGTGTGTTTGTGTATGAAATTGAGATTTAAAACATATATATATATTTAAAACATATATATATATTTAAAACATATATATATATATATATATGGAGGCTGGAGAGATGGCTTAGTGGTTTAGATGCTTGCCTAAGAAGCCTAAGGACCCAAGTTCAATTTCTCAGTACCCACGTAAGCCAGATGCACAATGGGGTGCATGTGTCTAGAGTTCATTTGCAGTGGCTAGAGGCTCTTGCCCCTTCTCTCTCTCCCTAACATTTTATTCACTTATTTGAGAGATAGAGTGAAAGAGGCAGATAGAGAGAGAAAGAATGGGTACACCAGGACCTCTAGCCATTGCAAATGAACTCCAGACACATGAACTACCTTGTGCATCTGGCTTACATGGGTATTGGGGAACCTATGTCCTTAGGTTTCGCAGGCAAGTGCCTTAACTGACAAGCCATCTCTCCAGCCCCATTCTCTCTCTATCTGCTTCTTGCTCTCTCTCAAATAAATGTATAAAAGGGGCTGGAGAGATGGCTTAGTGGTTAAGGCTCTTGCCTGCAAAGCCTAAGGACCTAGATTCGATTGATTCCTTAGTACCCATATAAGCCAGACATACAGGGCTATGCATGCATCTGGGGTAGCTGGAGGCCCTGAAGTACCCATTCTTTCTATATATATCTGCCTCTTTTTCTCTCAGTCTCTCTCAAATAGTTAAACACACACACACAAAAAAAAAAAAAAAAAAAAAAAACAGGAGGGAGACTTTTTTTTTTTTTTTCGAGGTAGGGTCTCACTTTAGCGCAGGCTGACCTGGAATTCACTATGGAGTCTCAGGGTGGCCTCCACCTCACAGCAATCCTACCGCTGCATCCTGGGTGCTGGATTAAAGGGATCTATCACCATGCCCAGTGGGAGATTATCTGAGATAAGGAAGAGGACATGTAAGAGGGGGAAAAAGTAAGAGAGGGCAATGGGGGAGGGTGAGGTGAATATGATCAAAATATATACATGTAGAAAAATGGCATAATGGGGGCTGGAGAAATGGCTTAGCAGTTAAGGTGCTTGTCTGCAAAGTCAAAGGACCCAGGTTCGAGTCCCCAGGATCCACATAAACCAGATGCACAAGGTGGTACATGCATCTGGAATTTGCTTGCAGTGGCTGGAAGTTCTGGAATGCCCATTCTCTCTCTCTCTACCCCCTATTTCTCTCCCTCTCTCTCTCAAATAAATAAGTAAAATAAATTTTAAAAAATGGTATAATGAATCCCATTATTTTGTACAATGGCCTTAAGAAAACAGGCCGTGGCTGCCCTGTGCTGGCTTCTGAAGGCCCACCGCCTGCCTACCTTCCCCACTGCACTGCAGTCAGAGGCCTCACCCTGGCCCTCCTTAGCCCAGGCCAGCAGGACCATCCGATTCCTACTCCTGCAGACAGCCCTGCTGCACAGCCTGCTCTTCGCTCACTCTGCTCCTACCCATGGCACATACCCCTAACAGCAAGAATCTGGGGTGAAGACAAAGGAGGTCCCAGAGATGTTTCATAGCTTCCATAGGAAAGGGAAGAAACATCACATTCTTTTGCAGACAAGGCTTTGTTTTAAGGCTTTGATTCATTCTAGAGAAGCCAAGCTCTGGAAAGGAGCCAGAGGATGAGCTGGATCTCCAGACACAGAGCCAAGCATTCCAGAAAGCTATCTCCCCAGCTGCTTCTAGCAGCCAAAGAAGCACTGTGGCGGGACTCCCCTACAGTGGATGTGCACGTTATTTGGTGTCTAGTGTCCGGCTTTCACTCGTTCATGCTTACAGCATGCCTTCTATCACCAATGCGGAGTTGAGGGCATATCTGCTAGCCAGATGAGGCAGAAAGTGCTCAACTGCACTTAAGAGTCACCAGCAGGGTTTGGAGGAGGAGAGGTACCTGGGGGTAGGGCAGGAAAGAGTCTAGGGCCATCATCTCTTCATCATTTAGCCTGGCCCTCCCTGATTCTGAGACAGGAGGCCTCCCTTGTTGGTTCTAATCTGGGAAACCTCCATTGCCATGTGGTTCCTTAGATCAGCAGACAGTTAACTACCATGTAGGTCACCTTTTTCAGAGGGTAATTCTTAGGCTTGCTCCAAAACACTATGTCTTGGTCCTAATTCATGTGAAGGAGCCTCTGTGGATCTGACTGACCAGGTACCACCCCCATATCTAAGTGACTTTGACCCTGGAGCCTCTCAACTATCACAAAAGGAACCTAATGAAAGCTTCTCCTTCTCAGGGCCTTTGGCCAGAGGCAGTTACTCAGGAACCTGTGTTTCTCAGGCTCCCCAAGTGTGCCAGGGCTGAACTGGAGCAATGAAGTCTTGCTCCCTAATCTCAGCCTTGGGATCTAGCTGGGTAGTTCTTTCCCCAGATCCTGTCACCCCTCCCTCCCATTTCAGCTGTCAGCACCGGGAGGAAGCAAAAAATCCCAGGTGGCTCTGGACTGTTGGGTGGGGTTCATCATCCTCCTATCTGCCCCACATCACCATTTCCAAACATGAGGAAAGTCTTGCAGGGAATGTGGAAAGCTTCAGAGACATATTGCTGCCTTAGTGTTGCTATGGAGACAGCAACAGTTCCTAAGACAAAGCCTTTCTTTCTGCCTCTTGGGAAACCCAGTCTTTCTGTAATGCTCATTCTAACACATGCTTAATGATAATAATAATAAACCTGGCATTTTCAGTATCTATTTTTTTAAAATTTTTATTAACATTTTCCATGATTATAAAAAAATATCCCATGGTAATTCCCTCCCCCTCCCGACACTTTCCCCTTTGAAATTCCATTCTCCATATTACCTCCCCATCTCAATCATTGTACTTACATATATCAATATCAACCTATTAAGTACCCTCCTCCCTTCCTTTCTCTTCCCTTTATGTCTCCTCAGTATCTATTTTTTTTTTTAGACAGGGTCTTAGTAGTCCAGGCTGACCTCAAACTTAGTATCTTCTTGTCCAGAGCTTCTGGAATACAGAGATTCACAGGTGTATGCCACTATATCCAGCCTTTGGGTGATTATTATTATTATTATTGTTTTTTTGAGGTAGGGTTTCACTCTTGTACAGGCTGACTTGGAATTGACTATGTAGTCTCAGGGTGGCCTCGAACTCACGATGATCCTCCTACCTCTGCCTCCTGAGTGCTGGGATTAAAGGTGTGTGCCACCATGCCTGGCAAGTAGCATTATTTTTTACAAAGAAAATGAGTTTATTTAGTATGTTACAAAGAGCAGTGGGTTAGACAGTAACAAGGGCATCCCCTGCCAGTATCTTTGTTCCTAAGGCTCGTCTACCACCACCAAGAGAGTAAAAGGATCCCAACTGTGGCACATTCTGTCCTAGACCATGATGAGGAAACCAGAAGACACATAGTTCAGAGAAGAAAGCAGCCCTTGCTGGGAACCCTGTGCTTCCTGTTCCACTCCTTTCAACTCTTTTCAGAGGAATTCAGAACCTGGAAACCAACGTGAGCCTCCAGTAAAATTTAGAATTTAGGGGTTAGAGAGATGGCTAAACAGTTAAAGAATTGCTTATAAGTCCATCAGCCTGAGTTTAACTCCAAAACACCTATATAAAGCCAGATGCAAAGTGGCACATGTGTCTGTGATCCCTGTGTACCAACTGCAATGGGAGGCGGAGCCAGGAGAATCTGGAAGCTCACTGCTAGACTGGCGGAAAATAAGTCAAGTGACAAAACAAACAAATGAAAAAACAAACAAGGGAGATGCTGTGTCAAGTCCAGTAGAGGGAGAAGACAAACACTGATTGTTCTCAGACCTCCATACATATCCCATGACATGTGCAAGCCCATACACACGCATAAATCATACATAGGTATATATACAGCCACAGACCCCCCCCCCCAAGTTAGCTAAATAAAAAATAAAATTATGAGCCGGGTGTGGTGGCACATGCCTTTAATCCCAGCATTTGGGAGGCAGAAGTAGGTGGATTACCGTGAGTTCAAGGCCACCCTGAGATTACATAGTGAATTCCAGGCTAGCCTAGGCTAGAGGGAGACCCTGCCTTGGAAAAAAAAATGTGATTTTGAACACTACCTCCGCATCTATCCTAGACAAACCGAGGCGACACCAATCTTGTCACTGAAGCCTCTAGGTGCCAGGGCCCCTTAGCACACCAGCCAGCTGGCACTTAGACTTTGTCAGACAAGGCCAAGCATACAGGGTCCCTTCCTGGATTGTCCTGGTCCCCCATGGTCCCACAGGGACTCACCTCATGATGAAGTTGTGCCTGTCCACGTCCTGCCCATAGCCAGAGCCCCGCAGGTTGCCCGAGTTCCCCACCACAGCACAGCGACGGCACTGATGGGGGTCCCGGAAACGGTAGGGGTTCTCACCAGGCACAATCTGAAACAGCTTCTCCAGCACCTCGTTGGTGTTGTGTGACTTGAATTGGGGTTGCAACATCTGCAGGGGTGGAGCGAGAGGGCTGTGAGGAAGAAGGGCCTCCCATCACTCCTTCCAGCCCTCCCCTACAGTCAGAGACACATGGACCTCCTTGTCTACTGCCATAAACCCTGGACTACTCTGATGCCCCAAGAGAAGCTTGGGGTCAAGGCAGTTTTTAAGGCTTTCTACAGGGAACTATGGGTCTGTGTCTACCTCCTAATCATCCTACAGGGGGCTCCAACAGACTCTGCTGGACTCCCTCTCTGCTCTTCTAGGAAGGGTGCTAAAAAAAAAATTGGTTCCTAGCCAGGCATGGTGGCGTACATATTTAATCCCAGCACTTGGGAGGAAGAGGTAGGAGGATCACTGTGAGTTTGAGGCCAACCTGGGACTACAGAGTGCTAGGTCAGCCTGGGCTAAAGTGAGGCCCTTCCTTAAACAAACAAACAAAAAACCCCAAAGACAAACAAAACAAAACAAAAACTAGTCCCCTACACTTCTCACTACCAGGTGGAATCCAGATGCTGCTGATAAAAGACTCCATGTACTTGGTAGATGTCCTTCTAACCTCTACCACCCAATGTTTTGTTTTGTTTGAGATAGTTTCACTACACAGCCCAAGCTGGCTTTTAAGCTCACTATGAAATCTAGGCTGGCCTTGAACACGAAGTCATCCTCCTGCCTTAGCCTCCTGAGTACTGATATAACAGATGTGGTATATCACCTGGCAGAAATTCAATACTCAATGGGAACAGGCAGGTAACACACCCTGAGTAGGGAGTGAGGTCCACAGCAAGTAGGAGAAAATGTGCCAGTCAAAAAAAGCAAATCCTGAGCTGGGTGTGGTGGCACACGCCTTTAATCTCCAGCACTCAGGAAGCAGAGGTAGGAGGATTGCTGTGAGTTCAAGGCCAGCCTGAGACTACATAGTGAATTCCAGGTCAGCCTGGGCTAGAGTGAGACCCCGCCTCAAAAACAAAACAAAACAAAAAAGTAAATTCAGAGCTGGAGTGATAGCTCAGCGGTTAAAGCACTTGTCTACAAAACCTAACAACCTGAGTTCCTTTTCCCAGTATCCAAGGAAAGCCAGATGGACAGGGTGGCACATGTGTCCATTTGCGATGGCTGGAGGCCTTGGTGTGTCCATCCTCTCTATCTGTGTCTGCTTGCAAATAAATAAATATTTTAAAAAGTCAGGTGTGGTGGTGCATGCCTTTAATCCTAGGACTCAGGAGGCAGAGGTAGGAGGCCACCATGAGTTCAAAGCCACCCTGAAACTAGAGTGAATTCCAGTTCAGCCTGGGTTAAAGTGAGACCCAACCTTGAAAAAAAACCAAATGAACAAAAGCAAATCCAGAGCTGAGCATAGTCACATGCTTTTAATTCCAGCACTTGGGAGGAAGGGGCAGGAGGATTTTTGTAAATTCAAAATAGCCGGGGCCTACAGAGTGAATTCTAGGTCAGCCTGGGTTAGAATGCAACCCTACCTCAAAAAACAAAACAAACAAAGACTCCCTCTCCCCACATAAGCCATTCCTCCAGTCCCGTCAAGTATATATTTATCTTCTTTTAAAAATCAGGACATTCTCCACTAATGCTGCCAAATAGCCAGGAGACTTTACAAGAGATGACCAGCCCTGGGGACACTGTAAGCGTGAGGAGTTGCAGGTTTTCAGATTTCTCAGTTACCATAACCCTGTTAGTGGAAGTATTTTCTTGGCTATCTCTTAATACCTTCTACTTTCCCCCCTTCCCCTGTCCACACTCTTCCTTTTTTATTTAACAATATTGAAGTGTCTCATCATTTGGGGCAGAGAGGGAAATCTATAAGAAGAATCAGTGTGTTTTAACATAATAATGGTTTTCTCAGGACTGACAATAAAGCCAATGTTTGAAAAAAAAATCAAGAGTTTCTCAAATATTTATCAGTGTGATGGGTCCCCCATGAATTTTGGTGTTCTGAATGCTAGGTTCCCAGCTGATGGAGATTTGGGAATTAACGCCTCCTGGAGGAGTGTATTGTTGGGGGCAGTTTTATGGGTGTTATAGCCAGTTTCCCCATGCCAATGTTGGGCACACTCTTTTGCTCCTATTGTCCACCTGATGTTGACCAGGAGATGGTGTCTACCTTCTGCTCATGTCACCGTTTCCCCCTGCCATTGTGGAGCTTCCCTGTGAGTCTCTAAGCCAAAATAAACCTTTTTTCCCCACAAGCTGCTCTTGATTGGGTGATTTCTGCCAGCAATGTGAACCTGACTGCAACAGTAAAGTGGTACTGAGGAGTGGGATTACTGCTAGACACCTGACTGTGTGGCTTTGGTTTTTCAGAGTTGATTCTCAAGATAAATGTAGGAGGATTTAACCAGCCTAAGAGATGCCTTGCAGTGCTGTAAGTACAGCTTGATGGACTATTCTGGTCCGGGCTGAAAGACCTGAATGCAGTAAGAACTATGGACTGTGAGGTTTGGCTTGTGAGGGTGACAAAGAGCTTTGTCTAGACTGGGATAGAGGCAGTTTGTGTGAGAGGCTTGCTGTTATACCTGTGTCCTGAGAATTTGTGTAGGAGTGCATTATGTAGAAACAGACTGCTGTGTGTAGAGGGATACAGTACAGAAAAAATAAAATCTTTGGGCCTAAACTGCTGCCTATTCAGCTACAATTGTATGAGAGATTACAACCATTGAGACTGGGCCAGCTGAACTGCATTGGGACTATAGAAAAATGCAGTCTTTAGAAAGGGCCTGATTGCTGAAGGAGTGTCCTGTTCTTCAAAGTCTGCTTTATGCCCCCCCTGAATTAACAAACAAATTGGCACCCTACCTGGTATTATGGAGTATAAGAAATGCAGGAAAGAAGAGGGTCATTGAACTTGCAACACGGTCTTGTGTTTTAGAAATAGCCAAGGGCACTGAGAAGCAGGTTTGCTGGATGCCTGTATAGAGACTTGATGGAGCTGTGAGGATGGACTATGGATTGCAGTGGAGACACAGTAGAGATGAAGGGACAAGATGGCTGCTAAGGAAAGCTGCCAGCCCCGGATGAAGTTTTCCAGGACTGTGAGTAGCCTAGCTGGAGGGGCGGAATTGAAACTCCAGAGACTTGCTGCTGGTTAGAATTATTGGACCTGGAACTATAGAGTTTGAAGTTTGCCTTGTTTAAATCTTGTATTGGTTGAATATTTCTTTGTTATGCCCAGTGCCATCTTTTGCAGTATGAGTGCCATTATGGTTTTTTGGGGGGGGATTTTTTTGGTATTATGGTTCAGTTAAAAGACCTTGGATTATGGTGATGTTTGAACATCATTGGGGTTGATTAAAAACTATGGGGACTTTTAAAGTTGGACTTTGCATTTTTAAAATATTTTACTTATTTGAGAGAGAGAGAAAGAGACAGGGAGAGAATGGGTATGTCAGGGCCTCCAGCCGCTGCAAATGAACTCCAGATGCATGTGCCCTCTTGTGCATCTGGCTTATGTGGGTCCTGGAGAGTCAAACCGGGATCCTTTAGCTTTGCAAGCAAACACCTTAACTGCTAAGCCCTCTCTCCAGCCGAACTTTACATTTTAGATTGTATCATTATGGGGGCCAGGGGTGGAATGTGGTGGTTTGGTTCAGGTGCCCTCCATAAACTTAGGTGTTCTGAATGCTAGTTTCCTAGCTGATGGGAGATTTGGGAACTAACGCCTCCTGGAGGCAGTGTGTTGTTGGGGCCAGGCTTATGAGTATTATAGCCAGTTTCCCCATGCCAGTGTTGGGCACACTCTCCTGTTCTTGTTGTTCACCTGATGTTGGCCAGGAGGTGGTGTCCACCCTCTGTTCATGCCATAGTTTTTCCCTGCCATTGTGGAGCTTCCCCTTGAGCCTGTAAGCCAAAATAACCACCCCCTTCTTAAGCTCCTCTTGGTCCGGTGATTTCTGCCAGCAATGAGAATCTGATTGTAACAATCAGCAATTGGCTGGGTTTACTTTTTTTTTGGTGGTGGTAGTGGGGTTCCAAGTGAGTTCTAGGTAAGCCTTGGCTAGAGTGAAACTCTGCCTAAAAAAAAAAAAAAAAAAGATTGTCACTTGAGGACTCAGACTATAGCTTAGTAGCTAAGTACTTACCTAACATGCATGAACCCTGAGTTTGATCCTCAATCCTAAAAATAAAATGTTTACCAAGTGTGGTGGCTCATGCCTATAGTCTCAACACTTGGCACTAAGAAGGCTGAAGTAGGAAAATCACCTTGAGTTTGAAGCCAGTCTGGGGCTACAGAGCAAATGCCAGCTTAAGCTAGAGTGAGATTCTATAGACCTAAAGAAAAAAAAAAAGTGCTGTTTGGCTGGAGAAATGGCTTAGTAGTTAAGGTACTTCCCTGTGAAGCCAAAGGACCCAGGTTCAATTCCCAGGAACCATGCTAGCCAAATGTACAAGGTGGCACATACATCTGGAGTTTGTAGTGGCTGAAGGCCCTGCCTGGCGTACCCATTCTCTCTCTCTCTCTCTCTCTTTCTCACCTCAAATAAATAAAATTTAAAAAATATTTTTTAAATGCTGTGAGAGGCTGCTAAGATGGCTCAGCAGCAGGCCTGCTTGCAAAGCCTGTCATCCCTATGTTCTATTCCCCAGTACCCACATAAAGTTGGATGCACAAAGTGGCACATGCATCTGGAATTCATTTGTAGTGGCAAGAGGTTCTAGCATGTCTATTCTCTGTCTCTTCTCTCTACACTTTCAACTAAAAAAATAAATATTTTATTTTATTTTGGTTTTTTGAGGTAGGGTCTCAATCTAGCTCAGGCTGACCTGGAATTAACTCTGTCATCTCAGGGTGGCCTCGAACTCACGGCAATCCTCCTACCTCTGCCTCCCGAGTGCTAGGATTAAAGGCGTGCGCCACCACATCCAACAAAATAAATATTTTAAAAAACTGTGGTTGGGCTAGGGAGATGGCTTAGCAATTATGGCACTTGCCTGCAAAGCCTAAGGACCTATGTTTGACTCTACAGGTACAAGGTTACAGAAATCCACAAGGTCGCACATGCACACAAGATGGCGCATACATCTGGAAGTTTGATTGCAGTGGCTAGAGGCCCTGGTGTGCCAATTCTCTCTGTCTCTTATTAAAAAAAAAAAAAAGTTAAGCCAGGCATGCCTTTAATCCCAGCACTCAGGAGGCAAAGGTAGGAGGATCACTGTGAGTTTGAAGCCACTCTGAGACTACATAGTGAGTTCCAGTTCAGCCTGAGCTAGAGTGGGACCCTACCTTGAAAAACAAAACAAAAACAACAAAAAAAAAAGGTTACAAAAATATGTGGTGGACTGAGCTGTAATCTCATAGGTTACCGAACAAGCAGGAGCTGCTAAGAGAAACAGACACCTGGCTCTGAGACAAAAATTCTCAACTCTGTGACAAAAAGGGATGGTTGTGGGGAACAAGAAACTGTGAGGTGAGAAACAAAGTGTAAACCAGCCTAAGTTCCATCTGTGTCATCAAGAGACCTGTAATATGCCCTAGGAAGTCACCCCTGCCCAGAGTCCTGATATGGCTCTATAAGGCCATCACGGAGACTGTGGCAGTGGGCACACCCTTGACACTCTGTGGACCTTGCTTTTCTCTATGAAAGAAAGGCTGCAACTGTAAGCAACAGGCAGGACCTTTCCAGGATGTCAAGTGAAGGGGTTATGGGGCTCCTAGGGACCCCAGCTATGGTAGACCCCAGTCTGGGCCAAGCAAACAGGCTCAGGAGAGTCATGCTTTTCTCATGTGCTGGCTGGAGAAACAGGGACCAGAAGCAACCTTCTGAAGTCTCCAGCAGGGAATGCAGGTAGCTTAATGACTCCATCCTTGGCTCAGGTGGCAACCAGATGGCCCCGTGGAGCTTGGGGACTGATGCTCCAGGGATGATGGGGGCAGGGAGGAAACATTAAGTGAAGCAGAAAAGTTCTGGGGCCCAAAAAACTGAGGGTGGACCTGCCAAAGGCCCCATATTTCACCACTTCACCTCTCAGTCTCTGAGGGTAGTTTACAATGCTTTCTTTCTTTTTTCTTTTCTTTGCTGGGATTACAGGCGTGAGCCACCATGCCCAGCCTTCTTTTTCAAAAAAATATTTATTTAAAAGTAGAGAGAGGAACCGAGAACGAGCAAATGAAAACGAGTGTGCCAGGGCCTCCAGATGTATGTACCATTTTGTGCATCTGGCTTTACATGGATACTGGAGAATCGGACTCAGGTTATTAGGCGTACAGGCAAGAACCTTAACCACTGAGCCATCACTCCAGCCCATATAATTCCTTCTTATTCCAATCCAACAGTCTTTTCTAGCAATTGTAAAGAACTAAGAGTGACTCTTAAGGTGTTTATAATTACTTTGGATCAACTTTTACCAATTAAGATATTCTGTTTAAAAATCTGGATTTCAGTAGGCCAGGTGTGGTGGTGCATGCCTTTAATCCCAGCACTTGGGAGGCAGAAGTAGGAGGATTTCTGTGAGGTCAAGGCCACCCTGAGACTACATAGTGAATTCCAGGTTAGTGTCAGCTATAGTGAAGCCCTACCTTGAAAAAATTGTTTTAAAACTCTGGATTTCTGGGGTCTCGATAGGTCAGAGAAGGTAGTCGAGTGAATCACGTCCCAGCAGGACAGCACTTGCTGTGGCTGAGGAGCAGGAGCAGCCCTCTCCCTAGTGCATGGCCCACACATCCTCAACTTCCCACTTGGGCTACTCCACTGGCTGTGCTGCCTGAGCCAATAGCCATATCTGGTTTATGATGGGTTCCTACAAGCACCACAAGTAGTTCTCTCTCCAGAGGTCACAGCTCACTCTGCCTGTAAGCAATCTGTGATTTTGGTATATGACCTCCTACTTCATCAGGGCACTAGAAGCCAGGAGATAGCCCAAATCCAAAAGGGAACACTAAGAGTGTCTTCAAAATAGGAGCAAGGGGACTGAACACTAGAAAAGGGTGCACAGCTCTCACCATCCACCACCTCTGGACATCTGGAGGGAGATCCATGTTCTCTCGGGTCCAGACAGGAGAGATATTGCTGTCAAAGTGGCTGTCGAACCAGTCAGAGGTGCCATCACCCATGCAGCGCTGGCAGGCACAGTTCTTCCCTGAAAGCCCCTCCTTGCCAAGGCGCTGAAGGCCAGCATAGCCAGGCACTAGCTTCACCCGATGCGTTCCACCGAGGGCCCCTGAGTCCAGGTAGGGCAAGGTGGATGTGCTGTGATGTGAGTAGGTGAAGAGCAGGGACATGATGAACACCAGCAGAAAGGCCACAGACAGGAACCACACCCGCAGAGAGCACTTCATCGTGCTGGCGGTCCGCAGTTGTCACCGTGGCCACTCCTTTCCCAGCCCACAGTGGGGCTGGCCACAGTGCAGACTACTTGTCTTGACAGCACGTGCAAAGGGCATAAGGGAACGTGCTGTGGCAGGGGACCCTCACCACGCCCTCCTCTCAATGAAAGGAGAAAGCACACTGGGCAGGAGTACTCCCTGTCCCTGAGCCACTTGAGCCCCGGCTTAGGGCTTCATCAGGCCTCTTGGCTACTAGCTGGGCCACAAAGGCTCTGCCTCTTCTGCCACCCTGACAAGGGGAAGGTCTCTAGTCCCTCTAGTCCCTTGTAATTGCAGGTTGCCAGCACCGAGGTCTCCCCTTTTGGGCGGCTTGTAAAGGTCCAGTCTGGAACAGTCGAGGTCCTTGTGGCTCATGAGCAGACACTGAGGCAGCCCCTGGTCCCCTGTAGCAGGGAAGCCCTGGAACTCTGATCACTGCAGAGAGCACATTGGCTTCCAGAGACCTGCACTCCATTAAGGAGTCCTTCCCACCCTGACTGACCCTCCTGGCTCAACCCGTCAGCCAGCTGAGAAGAGCTCAGCTCCGGGCCAGAAAGAAGAAAATCGTGAAGCTCCACAGGTGGCAGGAAACTGCTGCAAGAAACAAGACCTTCTTTGCATTAGCTTCCAGCCCACTGCTTCCCATCCAGACGCTGGTCTTTTTCTCCTGGTGGTCACGGCCCCAGCTGGGGTTGCACAGGGGTCACAAAGCACCTTCTCCTGCTGTGGGATCTTAGAGGGCTGTGAAGAATGGCTGTTCAACAAGGTGTTGTATCCAAGGCATGTGGGTCAGCAGAGCTTGTGTGGAGCTCCTCACCAGGGCCCAGGACTCCTTCCTGGGGCTGCCAGCCAGCGCTGGGCGGCTGTTGTGCCCATGCCAGCTCCCCTGAGGCCAGGCTGTCCTGCAGTTCGTTAGCTCGTGCTAGCGTAATCCCCTGGCAGGTTCCTCCTCACTTGTCAGGCGCCAGGCTGCCGCAGTATGACCCTGAAATCGCAGAAGGAAAAACAATGTGCAGATGAATAGCACAAATATATGCGTGTACACGCATGCATGCGCGTGCGCGCGCGCTCTTCTCTAGCCCCACTCTTGGTCCCAGAGGAGACAAAGCTAACAGTAGACGAGACTCCATTTAATCAAAGGGTGGACAAAAGAAAGGGCTCTCCCCTCCAACTATCCAGAGATACCATCACTTTGCATAACTCCTGGGCCTCAGAGGACTGGATTAGCACAGCACCTTCACTTATTAGCCAGAAAGTAAACAAGGCATAAATTGATTTCCCCAGAGTTCAATGGCCACTGGCTTAAAGGATTCATTTTAGAAAGCCCCTCGGCCAGCTTCATGTAGTTACTTTCAGGTAAAACTTAACAGAAATAAACTCAGAGAAGATCCCAAAGTCTGTGAATAATAATACCCCCACATAGTGCTGTAAGATGACTTTCAGTGCCTATGGGAAGCCCGCCCACAAGAAGGTGGGCTGGTCCTGGAACTTGCTCCTCTGCTCTCAGGCTCCGTGAACCATGAATCATTCCTGCTCTGATATAGGGGAAAATATGACTGGCAGGGAAGGGGGTGCAGATAGGGTTCCTAGGCTCAAGACATCTGAGCAGACGCCTTCATCTGTGTATTAGGGGTGAAATGAACCACAGGATCCATGGTAGTGCTGAAGGCCTGAAGCCACTGTAGTTTGAATATTGGCCTGAGGGAAAGGAGTCTGAATCCATGCTATGGGAATCTTTTAAACTACACCTCAGTTCCAGCCAGCTCCAGTGCTGACCTAGCCCTGAGTGTTGCAATGCTGCTCCCTTTCCCTTCTTCTTCTTTTTGGTTTTTGAGGTAGGGCCTCACTCTAGTCCAGGCTAACCTGGAATTTACTATGTAGTCTCAGGATGGCCTCGAACTCATGGTGGTCCCTTTCCCTTTTTATTGAAAGCTCCAGGTCCACCTTCCATATTCTTCTGGCTGCTGGTGGCATCTGCAAAGTCTTACGATCCATAGATAAAGATTCAAAATTGGGCTGGAGAGATGCCTCAATGATTAAAAACATAAGGCCTAGGTTGACTCCCCATATAATGCCAGATACACAAAGTAGTATATGCATCTGGAGTTCATTTGCAGTGGCAAGAGGTACTAACATGTCCACACTCTCTCTCAAATAAATAAATAACAACAACAAAATATACATTACAAAAAAAGATTCAGGGCTGAAGAGATGGCACAGTGGTTAAGGTGCTTGCCTATAAAACCTAATGACCTAAGTTCAATTCCCCAGTACCTCTGTAAAGCCAGGTACTCAAAGTGGTGCATATGTCTGGAGCTCATTTGCAGTGGCTAGAGGCCCTGTGAGCCAATTCTCTCTCCTCTCTCCTTCTGTGTCTCTCTCTGCTTGCAAATAAATAGCCAGACATGGTGGTGCATGCCTTTAATCCTAGCACTCAGGAGGCAGAGGTAGAAACAGTGCTGTGAATTCGAGGCCATTCTGAGACTTAAATTCCAGGTCAGCATGAGCTAGAGTGAGACCCTACCTTGAAAAACCAAAATTTATAAATAAATAAAGATTCAGCTGGGCGTGGTGGTGCACACTTTTAATACCAGCATTCAGGAGGCTGAGGTAGGAGGATCACCATGAGTTTGAGGCCAGCCTGAGACTACAGAGTAGATTCCAGGTCAGCCTGGGCTACAGTGAGACACTACTTCAAAAAAAGAAAAAAAAATCCAAAATTTTGGCAAGGCTGGGGAATAGTGCTTGCTAGTATGATCCTCAGCACCACATATAAAATTAGGTATGTGCAGCTGGGCATAGTGGTGAACACCTTTAATCCCAGCACTCAGGGAGGCTGAAGCAGAAGGATCACTATGAGTTCTAGGCTACCCTGAGAAAAAAGAGTGAATTCTAGATCAGCCTGGGCTGCAGTGAAACCCTATCTTGAAAAACAAACAAACAAACAACAAAAAAGGCAAGGGGTGGTAGTGCAAGCCTTTAATCCCAGAACTCAGGGAGGCAGAGAACTATGAGTTCAAGGCCACCCTGAGACTACAGAATGAATTCCAGATCAGCCTGGACAAGAGTGAAAATCTACCACAAAAAAACAAAAACAAAACAAAAAAAACATGTTAGGTATGTGCATACCTATAATCTCAGCACTCAAGAGGTAAAGACAAGATGACCAGAAGTTTAAGGCCATCCTCAGCTACATAGGCAATTCAGGGCCAGCCTGAGCTACATTAGACCCCTATCTCAAAAAAAAAAAAAAAAATGGCATATACTTAGTAGCAGAGACTAGTAAGTTAAAAAGGAGACATAAAGGGAAGAGAAAGGAAGGGAGGAGGGTACTTAATAGGTTGATATTGTATATATGTAAATACAATGATTGTGATGGGGAGGTAATATGATGGAGAATGGAATTTCAAAGCGGAAAGCGTGGGGGGTGGGGAGGGAGGGAATTACCATGGGATTTTTTTAATAATCATGGAAAATGCTAATAAAAACATTAAAAAAAAATGGCTAGAGAGATGGCTCAGCAGTTAGGGTGCTTGCCTACAAAGACTAATGATCCAGGTTTGATTCCCCAGTACCCACAACTGATGCACAAAGTGGCACATGTATCTGGAGTTCATTTGCAGTAGCTAGAGAACCTGGTGTACCCATTCTTTCTTTTTTTTTAATTTTTTTTTAAATAATTTTTTTTAATTTTTATTTATTTATTTGAGAGCGACAGACACAGAGAGAAAGACAGATAGAGGGAGAGAGAGAGAATGGGCGCGCCAGGGCTTCCAGCCTCTGCAAACGAACTCCAGATGCGTGCGCCCCTTCTGCATCTGGCTAGCGTGGGACCTGGGGAACCGAGCCTCGAACCGGGGTCCTTAGGCTTTACAGGCAAGCGCTTAACCGCTAAGCCATCTCTCCAGCCCCATTCTTTCTATGCTTGCAATAAAATTAATCAATAATAAAATACCGGGAGGCTGGGCTGGAGAGATGGCTTAGCAGTTAAGGCGCATGCCTGCAAAGCCTAAGGACCCAGGTCCCATGTAAGCCAGATGCACGTGGTGGTGCCTGCATGTGGCATTTGTTTACAGTGCTGGAAGCCCTGGCACACCCATTCTCTCTCTCCCTCTATAATAAATCAATAAAAATAAAATAAACATATTGGAAGGCCAAGGTAGAAGGATCATGGTGAGTTTGAGGCCAGCCTGAGACTACAGAGTGAATTCCATGTCATCCTGGTTTAAGCGAGACCCTACCTTGGGGGAAAACAAAACAAAACAAAACAATTTCAGCCAGGTATAGTTGTACACATCTGTGATCCCAGCAGCTGAGAAGCAGACGTGAGAGGATCAGGAGTTCAAGTTCAAAGATGCTACATATGTAATTCCAGGCTAGCTATATGACACTCATCTCAAAATGGATGGCGGGCCTGGGGGGGGGGCGAGTTGAGGAGAGGAAGGCTCCTCTGAGGATCTATTGGCAGTAAATTATGGTTAGGGGAGACATTTTATTCAGTGGTGTGGTGGTTTGATTCAGACGTTCCCCCATAAATTTATGTGCTCTAAATGCTAGGTCCCCAGCTGGTAGCAATCTGAAAATTGGAGCCTCCTGGAGGTGATGTATTGTTGGGGGCGGGCTTATGGGTGTTACAGCCAGCTTCCCCTTGCCAGTGCCTGCCACACTCTCCTGTTGCTGTTGTCCATCTAACGTTGGCAGGAGGTGATGTCCACCCTCTGCTCATGCCATTGCTTTCCTCGGTCATCATGGAGCTTCTCTTCAAGTCTGTAGGACAAAATAAGCCCTTTCCTCCTACAAACGGCTCTTGGTCAGGTGTTTTCTGCCAACAACGTGAAGTTGACTGCAGCAAGTGTTGTAGCCAATGGTAAGTTACTCATGCTCTGGTAAACAATCCCCTACCCATGCTCAAAAAAGCAACCCTAATTAACCTTACTGGGCCACAGAACAAAACAAAACCAAGAAAGTAGAAGAAAGACTATTTGGGAAGTTAGCAGGAATGGAAAGGGAACAAAAGAGAGTAATGGGGGATAAATATGATCAAAATATAATTATACACATGAATGAAGTTGTCAAAATTAATTTTAAGAAACTTCTTCCTCCATTTGTGGTGGCTCAAATTTTTAAACCAAACCCCCAAAGCCATCAGGGAATGGATGAGTACCCTGCAATAGGGAAGGCATTATTTTAGACTGGGAAAATGATGGTCACAGAAGTGAAAAAGGACCTGCTTCAGACATGAGTTCCTGAGTGGCTCTGAGGCCATGTGTATCTTCCAAGCCTGAAATGAGCCAGAGCACTGAAAGAAGCCTGTGAGCAGCTGGAGTTACACGGGGCTCAGGGTGCACAGGAGGGAAAGCCACAGAGGATGGCTTATTGGGGTCAAGATTGAAGCTCAAAGCAAGGTGTGCTGCTGTATGTTTGAGATCCCAGCACTTGGGAGATGGCAGCAGGACGACAAGGTGTTTAATGCCAGGCCCTGATACAAAGAAAGTTGTCTTTTTTTTTTTTTTTTTTTTAACATGCAACCTTGTCTCACAAACAAAACAAAAAACAAAGCCAGGTGTGGTATAATCCCAGCAATTGGGAGGCAGGAGGATCACTATGAGTTCAAGGCTACCGTGAGACTATATAGTGAATTCCAGGTCAGTCTGGGCTAGAGCAAGACCCTACCTTGAAAAACAAAACAAAACAAAAAAAAACAAAAACAATTAACAAACAAACACACACAGAAAAACAGAGACTGAAGCCAGACATGGTGGCACATGCCTTTAATCCCAGCACTTGGGAGGCAGAGGTAGGAGGATCGCTGTGAGTCTGACGCTACCCTGAGACCCACATAGTGAATTCCAGGTCAGCCTGGGCTGCAGTGACACCCTACCTTGAGAAAAACAAAAACACAACAAACAAACAAACAAAACACAGGCTAGGGAGATGGTTCAGTAAAGTGCTTAACATGCAAGCATGAAGACCAAATCTGGATCCTGAGCACCTACATAACATGCTAGGTGAGGTAGGCAGCATCGTCCATAATCTCAGCGTTGAGGAGGTGCAGACAGGAGGATCCCTGGGGCCTGCTGACTAGCTTATCTAGCCAACTAGGTGAGCTCTGGGTCCAGTGGGATTCTATCTACAAAATAAGGTGACTGAGGAAGAGATTGGACATGAACCTCTGGTCTCCACACATACACATGCACCCATACACACATATATAAAAGAACAAAAGCCAGGTGTGGTGGCACATGCCTTTAATCCCAGCACTTGACAGACAGGGGTAGGAGGATTGCTATGCATTCTAGACCATCCTGAGACCTCATAGTGAATCCCAGATCAGCTCGGACTAGAGTGAGACCCTACATCAAAAGAGAAAGAATGAAGCTTCACCCACATGTCTCACCCAGGGCTCCTGGCTCAAATCTGCCACGATCCCCAGAGCAGCACCAGCTCAACTGTACTTCTGCAAGTTTTCCAGTGTGCCCATTTAGCAGACCACAGTCTAGAAAAGTAGTCTTTGGTTGAACATATGTAAATAGGAAGCCTGGGAATTGTCTCTTCCAGGTTGCCCTTTGTCTACTTCCACACCCAACACCTACGGAAAATAATTTGGTTCTGCAGGGTCCTGCTCCCAGTTTCTTGTGATCTGAAGACAGCCATGCATGGAACGGGTAGCCAGCCCTAGGAGGCAGTGACTTTGCAGGCTGGGCAAAGACTTCAGCTGGGGAGTCCTGGTTTCTCAATAGACAACCCCGCTGTGACACTGGAGGTGGGGGTTGGGCAAAAGCTGACATGGGTGCTGGAGGGATGGCTTAGCGGTTAAGGTGTTTGCCTGCAAAGTTAAAGGACCCATGTTGGATTCCCCAGGACCCACGTAAGCCAGATGCACAAGGGGGCACATGCGTCTGGAGTTGTTGCAGTAGCTGGAGGCCCTGGTGTGCCCATTCTCTCTCTCTTTCTCTCTCCTTCTTTGTCTGTCAAAAAAAAATTTAAAAAAAGCTGAGGCCACCCTGAGACTACATAGTGAATTCCAGGTCAGCCTGAGCCAGAGTGAGACCCTACCTCGAAAAACAAAAACAAAACAAAACAAAAGCTGACATGGGAGGTGTTGCAGTCCAGTTCACATTGCTGGTAGAAATCACCCAACCAAGAGCAGCTTCTGGGAAAAAGAGGTTTATTTGGCTTACAGGCTCGAGGGGAAGCTCCACGATGGCAGGGAAAAACAATGGCATGAGCAGAGGGTGGACATCACCCCCTGGCCAACATAAGATGGACCACAGCAACAGGAGGGTGTGCCAAACACTGGCATGGGGAAACTGGCTATAAAGCCCATAAGCCCACCCCCAACAATACACTCCCTCCAGGAGGCATTAATTCCCAAATTTCCATCAGCTGGGAACCTAGCATTCAGAACACCTAAGTTTATGGGAGACACCTGAATCAAACCACCACAGGAGGTTTCCAAAGGAAACAGCCAGGGATGTCACTGACTCCTTGGGACTCCAGATCAATACAGGGGCATCTGAGGTAAGTGAACTGCCTTGCTTGGGAGAGGAAAATCTCTAGCTCAGCAACATGTTTGGGAAGAACAGAGTGGACACTGACAGAGCACTTACATTAGAACCCCATGTCCAGACTGTTACTGGGAACTTAAGCTGCTCAACTTGTGTTCAATGTAAATGGGAGCACAGGGAGGAGCCAAAAGCACCAGAGGCTTCTAGACATTAAACACTCCAGAGGTCATCTGGTACTGCCTCTTCTTTGTCTCAATTGTACTGTGAACTCCTCCTGTCTGTCAGGGAACCTGGATCTCTCCCCTTCACTGAGGTTTCATCTTTCAAGATAAGTCTGGGCACATCCTGATATAAATGTAAGGAGCGAGGGTTTGGGTGAGATGGCCCAGGACTATAATCCCAGCCTTTTGGAGGCAGAGGCAGGAGGATCAGGAGTTCCAAGTTCCTTGATCTACCTACTAAGTTCCAGGTCAGCCTGGCCTCCTTACATAAGTGGACCCAGGCTCAGGAAGAAAAAAGCAGGCAGGTATGGTGGCTTACACCTGGAATCCTTCCATATATACACAGGGGCAAACTCGAGCCAAAGGATACAGCATGGAATAGGACTTACCCAGTCTAGTCCACGTGGAGCTTATAATCTAATACAAATACAAAGACTTAAGTGATTACCAAGTGCTACAGAACTGAGAGGGAACAAGGAGAGCAAGAGCCTCAGGAGAAAACCAGGCTGGCCTAGTAAAAGAGTATAAAACTGCACGCAGGGTGTACTGAAGTGGTAAAAGGCTTGCCTATCCTATGTGAGGCGTTGGTTCCAATGTTCAGCACTGTAGACAAACAAGAAAGTCATGGCTCTAAGATCAGCATGTGTGAATGTCAGAAAGAACCTGGGAGACCTGATTAGGATATATTAAAGATTTGATGGGATTTGAGAGAGAATGTGTCATGACCTGATTTCTACTTTAAAATGGATCCTTACAGCAAATTGCTTAAAAAAAATAACTAACAGTGCCAACACTTGGGAAGAGAATGTGGAGTATAGGAATGGAAATTTGTTCAATATTTCCAAAGATAATTTGACATAACCTAAAATGGGCAAACATCTACCCCCATGGGTTTTAAAAGATGTTTCTCACAGAAACAAGCAGAATGGGAAACTAAAAAGATCCCCAGTTGTCCTAAGGTTTTTATTGTTTGCTGTCAGAAAGTCTTGCTGGCTGGGAACTCACTATGTAGGCCATGCTGGCCACTACCCTTCTTACCTCTATCTCTTGAATGCTGGGATTACAGGCCTGGGCCACCATGCCACAAACTTCTATGGATCTTTTTCATGGACATACCACCTCATTATTCTTGGGTATATATCCTGGAATGGATTTCTGGGTCATGGGGTCAGGAGTATGTTTAACTTTACTAGAAATTATCATGAGTTTTCCAAAGTTTCTGGTGTTTTGGCTTCTCATGAATAATATTTGAGAATTACATGTCCTTGACATTTTCAAGCCTTTTAAGTTTTATGCATTCTTGTTGGTACATGTTTCTCTATTACATATACTAACCAGGTATATGAGAACATGTACACCAGCAGACATGTATAAGAATATTCTTGGGCTGGAGAGATGACTCAGCTATTAAGGTACTTGTCTGCAAAGCCTAACAACCCAGGTTCAATTCCCCAGTACTCATATAACCCAGCTGTACAAAGAGGCACATGCATCTGGAGTTCCTTTGCAGTGGCTAGGGGCCCTAACATGTCCACTCATTCTCATTCATTCTTTCTCTCTGCTTGTGAATCAATCAATCAATCAATCAATCAATCAATCTCAATCTCTCTCTTGATCTGGGAAAATGACTCTGTGGATAAAGGGATTGCTCTGCAAGTATGAGTACTGAGTTTGTATCCTTAGAAACCAGATGCTGTGGTGCTGTAGCAGGTATTTATAATCCCAGCATGCCTACTTCAAGAGGGACATGGAGATAGGAGAATTTTCTGGAAGCTCATGGATCAGCTAGACTGGTGAACACAGTGGTGACCCATAAAAGACTGACTCAAACAAGGTGAAAGGTGGGCCCTGACACCCAAAGTTGTCCTGACTTCCACACATGCACGCGTGCATACACACACACTTCTTTTGCTGCCCTTGAATTAAGACACTCCTGCTGCTTCAGCCTCCTAAGTGCTGGGACTCAGGCATGTGCCATCACACTTGTTCTTGACAGCACTAAAACAGAAGGGATAAACTGTGGTTCATTCGTGCCATATGGTAGAAACTGAATGAACTCTAGTTTCAGATATTAACAGGGATGGAATATGACAACACACACACATTATGTTGTGAAAATAAATGTCAGAGATGACTAACCACAGCTTGAATCCATGAAAAGTTCAAAGATATGCTAAAGCAAGAAATTATTTGACCTCTATAGATAAATAACAAAACTATATGGAAAATCCAGGAAGCAGCACAAAATCCAAGAGATTCCTATTTGAGGCCACCCTGAGACTACATAGTGAATTCCAGGTCAGCCTGAGCTAGAGTGAGACCCTATCTCAAAAAAAAAAAAAAGTCTTACAATCAGGTCGCACATGTGCACAAGGGGTTTGGAGTTTGATTGCAGGGGCTGAAGGCCCTGGTGCACCAATTCTTTCTCTTGCATTAAAAAAGAAAAAAGGAGCCAGGCGTGGTGGCACACGCCTTTAATCCCAGCACTTGGGAGGCAGAGGTAGGAGGATCGCTGAGAGTTTGAGGCCACCCTGAGACTACATAGTGAATTCCAGGTCAGCCTGAGCCAGAGTGAGACCCTAACTCGAAAAACAAAAAAAAAGAAAAAAGAAAAAAGAAAAAAGAAAAAAGGCAGTTGGGGTTGCTCTAAAAGAAAAAATTCAATCAAATACCACATCCTACCTCCAAGGATGGCTACAATAAGAAAGACAAAAAAAAAAAAAAAACCAAAATAATAATAATAAAGACAAATAATAACAAATGTTAGTGATGATGTAGAGAAACTGTAACCCTTATATATTGCTGGTGGGAATGCTGATATGCATAGTGGCTTTGGAAAGCACTCTGGCAGTTCCTCAAAAGGGTGAACAAAACTAGCACATGACTCAACAATTCCATTTGTAGGAATTGCTTCCATGAGAATTAAGAGCATATGTCCACATAAAGACATGTACATAGGTGATTTATAGCCTCTGACTGTTTCTGTTTTTGCTACAGGGTCTTATTTAGTTTTTTTGTTTTTTTTCAAAGTAGGGTCTCACTCTAGGCTGACCTGGAATTCACTATGTAGCTCAGGCTGCCCTCAAACTCACATCAAGCCTCCTCTCTCAGTCTCCTGAGTGCTGGGATTAAAGATGTGCACCATCACACCCAACTTGGAAAAAAAAAATTATTTGCAAGAGAGAGAGAAAGAATATGGGTATGCTAGGGCTTCCTGCCACTGCAGATAAACTCCAGACACATGCGCTACTTCATGCATTTGGCTTTACATGGGCCCTGGGGAATTGAACCTGGGCTGTCAAGCTTTGCAAGCAAGTGCCTTTAGCCACTGAGCTCTCTCTCCACCCCTAATTTTTTTTGTTTTGTTTTTTGAGTAGGGTCTCACTCTAGCCTAGGCTGACCTGGAATTTACTATGTAGTCTCAGGGTAGCCTTGAACTCATGGTGATTCTCCTACCTCTGCCTCCCAAGTGCTGGGATTAAAGGCATGTACCACCACACCCAGCCAGCCCCTGATTTTGTTGGTGGTGTTTTAAGGAAGGATCTCTCTCATTACCCAGGCTGGCCTCAAATTTGAGGCAATCCTCCTGTCTCAGCTTCCTAAGTGCTGAGATTACAAGTGTGAACTACCATGGTTGGCTTTTCCAAAGCTGTGAATTCTTGCTCTAGTCTAGTGAATTCCAGGTCAGCCTAGACCCCACCTCAACAAAACAAAACAAACAAACAAACGAAAAACAGGAGCCCAAGAGAGATCCTTACCAGCACAGGTATGGAAAAAATGAGGGGAAAACAGAAACAATTGGTGGAGGGAGAAAAGAGTGCTGAGCAGGGAGAGGAGCCAGCACTGCTGTGGAGGTTGTGGTGGCACCAGAGCCTTTCTCGGTCAGATCCCAGGAGACTAATTAACCTCACCAAGCACAGGTAGCGCAGCGCAACACGACCTTCCTGGCAGAGGCGCAGGAGAGAAATGCCAACATGAAGCACTGAGGATGGGATTGATTCTGGGGTGGGGCGGGGAAGGAAAAAGCCGAACCCAAAGACTGGGAAATCATCTCTTTCCACACACTTACACAGCCTGAGGTGTGTCCCAAAAGCACCAAACCACAAACATTGCTTTATGCGCCTCCAGGCATAATCTGGGGATAGCCTCTCATTTACTACTCCACATTCCTGGTCAAGAGACCCAGAACTAGCTGAACAAGGTTAGTCAGGCAGACACGAAGACTCCAAGGAGTGCCTCTTCCACAAACCTTCCAAACAGGCTTTTCCTACCAACCAGAGTACACCACCAAGAAGCTCTCTGTTCCCTAAATCCCTGCCAATCCCCCACAGGGGCAAGCTCTTGTCTTCTGGATGAGGCCAGTGTTAATCCTGACAAAAGATGCCCTGGGGGCTCAGTCATTGTGTTGAGGAAGAGACTATTGCATCCCTTACATAAAACTCAATTGACATGTCTGAGACCTTGTTGCTTGGCCCACTGAAGTCAGCTACATTGCTACATCCTGGCACTAGCCTCTGGCAAAGACTGCCCCTAGCTAGCCTGTGACTCAAGCCCCATCCATTCTCCTCATTACAACCCCTCAAGCAGCCTCTCCTCCTCCCCAGCCCTGCCTCCTGCAAGACATCCTGTCTTGACTTCATATTCAGTCTGGACTCAGCTCTGGTACATCTGGTTCTGCCCAGAGTTACCAGGAAAACAGAAGGCAAAAGCTAACATCACCTCAAACCTAAGACAGAACTCTGGCTAGCCTTCAGTTAAACCCTCAAGAAACAAACCATCAGTCTGCACTGCAAGAGAACAAGGTCATAATACTAAAGAAATGGCTTCTAGCTGAGTATGGGGAAACATCTGTGACCCCAGTATTCAGTATTTTGAAGCCAGCCTGGGCTTCAAAACAAACACTGGCTGAGGAGATGGCTCAATGGATAAAGCACTTGCCCTGCAACTCTGATTATCTGAGTTTGGAGTCCCAGACCCCATGAAGATGCTCAAAGCTGCAGCAGGCTTCTGTGATTCTGCATTTAGGCAAGAAGGGAGGTGGAAACAAGAGGATTTCACTGAAGCTCACAAAGAGTGAGGAACAAAAGACTCTGCCTCAAATGAGGTGGAAGGTGCATGTCCTTTCTCCCTCCCTCTCTAAACTCCCTCTCCTCTGCCCTCACACACACATACACCAAATAAATAAGCAGCCTCTTAGGGGAGGAACATGGTCCCTGAGAATGAACTGGGAAGTACTGTTCCTTGAGATCACCTACCTGCTATGTCCCAGGCTTGACCCTCAGGAGGGAGCCCCAAAGCAGTTTGGTGGGGAGGCAAGCCATAATTTGCTATATATACCTATAATGTGGCAGGAAGGAAAAGTCTAGAATAACAAAGTTATTTCAACAGCTCAGGAGACAAGCCAGATAGGAAGAGTTGAGGGGAGGGAGGAAAGATGGGACAAAGAATAAGACTGGTTTCAATAGTGGGAGAAGACAGTGTAATGTGGCTGCTTGTGCAGTCTGTTTCCTGCTCACCAGACCTCTTCTTATTTAGCTTTTTCATCTCATCTGAGGGTTGTGACAGATTTTTTTTTTGTTTGTTTGTTTATATCTTTTTTATATGTCTCTTGTCTTATTTTTAAAAAATTTTTATTAGCATTTTCCATGATTATAAAAAAAACCCATGTTAATTCCCTCCCCCTCACACTTTCTCCTTTGAAATTCAGATTTTTAAAATTTTTTTTAAATTTATTTGCGAGAGATAAAGGAATAGGGACAGAGAGAAGAAAAAAAAGAGAGAATGGGTACACCAGGGCCTCCAGCCACTGCAAATGAATTCCCGATGCATACACCCTCTTGTGCATCTGGCTTACATGGGTCCTGGGGAATCGAACCTGGGTCTTTTGGCTTTGCAGGCAAATGCCTTGACAGCTAAAGCATCTCTCCAGCCCCCACTTTTTTTTAATGAGAGCGAGAGCAAGAGCGAGCGAGAGAGAACTGGTGCACCAGGGCCTACAGCCACTGCAATTGATCTCCAGACGCCTGTGCCACCTTGTGCGCACGTGCGACCTTGCACTCATGTCACTTTGGGCGTCTGTCTGGCTTATGTGGGACCCGGAGGGTCGAACGTGGGTCCTTAGGCTTCACAGTCAAGTGTCTTAACTGCTAAGCCATCTCTCCAGCCCCGGAATTTTTTTTTTTTTTTTTTTTTGAGGTAAGGTAGCCCACACTGACCTTGAACTCACAGTGATCCTCCTCCCTCTGTCTCCTGAGTGCTGGGATTAAAGGTGTGTGCCACCACACCCGGCTCCAAACTCACCATTCTCTTTTTTTGAGGTAGGATCTCACTCTCACTCTAGCTCAAGCTGACCTGGAGTTCACTATGTAGTCTCAGGGTGGCCTCAAATTCACGGTGATCCTCCTACCTTTGCCTTCCGAGTGCTGGGATTAAAGGCGCGCGCCACCATGCCTAGCCCAGACTCACCATTCTTGATCACAGTATGGTCCCTGCCACATAAGTATCAAACTCACTATTCTTTTGCTCAGCCTCCTTGTATCACCACACCATGCCATATATGTACTTTTAGAGACAGTCTTACTTTTTAGCTTTGGCTTTCATGGTACTTTCTAAAATTTTTTAAATGTATTTACTTATTTGAGAGAGAGAAAGAGAGAGAGAACCGCTAAGCCATCTCTCCTGCCCTAGTGTCATTTTCTTGAAAAAGACAGTCTGTGATTTAACATGAAATTTTCTATTTTATTCTATCTTATTCTTCTTTGATGATACAACTGACCATTTTAACATTCTCTTTTTTTTTTTCTTAATTAAAAGACCAAATTAGATGCTGGACTTTTTGCTATGTGCTTTGCCATCTGCGGCAGACATTATTGGTTGCCTACCAGCAATTACTCTCTTCTTTTCCTGCCAAATGAATCCTGACTTGTTCAAGCAGCTAAGGACCTTGTCCCAGGAGATGAGAGACAACTGGTCAAAACCAATCATAGCCAGCTTGTTCCCCTTCATTGTTTGTCTAATCAGGAATTGATATAAGATGGTCCAAATTAGGTTAAAGAACTGAAAAAGGTATCTCTTAGGCTACTCTTAGAAAAGCTTTTCCCAAAAGGGAACACAGGAAGCAAAGGTTCCTGTTCTCTCCTAACATCTCCCTACCTGAGATGCTGGGTGGTGATAAAATGTCTGAAGCTGCAGCAGTCATCTCATTACCACAGGGACTGACACAGGCCCTTCATATTGACACTGGACTACTTCCACAACCCTGGAATTCCCTATCTCTACATGCCTCACTATCAGCTACTCAACTTTGTGTATGCTCAGTGTTGGGGACTGAAACCAGGACCATAGGCATGCCAAGCAGACACTCTGACCACTCAGCAACAACTCCAGGTTCAATACTTTTTATAGCTAAAGTCATTGTGTCACTTATAGAAAGTGACTTGATATACTGGCAACAGTTACATCAACAGCTTTCCCTCCTACCCTTGGAGAAAGAGACTCTATGTTGCCCAGGCTGGCATCAAACTCCAGGCCTGGACACAAACCTTAGTCTTGGTAGCTGGGACTATGGGCACATGCCACCATGCCTTTGCTCAGTGTTGGCACTAGGAACCTCTGTTCCTCCATAGGTTTACTTTTCTTACTGAAGTACAACTTTAGTTACCCTTTCAACATAGGTTTTCTGGTGATAACACTGTCTTACAATGTCCAAAATATTTTTAACTCCATTCTCTTATTTTTCTTTTTGTGTTTTCAAGGTAAGGTGTAACCCAGAATGACCTGGAATTCACTCTGAAGTCTCATGCTAGAACTCACAACAATTCTACCTCTGCCTCGAGTGCTGGGATTAAAGGCATGCACCACCATGCTCAGTTTCTATTTTTTAAATTAATTAATTTATCTATTTGAGAGAGATAGAAAGAGGCAGAGAGATAGAAAGAGGGAAAGAATAGGCATGCTAGGGTCTCCAGCCACTGCAAACAAACTCCAGACACATGCACCATCTTGTGCATCTGGCTTTATGTAGGTCCTGGGGAACTGACCTGGGTCCTTTGGCTTTGTAGGCAAGTGCCAAAACCGTTAAGCCATCTCTCCAGCCTTTGGCTTCTATTTAAATTTTTTAAAATTAAATTAAATTAAATTGTAAGGAGAAAGAGAGAGAATGGGCAGATAGGGTCTCCTGTCTTTGAAAAACCAACAACAACAAACCACTCCAGACACATGCACCCTCCTTTGTGTACCTGGCTTTATATGGGTACTGGGGACTCAAACCCAGGCTTTCTGCCTTTGTAAGAAAGAGCATTTAGCTGCTGAGCCATCTCTCCAGCCCTCATTTCTTTCTTCCTTTTTTTTTTTTTTTTTCCGGTTTTTTGAGGTAGAGTCTTGCTCTAGCTTAGGTTGACATACAATTCACTATGTAGTCTCAGGCTGACCTCGAACTCACAGCAACCCTCCTAATTCTGCTTCCTAAGTGCTGAGACTGAGGACCTGTACCACCATGCCTGGCAAAATAAAACTTCTATAAATTAAAACTTGTGTTTTTAGAATTTGCAAAAGTAGGAAACTGGCTCAGAATTCGTGGATCTGGCAATAATCATGGAGAGTTCATCTAGGACACAGCACACACATGGAGGACAGATGGAGAGCCTTTAGGATGTGTCTTGCAGGAATTCCAGATATGAATAAAAGAAATGACCACGAAGGGAAAATGGCTAAGAATTTCAGATTTGATGAAACTATGAATCTTAAACAATAAATGCCACTACATGTAATATAGTGAAACCATACAGCCAATAAAGAATGCTAAATCTGGGCTGGAGAGATGGCTCAGCGGTTAGGCGCTTGCCTGTGAAGCCTAAGGACCCTGGTTCGAGGCTCGTTTCCCCAGGACCCACGTTAGCCAGATGCACAAGGGGACGCATGCGTCTGGAGTTCGTTTGCAAGGCTGGAAGCCCTGGCGCGCCCATTCTCTCTATATCTGTCTCTTTCTCTCCCTCTCTCTCTGTCACTTTCAAATAAATAAATAAAGAAAGAAAAAAAAAAAAAAAGAATGCTAAATCTACCAGAAGCAGCCAGGCCTGGTGAGATGATATTGTAGCAATGTTAGGTACTAGAGGTTCAAGATGTTGTCTCACACTATAGCCCTGGATGGCCAGGAACTCATGATGTAGACCAGACTGGCCTTGAACTTGTGGCAATCTTCCTTTTTTTTTTTTTTTTTTCCCTTTCTTGGTTTTTCGAGGCAGGGTCTCACTCTGGCCCAGGCTGACCTGGAATTCACTATATAGTCTCAGGGTGGCTTCTTACGGCAATCCTTCTACTGCTGCCTCCTGAGTGCTGGGATTAAAAAAAATTTTTTTCTTTTCTTTGGTTTTTCGAAGTAGGGTTTCACTGTAGTCCAGGCTTACCTGGAATTCACTATGTAGTCTCAGGGTGGCTTCTTACTCACGGCAATCCTTCTACTGCTGCCTCCTGAGTGCTGGGATTAAAAAAAATTTTTTTCTTTTCTTTGGTTTTTCGAAGTAGGGTTTCACTGTAGTCCAGGCTTACCTGGAATTCACTATGTAGTCTCAGGGTGGCTTCTTACTCACGGCAATCCTTCTACTGCTGCCTCCTGAGTGCTAGGATTAAAAAAAATTTTTTTCTTTTTTTTTGGTTTTTCGAAGTAGGGTTTCACTGTAGTCCAGGCTTACCTGGAATTCACTATGTAGTCTCAGGGTGGCTTCTTACTCACGGCAATCCTTCTACTGCTGCCTCCTGAGTGCTAGGATTAAAAAAAATTTTTTTCTTTTTTTTTGGTTTTTCGAAGTAGGGTTTCACTGTAGTCCAGGCTTACCTGGAATTCACTATGTAGTCTCAGGGTGGCCTTGGCAATCCTCCTACCTCTGCCTCCTGAGTGCTGGGATTAAAGGCATGTGCTACCACGCCCGGCTAAAAAAAATTTTTTTATGTGCTCCTTGTATGCACATAGCTACACACTTATATATATAATTTTATTTATTTGAGAGAGAGAGAGAGAGAAAGGCAGATAGAGAATGGGTGCACCAGGGCCTCTAGCCTCTGCAAATGAACTCCAGATACATGCACCACCTTGTGCATATGGCTTTATGTGGGTCCTGGGGAATTAAACCTGGGTCATTTGGTTTTGTAGGCAAGCACCTTAACTGCTAAGCCATCTCTCCAGCCCTACTCCCCAAAATTTATTATTTATTTGCAAGCAGAGAGAGAGAGAATGAATACCAGGGCTTCCTTCCACTGCAAAGGAACTCCAGATGTATTTTGTACATCTGGCTTTACATAAGTACTGAGGAATCAAGCCCAGGCTGTCAGGCTTTGCAAGCACGTACTTTAATCCTGCACCATCTCTCCAGCCCCTCTTTTGCTTGCTTTTTGAGACAGTGTCTCACTATGTAGCCAAAGCTGAACTTGAATTTATATTTAGTTATTTGCATGCAGGGAGAGAAAAAGAGAGAGAGAGACAATGGGCACACCAGGGCCTCTAGCCACTTCAAACAAACTCCAGAGGCATGCACCAATTTGTGCATCCAGCTTTATGTGGATATTGGGAATCAAACCGGGGTTATTAGGCTTTGTAGCCAAGTGCCTTAACCACTGGCACATCTCTCCAGCCCTGACCTTGAATTTGCAACAACTTCTTGCCTCAGCCTCCTCAGGGCTGGGATTACAAGCCCATGCTGGAGTCATATCCTATTGTAGCAGCTCATTTTAAGTCCAGGCTAAAAGGTTGTCTCCCTAGGTGAGCATCCAGAAAATAAACCACAGTCCAAGGGAATGGCCAGTAGCAACTGGCCGCTGGGTTCTACAGTTCCACTCCACATTTCTGTTTCCAGTCTGAGAGATGAGCAGGCCTTTGGCTTCAGCCCTGTGTATTTGTTTGTGCTCCTGGACCAGTTCCTATGGATGGGGAATGTTCGTCCACTGTGCCTGCGGTGGGGGTTGGAGATTGGTGATAGGAGAAGGGCCTGACTGATTTTAGAAAACTGCTTATGTGTGTAGAGTGTGAATTTACAGTGCCATCTTGATGGAATGGAATGGATTAAACTATTCATACCAAGGAACTGGGGATCCCTGCCAATAGCTGTCTCCTGGGAAGGAATATCAAACCATCTTTAACAAGACTGATAGAACTCCAGCCAACACACTGAAGAAAGCAGACTGAGATATCCTGGGGTTAGCTGATCCCAAGTGTCAATTAATACTGCCTTTCTGTTCCTAGCCACACCTTCATTCCAATCCACAGCGATGGGGGAAGAGTACGCTACCATGACAACAGGATCTTTCAAATATGAGCTAAGCAGGCCTTCATTGCCAAAAGCAATTTTCATAGCACTTGACCATCTTAGCTTTTTACCTGCTAGTGAAAAATGCTTACTGACCACAGAGACAACCTTGATGAAAGACCCATATAGTTCTTTCCAAGATCCCAGCCCACCTGCATGCCCAGCCTGACTTTTCAATATGCCTCAGAAAAGCAGGGGACCCAGGCATGGTAGAATATGCCTATAATCCCAAGCACCCAGAGACTGGGCAAGAGGGTGAGACCAAGGCCAGCCTGGGGTACATGGCGAAGCCCTGTCTCATAAAAAAGGGGGAAGGGGACAGGTTTGGTGGCACACACCTTTAATCCCAGCACTTGGGAGGCAGAGGTAGGAGGACGCCTTGAGCTTGAGGCCACCCTGAGACTACATATTGAATCCAGGTAAGCCTGGGCTACAGTAAGACTCTACCTCAAAACACCAAAAAAATAAAAAAATAAAAAAGAGGTGAAGGCTGGGGTGGTGGCACACACCTTTAATCCCAGCACTTAGGAGACAGAGGTAGGATGATCGCTGTGAGTTCAAGGCTGGCCTGGAACTACAGGCAGAGTTCCAGGTCAGCTTGAGGTAGAACAAGACACTACCTCAAAAACAAAACACTAAAAAAAAAAAAGGTGGGGAGCAGGCTGGAGAGAGATGGTTTAACAGTTAAGGTACTTGCTTGCAAGGCCAAAGGACCCAAGTTTGATTCCCCAGGACCCACACAAGCCAGATGCACAAGGTGGCACATGCATGCGTCTGAAGTTCATTTGCAGTGGCTACAGTGGCTGGAGGCTCTGGCATGCCTATTCTCTATCTGTGCCCCCTCCAATAAATAATTAAGGCTGGGCAAGGTGGTGCATGCCTTTAATCCCAGAGCTCAGGAGGCAGAAGTAGGAGGAGCACCATGAGTTCTAAGCCACCACGAGATGATATTGTGAATTCCAGGTCAACCTAGGCTAGAGTGAGACTCTACCTCAAAAAACCAAATAAATATATATAAAATAAAAATTAAAAGGTGGGGAAGGGAGACGGCTCAGTTGATAAAAATGCTTGCTGGGTAAGCATGAGGACCTGAGTTCAGATCCTCAGCACATGTGTAAGAAGCTGGGGGTATAAGCACATGCCTGTTATCCCAGTCCTATGGAGGTAGAAACAGGAGGATCCCTGAGGCTGTTGCCCAGCTATGCTAGCTGAATCAGTGAGCTTAAGGTTCAGCAAAAGACTGTCTCACAAACTAAGATGGAGGGTTGGAGAGATGGTCCAGGGGATAAAGCACTTGCTTGTAAAGCCGAAAGACCCAGGTTTGATTCTCCAGTATCCATATGAAGCCAGATGCACTAGGTAGTGCATGTATCTGGTGTTTGTTTGCAGTGGCTAGAAGCGTGGCATGCCCATTCTCTATCTGCCTCTTTCTCTCTCTGAAATAAATAAAATAAGTAAGGTGGAAAATCTTTTTGTTTTGTTTTATTTTTTCAAGGTAGAGTCTTGCTCTAGCCCAGGCTGACCTGGAATTCACTATGTATTCTCAGGTTGGCCTTGAACTCACACTACGCCTGGCAAGGAGAATTTTTTTTTTTTTTTTCGAGGTAGGATCTCACTCTAGCCCAGGCTAATCTGGAATTCACTATGTAGTCTCAAGGTGGTCTTGAACTCACAGTGATCCACCTACCTCTACCTCCCAAGTGCTGGGATTAAAGGTGTGTACTATCATGTCCAGCTAAATAAAAAAACTTTTAAAAATATGGGCTGGGGAGATGGTTCAGCAGTTAAGGTGCTTGCCTGCAAAGCCTAATGATCTGGGTTCAATTCCTCAGTACCCATGTACAGCCAGATACACAAAATGGTACATATATCCAGAGTTTTTTTGCAGAAGCTAGTGGCTCTGGTGCTCCCATTTGCTCCATACCCCCTTTCCTTGCAAATAATAAAAAATATATATTGGAAAAAATTTTAAGTAAGGTGGGGCTGGAGAGATGGTTTAGTGGTTAAGGCGCTTCCCTGTGAAGCCTAAGGACCCAGGTTCAATCCTCTAGATCCCACATAAAGCCAGATGTGCATGTTGATGCATGTATCTGGAGTTCATCTGCAGTGGCTAGAGGCCCTGGCATGCCCATTCTTTTTCTCTCTTTCTCCCTCTCTCCCTAATAAATACATAAAATTAATTATCTTTTTTGTTTTTCAAGGTAGGGTCTTGCTCTCTAGCCCAGGCTGGTGTGGAATTCACTATGTAGTCTCAAGGTGGCCCCGAACTCACAGTGATCCTCCTATCTCTGCCTCCCAAGTGCTGGGATTAAAGGTATGTGCCACCATGGCCCCTCTAAAATTAAAATATATATTTTTAAAAGGTAAGGTGGTAACTGAGAAAGACACCTACCATCAAATACCTCTTGACTCTGCACGCAGGCATACATGTGCACATTCACCTTCACAAACACAAGTACACTCATACATGCACACACATAAAGGCAAGAAGGCAGTCCTACCTCCTACCTCCACCTTCTTCTTGGATTACTTCTACTTACTCCTATTGACCACTACTTTGCCAAGTAACTGTAAGCTTACATTTTTGTCTCTCTGGGCCTTTCTACTTATTTCTTTCCACGTACTAACTATTTTTATATGTATCATGAAGGACTGCCCTCAGCCCTTTTTGCTTCTTTGCTATCATCATAATGTACATGATAGGCTTTCCAACCTAGCAGCCTGCTATTTTACCCTGGGTCCTACAGTGCATTCCCAAATGCTTCTTTGACATGTCTACGTGGTACTTATGATAACTCATCTGAAGCTGGGCGTGGTGGCGCATGCCTTTAATCCCAGAACTTGGGAGGCAGAGGTAGGAGGATCACCGTGAGTTTGAGGTCACCCTGAGACTACATAGTGAATTCCAGGTCAGCCTGAGCTAGAGTGAGACGTGAGACCCTACCTTGAAAAACCAAAAAAAAAAAAAAAAAAAAAAGATAATTCATCTTCCTGCATGGGGCCAAGGTCAGACCCATTAATATAAACAGTATTTAGAGAGTGCCAAATCAAGCTCACTTCACAAGCTTTATCCCCCTACCCTCTTGAGACATGGACTAATTTGGTACACAAGTAAAATCTGGCCCACATTTATTTAAGATTATATACTACAACTAAAAAGACATGTGTAAAGGAAAAAAAAATATGTGTGTGTCTACCTCCTTTTCGTTTTTTTTTTTTTGATTTTTTTTCTCAATTTTTATTAACATTTACCTCCTTTTCTTAAAATACACACTCTAAAGCTGGGTACAGTAGACACACCTTTAATCTTTACACACGGGAGGCTGAGGTAGGAGAGTCACCATGATACTTGCTCAGAAAGCCTGCCACCAACCCACAGAAGGGTTCAATTTGCAAGCCACCCACATAAGCTGGACACAAAAAAGTGGTACAAGCTTCTGGTGTTCATTTGCAAAAGGTCCTGGTACAGAATGCAAATAAGTTAAAAAAAATTTAAATCTATTACAAGGCTGGGCATGGTGGTGCACACCTTTAATCTCAGCACTCAGGAGGCAGAGGTAGGAGTGCAAGGCCAGCCTGGAATTACAGAGTGAGATATAGGTCAGCCTGGGCTAGAGTGAGACTCTACCTCAAAAAAAAAAAAAAAGGGCTGGAGAGATGGCTCAGCGGTTAAGCACTTGTCTGTGAAGCCTAAGGACCCCGGTTCGAGGCTCGGTTCCCCAGGTCCCACGTTAGCCAGATGCACAAGGGGGCTCACGCGTCTGGAGTTCGTTTGCAGAGGCTGGAAACCCTGGCGCGCCCATTCTCTCTTAGAGACAAAAAACTACCACCAGCTCACCAGCTGTCACCCTGGTTTAGGGTCACAGTTCTCTGGTCCCCATTCAACTTGGAAAAAGGTAACTTCTATGCTGGAGCCCTTGAATGTATCCCGAGGCATAAGCCTCCCTTGCACTGTCCTGGCTCCGGATCATTAACACCCTCACCCCCGTCCCAACCTCCCTCATGTCCACACTGCTTGCTCTAGTGCTTACTCTCTGGACAGTCACAGACACTGCCACCCCCCGCAGTGGCAGGTGACGTCTCAGAGCCAGCTTTGCCTTGGGTGAACCTTGCTCCCAGGCTGAGCAAATAAGAGCCCCGTGTCCGCTGTGTAGCAGAGCTTGTCACCTCTTTCCCATCTGTCACTTCATCGCACAAAACAAGAGGTTCTAAACAGCTCCCAGAGGATCCCACACTTCTGGTATGGTTCTCTAGCCAGAGGTCAGTAGCCAGATTCTAGAGAAAACAAGGGATTTCTCCCTACGGCCGAAAGCCTCAGAAATGAGAGGCAGGAAATGAGTGACCATCCTGAAGGTAGGAGAGGAGGAGAGAAATGCGCTGACGGCGAGCATATCCAGGGTGACATGCTAACAGATAAAGGAGAGGACCCGCAGGTCCTTTGGCGGAGGTGAAGAGTAGAATGAAGAAACAGCGACCTAAGGGAAGCCAGACAGGAGTCTGCAGAGTCGGGAGCTGAGACCTTCTTCTCCCAACTCGGCCTCTTCCCACCTTCAAGGGGCAATGGCACTTGAACAAAGCCCCTCCAGAGTAAACGGACAAGGGTGCTGAGAGTCTAGTTTAATTCCCTTTAAAGACAGGGTTCAAAGCACCTGGGACCTTATAACTGTCATCTCAGTCATACCATGGACGTTTAGTGAAGAGCCACAGAAAGCTTCTCCTTTCCTGTGCTGTCTACTATCTAGAGAGTGCACTGAACCACAAAAGAAAAGCTGAGGGCACAGTCATTCAGCAAGTATTTATTGGTTCCACTCCAGGAACTGACAGCCAGCCTGCCCCACCCTCCTACTTGAGCCACATCACTAACCCTCCACAAAGCTTTGGGGCTTCTTTCTGGTAACAATGAGGTCAGCTTCCTGCTGTCCAGGAGCAGAGCAATGGGCTTGCTCTGTTTTGAGAACTCCTTGGCTGTGTTAGACTGGCTCTCTATAGCAGAAGTGCCCTTCCACGGGCTGACCCCTAAGCTCATCTCCAAGACTGGCACCCCAGGTCTCACCTTCTTTCTGGAGTTGGTGATGTACTCCCATGGTCTCGCCCAGGCAAATGCACACTAGTGGAGCCCTCCTAGGGGGAAAGGGCCATGGCCTCTGTCAAACCATCCCCAGTAAGTCAGCCCTCCTGACTCTGCTTAGAAACTAGTCTATCCAATCTTCTCCAGCCCTTCCCGTCCCCAAACACCAATATACTCTCTCAACTGATTTGGAAGGATTCAAAGAAGGGTCAAATAATAAGTCAGGCATAGTGACACAAGCCAGCCAGCAAGCCCATCACTCAGGAGGCTGAGGTAGGATTATGTGTTCCAGGCCACCGACCTGGGCTATGAGCTAAGTAGTCAGATCAGAGGGGGTGGGGTAGAGAAACAAAGAGAGAAAGACACAGAGAAAGAGACTGATCATGTTCTATCACCCACTCTGAAAGAGGAGGGGTGAAAGGAAGTGTGGGGTAAGTGGTTTGTACAAATAACCTTAATCTGGCTTTCCTCCAGCCAATGCACCCACAGGACAGGAAATCAGACATGGTAATAGGGCTTACCACACCAGAGGGACTTCCTGGAACAATTCTGGGCAAAGGCAATAAGCCTAGGAAGGAAGATCCAGGGACTAGGGTCTCTCCTAATACACACTCTCCTAATGGAGTCCAGCCACGGTGATACAGAATGATGGAGATCGGGTAGAGGAACCCTTCCTAGCTCCCAACACTTGACTATCAACACAAGTACAAATCTTTTGTGTGTGTGTGTGTTTTTTTTTTCTTTGTGACAAGGTCCCATGTAGCCCAGACTGACCTGGAACTTATTATTGTGGGAATGAATTATAAAACCAAACTGCAGGACTATTCCTATTGGACCTTACAATTAGCTTTTCTGACATTATTGTAAAATGCTAATTTCCTTACTTGTTAACTTGCTCTAAAGTTAAATCTTACAAATGTGTAATCCACCCACTTAAAGCAATGTGACTAGGTTTCCTCTGCCTTGGTGTGTACCTTTGACCTGAAAAACACAGATGACCAATACTGACAAGCAATATTTGCACATGCTGACTGATCTTAAGCTATGCTTTCTGTCCAAGTTCCTCAGAAGTCTGGTTGGACTCTTTTTTTTTTTTTTTTTTTTTGGTTTTTCGAGGTAGGGTCTCACTCTGGTCCAGGCTGACCTGGAATTAACTCTGTAGTCTCAGGGTGGCCTTGAACTCATGGCGATCCTCCTACCTCTGCCTCCCGAGTGCTGGGATTAAAGGCGTGCGCCACCACGCCCGGCTGTGGTTGGACTCTTGACTCAGAACAAACGCATGCATAAGAAATGTTGATGCATGGTGGTGCATGTGTCTGGAGTTCATTTGCAGTGGCTGGAGGCCCTGGCATGCACATATTCTCTCAAACAAATAAAATAATAAATATTAAAATATATAAAAAAAGAAGTGCTGATCATAGCATTGAAGACAGTGAGGTCAGTAACTAAGGACCCACAGATCTGTTGAAGGCAACAGGTGGGCTTGTTGTGATTGCTTTTGTGATCAAAGTGTGTGTGTGTGTTGTGGATCAGCAGAGTCCAGCAGGTCATACCCCTAAATCCCTTCTTTAACAAATAGCTAAGGATTATCCAAAGCTCAAAGTTCCTTGCCCTTCGCTCATACAATGTGCTACGTGTTCATGTATCACTGTTTTTTGGCTACTGAACAAGAATGTCAATGAGCGCCTGTATGCAGAGGAAGCCACAGCCACAGTGACAGCAGAGCGGTGGTGAGACCAGATCTAAAAGGTTTATCAATGGCTTCAACCAAACTTCTCTTCCACTTCTCTTTTTCCTTAGGCTGCTGCTAGAGTCAGCTGTCCCACTCCTGGGATGACTCTACCGGAAGTTAGCTCTCATACCTCTCAGGCTCTGCTTCTAGAAGTAGTTTACCCTCTTCTGGATAGGAAAGTTCCAGAGGCTAGTCTTCACTAAATTCAGGGCTGTGCCCCCCAAACAAGGTACACTATGTAGTTTAGGATGACCCTCAACTCCTAATCCTCCTCTTCCAGGACTGCTCACCTAGTTAATAATTCCCAAATCATCCTCTCCTTTCACCTAGAAGGAATGAGACTGGTGTTTCTGATTTCCCCCACTGCCCAGACACAGCCACAGTCTCTGCTGTAGGTTCTACCCCTCCTTCCACCTGTGAGGACTAGAGAAGGCTCAGGCCTGGTTGACACCAGCACGGCTTGACAGTGAAATTGGCTGGGCTCATACAATTTTCGGAACAAGCTATTCAGTAAGTCCTGATAATAATCTCTACAGCTCAAAGCCCCAGCCAGATCTCAGCCTATACCAGGACATGGAAGGCCCAAACATAAAAATATAGCACCTCCAGGAAAAGATCATGACATCAAAATAAAAGAGACAGATGTGGGGGGCGGGGCATCCAGTTCATATCCCAGCGTCCTTTGCGTCTACTTCCTTTTTGACTCTTCCGGGTGTTGGGTCTTCCAGAGGGAGCTGTGATCAACTGTGCAGACAACACAGGAGCCAAAAATCTGTATATCATCTCTGTGAAGGGAATCAAAGGATGCCTGAACAGACTTCCTGCTGCTGGTGTGGGTGACATGGTGATGGCCACAGTCAAGGGGAAACCAGAGTTAAGAAAGAAGGTCCATCTAGCAGTGGTAATTCGACAACGAAAATCATACCGAAGAAAAGATGGTATATTTCTTTATTTTGAAGATAATGCAGGGGTCATTGTAAACAATAAAGGTGAGATGAAAGGTTCTGCCATAACAAGACCAGTTGCAAAGGAGTGTGCAGACTTGTGGCCCAGGACTGCATCCAATGCAGGCAGCATTGCATGACCCTCCAGTGTGTTTGTAAAATATACCCATTAAAAAGTCTTTGCTCAAAAAAAAAAAAAAAAAAAAAAAAAAAAAACACCACAAAATAAAAGAGACTGATTGAGATGGGGAGGGGATATGATGGAGAATGTTGTTTCAAGGGGGAAAGTGGAGGGAGGGAGGGTATTACCATGGGATATTTTTTATAATCATGGAAGTTGTTAATAAAAATTTGAAAAAAAAATATAGCACCTCAGGCTGGAGAGATGGCTTAACAGTTAAGGTGTTTGTCTGTAAAGCCTAATGACCTGGTTAGATTCCCCAGGACCCAGGTAAAGCCAGATTCAGTGGCCCATGCACTTAGAGCTTGTTTGCAGGGCTGGAGGTCCTGGTTCATCATTCATATTCTCTCTCTCTCTCTCTCTGTTTGCAAATAAATGAAAATGTTACAAATATATATATGGTACCTAAACTGGGAGTGGTGGCACATAGCTTTAATCCCAGCTCTCAAGAAGCAGAGGTAGGAGAATTGCAGTGAGTTCAAAGACACCCTGAGACTACGTAGTGAATTCCAGCTCAGCCTGAGCTAGAGTGAAACCCTATCTCAAAACAAAACAAAACAAAACAAAACAAAATAAAACAAAACAAAACAAAACAAAAAACAGGAAAGAGAACCAACCCAATGACCAGCACTGTAGTGGGTGAACAGCTTCATTGGAAAGGAAAGCTTGGGACTGGGAAAATGGGCATATGACTTAGTGGTTAAAGGCACTTGTAAAGCCTACTGGCCTAGGTTCAATTCCCAAGCTGGCCCACATAAACTGGACACAAAAAAAAACAGCACAATCGGGTGCTAGAAAGATGGCTTAATGGTTAAGGTGCTTGCTTGCAAAGCCTAAGGACTCAGGTTTGATTCCCCAGAACCCATGTAAGCCAGATGCACAAAGTGTCACATGCATCTAGTGTTGGTTTGCAATGGCTAGAGGCCCTTGTGTGCCCATTTTTTTCTCTCTCTCATAAATAAATATGTTACTTAAGAAAGTAGCAAAAGGGGGCTGGAGAGATGGCACAGCAGTTAAGGTGCCCAGGTTTGATTCAGCAGTACCCATGTAAGCCAGATACACAAAGTAGCACATGTGTCTAGAGTTTGTTTGCAGTGGCTAGAGGCCCTAGTGGCCCATTCTCTCTCTCTCACTCCTCTCGCATAAACAAACAAACAAATAAATAGCTGAGTGTGGTAGCTCACACCTTTAATCCCAGCACTCAGGAGGCAGCGGTAGGATCACTGTGAGTTCAAGGCCACCCAAGACTACATAGTGAATTCCAGGTCAGCCTGGGCTAGAGCGAGACACTACCTCAAAAAACAAAATCAAGGGCTAGAGAGATGACTTAGCAGTTAAGACACAAAGGACCTTAGTTCAATTCCCCAAGACCATGTAAGCCAGATGTACAAGGTAGCACATGCATCTGGAGTTTGTTTGCAGTGGCTGAAAGCCCTGGCGTGCCCATTCTTTCTCTTTCTCTGCCTCTTTCCCTCTCTCAAATAAATAAATAAAAATAAAAAAATTAAAAATTAAAAAGTCAAGCTGGGTGTGGTGGCATACACCTTTAATCCAGGCACTTGGGAGGCAGAGGTAGGAGGATTGCTGTGAGTTCGAGGCCACCCTGAAACTTAATAGTGAATTCCAGGTCAGGCAGGGCCAGAGTGAGACCCTACCTCGAAAAACCAAAATAAAATAAAATAAAAAATAAATATTTTTTTTAAAAAAACAGCACAAGGGGGCTAGAGAGATGGCTCAGCAGTTAAGGTGCTTGCCTGCAAAGCCTAACAACCTAACCTGAGTTTGATTCCCCAATACCCATGTAAAGTCAGATGCACAGGGACGTACATACATCTGGAGTTTGTGTGCAATGGCTAAAGGCCTAGTGCACACATTCTCTCTCTCATTCTTTCTGTTTCAAATAAATAAGTAAGACAATTTGCCAGGTGTGGTGGCACACACCTTTAATCCCTTCACACAGAAGGCAGAGGTAGGTGGATCACCATATGTTCAAGGCCAGCCTGAGACTATATAGTGAATTCCAGGTCAGCCAGGACTGGAGTGAGACCCTATCTCAAAAACAAAGCCAGGTGTGGTGACCCACGCCTTTAATCCCAGCACTCATCATGAGTTTGAGACCACCCTGAGACTCCATGGTGAATCCCAGTCAGCCTGTGCTAGAGTGAGACCCTTCCCCGAAAAACCAAAAAAAAAAAATTTTAAAAATACAATTTTTTTATATTTATTTATTTGAGAGAGCAAGAGATAAAGAGGGAGAAAGGGAGGAAGGGAGGGAGAGAATGGGCTTGCCAGGGCCTCCTGCCACTGCAAACGAACTATAGACACATGCACCACCTTGTGCATCTGGCTTACATGGGTCCTAGGGAATCGAACTGAGGTCCTTTGGCTTTGCAGGCAAACGTCTTAAACGCTAAGCCATCTCTCCAGCCCAATAAAATATATTTTAAAAGTAGCACAAGCATCTGTTTCCACAGAGCCAAGAGGCCCTGGTGCACCCATACACATAAACACACATGCAAATAAACATACTCTGCCTCCTGAGTGCTGGGACTAAAGGTGTGCACCACCATGACCAGCAATGTTTTTAAAATTTATTTTTGCTGAGTGTGGTGGCACACACCTTTAATCACATCTACTTCCTTCATCAAGACCGCATGATTTCAGGGTTTTTTTCCAAACGCCAAAACTATCTCTTGGCCAAACCTATCCAATATGCTTGCATCAACTTGACCAACTTCTGATCAGTTCTGTTCCTGTGACCCAGGGGAGGAGAGAACCAGGTGGGGAGACTTCTACAGTTCCTGCCAAGATCAGAGGCTGAAGAACCACCAGCCCATAGTTTGGCATCCAGGGCTGTCCAGGACCGAGCACTGTGTCAAGAGTAGGTGTATTTCAAGGTTTGCTTGAATATATACATCATATAGATGCCAATCCCAAGGGACCAGTAAGGAAGGAGACAACTCTCCCCCCAACTCCCCCCCACATACACACCTAAAGCAAATGAGCCCCTGAGTAGCTAGGAGAGTAGGGCGATCATAAAGATTCCTAGTGGTGTGGGTGACAGAAGGTGCCTAGACAAGGAGGTAGGCCAGTGCTAGGCCAGAGGATGAGGCCAAAGGGCATGCAGCCCCTAGAGAAGGCTATCTCAAGGAAATAGTAGGGGCTGGAAAGATGGCTCAGCAGCGAAAGGCATTTGTTTGCAAAAACTTGATGACCTGGGTTCAATTCCCCAGTACACACATAATCATTATCATCATCATCATCATCATCTAGACACATAAAGTATCACATGTATCTGGAGTTCACTGCAGTTTCAGGAGGACCTGGTGTGCCTGTCTGCCTCTTTCTGTTGCTCTCTCAATAAATAAAAATATTTGGGGCTGGAGAGATGGCTTAGTGGTTAAGCGCTTGCCTGTGAAGCCTTAGGACCCCAGTTCGAGGCTCAATTCCCCAGGACCTATGTTAGCCAGATGCACAAGGGGGCGCACGAGTCTGAAGATCGTTTTCAGTGTCTGGAAGCCCTGGCACGCCCATTCTCTCTCTCACTCTCTGCCTCTCTCAAATAAAAAAAAAATTTTTGGAAAAAAAAAATCAAGGAAATAGCAAAGCATAGCACAGCAGTGTATGAAGTCTTGCAAACAAACTGAGAACTTGTATTTTGTGGGCCAGGCTGTTTTTATTCTCTGTATACCCTATCTTTAGCTTTCTTTTGTTCTCCTTTTATATTTAGTAATAGCTCTTGGAAAGGTCAGTTTGTGGCAGCTATGCTAATGGAAGCACAAAGATGTCTGCATCCATGCTTGAACCAGAAGATTAAAGGGAAGCAATGCCAACTCCCAGTCTCCCCAGGGAGAGAAGGCAGAGAGAAGCAGAGTGAAAGGAATGAAGGAGACCAGATCGGGGTCCTTTCCTCCGTCACTGTGTCTTCTGGACATGTCCTTTCCAACAGAAACCTTGAAATTTCCAATTTTGTAGAGAATAGTGATGCACACCTATAAGCCCAGCACTTAGGAAATAAAGGCAGGAGGATCACTACAAATTAAAGGCCATCCTGGTCTACATAATGAGTTCCAGGATAGCCAGGGCTACATAGCAAGATGCTGCAGATGTATATGGGGAGAGAGAGAGAGACAGAGAGAGATTTCTTAGTTAGGAAGGGATTACTTGTGAGTCCAATAAAATGCCTGATGCCATCTGGTAACTTCCAACATCAACCCTAAAGCGGCTTTGGAAAACGCCCTTACTGTATACACCACTTTTTCCTGTTACTTGTTTCTCTCCTTTCCCCACCTCAAATAAATAATTTTTTTTTTTTTTTTGGTTTTTTGAGGTAGAGTCTCACTCTAGCCCAGGCTAACCTGGAATTCACTATGGAGTCTCAGGGTGGCCTTGAACTCACAGTGATCCTCCTACCTCTGCCTCCCAAGGATTAAAGGATTAAAGGCATGTGCCACCATGCCTGGCTTCAAATAAATAATTTTTTTAATTAAAAAATAATTTAGGGGGAAATCATAAATCGTAGGATTTATTTAAAGGAAATTGGTATTTAAGAGAAACTGAGGCCTTTAAGAAAGATTAGAGAGTTGGAGAGATGACTTAGTGGTTTAGGTGCTTGCTTGCAAAGCCAAAGGACCCAGGTTCGATTCCCCAAGACTCACATAAGCCAGATTCACATGGGGGCACATACATCTGGAGTTCGTTTGTAGTGGCTGGAGGCCCTGGCATGCCCATTCTTTTTCTCTCTCTGCCTCTTTCACTCTCTCTCAAGTAAATAAATAAATAAAATTTTAAAGAGAGACTAAAGAGTAAAGCTGTAAGCACATGGGCTTAAGAGAAACTGAGGCTTTTAAAGAAAGATTAGAGTAAAGTCGCAAACAAGTGCAAGGTAAGAGAAATGGAGGTCTTTAAAGAGGGATTAGAATAGAGCCTCAAACACGTGGAAAACAGAATCAAGGAACTTGTGTAGAGAGACTAAGGAGGAGCCCACATGGCATCTGCCATGTGCTTTTTTCCCCATGGAAGAAAGTTAAAAGAGCAAATAGTGGTGACTTAAGGAAGAATAGCAGAGAGAAAAATATCAAAGCAGAGATCAGGAGATTCACAGGAGAAATGAATAATGAAGAGAGTTATACTCATTGTTACCTGAAGTTTAAAGAATAATTTCACAGGGCTGAAGAGATGACTTAGTGGTTAAGGCACTTATCTGTGAAGCCTAAGGACCCAGGTTCAATTTCCCAGTACCCATGTAAGCCAGATGTATCTGGAGTTCGTTTGCAGTGGCTAGAAGCCCTAGCATGCCTATTCTCTGCCCCCCCAGTAAATATAAATTAAAATATATGTATAAAAAGAGGAGTCAGGCATGGTGGTACATGCCTTTAATCACAGCACTTGGGGGTGGGGGCAGAGGTAGGAGGATCACTGTGAATTCAAGGCCACCCTGAGGCTACAGAGTGAGTTCCAGGTTGGCCTGGGCTAGAGCAAGACCCTACCTCGATACTCCTCCCCAAGAAAAAGAGGGTTGGAGAGATGGCTTAGCAGTTAAGGTGCTTGCCTACAAAGCCTAAGGACCCAGGTTTGATTCTCCAGAACCCACATAAGCCAGATGCATATGGTGGTGCATGTGTCTGGAGTTTGTTTGCAGTGGCTAGAGGCCCTGGCCCACCCATTCTCTCTCTCATAAATAAATAACTAAAATAAAAAAGAAATTACACAAGTAGCAAAAGCAGCAAGCCTAGAGGTAGTGACAGCACCCACATCCAAGATCTGGAGCATACAGGAAGTATGCATGTGGTAGATTCTGAGACCAGAAGAAAGTCATACAAGTAATCTAAGTGAGAAATTATTCCAAACTATAAAACAGAGACAAGCAGAAAATTCTGATCAAGAAACAATATTGGGAGCCAGGCATCATGGCACACACCTCTGATCCCAGTACTCAGGAGGCAGAGGTAGGAGGATCACCATGAGTATGAGGTTACCTGAGATTACATAGTAAATTCCAGGTCAGCCTGGGCTAGAGCGAGACCCTACCTCAAAAAACCAAAACAACATTTTAAATGAAAACCCTCTCTTGGCGTAACTCACTACAATCTTCCCACCTCTGTCTTTCTGTGGGTTTGAGGCCAGTCTGAGATTACATAGTGAATTCCAGGTCAGCCTGGGCTAGAGTGAGACCCTACCTCAGAAAACCAAAAAATTTTTAAAAATATTTATTTATTTATTTACTTGTGAGCAGAGGAGGAGGGAAAAATACAGGCACACCAGGGCCTCTTGCTGCTGCAAATGTACTTCAGACGAATGCACCACATTGTGCACCTGGCTTTATGTGGGTACTAAAGAATAAAACCCAGGCTGGCAGTCTTTGCAAGCAAGTGCTTTTAACTGCTAAGCCATCTTCCATGCCCCTCAACTTGGGCTTTTGTTTATGTTTGAGACATGGTCTCATGTATATTGATTGGGCTGACCTCAAACATGCTATGTAACCAAGACTGGTCTTGCATACCTGATCCTCCTGTCTCCACCTCCCAAGTACAGAGATTTACAGATATATGCCACCACACATGGTCAAGTGGGGTGGATTTTTTACTTTTACATTTGAAGAAATCCAACTGATACAATCTTGTACACATGTACCAAACATTTTCCATTTCCTAAAGAACCTTAAGATTTTATTTATTTACTTTTAGAGATAGAGAGAGAGGGAGAGACAGAGAGTGTGAGAATGGGTGTGCCAGGGCCTCTAGCCACTGTAAATAAACTCCAGATGCATGTGCTACCATGTGCATCTGCCTTACATGGGACCTACAGAATTGAACCTGGGTCCTTTTGCTTTGTAGGCAAGCATCTTAACTGCTAAGCCATCTCTCCAGCCCCTAAAGAATTTTAAAAAGCTCTTTAATATACCATGTGCTATCTGACAAAAAGGTTGCCTTAAACTTGTACTTAAAACCCCATGTCTTTAATAGATCAGCCCACCTCAGAGGCTCATGAAAGCAGAACTGGCCTGGGATCTGAGGCTCTGAGATTCCCAGCAGTAGCCTAGTTCATGCCAGGACCATAGTCCTTCACCAGCCAGAAATACTGCCTAGACCAACACTCAGTAAGGGAGGCATTAATATGCATGGCCTTCCAGAGGTCCTGAATCAATATTGCCTTCTCTCAGAGTCCCCCAACCACAGGAAAAACTCAACTGGAGGCAGAATGTTCTTTTTTTTTTTTTTTTTGGTTTTTCAAGGTAGGATCTCACTCTAGCTCAGGCTGACCTGGAATTCACTATACATTATCAGGGTGGCCTCGAACTCATGTCGATCCTCCTACCTCTGCCTCCCAAGTGCTGTGATTAAAGGCGTGTGCCACCACACCTGGCTTTCCCTTCCTTCCTTCTTTCTTTCTTCCATGGTGCAAGGGATTAAACCCAGGACTCTATATGCACATGAGTCAAGTGCTCTACCACTGGGCCACATCCTTAGCACCTGGGTCTTGTGCTGATCAGCCATATCCTGAACCAGCTGATAACGGTCAGGGGAAACAGAATATCACTCTAGTTGGACTGGGAGTGTGCTCAGTGGTACAGCATTTGCCTAGCATGACCAAGGCCCTGGGCGTAAGTCCTGGCACAGAAAGAAGGAAAAAGAAAAAAGAATATGATTCTGGATGTGGAATGCAATAGGTTCCACTCCTCCTCATGCAATGGACTTGGGGGGGGGGGGAGGTGTCCTTTCGTAAACTGTTTCTCAACCAGTAAGAATCATCAAATGATGCCAGACACATCACTAAATACCAACTCCATCTACCCCATTAACTTCTGGATACTACCTCTTAGGTGGCATATCTTAGGGCACTCCAAAGTACCTTACACTCAGGCTGCCCCAAACAAGCTTAAACACAACCTAACCCCTCTTACTTACCCATTCTTTGTATTCCCAATTTTGTGGAATTATTCATCTCACCCTAAGTCTACGACACTTCCTCCCTTCGACCTTCCTCAATCTATTATAAAGCCCAGTTGATTTTCACCACCTAAATCTCTCTGTAATCTTTCAATTTCTTTGCACATCTACAACTATCCACATCCAAGAAATTGTCATTCTTCAGCTGTAGAAACCTCCCAACTACTAAAGCCCCAGATCTACTAAAGGGATCTCAAGGGAAGACCAAGTAATCTCCTCAAACGGAAATCCTATCCCTACCCTCACCAAACAGCCACACCTCCCAAAGCTCAGAAGCAAAGGCAGGACTCCCTCCCCAGATGTCCACATGGTTAGCATGCCTTCCTGAATGAGCCACAGATAACCTGAAGACCAAAATGCTTCTTTTTTTCCCCCCTTGGGGCTGAGGACCAAACCCAGGGCCTTGGGCTTGCTAGGCAAGTACTCATCCACTGAGCCAAATCTCCAACCCCTGAAGACCAAAATGAAACAGGTAAGACAGGTGAGATTGTGCAGGCCTATAACAAAATTAGAGAAGCAGAGGAAGTTCACCACAAGGCAAGGCAAGCCTAAGCTATAGAATGAGATTCAGTCTCAAAAAAAAAAAAAAAAAGCCAGGCATGGTGGGCTTTAATCCCAGCATTCGGGAGGCAGGGGTGGGAGAATCGCTATGAGTTCGAGGCCAACCTGACTACACAGTGAATTCCAGGTTGGCCTGGGCTAGAGTGAGACTCTACCTTGAAACACAAAACAAAACAAAAGGCTGGGGAGATGGCTTGTGAAGCCTAAGCACCCAGGTTTAATTCCCAGGACCCACATAAGCCAGATGCACAAGGCAGTGCAAGCATCTGGAGTTCATCTGCAGTGGCTGGAGACCCTGGTAGGCCCATTCTCTCTCTCTCTCTTTCTCTCTCTCTCTCAAATAAATGAAATATATTTTTTTAAAAAAATGCCGTGTATGGTGGCATACACCTTTAATCCCAGCACTCGGGAGGCAGAGAGGTAGGAGGATTGCCATGAGTTCAAGGCCACCTTGAGACTCTATAGTGAATTCCAGGTCAGCCTGGGCCAAAGTAAGACCCTACCTCAACCCATTCCCCCCCCCAAAAAAAAAAAAACAAGAGAAAAAGAAAAGGAAGGTCTGGAAGTTGCTATTCAGGCTAGGACCATGGTCCCTTTCCTGAGATGGCTTCAAGCTCCTGAGTCAAGCTCATAACTGACTCAGCCTCACTAGTATTATCCTCCAGTAGAGACGTCATCTGACCACAGATGAGGGGGGCCCAGCTGGACTGCAGCCAGGGCTGTGTGCTTGAGGAAGAGGAAGAAGCAAAAGCCCCACGCTGTCCAGGACTGCCTGGAGCAGACAGCTGCCTGTGAGCAAAACCCAAGGAGTCTTATCTCTTCCTCTTTTTTTTTTTTTTTTTTTTTTTTTGGTTTTACCAGGTAGGTTCTCACTGTAGCCCAGGTTGACCTCAATTCATTATGTATTCTTAGGGTGGTCTTGATCCTCCTACTTTGGCCTCTCCAGTGCTGGGATTAAAGGCCTGAGCCACCATGCCCAGCTATTATCATCATGATGACTCCCTGCAACAGACAGCAGAGAACAAATCTTCATTAACAACCCCTCCCACACTTCCAGGCCGGCACAATCCTGTGGCCGGCCCAGCCAGATCCGGCTCTGCGGCAAGCCTTCCCTTCCTTCCTGACAGGAGGGATGTGAGGCTCCTATCTAACTAGATCCTCAGTCCTGTCTCTTCGCCCTGTACAAGGAGCCAAGAAATTTAACGTTGTGCTCAAACTGGTCTCTTCAGGGTCCCCACACCTCCTTGCCTTTGTGTTCATAAATTCGTATCTCGGTAACTATGTGACCTTTCCCTCAGCCTTTCTCTTATTAAGACTCTCCCCCAAAAGGCTCTCAACATCACCTGGTGTGATTAGCCTGTGGTTCCCTCCTGCCAGGAACTTGGGAAAACCTAGCTAGAGCACAGTTCAGTGTCAGAGGGGAGTGCAGTGCTTGGAACAAGAAGACAGAAACCCTATGAAGAGGATCTCCAGGGCCTAAGTGATGGGAGGGTAAGAGACAAGAATGTGGTAAGAGGCCAAGTGGGCTTTTCTACCTGAGCCTGGGATAGATGGAGCTGGAGCAAGGGTTGGGAGGGGATGAGGAACTGCTGACCCGGGGAGCAGCTCCTTAGGCCACTGGAACCTGTGTTCTGCAGAGCAGCCACAGCCACCTGGCTGCTGCTTGATGCATCCCAGCAGGTTAGGAGAAAAGTCAAACCAACTTCCAGACGTCTGGACTGCATAGTGGCATCCTGGCCTCCCACTCTATCTCCCTACTCAGGATGTGGCACTCCCCAGGACTGACCAGATGGTTTGAGAGCAAATCCCCAGCAGTCTTGTTATGCGCAGGAGGCAGGCATCACAAGCAGTGTGGATAGTTAAGACCATCTATACCATACAGGCACCTACAGGCTCAGCCCTATGGACTATGAAAATTGAGCCCTCTACAATCCCCCAGGCAAACAAACTGCCTCCTTTTACAAGAGCCAAACAGCCCTATTCTGAGACTCTAGAAGTGTTTGGGGGCTGTCAAGGGAGAGCCTGCACAAGATGAGTGTCAAGGCAGAACCACAGATCAGGAATGGGCAGGAATTGCCAGAACTGGCACTGGGTGGAAGCGGATGCCCTCCAAAATACATCACCCATGCTTGAAGGGAGTGAAGAATGTTGACAGCTGAGCACCTTCTGGGTACTGCACAGGAGACACCACTGGAGAGATTAAAACTCACATTCAACCTAGAAGTCTGTCCACAGTAGCTTTATGGTTAAGTACAGATTGCTTTTCAGGCATTGAAGGTATCCTTTCATCAAATAGCTATGACTCTGGCCTTGGCTTGTACCTCCTTGCCATATTCCCATTTCGCAGCTCCTTCCCAAGGAAATGCTCCCTATGCTGAGAGGAGTTCACTATTCTTACCCTCTTCAGGTTTTTTGTCTCTAGAACCATCTCCCCTTCCCCTGAGCTATGCTGGAGGCCTGAAGAACCAGCCACAAGCTAAACAGGCATGGATCCAAGGAAAAACCAATCCCTCCAGGACAGGAAGGAACAGTGAAGTCCAACCACAAGAAACTACCTTGTGGTGGCCACTCAACCCCAGTGGGCCTCACACCACTCCCTAGAGAATGGAGAATTCTCTCCCATGCCTTTCCCACTCAGCCACATTCCCTTCAGTTTCTGCTCTCTTCCATATACTCCTCTACAAGGACTTAATATACTAAAGTCACAAAATGATTGTTCCCTCTTGAGCATTTTGGTTCCAGGTCACCATCTTCTTCAAATTACAGATACGTTGTCTTTAACTGGATATGAGTGAGAATGTGGGCAGAGGATGGCAGCCCATAGTGCAAGGAAGACTCAACATTCTACAGATGTCCCTTTGAAAATCAAAGGATGCCTATAAAGGCAAGGGTGAGTGGAGCGGAGGGGGTATAGGAGAGGGGCAGACAGGTGGGGTGATGAGCACAAGGAGCTCCTTACCTCACCCCTGAGATTGCTTTTCCTGTGTCTCAGCCTCAATCTACCTTCCTGTGGCCCCTCTTCACTGCCAGCCCCATCCTCTCACATTCCCTTCAGCCACAAAAACAAGCAACTTGTTGATTTTTCCTTACCTGAGCAGTTCCCTCTGGACCAATTAGCTATTTGCATTTGTTGCTGATTTTCTTCTTTTGAAGGCAGCTGACCTGCTCATACGGGGAGGTTGGGGCCTACCCAAGGGCTAGGACTCTATACCTGAAGGATCCAGAGGCAGAGAAGGGAGGGCTCTTGCCCGGGGTCCCCAGGTTAGGCCCCACGACCACAGAGACCTTTGAGCCCTACAATGCTGCCCTTTCAGAAGGGGAGGAGGCCTCTTCACTCTGGCATTATCTCCACCCTGATCCTAATAAGAAGAGGTAGAAAAAAGTAAAAAGACAAGCCAGAAAGTGTCTCATGCCTATAATCCCAGCACTCAGGAGGTTGAGGTAGGAGGACTGCTGAGAGTTGGGAGTCAGCCTGGGGTATACAGTGACTTGCCGGTTAGTCTGGGTCCTGCCTAGACTGAGGTCCTGCTTCAAAAAAATAAAAGAGGGGGCTGGGGAAATTAGCTTAGCAGTTAAGGTATTTGCCTGTGAAGACTAAGGACCACAGTTCAATTCCCCAGGACCCACATAAGCCAGATGCACAAGGTGGTGCATGCATCTAGTTTGTTTGCAGTGGCTGGAGGCCCTGGTGTGCCCATTCTCTCTCTCTCTCTCTTTTTTTTTTCCTCCAGACTCTTTTTTTTTTAAATTTTTATTAACATTTTCCATGATTATAAAATATATCCCATGGTAATTCCCTCCCTCCCCACAGACTCTTTTTAAAATTTCTTTTTCTTTTCTGTTTTTTTCTTTTTTAATTTTTTTTTAAAATTTATTTATTTGAGAGAGACAGACACAGAGAGAAAGACAGATAGAGAGAGAGAGAATGGGCGCGCCAGGGCTTCCAGCCTCTGCAAACGAACTCCAGACGCGTGCGCCCCCCTGTGCATCTGGCTAATGTGGGACCTGGGGAACCGAGCCTCGAACCGGGGTCCTTAGGCTTCACAGGCAAGCGCTTAACCGCTAAGCCATCTCTCCAGCCCTCTTTTTAAATTTTTATTAACATTTTCCATGATTATAAAAAAAAATCCCATGGTAATTCCCTCCCTCCCCCCCACACTTTCCCTTTTGAAATTCCATTCTCCATCATATTACCTCCCCATCTCTCTTTCTCTCTCTCTGCCTCTTTCTCTCTCTCACACATAAATAAAATAAAATAAAATAAAATAAAATAAAATAAAATAAAATAAAATAAAATAAAATAAAAGGTGGTGGCACATACCCTTAACCCCAGAACTTGAAAGATAGAGGTAAGAGGATTGCTGTGAGTTTGAGGCCAGCCTGGGACTAACAGAGGTCAACCTGGGCTAGAGTGAAACACTACCTCGAGAGAAAAAAGACAGAGAGAGAGAGCACAGGAAAATGGATGCCTTTGGACATGGTGCCACATGCCTTAATCCCAGCATCCAGAAAACAGAAACAGAAGGATCACAAATTGAGGGCCAGCCTGGGTTATATGAAACCCTATCTCAAAGAAGAAAGGATGCTTATGGGCTGAGGAGATGGCTCAGCAGTTAAAAAAAGAATGCTAGGACTGGAGAGATGGCTTAGCGGTTAAGTCATTTGCCTGCAAAGCCAAAGGGCCCAGGTTCAATTCCTCAGGACCCACATTAGCCAGATGCACAAGGTGTTGCAGTGGTTGGAGGCCCTGGCACACCCATTCTCTCTCTCTCTCCCTTTCCCTCTTTCTGTCAAATAAGTAAATAAATAAAAATAAAATATTAAAAAAAGAATGCTAATATTGTTAGCTCATACTACAGGCAGAGGTGAGAAACCAAGGTCTGCTGGGTAGAGAACAGTGCTTCAGAGACAGGAAGCTCAGGTCCTGCTGAATCCCTTCCCGCTTCAGCAGAGATCACTTACCCTCTCTGGGTCTCCTTATTTGCCAACAAGATCCTATCAACCTGAAGGAAGAGGATGGGCTAAGAACTCTTTAAGTTTTCAACATCTTATACTATACCTATGCCTATTGTGTCAATATTGATATTATACAAATAAACATTTGACATCCACAGCCGGGTGTGGTGGCGCACACCTTTAATCCCAGCACTCGGGAGGCAGAGGTAAGAGGATCGCCCGTGAGTTCAAGGCCACCTTGAGACTACAGAGTTAATTCCAGGTCAGCCTGGGCCAGAGTGAGACCCTACCTCGAAAAACAAAACAAACAAATAAACATTTGGCATCCATATTAAAATAAACAAAAATAACTCTCCCAGGGGTCTTAGCTAGAAACCTGGGATAACTCAAAGCCTAGCCTGTTCCCTAGAACTCTAGCCAATATCTAAAATGGAAACATGAAGGCCCGATTGGCAACATGGTGTAATTATAATAATGATTTATAAATAAGCAACAAGAAGTACTTGAGAACGGCTGGCTAGGGACACAGACAGCTGTCCCTGGTGAGCACTGCATAACGGAAGGAAAAGTCTGCTTTCTGTAGATGCAGATAAAGTTCAGATTCTCTCCCTGGGAAATGTTACTTGGGAGATTTTAGTCCCAGAGGTTAGCAAAGACTTATAAAAAGCATTCTGAGTGGAGAGGGAAAAACATCCAGGTTCCCAGAGAGTTGGGCAGAGTGTTTTCATTGGTAAGAACTCAGGTATGTAGCAATGTGAAGGTGGAGGAGAAGTTGGTAAATGGGACTTGAGGGAAGCAATGGGAAGGAAGGAGAGGCCTATAACCAATAAAGGTGTGGAGAGAAGTGAATTAGTAGTGCTGAGCTGGCCACAAAGCCCCTGCTGCTTTCAGGATATTGCAGACAACCTGTGGAGTTGATGCCCCAAACCTCGAGCAGTTTGGAGGTCAGGGGTAATAAGCTGACCGGGATTCCAGGCATGCTGTTGGCACCTCCACACAACTCATCTAAAGCTATACACAACATCTCCTGCAAACCCTCCCTCCTGAACAACACCCTTCAGCTAAAGGAACCAACCCTCACGACCCAGGCATCAAAATGCCAAATTCCATGGGCTGGAGAGATGGCTTAGCAGTGAAGGTGCTTACCTGCGAAGCCTAAGGACCCAGGTTCAATTAATTCCCCAGTACCCACATAAGCCAGATGCATAAGGTGGCGCATGCATCTGGAGTTCATTCGTTTGCAGTGGCTAGAGGCCCTGGTGTGTCCGTTCTTCTTTCTCTCTCTGCCTCTTCTCTTCCTTCCTTCTTTCTCTCTCTCAAATAAATATATAAAATATTTTAATGAAAAATGCCAAATACCAGCCAATCAGATATTATTCCAGAAGATGATACTGACCGACTTTTACAACCCTCCCTCTTTTTTTTTTTTTTTTAACAATCTCTCTTGAATCAGTTTCCCTTTTTCCATTTCTATTGCCAAGTTCCAGCCTTCATTACATCTTACCTGGGCCCTTCTTTCCATATCTTTCTCTTTTCTTTTTGTTCCCTGATGACCCAGCCATTCCAGTCTACCTATGGTCTGCCCTTGGCCAGCTCAGAAACTTGTCACACTAACTAACCCCTCTGCCACCTGCCAATTCAAGTTCTCATCTGGAACCTTTTGAGACTGATCTCTTGCACAGTATCTGCAGTGTTCATCCTCTGGGGACTTCTGCTTTTAGAGAGAGTCTGAAAGGACTGTCTATCATGCTACCTGTTGTTTCCCTACCAATGGAGGGCACATGGTTCTGGCTGGGCCGACCTGCCTGGACCATGGGCATTTTCCTCTCTGATACATGAATCTCAGACTGTGGTGACAAAATTACTGTGGTAGGAAACAGAAATTAACTAGGCAGTCAGGGTACTAGGATACCAAAGTGAATTTTTTCCCCTTGACTAAAAGCCAGAAACGTTACTAAACATATAAAGAAAACCTGGATTATCCTTATCCTCTTTTCTTCCATGGAAAGTAACACCCTCCAGGAAAGATTTCTAGATTAAGTCTGCACCCTTCCCAGATGACAGAAACTCTCATCCCCACCTAAGAATTCTAGAAATACTACTCCATTTTAGAGAAGAAATAAGGTCCTCGGTGGGCTTTACCCCTTTCCACCTTCTCATGGGCAGGAGCTCTCTGTACTTTTCCCCCTTAATCTAAAAGTCTCTCTCTAAACTTAAAGAAAAAAAAAAGAAATCTGGTCCTTCTCTCCTAAACACGGTGAAATCTGGTCTTTGTCACGTAGTAACCTGTGAATCTTGTCTTCTTTGGCATGTTGCAATCTGTTCCACATTCCATAAAAACCCTAACCAAAAAGCTCTCCTCCTACCTGAAGATTCCTTCCTATCTGTACAGACAGGAGTTTTTCTTTTTCTATCAAGATCTAATAAACTTCTTCAAGAATCTGTATTTCAGGGCTGGAGACATGGCTCAGCAGTTAAAGTACTGGCCTACAAAGCCTAATAACCGGGGTTCAATTCCCCAGTATCCACGTAAAGCCAGATGCACAAAGTAGCACTCCTTCCTTCCTTCTTTATTATCTATCTATCAATTATCTATTTCTCTATTTTTTCTACTTACAAATAAAGAAATAAATAAAATGTTTTTTAAAAAAATCTGTATTTCAAAGCCGGGTGTGATGGTGCATGCCTTTAATCCCAGCACTCAGGAGGCAGAGGTAGGAGGATCACCAACAGTTCAAGGCCACCCTGAGACTACATAGTGAATTCCAGGTCAGCCTGGGCTACAGTGAAACCTTACCTCAAAAAAAAAAAAAAAATGTATTTCAAACCTCCCATGGTCTGTGAATATCGTGTGTGAAATTCATAAGACAAGAACCCAAGAAGGCCACTGACTCTGTGTGACCATGAGTTCCACAGCCTTAGGTCCTGAGTCACAGCTCACCTAAGAGTTGAGATAAGGCTCCTTCCCTCTCAAGGACACTCCAAAAGTCACGTATTAATTGGTCATAGCAGGAACAGATTTATCCTAGAGACAGTGGAACCCTCATGAGGCTAATCTTTGGTTCCTGCCACATCTACTCTGAGACCCTGGGAAAGATATAGGTCTCAAGTCACTCTGATTCTGTCACTCTCATAAGCCTTTCAAGGAAGCTTTTTCTAGTCAAAGTTTGAGCTCCAACACAAGAAATGACGCCAAAAGCAAAGCTTCTCTGTGTCCTCTCATTTCTCAGCTTATGATCCCTCCTCCTCCCAAGGAAAACTAGAGAAACTAGGTTTCCTTCCCTAATGAAGGATGCAAACAGTAAAAACCCAAAAAATGCACAATAAAAACTAGGATCCTGGCTGGGTGTGGTAGTGCATGCCTTTAACCACAGAACTTGGTAGGCAGAGGGAGGAGGATTGCTATGAGTTTGAGGCTACCCTGATACTACGTAATGAATTCCAGGTCAGCGTAGGCTAGAGCAAGACTCTACCCAGAAAAACAACAACAACAAAAAAAAAAACAAACAAAAAACCCAAATAGGATCCTGAGCCAGGCGTGGTGGCACATGCCTTTAGTCACTTGGGAGGCACAGACAGCTTGAGGCCAGCCTGAAAGTACAGAGTGAATTCCTGGTCAGCCTGAGCTAAGGTGAGACCCTATCTGGGGTGGGGAGGGGAAAAATGACAGATAGATAGATAGATAGATAGATAGATAGATAGACAGACAGACAGACAGACAGACAGAAGAGTCAGCCAGCCAGCCAGATCAATGCTGGGAGTAGTGGCTCATACCTGCTTGTAAACCTAACACTCAGGAGGTTGAGTAGAAGAATTTCCATGAGTTTGACCTGGGCTACAGAGTGCCAGGTCAGCCTGGGCTACAGTAAGACCCTGGCTCAAACAAAACAAAACAAAACATAACATAACAATAACAATATGGAGGGCAATTGAGGAAGACATCTGAAATCCACCACTGGTATCCACATGCATGCACATGTATTTGCACAGACATGTGTACCCACACACATGAACATACATACACCACAAAGAAGTCAGAATTTTGGGGGGCAGACAAACCCAAAAGACAATTACTAATTTGCTGGGTAAGACAGTGAATGGCTGAGAGCATGAGGCGTGCAGTCAGTCCCAGATTCTGACACTAGCTGTTTGAGTTTGGGCAAGTGTCAGAAGTTCTGTAAGCTGTCTCAGCTCTTCATAGTGACAATGATGCCAACCTTGCTGTGTTGCCGTGAGGACTTGCTAAAGTATGAGAACATCTAACACAGCACCAGTCAGTAGTGAGCAATCAAAGGATAGCAGACATGATGGAGAATGGAATTTCAAAGGGGGAAAGTGTGGAGGGGAGGGAGGGAATTACCATGGGATTTTTTTTATAATCATGGAAAATGCTAATAAAAATTTAAAAATTAAAAAAAAAAGAATAGCAGACATTATTTCAGCTATTAGTAGCAACTGATTGAGTAGACGCTAAGCCAGAGGGTTAGATTTAGGAGTCCTGGGACTTCTGTACACCCAAAGTCTGCCTTTCTGTTCTTCAGAAACCCTACCTGGATCTTTATCTGCCTTCTGTTTATATTTTCCTTTATATCTATATTTATTTCATTGGCCTATACAAACAACAAAAGATGTTTTGCAAAGCACACTGTGATTGTTCCTGCTTGTTTAAATTTCAGATTCCTGGGCATCCTGTCCAACATACGGCCATAGTCTGACTTCGCCTGGTGGGCCTTCTTGATCTGGGAGATTAGCATGGGGCAGATAAGAATCTGTCTCAGTTCCTGCTTTACTATGTCCATGCAGCCACCCTTTTCCAAGATCCAGCTTCCCAAACACTTGGTCATGGGGCCTTCCTTCAAAGAACAATGGGACTGTGGGTACAGTGGGACTGACAACCCTGGTGCCACAAGTCAAGCCTCTCATTAACCTAGCTGAACCTAGGTAACATCAGAATGACTGAAAAAGACTAAAATGTGCAGCTGCCAGAATAAGCCTTGCTGGGGAAGTAAGATGGGAGGAAGTCTCTTAAGACTTTCCACCTGTCTGGATTAATTTGCCACACAACTGTAATGGCCTCTATTCAGTGATTTTCAAAATATTAGCTCCAAAGAAGCTGGGCAAATATGAAATACTATGCCCCATCCAGACTGACTAAATCAGAAAACTCTGCCAGCTATCTGTGCTTTAACCAGCTCTCCAGAGGATTCCAAGGCCTGGTCAAATATGAAGAACCCTGCTCCAAACTTTTAATGTTATTTTTTAATTTGCAAGCAGAGAGAGAGAGACAGAAGAGAGACAGACACAGAGAGAGTGGGCATGCCAGATGCATGTGCCCCTTGTGCATCTGGCTTATGTGGGTCCTGGGAAATTAAACCTGGGTCTTTTGGCTTCATAGGCAAATGCCTTAACCAGTAAGCTTTCTCTCAGCCCCACTCTAAACTTTTTGTTTGTTTGTTTTTTGTTTTTCAAGTTAGGGTCTCACTGTAGCTCAGGCTGACCTGGAATTCACTATGTGGGTCTCAGGGTAGCCTCAAACTCACAGCAATCCTCCTACCTCTGTCTTCTGAGTGCTGAGATTAAAGGTGTGCGTCAACACGCCTGGCCATGCTCTAAGCTTTTAAATCATAAGACCCTCTGCTCTGGCAAGTAGGGGAACTAATCTTAGAACTTGATTTTTTTGTTGTTGTTGCTGTTTTTTCGAGGTAGGGTCTCACTCTAGCCAAAGCAGACCTGTAATTGACTCCATGTTCTCAGGGTGACCTCGAACTCATGGTGATCCTCCTACTTCAATCTCCTGAGTGCTGGAATTCAAGGTGTGTGCCACTATGCTTGTCTTTCAATTTCAGAACTTGAGAGGTAGAAACAGGAGAACCACAGCAAGTTCTAGGCTACACTGGTCTACATACTGAGTTCAAGGCCAGCCAGGGCTATATAGTGAGACCCTGTCTCAAAAAAAAAAACAAGAAGGGAGTGGAGGCCATGCCTTCTTTAATCTTAGTACTCAGGAGGCAAAGGCAGGAGGATTGCTGTGAGTTCAAGGCCAGCCTGAGACTACACGGTGAATTCCCATGTAAGCCAGATGCACAAGGTGGCACATGCATCTGTAGTTCGTGCTGGAGGCCCTGGTGTGCCCATTCTCTCTCTCTCTTCCTCCTTCCCTCTCTCAAATAAATAAAAATAAAATATTTTAAAAATTAAAAACAAAGATCATTGGGGGTTGGAGAGACAGTTCAACAGTTAAAGGCACTTGTTTGCAAGTCATGAAGGCCCAGGTTCTATTTCCCAGTGCCCATGTAAAGCCAGATGCACATGTGTCTAGAATCATTTACAGTAAGAGGCGGCCCTGGTGTGCCCATGCTCACTTGCTTATTCTCTCTCTCTCTCTCACACACACACACATGCTCACCCTCTGTCTACATCTTTCTCTCTGCCCAAATAAATAAATAAGATCCTTGACTGGGCATGGAGGTGCATTTTAATCTCAGCACTTGGGAGGCAGAGGTAGGAGGATATCAATGAGTACAAGGCCAACCTAGGGCCACAGAGTGAGTTCCCCGTCAGTCTGGGCTATAGTAAGACCCTGCCTTGAACCTCCCAACATCCTTCCCCCACCCCCAGAAAAAAAGATCCTTGGGCTGGGGAGATGGCTCAGTGTTTACAGACACTTGCTTACAAACCCTGTCACCTGGATGCAATTCTCTAGTACTCAAGTATACCCAAATGCTAGGGCTGCAGAGATGGCTTAGTGGTTAAGCGCTTGCCTGTGAAGCCTAAGGACCCTGGTTCGAGGCTCTATTCCTAGGACCCACATTAGCCAGATGCACAAGGGGGCGCACACGTCTGGAGTTCGTTTGCAGTGGCTGGAGGCCCTGGCGTGCCCATCCTTTCTCTCTCTCTCTATCTGCCTCTTTCTCTCTCTGAGTTCTCAAATAAATACAAATGAACAAAAAGACTTAAAAAAAAAAGTATACCCAAATGCTAAAGTGGCACATGTGTTTGGAGTTTAACTGCAGCGGAAAGACCCTGGTATGCCCATACATGCACACATGAGAGTAAATAATTAAAATAAATAAAATGTTTTTAAAAATCTTCTGCTTCAACTTTACAGTGTCTACTACGTGATGCTGGGCAAGTTGAGAGCATTCAGAAACAGACACATTTAAAGAACTTTCACAAAATCAAGTACATGGCTGGGTGTAGTGACACATACCCATAACCCTAGCACTTGGGAGGTAGAGAAAAGAGGATCAGGAGTTCAAGGCTATTCTCAGCTATATATCAAGTCCAGCAACTTGAGACCTTGTCTCAAAATCAAAACAAACTCAAACAAAATGCAAATATACAAAACCACTATAATAAAGTAGAATGTGTTATTGAACATCAAGAGAATCCATTTTCTACCCTTCTCTTCAGACCCTACACCCTATTTCTGCTCTTGTCATGAAAAGAAAACTTGAAGCCAGGTGTAGTGGTGCATGCCTTGGATCCCAGCACTTGGGAAGCAGAGGTAGGATGATTGCTGTGAGTTCAAGGCCACCCTGACACTACATAGTAAATTCCAGGTCAGCCTGAACTAGAGTGAGACCCTACCTCGGAAAACCAAAAAGATCAAAGAAAATTTGAATAAGGTGGGGAGCCAAGCTGCCTTGCATACCTCACACCCCCAAACCTGCTACTTCAGACTCCTCAATCTGGAGCAGGCTTCTCAAGAAGAGTGATCCTCATCTAAGGCATGGCTTGAGGGGAAGAGCTCCCATGGGTCACTATCCAGTGGTTCTTTTGGTTGTTTTGAGACACCAGGGAACCTTGAAATTGTAATCCTCCTGCCTCAGCCTGCTGAGTGCTGAAATAACAGGTGTATGCCACCATGCCTGACTATCTAGTGGTTTGTATGAGCTTCAAGATCGCCTCTATCTATCTGTGTTTTGGCTCCAAAAAAGTAACATGGGACTCATCAGCATGCCACAGAACACAGTGAACTCTGGGACAGGGGACACTCCCACAGGCCACTGGCAAGCTTGCAGACTGTGCAGATGTAGACATAAACACTCACACAGACAGTTGGCCCCTGGCCTCCCTTCTCCATTCTCAAGTTACAAGGTTAAAAGCATCCTATTCACAGCCAAAAGGGGAGGGCTGGGGAAGGGGGTGCTGAAGCCAGGAACCATCTGGTCCAGATAGAGACTGCTAGCTCAGGACCCCTCCAAACTCCTGAAGCATCTCTCTCCTTCTTAATGGCTGGTGCAGTTTTCCCTACCTCTCTTCCCTGTTTTCTACCGTTAAACTGGGGTTGGGTTAGGAAGGGGTGACCCAAAGGAAACTCTATCAAAGGAAGATGACAAAACAACAAACAATAACAACAAAGAAAGAAAGAAACAAACAAAAACAGGCAAATTCTTGCTGCCTCTGGGTCCAATCCTGAGCACCAGGACAAAACTTGAGTTCACCGCCTACAGACAGACACACTGTGCCTTTCTCCACAAAGCACTCAGAGAATCCAGCAGGCATCCTTCATTGAAGGAGTAGCTAACCCCTTTCAAAGTTAGCAGCAGAAGCCAGATGAGGCTTTGGGTTGTGGTCTCCAGAGTCCTGTAATTGCCACCATCTCCATAAAGGTAGTTGGTTGTCCCTTCCGTCCCAGAGCCCACCAAGTACAATGAACAGATACAGACATCTGTCACAAAGACAAGGTGGGAGTGTGGGTTACTGGCGAGCAATGACCATTTCCAAGGTCCCCCAAAGGGCCCTGAACCCTTTTCAGCACATCTGGGAAGCAAGAGGCAAAATGGGAGATGGGAGATGTAGTTGCATGAAACAGAAACAGAAAAGCTAACTTGAAAAAGCAGCAACGGGCTGGTGACTCCTCTCTAGGCAGAGGGCTAGGCAAAGAAGGAGGCAACAGAAGTGGTAGAAGAGCTAAAGAGGAGACAGAAATGAGCTCAGCCCAGAGCTTGCAGAAGGGGCTGAGAAGTTTCTGGAGGGAAGAGATGTATTTTCCATTCCAAAGCATCAAAGAGTCAGGAGACAAGGGACAGAGCTCCAGCCGGCGTCCACAGGGCTTGCTACTGACCAAGTTGCTGATGTATTCCATGCCTCAGTTTCTCTAACGTAGAAAGGAGGTCAAGCTGTCAGGTCTGATCAGCGAGAACTAGGCCACACAGCGTGGCTACGGGGCAGTGCCAGGTAGGGGAAAGGCTGTAGGGGAGAGAAGGGTGCTAATGGGGCAGACAGCCTATGGCCAAGAGGAGTGGGGCAGAGATTTTTTTTTTTTCCCCAGGTGGAGTAAGGGGCCGGTTCTAACTGGGGAGTAGACTGGAAGTGGGGTCTGGGAGAGGGAGCTCAAGGGCTGGGGTAGGGGGCTGCTGGCAAGGAGTGGAACAGAAGTGCCTGGAAGGCTGGGAGCGGCTAGATGTGCAGAAGCAAAGGAAAGGCGGGGACTGGGATTCGGATGGAGGCCAACGCAGGCGGACGCCCCCCTCCCACCCACAGGGCGCCCAGACCAAGAGGGAAGTTGCCGGGCTGGACCCAATCGGTCTGGGCCTCTGGGTCAAGCCCGCTGCCGCGCAGAGGAGGATTGGGGGAGCATGAGGCCGGGGGGCGCCCCGCATCCCGCCCTCTCTCCCTCCCTCATCCCGCCCGCGCACCTCAGTCAGCGCTGGGCGCCGCGCGGGCCATGCTCGCCGCTCCAGCCGCCGCCTCCGCCCATGCAGAAAGCCGCCGCCGCCGCCGCCGCCGCCTCCAGCGCCCCGAACCCGTTAGCTTCGCAGCTCTCCCGTCCGCCCGCGGCGGTCCAGTCCCGCCCTAGCCTGGCCCTGCCCTCCCAGAGCGCCGCGGCCGCCGCCTCGGCCCGGCCCCTCCCCCCACCCCTGCCGGGCTGAAGGAAAGGGTGGGGGAAGGGGGCGGGCGCCCCCTCCCCATTCACATCCTCCCCGGACCTCCCCTCTCCCTCCTGTCCCCCACCGCCCGCGCGAGCATGCTGGGATATGAAGTTCCGCCGACCCTGGATCGTCAGCGGCCCTCCGCTTCTGGGACTACCACTCCCAGAAAGCGATGCGCTCGTGCCCCTGGGATTACGGTCTTTGTAGTTCGGCAGGGATTCAGTGGGACTCAAGGCGCAGCGTTTAGGGGGAGGCTGCCTCTGTTTCCTAAACACCCGGCATCGCGGTACTGAAGCCCAAGTTGTGCAGTCTGTGCTCTCCCGAACTCGAGCTGGCCACTAGGATCGTCAAAGGGTACGAACTAGCCGAGGATGCCTTTCTCCGAGGTGATGTGACTAGCTGCGACTGAGCCCGGCTAAAGGGGATTTGGTCACACGCGCTCGTGCTAAGAGCCGTGACCTGAGCCAGCTGGGTTCATGCCCTTGCCTTGCAAGCTGGAGCCACGGTTGAGGCCGCAGGGTCCAGGCTGGAGCTCAGCAGCAGTGTGAGCATGGCATGGGATTTGTCCTCACGTCATTATTCTCCACCTGTGAACAGACTCTTGTAGGTCCCCTAGAGTTCTCGTCCACTGGGAAATCTACTCATTTCGGTCTCGTAACTTCCTGATGTTTTTCCAAATATTTTCTTTGCAAGTCTTTGCCTCAACTTTCAAATCTAGTTCCAAACCATCGGGAAGCTCTTGATTGATGGCATTTTTACTCTCCAAGCTTCTATCCACTGGTGGAAAGGAGGCCTGTTGGTTATTTTATTTATATAAGAGCGACAGACACAGAGAGAAAGAGAGAGAGAATGGGCGCGCCACGGCCTCCAGCCACTGCATGCGCCACCTTGTGCATCTGGCTTACGTGGGTCCTGGGGAATCGAGCCTCGAACCAGGGTCCTTAGGCTTCACAGGCAAGTGCTTAACCGCTAAACCATCTCTCCAGCCCAGTGGTTCTTAAACTCTGATGGAAAGCCAGGCCAGACATAGTTCTCTAGCTCCAGGTATCCGTTTCTGGTTCATTAGCTCTGGGATGGACTCCCAGGGGCCCAGAATGTATGGAATGTCTATTTCTCCTCCCTCCCTCTCTCCCTTGTATTTCTTCAACATGTAGCTGAGGCTGGCCTTGAACTCGCTGTAATTATATAAACTCTCAAGTGCTGGGATTACAGGTATGAACTACCACACTCAGAATGGGTACAAAATATGAATTTCTTCTTTCTTTTCCTCCTTTTTGCCCAAGACTGTTTAATGCTAGGAGAGAGCAGAAATGAAAGAGAGAGACTTCAGAACCCCTTTTCATCCATTCTTTTCTTTCTTTTTGTTTTTTGGTTTTTCGAGGTAGGGTTTCACTCTAGCCCAGGCTGACCTGGAGTTCACTAAGTGGTCTCAGGGTGGCCTTGAACTCATGGTGATCCTCCTACCTCTGCTTCCCCAGTGCTGGGATTAAAGGTGTGAGCCACCATGTCTGCCTTTTTTTTAATTTTTATTTTTATGGTCATGGTTTCATGTAGCCCAGGTTGACCTTGAATTCACTATGTAGCTGAGGATGACTTTGGCTTCCACTTCCTGAGTGCTGGGATTACAAGTGTGTGCCACCATGCCTGGTTCAGAATGTCTATTTCTTTAATTTAAAATTTTCTTTTTTCAAAATTTATTACTTTTGTGTGTGTGAGAAAGAGTATGGGCACATCAGGGCCACTTGCTTCGGAAAACAAACACCAGATGTGTGTATCATTTTGTGCATCTGGTTTTATGTGGGTACTGGGGAATTGAACCTGGATCATCAGACTTTGTAAGCAAGTCCTTTTAGTTGCTGAACCATCTCCCCAACCCCAGGATGTGTATTTCTAACAAATTCCTAGGAGATGCTGATGCTGCTAGCCCTAGAAACCATTTTCGGTCTACTTCTGTTGATGCTTATTAACTGAACTGACATTGCTCAAGTACAGACTTGATATGGAATAGCATCTGAGCCATGTTTGGTGACACAGGTCTGGAATGCCAGCACTTGGGTCTTGTTTTGAGCCAGAGGCTCTTTACTGATTCCAGAACATGGTCTCCCAAAGAGTGGAGTCTCTGTTCCCCTGTAGGACTGGAATTACAGGTATGTGTGGCCACTGCCAGCTGTTTACCTGGGATCTGAAGATTCAAACTGTGGCAGTCTCAGGCCCTGATGTTTGTGCAGGAAGCATACAACCGTTGGGCCATCTCTGCAGCCCAGAGCTCCTTTTGTTTGTTTGTTTGTTTATTTATTTGAGAGTGACAGACACAGAGAGAGAGAGGCAGAGAGAGAGAATGGGTGCACCAGGGCCTCCAGCCACTGCAAACGGACTCCAGATGCATGCACCACCTGTGCATCTGGCTAATGTGGGTCCTGAGAAATCAAGCCTTGAACCGGGGTCCTTAGGCTTCACAGGCAAGTGCTTAACCGCTAAGCCATCTCTCCAGCCCCAGAGCTCTTCTTAATAAAAAAAGATTACAGAGCTGAGGAGATGGCTCATCTGTTAAAGGAGCTTGCTTGCAAAGACTGCAAGCCCAGCCTCAGTGCCTTCATAAGGCCAGATGCACAAAGTGGTGCATCATCTGGGGTTTATTTGCAGTGGCAAGAGACCCTAATGAGCACATTCTCTCTCTCTGCTTGCAAATAAAAAAAAAGTACTTTAATATTTTTATTTATTTATTTTCAAGTAGAGAGAGTAAGCATGGGTACACTAGGGCCTCTTCCCCCTGCAAAGGAACGCCAGATGCATGTGCCACACTGTGCACCTGGCTTTACATGGGTACTGGGGAATTGAACCTGAGACAGCAGCTTTGCAAGCATTTGTCTTTAACCACTGAGCAATCTTCCCCAGCCCAATAAAAATATTTTAAAAAATATTTATGGCTGGTGCTGGAGACATGGCTCAGTAGTTAAGGCACTTGTTGCAAAGCCTGATAGCCTGGGTTCAATTTCTTAGTACCCATATAAAGCCAAATGCACAAGGTGGTCCAGTGGCAAATGCATCTGGAGTTTGTTTGCAGCAGCAAGAGGTCCTGATGCACCCATTAAATTGCTCATGCCTTTAATCCTAGCACTTGGGAGGCAGAGTAGGTGGATTGTTGTAAGCTTGAGGCCATCCTGAATTCCAGGTCAGCCTACCAAAAATAAGTAAATAAAATAAAACCTGGGTATGTGGCTCAGTTGGTAGTGTTTGCCTAGTATGGGCAAAGCCCTGGGTTTGATCCCCAGCATGTCTATAATTCCAGCAGTGGGAAAATAGAGGAAGGAGGATCAGTATGTTCTAGGCTATCTGCGACTACATAGCTAGCAGAGGTAGGTGGATTTCCATGAATTTGAGGACAGCTTTGGAATAGGGTGAATGCCAGGTTGGCCTGACCTAGAGTGTGACCTTACCTTGAAAAAAACAAAACAATAGTAAATGAAATAATATGTTTTATTTATTTATTTATTTATTTATTTATTTATTTATTTGCTATTTTAAGGTAGTGTCTCATGCTGATCCAGGCTGACCTGGAATTAACTATGTAGTTTCAGTGTGGCCTCGAACTCTCAGCAATCCTCCTACCTCTGCCTCCCGAGTGCTGGGATTGAAGGTGTGTGCCACCACGCCCAGTAAAATATTTGAAATTTAAGTAATACAAGCCAGACATGGTGGCATAGGTCTTTAATCCCAGCGTTTGGGAGGCAGAAGTAGGAGGATCGCTGTGAGTTCAAGGCCAGCCTGACACTACAGAGAGACTTCCAGGTCAGTCTGGGCTAATTTGAACCCCCCCACACACACCAAAATGAAAATCTTTGCACAAATCCAAGCTGAGTTCAGTTCTCACTGAACTTGTTGCAATAGTATGTTACTGATTAAAATCCATCCTTGGGCTGAAGAGATGTTTTAACGGTTAAAGCACTTGCCTGCAAAGCCAAAGAACCCAGGTTCAATTTCCCAGGACCCACGTAAGGCAGATAGATACACAAGGTGGCACAAGAATCCGAAGTTTGTTTGCAGTGGCTGAAGGCCCTGGCTTGCCCATTCTGTCTGTCTGTCTGTCTGTCTGTCTCTCTCTCTCTCTCTCTCTGTGTGTGTGTGTGTGTGTGTGTGTGTCTCAAATAAATAAAAATAAAATACAATCCATCCTTACCACTTTAGTCTCTGGCTTCATCTTTGAGGTAGATAGATACCTACTTTGAGTTCTGGGGTGGGGGGGGTAGTCTCTAGCTCACTTTTCTACCCAACCCATTCACCCAAAGGCGAAGCGTAATTTATCCCAAAGTCCTTTGGCAAGCATCCAGGTGATTACCAGAGGCATTGGACCCTAACTAAAATTGACTCAGGAATGCTTATCTGTTTTGCTTAGATTTGTATCTACCTTACAGGCTAGAGGGGCCGGGAGTAATCCCTAGGCAGTCCCATGCTCTGCTTGTAACATCAGGCAGGACCTTCTTGCAAGGATTTTGCCTCTGCACCGGAGTTATCTGACTCTTAACAGCACAGTTAAGCTAGTCTCTTATTTCTTCCCTTTCTTTTCCTCTCCTCTCCTCTCTGCTTCCCTTCCCTTCTCTTTCTTCCCCCTCCCTCCCTCTCTCCCTTTCTTTCTTTCTTTCTATGAGTGTTTGTCTTCCATCCTTTTTTCTTTTTTCTTTGTTTTCTTTTTTGTTTTTAAAATATTTGATTTATTTATTTTGAGAGAGACAGTGCTGGATGGTGCAGCGCACACCTTTAATCTCAGTACTCTGGGAGGCAGAGGTAGGAGGAGCGCCTAGAGTTCAAGGCCACCCTGAGACTACATAGTGAATTCAAGGTCAGCCTGGGCCAGAGTGAGACCTCTAAAAAAAGAAAGAAAGAGAGAGAGAGAGAGGCAGATAGAGAGAATGGGTGGGCATGAACTCCAGATGCATGTACCACCTTGTGCATCTGTCTTATGTGGGTACTTGGGTATTCAACTTAGATCCTTATGCTTCAAAGGCCTTAACCACTAAACCATCTCTCCAGCCCTTGTTTAATTATTATTATTTTGTTTTGTTTTTTGAGGTAGTCCAGGCTGACCTGAAATTCACTATGTAGTCTCAGGGCGGCCTCGAATTCATGGTGATCCCTCCTACCTCTGCCTCCCAAGTGTTGGGATTAAAGGGGAGCACCACCACACCCAGCCCTTGTTTTGTTTTTTTGAGGTAAGGTCTTGCTCTAGCCCAGACTGTCCTGGAATTCACTATGTAGTAGTGTCAGGCTGGTATTGAACTCACACGTATCCTCCCTCCTACCTCTGCTTCCTGAGTGCTGGGATTAAAGGCATGTGTTACCATGCCCAGCCATACTTTTTTGTTGTTGTTGTTTATTTTTATGTATTTATTTTATTTGAGAGTGACAGAGAAAGAGGCAGATAGAGAGAGAGAACGGGCGTGCCAGGGCCTCCAGCCACTGCAAACCCCCTTGTGCATCTAGCTAACATGGGTCTTGGGGAATCAAGCCTCGAACCAGGATCCTTAGGCTTCACAGGCAAATGCTTAACCACTAAGCCATCTCTCCACCCCCAGCCATACTTAAAAATTTTTTTTGTTTATTTATTTATTGGAGGGAGAGAGAGAAAAAGAGACTGATAGACAGAGAGAATGTGCAGCACTTATGAGGGTTGAGGCAGGAGGATTGTCCTACATTCAAGTCCATACTGGGCTACAGAGTAAGACCCTGTCTCAATAAATGAATGAATAAGTAAACACAAAAATAATTGAAAGCAGGAACTCAAAGAGATGTTTGTACTCTCATGTTCATAGCAGTGCTCCACACAGTAGCCAAGAGATGGAAGCAAGTTGTCAGTGAGCAATGAATGGAGAAGGGAAATGAAGCGTGTGCCAACAATAGGGCACTATTCAGCCTTAACAAAAGGGAAATTCTGACATATGTTACAACATGAATGAACCTTTAGGACATTATGCTATGTAAAATAAGCTAGTCACAAAGGAACACATACTGTAAGATGTCACTTAAGTGAAGAATCAAGCCAGGTACGGTGGGCTAGATGGAGACCCCCTACCTTGAAAAAGCAAAAAAAAAAAAAAAAGTCGGGAGTTATAAAGGTTGAAGTTATAGTGGGTTTTCCTACCCCAGTTAACCTAATCAGATAATCTCTCACAGGTCCTGTCAAGTTGGTAACATAAGCCATTACAACACCTGATAGCAACCTCTGGTTTCCACATGCATATGCACACCCATGCACCCATGCACACACACTCATATACATATGAACATGCATATTTTAAAAATATTTTTTACTGGGTTGGAGAGATGACTTAGCAGTTAAGGTACTTGCCTGCAAAGCCTGATGACCTGTGTGTGATTTCCCAGTACACATGTAAGCCAAATGCACAGCACAATGTGGCACATGCATTTGGAGTTTATTTGCAGGGGCTAGATAGAGGCTGTGGTGTGCCTGTTCTCTTTCTCTCTTCCTCCCTCCCTCCCTCTCTCTCTCTCTCTCCCTCCTTCCAAATAAATACTTTCTTTTTGTTTTTTTCTAGTTAGGGTCTAGCTCTACCCAGGCTGACCTGGAATTCACTATGTAGTCTCAGGGTGGCCTTGAACTCACAGTGATCCTCCTACCTCTGCTTCCCTAGTGCTGGGATTAAAGACATGTGCCACCACACCCTGCCCTTGATTTTTTTTATTGACAGTTTTCATAATTGTAAACAATAGCCCATGGTAATTCCCTCCCTCCCCTGACTTTCCCGTTTGAAATTCCACTTTCCATCATATCTCCTCCCCCTCTCAATTAATCTCTTTTATTTTGATGTCATGATCTTTGCCTCCTATTATGATGGTCCTATGTAGGTAGTGTAAGGTACTGTGAGGTCACGGATATCCAGGTCATTTTGTGTCTGGTGGAACACATAATAAGGAGTCCTACCCTTCCTTTGGCTCTTACATTCTTTTTGCCACTTCTTCCACAATGGACCCTGAGCCTTGGAAGGTGTGATAGAGATATTTCAGTGCTGAGCACTCCTCTGTCACTTCTCAGCACCATTGTACCTTCTGAGTCATCCCAAAGTCACTTCCATCTAAGAAGAGAAGCTTCTCTAACCAAAAGAGAGAATAGCATTAATATATGGGTATGAACATCAAGAGAAGTGCCTACTGGGTATTTTAGTGAGCATAGTATATACATTTAGCCAGACAACAGCAGACGTTACACCCCTAGGGTTCATGACTACCCCTGTTGTAGGTTTTCAGTATCAGGGATATATTCTCTCCCATGGAGAGAATATAGCCTTCAGTCAAATTAGAGGGTGGTTGGTTTTCCCCATAACAGACGTACCACTATTGTACCCATTGGCTCATTTGGCCTGGCTGGCCAACTTTGAGGCTTGCAGTGTCCACTGTTGAGTATCTTCACTATTGATTTCTCTCTTTCCCATTGAACTGCATGCAGTATGGCTTTTTCCAGCTTTCTGTCAACTGCTCTACATGGAGGAGGTTTTCAGCTCAGCTCCAGTAGGATTTCTCAGTGACCTTGCAGCCCAAGTATGTGGAGTCTTCAGCAATAGGGTCTTACCATCTATTCCTGGTGGGAAACCAAGGGCCTTGGCAGTGGCCTGTAATGCTTTGTGGGTAATGATGATTATTTTTAAAAAATGTTTATTTGAGAAAGAGAGGGAGAGAGAGAGAGAGAGATTGAGAGAGAGAGAGAGAGAGAGAGAGAGAGGGAGAATGGGCAAGCCAGGGCCTCTAGCCATTGCAGACAAACTCTAGATTTATGTGCTACCTTGTTCATCTGACTTTCTGTGAGTACTGGGCGGGGGGTCAAACCCACATCCTTAAGCTTTGCAGGCAAGCACCTTAACATCTGAGCCATCACCTTAACCTCTGAGCCATCTTTCCAGCCCAATTTTTCCCCCTTTGGCTGTTTGACGTAGTGTCTTGCTCTATCCCTTTATACCTGGAATTCACTATGTAGTCTCAGGCTATCCTTGAGCCTGTAGTGATCCTCCTACCTCTGCCTCCTGAGTGCTGGAATTAAAGGCATGTAACATCACTCCCAGCTTATTATTATATTTTTTTAGTGTTTTCTTTGGAGTCAAGTATACACAATAATCACAAGCATATATATGTATGTATTTTTTAAATTATCTTATTTTTTGGTGTTTCAAGGTCTCACTGTAGCCTAGGCTGATCTGGAATTCACTATGTAGTCTCAGGCTGGCCTTGAACTCACGGCAATCCTTCTACCTCTGCCTTCTGAGTGCTGTGATTAAAGGCATGTACCATCATGCCCTGCAGAAAGTACATTTTTGTAAGAAAAATTCAAACAAGGAGCTGGAGAGATGGCTCAGCAGTTAAGGCATTTTCCTGCAAAGTTTAAGGTCCTAGGTTCAGTTCCCCAGTACCCATGTAAAGCCAGATGCACAAAGTGGTGCATGTATCTGGAATTAGTTTACAGGGGCAGGAGGCCCTGGTATGTCCTCTATTTCTTCCCCCCCTCTCCATATATATATATATATATATATATATATATATATATATATATATATATATGCACATATATACATATATGTATATATTATATATACATATAATATGTAAAATCTGTCTCTCAAATAAATTAATAAAAATATTTTTTTTTAATTAGGGGTTGAGTCAGGCATGGTGGTGCATATCTTTAATCCCAGCACTTGGGAGGCAGAGCTGGGAGGATCACTGAGAGTTCAAGGCCACCCTGAGACTACATAGTGAATTCCAGGTGAGCCTGGGCTAGAGTGAGACCCTACCTTGAAAAACAAACAAAAAAGTAGGGGTTGGAAATATGCCTTAGTGGTTAAGGTGCATGTCCACAAAGTCTAATAACCCAGGTTCAATTCCCCAGTACCCATATAAACCTGATACACAAGATGGCACAAGTGTCTGGAGTTGGTTTGCAGTAGCTGGAAGCCCTAGTGTACTCATTCTCTCTCTCTTCCTTTCTCTCTCCCTCTCACAATCAGTAAATAAATAAGTAAAATATTTTTTGGCTTATTTATTTATTTGAGAGAGAGAGAGAATGGGTGCGCCTGGAGGCTGAAAATGAACTCCAGATGCATGCACCACCTTGTGCATCTGGCTTACGTGGGTCCTCAGGAATTGAACCTAAGTCCTTTGGCTTTGCAGGCAAGGGCCTTAACCGCCAAGCCATCTCACCAGCTCCATAAAATATATATTTTTTGTTCTTTTTTTTTTTTTTTTTTTGAGGTAGGGTCTCACTCTACTAGCTCAGGCTGACCTGAATATCACTCTGTAGTCTCAGAGTGGCCTTGAACTCATGGCAGTCCTCCTTCCTCTGCCTCCCGAGTGCTGGGATTAAAGGTGTGCACCACCATGCCCAGCTCATAAAATATTTTTAACAACCAGGGAGGTCTCTGATGCCCCCAAAACATTCTAGGCCATTGCCGAGGCCCTTGGTTTCCCACCAGGAATAGATGGTAAGACCCTATTGCTGGAGATTCCTCATACTTGGGCTGCAGGGCCACTGAGCAATCCTGCTGGAACTGAGATGATAATCTCCATCTAGACCAGCTGACAGAAAGCTGGAAGAAGCCATTCTGCATGCAGTTCAGTGGAAGAGAGAGAAATCACCAGTGAAGATACTCAGCAGTGGACATTGCAAGTCTTATATTTGTCCAGCCAGGCCAAATGAGCCAACAGGTGCAATAGTGGCAAGTCTGCCATGGTGGAAACCAACTGCCCTCTAATTGGACTGGAGGTCTGCTCCATGGGAGGGAATACATCCCTGATACTGAAAACTTAAAACAGGAGTAGTCATGAGCCCTAGGGGTGTAACGTCTGCTGCTGTCTGGCTAAATATATATACTATGCTTATCAAACTGCCCAATAAGCACTTCGCTTATTATTATGGGTTCATACCCTTATATTAATGCTACTTTCACTTTTGGTAGAGAATCTTTTCAGATGGCAGTGACCTTGGTATGATTCAGAAGGTATCATGGTGTTGGAAAGAAGTGACAGGAATGCTCAGTACTGCAGTATCTCTATCACACCTTCCAAGGCTCAGGATCTATTGCAGAAGAGGTGGTGGAAAGAATGTAAGAGCCAAAGGAAGAGTAGGACTCCTTACAACGTGCTCTCCCCCCAGACACAAAATGGCCTGGATATCCATGATCTCACAGTGCCTGACACTACCTACACAAGACCATCATAATAGGAGGAAAAGATCTTGACATCCAAATAAAAGAGAGAATGATTGAGATGGGGAGGGAATATGATGGAAAATGGAGTTTCAGAGGGAAAGTGGGGGAGGGAGGGTATTACCATGGAATATTTTCATGGAAGTTATTAATAGAAATTTGAAAAAAAAATATTTTTAGGGCTGGAAAGATGGCTTAGCGATTAAGTGCTTGCTTGCGAATCCTAAGGACCCTGGTTCGAGGCTCAATTCCCAAGAACCCACGTTAGCCAGATGCATAAGGAGACATGCATCTGGAGTTTGTTTGCAGTGGCTGGAAGCCCTGGCGTGCCCATTCTCTTTCTGTATCTGCTTCTTTCTCTCTGTCTGTTGCTCTCAAATAAATAAGTAAAAATAAACAAAAAAATCATTAAAAAATATTTTTAACAAAGATGAGTCTGGGTGTAGTAGCTCATGCCTTTAATCCCAGCACTTGGGAGTCAAAGATAGGAGGATTGGGCTGGAGAGATGGCTTAGCGGTCAAGCGCTTGCCTGTGAATCCTAAGGACCCCGGTTCTAGGCTCGATTCCCCAGAACCCAGAACCCACATTAGCCAAATGCACAAGGGGGTGCATGCGTCTGGAGTTCATTTGCAGTGGCTGGAAGCCCTGGCCCATTCCCTTTCTATCTGTCTCTTTCTCACTCTCTCTGTCACTCTCAAATAAATAAATAAAAATGAACAAAAAATATCTTTTAAAAAGATAGAATTGCTGTGAATTTGGGACCACTCTGAGACCATATCATGAATTCCAGGTCAGCCTGGGTTACAAGAAGACCCTACCTCTAAAATAGTAGTATGTACATAAATCACTGGCATCTAAAGTAACAGGTTATGAGTAGGTAGAGGCAGGAGTTCAAGGCCCACCTAGGCTACATGAGATAGATAAAAATAGTAATCAATTATTGGCCTGATAGTGTGGTCCAGTGGTAGAGTGCTTGCCCAACAGGCACAGCGCCCTGGCTTCAATCCCCAGCACCCCCAGAAATGCTTGTGGACATATGGACAGGAAGGAGACATGAAGAGAATCCATCCTGAGACAAAGAATGCTACAGATGAAGACAGGCATGGAGAACTTTAGTTTATTTGTACAGTTTGAATTTCTCTTTTGTTCTTAATTTTTTTGGGGGGGATTCGAGGTAGGGTCTCACTCTAGCTCTGGCTAACCTGGAATTCACTATGTAGTCTCAGGGTGGCCTCAAACTCACGGTGATCCTCCTATCTCAGCCTCAGGAGTGCTGGGATTAGAGGTGTGCACCACCACACCCAGTCCCCACCATCTTTTTTGAAATAAACTTATTTGCACATGGGTATGTACATATGTATGGGCATGCCAGGGTTTCTTGTGGCTGCATACAAATACTCCCAATTTGGGGCTGGCAGTTAAGGCGCTTGACTGTAAAGCCTAAGGACCCAGATTCAATTTTCCAGGTCCCACGTAAGCCAGATGCACATGGTGGCTCATGCATCTGGAGTTCATTTGCAGTGGCTAGAGGTCCTGGCGGGCGCATTCTCTATCTCTCTGTCCATCCCTTCCTGTTTCTGTCTCTAATTAATAAATAAATCAGAAAAAATAATTTTAAAAAAGTTTATAAATACTCCCGTTTGGCTTTACATTATAGCTAGGGAATGAACCCTAGGGCTGCCTTTTCAAGCAAGCATCATTTATTTTATTTATTTATTTTTTATTGAGAGAGACACAAAGAAAGGGCCTTTCAGCCATGGTGAACAAACTCCAGATGGCATTGCATGCTTACATCACTTGTGTCTGGCTATATGCAATTTGAAGGATTCCAACAGGAGTTCTTAGGCTTCACAGGCAAATGCCTAAACCACTAAGCTATCTCTCCAACCTGCAAGCAAGCATCATTTTTTCAAGGTAGGGTCTCACTTGTCCAGGCTGACCTGGAATTCACTATGTAGTGTCAGGGTGGCCTTGAACTCATGGTGGTCCTCCTACCTCTGCCTCCTGAGTGCTGGGATTAAAGTTGTGTGCCACTACACCTGGCTGCAAGCATCTCCTAACCACTAAGCCAGCCATGTCCCCAGCTCCTTTATGGTTTTTTAAAATGTCCTTTTTAAAAATATATTATTTATTTATTTATTTGTGAAATAAAGAGGCAGGTAAAGTGAGAATGGGCACATTAGAGCCTCTAGCTAATGGAAATGAACTCCAGACACATGCGCCCCCTTGTGAATATGGCTTATGTGGGTACTGGACAATTGAACCTAGGTCCTTAGGCTTTTCAGGCAAATGCCTTAACCACTAAGCAATCTTGCCAGCATCCCCTTTAAAAAATATTTTGTTGTTATTTATTTCAGAGAGAGAGAGAGAATGGATGTGTCAGGGCCTCTAGCCTCTGCAAATGAACTCCAGACACATGTGCCACCTTGCACATCTGGCTTACATGGATGCTGGGGAATCAAACCTGGGTCCTTTGGCTTTGCAGGCAGGTGCCTTAACCATTAAGACATCTGTCCAATCCTACCCCCACTCCCCCCTTTTTTTTGAGGCAGTATCTCACTCTAGTCTAGACAGACCTGGAACTCACTCTAATCCCAGGCTGGCTTTGAAATTCATGTTGATACCCCTATTTTAACCTCTGGAGTGCTGAGACTAAAGTCCTGCACTACCATGCCTGGCTTTTTTTTTTTTTTTTTTTTGACAGTCTCATGGTCTCAATGAAGACCAGGTTGGCCTCGAATTCTATCTCACTGTGTAACTGATGGTAACCTTGAAGTCCTAATTTTCCTGCTTCTACTTACCAAATATGGGATTACAGGCTTGTACCACTATGCGCGGTGGTCTCTCTGTGTGACTTTTTTTCCTCAATTTTTATTAACATTTTCCGTGATTATAAAAAATATCCCATGGTAATACCCTCCGCCCCCACTTTCCCTTTTGAAATTCCATTCTCCATCATATTCCCTCCCCATCTCAACCAGTCTCTCTTTTATTTTGATGTCATGATCTTTTCCTCCTCTTATGATGGTCTTGTGTAGGTAGTGTCAGGCACCGTGAGGTCATGGATATCCAGGCCATTTTTGTGTCTGGGGGGAGCACGGTGTAAGGGGTCCTACCCTTCCTTTGGCTCTTACATTCTTTCCACCACCTCTTCTGCATTAGACCCTGAGCCTTGGAAGGTGTGATCGAGATGTTACTCAGTACTCCAGTCACTGTACAAGAATCCTTTATCTCTTTTTTTTTTTTTTTTTTGGTTTTTCGAGGTAGGGTCTCACTCTGGTCAAGGCTGACCTGGAATTAACTCTGTAGTCTCAGGGTGGCCTTGAACTCACGGCGATCCTCCTACCTCTGCCTCCCGAGTGCTGGGATTAAAGGCGTGCGCCACCACGCCCGGCTCCTTTATCTCTTTTGAGATCAGTGGCCGAGCACCCTGTTAGGAGGGGATGTGATCCCTTCCAACATGGAGTGACTTCTTTTGTATGTATGCAAGTTTGTATGTGTGTGGGCTCATGTATATGCCAGTGTGTGTTCATGTGTACATATGGAGGCCAGAGGTCTCTGTAGGGTTTCTTCCTCAGTGGCTCCCCTTACTTATTGAGACAGGGTCTCTCAATGAACCCAGAGCTGATTTATTAATCTAGCAAGCTAAATTGCTGTCTATGCCTCCCCAGCTCTGGGATTACAGGTGTGCACTTCCATGCTCAACGTTTATGTGGAAACTGGGGATCTGAACTCGGACTCTCATGTTTTCATCTCATCCCCCTATTTTTTTTTTCCCCAAGGTAGGGTCTCATGCTAGCCCAGGTTGACCTGGAATTTAATATGTAGTCTCAGGGTGGCCTCGAACTCACAGCGACCCCACCTACCTTTGCCTGGTGTGTGCCACCAAGCCCAGGTAAATCTCATATATATGTGGCAAATAGCATTTAGTAGGCTTCAATTCACTATGCAGCAGAGGTGGCCTTGAACCTCTGTTCCTACTAGTAAAATATCTTGAATTTTTGCTCGGTACTGTTTCGACATTCTAGCTAACAGATGCATAGTATTCCATTGCATGTGTTTAATTTCCAGAATCTTAGACAGTGACACTCTGGTGTTTGTATTAATTTTTTTTTTTTTTTAAGCAAACAATGCTGCCATCTACAACTTTTGCAAATCTCCTCTCCAACTGAGAGTTGAAGCCGGTAGTGGTGGCTCACGGCTTTAATCCCAGCAGAGGTAGGAGGATCGCCGTGAGTTCGAGGCCACCCTGAGACTACATAGTGAATTCCAGGTCAGCCTAAGCTAGAGTAAGACCCTACTTCGAAAATCAAAACAAACAAAGAAATAAACAAAACAAAAAAAGGTTGGAAAAGTTCTGTAGGGATGGATCCACGTGATGAAACTCGGGAAAACCTTACCAACAGCCAAACGCTCATGCAAAAGCAGTGATTTAGCGGCTCTGAACTAGGGGGAGAGGAAGATGGAAAACACAAAAAACCGCTCGCAGACCCGCACCTCCAAATTACAGAAAAGGCCTGGGTCTTTAACATGCACTTGGCCTCTGGGAATTGTAGTTCTGGAGGGCCACAGACCTGCCCTCCCTTCTCCCGGCCCTTAGGTTTCAGGACTCTGGTCGTTCAGCGGTCAGGCAGGCGTGGCCACAGGGAGGCTCGGGCACCTGGAGCGCTGGAGCGGCGGGCGCCGGGGCCGGGCGGGGCGGGGCGGGGCGGGCCGGGGGTGGGGGGGCGGGGCGGCGGGCGCGGCCGAACTCCATTTCCCAGGGTGCACGGCACGGCGCCGCGCGGCTCGTCGACCACCGGGTCCTCAGCGCCCGGCCGCCGCAGGTATGTGGGTCCGCGCCGCCTGCCTCCCACCGGCTCGCGTCGGCAGCGCGCGCTGGTCCTCTCTGGAGAGAACCTCCCGCTGCTCGGCCACCTCCCCGGGAGCTCGCCTCCTGCAGTGGACTTTCCCTTTCCCTGGGCTTTCCGCGGGAGCCCTGGGACCTGCGGACACCGAGGATATGCCCCTAAGGCCCCGGGTGCCCGCGCTGCTCTGATTTTGTTTTGGGGCGTCAGTTTACTCTATGAGGGCTTCTCATTAGATACGAATTTCTGGAGCACACTGTGTAATTTCCCTTGATGTTACGCCCTGTCAACTTTCCTGTGCCAGTTTACAGAAAGCTGCAAATCAGTCCTCCAAAATCCTCTTTTGTCGGCTTCCTTTCTTTTTGTCCCTTCTTTCCTTCCTTCCCTCCCTCCCTTTCTCCTTCCATGTCTTTCTTTTCTTGTGCTCCAAAGTCCCTGTCCGGTCCTTGTCTTCAAAAAGGATATGAGGGCCAGAGAGGTGGCTTAGCGGTTAAGGCGCTTGCCTGCAAATCCTAAGGACCCAGGTTCCATTCCCTAGTATCCACGTAAGCCAATTGCACAATGTGGGCACATGCATCTGGAGTTAATTTGCAAAGGTTGGAGTACCCATTCTCTCTGTCTCTCTTTACTTGCAAATAAATAAAAATATTAAAAATCCAAAACAAAGAATTCAACTTGGTTTGGACAAATGAAATTCTGTCGGGTTTAGGGATCTATATTCTAAGATCATAGTGCAGGAGCCACATTATGACAGGGCAAACTCCAGGAAGAGAATTCTTGTTTCTACACTGTGGCTAGGATTACAAACACACCTGGCCTCCTATCGTAATTCTACCTGACCGAAGACATTCTATTTTCCACTCTGAGATTGCATAGTGAATTCCATGGTTTCCTTATACTTGTAGTATGATAAGAATCAACTCTTAGGTCTGTTAGGTGGCACTTGGGAACTGACACCCCATTGACTTTTGGCATGATGCCTGAGGAAACACACCCTGTGTGTTGGTTGTGGTATCATTCTTCCTTTGTGTTATTAAATACTCTTGGCTAATCAGGCAGGGAATGCTCCTCAGCCTTCCTTGATTTCCTGAAGCCTTTCCTGATTTTTTTTCTTCCGGGCCTTCTTTAACTTAGAGACTATTTCAGAACTTTTATTCCTTTGTTTCCCATCTAGGTTAAAACTCTTCCTCCTTGCCCAACTAGAAAGATCTGCCATTTGGACTGGAGACATGGCATAGTAGTTAAGGCGTTTGCCTGCAAAGCCAAATGACCCTTGTTTGATTCCCCAGGACCCACGTTAGCCAGATGCACAAAGGTGCCCATGCATCTGGAGTTCATGTGCAGTGGCTGGAGGCCCTGGCGTGCCCATTCTCTCTCTCTACCTGCCTCTTTCTCTCTCATATAAATAAATAAAAATTTTAAAAATTAAAAAAAAGAAAGATCTGTCATTCACTGAGCAGGGTGACACATTCTTCAGTTTGTTTTGAGACAGCGTCTTGTTATATACTTCAACCTAGAACTTACTGTGTAGCTTAGGCTTCTCTTGAACTCATGATCTCCTGCTTCAGCCTCATTAGTGTTGAGATTACAACCTCCAGACATGTACTTTGTTTTTTTTATTCTAATTAGTTTAAAAATCACATATTATTTGTGAGTTAGAGAGGGAGCGTGTTTGTGTGATGTGTCTGATATATGTATGTATAGTATATGCATGTGCATGCACTTGTGCATATACATTGAAGGCCGGAAGCGAATCTGTGTACTCTGTTGTGCCTCTGCGTTATCTCCTTGAGATGGAGTTTCTTACCGAACCCAGAGCTGCCTTTTCTTGGTGATTGTTTTGGTCAAATTGAATGGCCAGGGAGCCCCATTGCTTCTGTGGTCTCGGCCCCCAACAAGACCGAGGTTATAGGCATGCATGGTCACATTTTTTAAAATATTTATTTATTTGACAGAAAAAGAGGGGGAGAGAGAGAGAGACAGACAGACGGATAGACATTGGGTGCACCAGCACCTCCAGTCACTGCAAACGAACTCCAGACATGTGCACTCCCTTGTGCATCTGGCTAACGTGGGTCCTGGGGAATCGGTCCTGGGTCCTTTGGCTTTGCAGGCAAACACCTTAGCTGCCAAGCCCCTTTTATTTAATTAATTAATTTTTTTTTGTTTCAAGGTAGGGTTTTACTATAGTCCAGGATGATCTGAAACTCACTCTGTAGTTCCACTCTGGCCTCAAATTCACAGCAGTCCTCTAATCTCTGCCTCCCAAGTGCTGGGATTAAAGGGGGTGTGCCACCATGCCTGGATAAACCTAGTTTTGTTTTTTTTTTTTTTTGTTTGAGGTAAGGTCTCACTGTAGCCCAGACTGACCTGGAATTCACTATGTAGTCTCAGGCTGCCCTGGAACTCAAAGCATTCCTGGCCCTGGTGCACCCATTCTCTCTCTTTCTCTCTTTCTCTTTCTGTCTCTCTCCTTGCAAATAAATAAATAAAATATATTTTTAAAAACATGTAGATGGGCATAGTGACACACATGTTTAATACTAACACTTGGGAAGCAGAGGTATGAGGATTGCTAATGTTTGAGAAAACATAGTGAATTCTAGATTAGCCTGGGCTAGAGTGAGACACTACCTCAAAAAAAGGGCTGGAGAGATGGCTTAGTGGTTAAGCACTTGCCTGTGAAGCCTAAGGACCCCGGTTCAAAGCTCGATTCCCCAGGACCCACCTTAGCCAGATGCACAAGGGGGTGCATGCTTCTGGAGTTCGTTTGAAGTGGCTGGAGGCCCTGGTGCATCCATTCTCTCTATATATATCTGTCTCTTTCTGTATGTTGCTCTCAAATAAATAAATAAAAATAAATAAAAAAGAAAATAATAATATTAAAATAATAAAAAGCAAAAAAACCCCAAAACAAAATGAAATCATATATTCTCATACATTTCTGTCTCAGGAAGCCCCTTGAGTGTTGTCAGGATGGAGCAGCCAAAGGGGGTTGATTGGACGGTCATCATACTGACATGCCAGTACAAGAACAGTGTCCAGGCCTTTCAGAGAGGTAGGTGACAGCTAGCCCCTTCCATCTTGCCATTAAACTAGAGTTTCCTGGCCTCTTTTCCTTGCCAGATGCTTAGAGCCCCAGGAGTCTGGTAGAACTGACTTGAAATGCAGACTTCTTCCTAGTCTTGTGATTTCATACATGCTTGTCATTTCATTGTGCCTCATCTGTAAAATGGGAATAACAAACTGCTTACCTCAAAGAGTTGGGGAAAGAGCTAATCAGCTACTAAGTGAAAAGCTAAGTCAAAGTAATCAAACGACTATTAATAGGCTTGCTTAGGTCCCTTGGACCCAGGCAGGGAGGTAGGGGAGGTGTCCCAGCACACATTCTGACCACAGAGCTGGAGATACGGCAGAAACGTGAGCAGATCTCAGCGGGGACACTGTTACTGGCTGTGGAGGATCCTGAGACTCACGTGGGAAGTGGAGGAGCCACCCTCAATGCGCTGCTGGTGGCGGCTGAGCACCTGAGTGCGCGTGCAGGCTTCACTGTGAGTATTCCTGCCCGTGGTCCCGTTGGGATCCAGTCATTCCCAAGACCGCTGGCTTTTCCTGCTGGGTTGTTTTCTTTTTCCCTTCCTCCTCCTCCTCTTTTTTTTTTTTTGAAGTAGGGTCTCACACTACTAGCTCAGGCTGACCTGGAACTCACTATGTTGTTTTACAGTGGCCTTGAACTCACAGTAATCCTCCTACCTCACCTTCTGCAGTGCTGGTATCAAAGGTGTGCATCACCATGCCCTGCTTCCTGCTGGTTTTGAGTCTGAGTTGGGCTGACTCATCTCTGCCATTCCATCCAGATGAGAGCAGAAGGCAGGGCCAGCCTTTTGTGATATTTGTTTTTAATTTTCTTTTTTTTTTTTTGAGGTAAGGTCTCACTCTAGCCCAGGCTGACCTGGAATTCACTATGTAGTCTCAGGGCGGCCTAAAACTCATGGTGATTCTCCCACCTGTGCCTCCCGAGTGCTGGGATTAAAGGTGTGAGCTACCATGCCCAGCTTAAATTTTTTAATTACTTATTTGTAAGCAGAGAGAAAATATGAATGAATATGGGTGTGTCAGGACCTCTAGCCAATGTAGACAAACACCAGTTGTATGCACTACTTTGTGCGTATGGCTTTATGTGGTTACTGGGGACTCAAACCCAGGTGTTAGGCTTTGCAGACAAGCACCTTAACTACTGAGCTATCTCTCCAGCCCATTTGAGGTGTTTTTAGAAAGTAGAAACGGGAGCTAGAGAGATAGCTTAGCGGCTAAGGCCTTTGCCTGCAAAGCCCAAGGACCCATATTCTACTCCAGATGCTGCGTTAACCAGATGCACAAAGGTGAGGCAAGTGCAATGTTGCACATGCCCACTAGGTGGCAAAAGCGTCTGGAGTGTGATTCAGTGCCTGAGGTCCTGACTCGCCAATTTTCTCTGTTCCTCTCTTAAAAAAAATGTAGAAAATGGGGGGAGGAACTGGAGAGATGGCTTAGTGGCTAAAGCACTTGCCAGCAAAGCCAAAGGACCCAGGTTCAATTCTCCAGTATCCACATAAAGCTGTGCATGCATCTGGAGTTCATTTGCAGTGGCTAGAAGCCCTGGCATACCCTTCTTTCTATATGTATCTGCCTCTCTCTTTATCTCTCTCAAATAAGTACATATTGGGATTGAAGAGATGGCTTAGGGGTTGAGGCACTTGCCTGCAAAGCCTAAGGATCCAGGTTCAATTCTTCAACACCCATCTAAGCCAGATGCATAAGGTGACACATGCATTTGGAGTTCGTTTACAGTGGCTAGAGGCCCTGATGTGTCCATTCTCTCTCTCAAATAAATAAAATAAACAATTAAAAATAAATACAGAAGTACATATTAAAATATTATATATATAAACTGGGCATGGTGGTGCATGCTTTTAATCCCAGCATTTGGGAGGCATAGTTAGGGGGATTATTGTGAGTTCCAGGTCAGCTGGGCTCCAGTGAGACTCTGCCTTAAAAATATCAAAAAAGACCCAGGTGTGGTGGTACATGCCTTTAATCCCGGCACTCTGGAGACAGAGGTAGGAGGATCACCATGAGTTTGAGGCCACCCTGAGACTACATAGTGAATTCCAGGTCAGTCTGGGCCAGAGTGAGACCGTACCTTGAAAAAAAAATACAAAAAAAAAAAAAAAAAAAATCACAGCCAGACATGGTGGCGCACACATTTTATCCCATCACTAGGGAGGCAGAGTTAGGAGGATCGCTTTGGGTTCAAGGCCAGCCTGAGACTACATAGTGAATTCTAGGTCAGCCTGGACTACAGAGAGACCTGACCTTGAAAATCAAAAACAAACAAAAAAGAGTATACACACACACACACACACACACATATCTGAAAAAATAAAAGCCCTAAATTTGGAGTCAGTATCTTAATAGGATATTTTCTGACTTCTGAAAAGTTCAAAGATTTGCCAGATATGGTGATGAATGCCTATAATTCCAGCACAGTGAGGATTGCTGCAAATTCCAGGCCAGGCAGGGCTATCTAACAATACCCTGCTTCAAAACAAAACAAGAAGTTCAAAAGCCTTGCTACTCTGGCCTTTCGTTAATGTGTGGCACCTGTTCATCGGATTGGAAATGTGTTCCCCTCCCCCACCACTTTGGGCACATGTGAGTCAGTGTCCTCACTAGGCCATGTCCCATATTCACCCAGTCACTTAACTAAGTCACCTTGCCTGCGTAACACAATGGCTTGGAGAATGAGGTTTCTCAGGCATCCAGGCACAGACATGCTGCGATAGTGGAGGTGGCATGGGACAAGGGGTAGGAACCTTCTGGTTACCATGGAGCTGACACCCCCCCAGTAATCTAGTTGGCCTTGAGTTACTGCCTGTAGTCTCCTTTTCATTTTTATTTATTATTATTATTATTATTTTGTTTTTGTTTTTTTGAGGTAGGGTCTCACTGTAGCTCGGGCTGACCTGAAATTCACTATGTAGTCTCAGGGTGGTCTTGAACTCATGGTGATCCTCCTACCTCTGCCTCCTAAGTGCTGGGATTAAAGGCGTGCCATCATGCCTGGCTAATTTTTTTTTTTTTTTTTTTTGAGACAACCCCAACAGACTGGCTTTTTTTCTTTTTTGAGAGAGAGGGACATCCAACCACTGCAAACTCCAGACATGTGCACCCTCTTGTGTGCATGTGCAACATTGTGTGCTTGTGTCACTGTGCATCTGGCTTACATGGGACCTGGAGAGTCAAATGTGTCTTTAGGCTTTGCAGGCAAGTGCCTTAACCGCTAAGCCATCTCTCCAAACCTTGTTAGGCATTCTTTTTTTTTTTTTTTTTTTTTTCTTTTTGGTAGGGTCTCACTCTGGCCCAGGCTGGCCTTGAACTCACAGCAGTCTTCCTACCTCTGCCTCCGGAGTGCTGGCATTCAAGGTGTGCATTACCACACCCAGCTCTTGTTAGGCATTCTTAATCAGAAAGTGCCAGGCTATACCTTGCCTGCCTGTAATCATTGGTCTTGACCTTTTGGTACCTGACTGGAATTGTGTTGGGGTCCATCCCTAGACAAAAGACCATCCTCCTCCAGGTGCTATCTGCCCAAGGCCTCTGTCAACAGGGCTCTCCTATTCCTGACAGGTGGTCACATCTGATGTCCTGCATTCAGCCTGGATCCTCATACTGCACATGGTAGGTGGAATTTGGGGCATGAACTGTGTAGAGGGCAGGAATCTTGAATTTTAGGGTCAGGTGGGACTTTAGAGGTATTCTACTATTGTTTGTGTACAAGGTGTTCATTGTGCAAATACAAACCAATCTAATTGTCCAAAAGTTAAGAGTTGGGCTGGTTCATCTTCTCCCCATGATAGATTTTCAATTAACAGATCCATTGTTCTCAGCTGGGTGTGGTGGTGCACACTTTTAATCCCAGCACTTGGGAGGCAGAGGTAGGAGGATTGCTGTGAGTTTGAGGCCAGCCTGAGACTACCTGGTGAATTCCAGGTTAGCCTGGGCTAGAGTGAGACCCTCCCTCGAAAAAGAAAAAAAAGATCCATTGTCTTTGTGAAGTGACTTGGAATGAGACTTACCAGCTCTGTGACATAGGCAGGTCATTGCTTTAGTTTTTTCATCTGTAAAGATGGCAACAGTTCCAACATCAAGTGGATATAGGCATAGCCGTTGGGCGTGGATATGTGGAGATAATAGACTTACATGTTTAAACGCCTAGCTCACTTGATTGCCGTGTGAATTCTATTTTCATTGTTAAGTGGAAAAACAAAAGGCTGGCGACACAAGTTGGCATAGAATGATTTTGATGTTTTCTTTTCTTTCCTTTTCTTTTCTTTTCTTTTTTTTTTTTTGTTTTTTTGAGGTAGGAGTTCACTGTAGCCAGGCTGACCTGGAATTCACTATCTAGTCTTAGGGTGGCCTCAAACTCACGGTGATCCTTCTACCTCTGCCTCCTAGTGCTGGGATTAAAAGTGTGTACCATCACACTTGGCTGTTTTGGTGTTAGTTTGTTTGTTTTTGAGGTAGGGTCTCACTCTAGCCCAGGCTGACTTGGAATTCACTATGGAGTCTCAGGGTGGCCTCGAACTCTCGGCGCTTCTCTTACTCCTGCCTCCCGAGTGCTGGGATTAAAGGTGTGTGCCACTACGCCCTGCTTGTTTTGGTGTTTTTTTTTTTTTTTTTTTTTTTTTTGCTTTTTTGAGATAGGGTCTCACTCTGGTCCAGGCTGACCTGGAATTAACTCTGTAGTCTCAGGGTGGCCTTGAACTCACGGCGATCCTCCTACCTCTGCCTCCCGAGTGCTGGGATTAAAGGTGTGTGCCACCACGCCCGGCCTTTTGTTTTGGTGTTTTTAAAAAATGTATTTTATTTACTTATTAGAGAGAGAGGGAGAGAAATGGGCACGTCAGGTCCTCTAGCCACTGAAAACAAACTCCAGATGCATCTTGTGCATCTGGCTTACATGGGTACTGGAGAATCGAACCTGGGTCCTTAGACTTCCCAGACAAGTGCCTTAACTGTTAAGCCAACTCTTCAACCCAATTTTGGTGTTTCTAAATTTTTTTGTTGTATTTTTCTTTTTTAAATATTTTATTTTTATTTATTTATTTGAGAGAGGGAAAGAGGCAGAGAGAGAAGAGAGAGAGAGAATGGGCATGCTAGGACTTCCATCCACTGCAAACGAACTCCAGATGCATGTTCCACCTTGTGCATCTGGCTTTCATGGGTCCTGGAGAATCAAACCAAGGTCCTTTGGCTTTGCAGGCAAGCACTGTAACTGCTAAGCTATCTCTCCAGCCCGTTTCTAAATTATTTATTTATTTGTGTACACACATGTACACGTGTGTTCATGTTTGTGTGTTGGGATCCTTTGCTGCTGCTTATGAATGTGATACATGCACCACTTTCTTTCTAGCTTTATGTGGAAGCTGGGGAATTGAATTACAAAACTGGCAGGCTTTGTAAGCACACAAAATGTTTTTAACTGTAGAGCCTTGCTTTATGTTTTCAGTACTGAGGATCAAGCCCAGAGACTTGCACATACTAGGCAAGTGCTTTTCAACTAAGCTATGCTCCCAGCCAGATAGACCTGTTTGTAATTTATATTTTAAAATCTTATATGTGTGTTTGTGTGTGTGTGTGTGTGTGTGTGTGTGTGTGTGTATGTCTTCCAGGCTGGCCTCACACTCAAGATTCTCCTTAGTGCTGGGATTACAGGCATGTGCTACTACCACACTTAATTTTTTTTTTCCCCTAAGGTAGGGCCTCACTTTAGTCTAGGACGACCTGGAATTCACTATGTAGTTCCAGGATGGACTTGAACTCATGGCGAGCCTCCTATCTGTGCCTCCCAAGTGCTGAGATTAAAGGTGTGAGCAACCATGCCTGGCTAGATTTTTTTTTTTTTCTTCCTGAGGTAGGGTTTCACTCTAGCGTAGGCTGACCTGACTTTCACTATGTAGTCTCAGGGTGGCCTCGAACTCAGTGATCCTCTTACCTCTGCTTGGATTCAAGGCATGCATGTACCACTCACTGCTCAGCTTTTGTTTTTTGGATCTCACTCTACCCAGACTGACTTGGAACTCTCTCTGTAGCTAAGGCTGGCCTTGAACTCATGGTGGTCCTTCTACTTAAGCTTCCCAAGTGCTAGAATGATAGGCATGAGCTTTAGGTCTGTTTTTTTTTTTTTTTTTTTTTTTTAAGGTAGGGTCTCACTCTAGCCCAGGCTGACCTGAAATTCACTATATAAGGATGGCCTCAAACTCATGGCAATCCTTCTACCTCTGCCTCCTGAGTGCTGGGATTAAAGGCGTGTGCCACCATGCCCGGCCAGCTTAATTTTTAGCACATCTACCTGATGCCTGCTACCATTGCTTAAATAGTTGAAGTGTCCTAACTTCTCTGCCCGAAGGGCTTCCTCACCAATTCCTCCTTCCATCCCAGGGCCGTGACTTTCCCTTTGATGACTGTGGTCGAGCGTTTACCTGCCTCCCGGTGGAGAATCCACAGGCCCCTGTGGAGGCCTTAGTCTGCAACCTGGACTGCTTGTTGGACATCATGACCTATCGGGTGAGACCAGGAAGTGGGCCAGGGTACCTCATGCCCAATAGAGCCACTTTGATCCTACTGAGCCATCAGGGAAGGTCTGTGCTGGCTCAGTTGGGGAATCCCAGGAAGAAAGGTTTGCAGTATACCCACTGTGGTGTCAGACTCCTTCAAATCCCAGCACTCAGGAGGCAGAGGTAGGAGGATCACCAAGAGTTCGAGGCTACCCTGAGACTACAGAGTGAATTCCAGGTCAGCCTGGGCCAGAGTGAGACCCTACCTTGAAGAACCAAAAAAAAAAAAAAAAAAAAAAAAATCTTAAAGAAGTCAGTCTTGCTTATCTTTTTAAAAAAATTTTAAATTTTTTTTTAAAAAATATTTTTTGTTCATTATTTATTTATTTATTTGAGAGCGACAGACACAGAGAGAAATCAGATACAGAGAGAGAGAGAGAGGATGGGCGCGCCAGGGCTTCCAGCCACTGCAAACGAACTCCAGACATGTCACTCCCTTGTGCATCTGGCTAACGTGGGTCCCGGGGAACCGAGCCTCGAGTCAGGGTCCTTAGGCTTCACAGGCAAGTGCTTAACTGCTAAGCCATCTCTCCAGCCCACTCTTGCTCATCTTGGGTGAAGCATGGTACCAGTCGAAACAGGTAATGGGTCAACATTGGTATCATGGCTCTTTAAATTGTATTAAAAAATATATTTATTTACTTATTTACAAGCAGAGTGATAGAGAAGAGAGACAGACACAGAGAGAATGGGCATGCCAGGGCCTATAGCCACTGCAAACAAACTCCGGTCGTATGTGCCCCTTGTGCATCTGGCTTACGTGGGTCCTGGGGAATCGAACCTGGGTCCTTTGGTTTTGTAGGCAAACACCGTAACCACTAAACCATCTCTTTCCAGCCCATTGGTGTTGTTTGATTTTTGAGGTAGGGTTGCACTGTAGCTCAGGCTGACCTGGAATTCACTGTGTAGTCTTAGGGTGCCCTCAAACTCTCAGCGATCTTCTTATCTCTGTCTCCCGAGTGCTGGGATTAAGGGCGTGTGCCACCAAGCCTGGCTTTAAAAAGTTTTTTATTTTATTTTGTTATTTGAAAGAGAGAAAGAACGGGTACCAGAGCCTTTAGCCACTGCAAACGAACTCCAGACCCATGCCCCACCCTTGTGCATCTGGCTTACATGTGTACTGGGGAGTTGAACCTGGGTCCTTTGGCTTCCCAAGCAAGTGCTGCAACCACTAAGCCATCTCTCCAGCCCAGTATCATGGCTGCTTAGATGCTGAAGCAGCAGAGTCCTCTCAGATAAAGCAGCTGCTAGAGCATGCAGAACACAGGGGTGAGTCAGAGGAGGAAAGGGCTGGGTCAAGTCACTAACTGCGTTCTCTCTCTTTTTCCTTTCTCCCATTCTCTGCAGCTGGGCCCAGGTTCCCCACCAGGAGTGTGGGTCTGCAGCACCGACATGCTTTTGTCTGTTCCTCCAAACCCTGGTGAGTCTGAGATGGACTGGATGGCCTGGGACAACCTTCCCTTTCCACAGCCAAGGCTGGCTCTGCCCCTCTGGCCCACCCTGTCTCAGCTGCCTATTCAGAAAGGAGGCAAAGGCCAGTCCGGCAGCTGGCCTTACACTGCTGGGCCTCAGTCTTCTTGTCTATAGGATGAGTAGCCAGGTGTGGTGACTTACACCTGTAATCTCAGCACGTGGGAAGGTAAGGCAGGAAGATTGGAGTAATTTGAGCGATGGTTGACTTCTAGACTAGCCTGAGTTAGAGTGAGACCGTATTTCAAACCGGCTAAGAAGGCAACCTATAAATCCACATCCCAACAAAAAAGACCCCAAACCAAAATAAAACTAAGAATGGACATAACTGCCCTGCTGCTTCTTCCTATAGTGCTTTGTGGAAGATCTTAAGGGGACAAGGGATTGCCATCATCCCCAGAGAAATCTCCACTTGGCTTTGGAAATCATGTTTTCTGTTTAGAGCTGCCTGGATGCCCAGCCATGGACTCTTGCTTCCTCATGCCCAGATCTCCCTGCCTTTCCCCCCTGACTTTGCCATCCCATAGGGATCACCTGGGATGGCTTCCGGGGAGTCAGAGTAATCGCCCTTCCTGGGAGCCTGAGCTACGCTCTGAATCATGGTGTCTACCTCACTGACTCTCAGGTATTGCCCCCGGGGCATTTGAGCCAGCCTGGGACTGAGGTGGTTTTCCAGTCCTGTGTTTTGCAAAGTCTCTGTCCTGAATTTTCCTGTGTGGTCTTGAGACCGAGGAGTTTCCTCCTTAGCAATAGCTCAAGCTCATTAGTTTGTCAAAAATGCATCTTAGGAGCCAGGCGTGGTGGTACATATTTTTAGTCCCAGCACTTGGGAGGCAAAGGTAGGAGGTTTGCTGTGAGTTCAAGGCCAGCCTGAGACGACATAGTAAGTTCCAGGTCAGCTTGGGCTAGAGCGAGACCCTATCTCAAAAAAAAAAAATAATGCATTTTAAGGGTTGGAAAGATGGCTCAGTGGTTACAAGTGCTTTCTTGAAATGCCTGATGACCTGGGTTTGATTCCCTGGTACCCACATAAAACCAGATGCATAAAGAGGTGCATGTAACTGGAGTTTGCTTATATTGGCAGGAGGCCCTGGTACATCTATACTAACTCTTTGTCTCTCTCTCTCTCTCTCTCTCAAATAAAAATAAATAAATAAATAATGCATTTTGGAGCCAGGAATGGTGGCTCACACCTTTAATCTTACTGGTTGATGTAGGAGTTTGAGGCCAGCCTGGGCTATAGAGAGTTCCAGGTCAGTCTGGGTTAGAGTGAGACCCTGCCTCAAAAAAAAAAAAAAAAAGCATTTTGTGATCACTGCAGGTCATGTTCTATACTTGGGCTCAGGCTACAAGGGCAGTAAATTTATTTTATTTTTATTTACTTATTTGACAGAGAAAGAGGGAGAGAGTGAGAGCGTGAGAGAATGAGTGCGCCAAGGCCTTCAGCCACTGCAAATGAACTTCAGACATGTGTACCCCCTTGTGCAGTTGGCTAACGTGGGTCCTGGGGAATCAAACTTAGGTCCTCTGGTTTTGCAGGCAAATGCCTTAACTGCTAAGTCATCCTTCTAGCCCGAGGGCAGTAAATTTTTTGTGGGTAAAAATCTTGGTCGCTTGTGTCTCCATGAATACACTGGTACCTTCCAGATTTGTCTCAAGTTCTTCCTTGGAGCACACTTGCTAACATAGCTTTGCCCACCTTCTGAGTCCACTCTTGTTCCCTTCCCTAACTCTTTTTCCTTCCCTTTCACTCCACAGGGCCTTGTTTTGGATATTTACTACCAGGGCACTGAGGCAGAGATACAGCGGTGTCTCAGGACTGATGGGCGGGTGCCATTGGTATGGCTACTGGACTTGGTTTCAGGGTCTTTTGGGGGCCTTTTAGAACAGGGGAGGAAGGGCTTCTCTTCCTTTCTCAGGAAGAGCTTCACTTTTTCTCAAAGATGACTGCAGGGCAAGCTAAAACCAGAACCCGAGAAAGGTCTGGCTTTCAGGGGAGCAGATGAGTCAGAACCTGAGGAAGGGGTAGCCTTGGGGTTCAGGTTCTTGTCCTGACCAGAAAGCTACCAGATACAAGCAAGTCAGGAGTGTAGTGGGGAATAGGTGCAGACTTAGATTCAAAGGACATCTCGAGAATGAAGGCAAGGCTTGGGTATGCATCCCTTCAGGTCTCTGGGGTCGTCTTCTTCTCTGTGGAGACTGCTGAGCACCTCTTGGCCACCCATGCAAGCCCACCTCTGGATGCCTGCACCTACATGGGCTTGGATTCTGGAGCCCGGCCTGTCCAGGTGACTGAGGCCCCCTGGCTGGGGGTGAAACTTCAGCTCCTCAGAGCAGACATTTCTCCTTTCTGGGTTTGCATCTCTGTAGATGGGGCTGACTCAGCTCAGCCTGGGGAATGTGGGGCCCGGCCGCTGCCCTGCCAATAGCTAGGCTTTCCACCCTCACCTAGCTGTCTCTGTTTTTCGACATCCTGCTCTGCATGGCTCGGAATGTGAGCAGGGAGGACTTCCTGGCTGGGCGGCCCCCAGAGATGGGGCAAGTTGACAGCGACATAGCAGGTTACCTACGGGGTGCCCGGGTCCAGCTGTGGAAGGAACTTCGCAATCAGCCCCTCACCATGGGTGAGTATTGTGTCGTCCCTCTGGAGTGGGGTCTTGGAAGTTAAGATCCCTCAGAGGAGGCTGTCCCCTGCATCATGGGCCAGGTTCCCCAGCTCATGGACCATGGACAGGACAGTTACCCTGTCTCATTTGGAGCCCACCTGCTGAGACACCTCTCTTCCTGTCTTCCTCTCTACCAGTCTGGGCACTTGCTAGGTGTGGGGCTGGGACAGGTTGCATCGTCATAGCTGCTCTGCTAGAGGATGTGTCTACGGGCAGGAGGCCTGGTCTGGCAGTGGAGCTGCAGCAGGCACAGGATTGGGGTCAGTACTTGTGTCTTTACAGTGTACGTCCCTGATGGAAACTACCGCTACTTGGCCTCTTCTGCCAGTGAGTTCCTGCATAGCCTCACACTGCCTGGGGCCTCTAGGGCCCAGATTGTTCACTCCCAGGTGGAGGTAAGACCTGACTGACTTTCACAGGTGCCTGATGGATGGGTCAGGTGCAATGTGGGTTCCAGGAAAGGAAATATCCCATACTTAGAATGGGTTACTTGTGAGTTTAGGTGTTACCTGCATTTTCTTTTCTTTTCTTTTTTGTTTTGTTTTGTTTTTCAAGGTAGAGTCTCACTGTAGCCCAGGCTGACTTGGAATTCACTATGTAGTCTCAAGGTGGCCTCAAACTCTTGGCGATCCTCTTACCTCTGCCTCCTGAGTGCTGGGATTAAAGGCGTGCACCACCATACCCAGCTTCTTTTCCTTCTTCTTCTTCTTTTTTTTTGCATTTTATTATTTATTTAAGACAGGGTCTTATGTAGTCCAGGCTGGCCTCAGACTTGCAATGTAGCCAAGGATGACCTTAAACGTTTTAAAATCTTTCACCTACTGGGATCACAGGTGTGGACCACCATGCCTTGTTGTCTCCATTTTACACCTGAGGCACTGGAGGCTCAGAGAGGCTAGGCCACTTATCCAAGGTCACAGAGCTAGGGAGTGGCCAAGGCAGAAGCTAAGCTGCTTGGTGAGACAGGCACATGTGAAGCGATGGGCCTGGGTCAGTGCCATGGAGGAGAGGGTAGGGTAGCTGGGTACATGGGCTTGGGCCAGGGCACGTTTGGAAGTGTCTGTGGCATGGTGGGCTTTGATATTCCATATCCTGAGTCCTGGCCTCAAGAACTGGAGTAGTCCCTAGCTTCTGGCCCTCATGATTTTCCTCCCTGGCTTCACAGGAGCCACAGCTCCTGGAGGCTGGATCCTCGGTGGTCAGCTGCTTACTGGAGGGCCCCGTGCATGTGGGGCCAGGGAGCGTCCTGCAGCACTGCCACCTGCAGGTGAGACCTGATGGCATGGGGAGGGGAGACAAGGGCATCGGCACTCCTCATTTGCTTGGAGGGTCCCAAGTACCTGCCCACCCAAGATGCCTGCCTCTTTCCCTCCAGGGCCCTATTCACATTGGTGCTGGCTGCTTCTTGAGTGGCCTGAGCACAGCACAGTCTGAGGCGCTGCGTGGCCTGGAGCTTTGTGACCTTGTCCTGCAGGGACACCATCTACAGCTACATGGCTCCCTGGGTCATGCCTTCACCCTTGTTGGCCGTCAGGACAGCTGGAAAGTAGGCATCTACCTCACCTTCCTTCACCTCATTTTCAGACTTTTGGGTGCCCCTAGGGGATCTGGGTCTGCCTCACCACTGGGTTTTCTTTTCTTTTTATATTTTTTTGGAGGTGGGTCTTGCTCTAGCCCAGGCTGACCTGGAATTCACTATGGAGTCTCAGAGTGGCTTTAAACTCACTGCTATTCTCCTGTCTCAGCCTCTGAGTGCTGGGTTTAAAAGGCATACACCGGGCTAGAGAGATGGCTTAGCAGTTAAGTGCTTGTCTGCCAAGCCTAAGAACCCCAGTTCGAGGCTCGATTCCCCAGGACCCACGTTAGCCAGATGCACAAGAGGTACATGAGTCTAGAGTTCCTTTGCAGTGGCTGGAGGCCCTGGTGTGCCCATTCTCTCTCTATCTGCCTCTTTCTCTCTCTGTGACTCTCAAATAAATAAATAAAAGCAAAAAAAAAAAATTAAAAAAAAAAAAGGCATACACTACCAAGGCTGGCTACCACTGAGTTTTCTGAGCATAGGTTTGAAGGATGGGCTGTAGAGGGGAGGGTGTGGCCAGGAGTCTCAATGGGCCTTTGCTTCTTACCTCTCATCTCTTCATCTGGGCTAAGTGATTTTTTTTTCTTTTTCGAGGTAGGGTCTCACTTTAGCTCAGGCTGACCTGGAATTCACTATGCAGTCTCAGGGTGGCCTCGAACTCATGGTGATACTCCTACCTCTGCCTCCTGAGTGCTGGGATTAAAAGCATGTGCCACTACGCCCAGTGGGCTGAGTGACTTTTTTAAAAAAAATTATTTTTATTATTTACTTGAGAGTGACAGACACAGAGAAAAAGAGGGAGGGAGGGAGGGAGGGAGGGAATGGGGGGGGGAGAGAGAGAGAGAGAGAGAGAGAATAGGTATGCCAGGGCTTCCAACCACTGCAAATGAACTCCAGATGTGTATGCCCCCTTGTGCATCTGGCTAACGTGGGTCCTGGGGAATTGAGCCTCGAACTGGGGTCCTTAGGCTTCACAGGCAAGCCCTTAACTGCTAAGCCATCTCTCCAGCCCAGGCTGAGTGATTTTTATCACCACATTTCGGGCTGGAGACTGTTTAGACAGGGAGATATCCTATCTTAGGTGTCAGAGCCAGTGATATAGTGACAATAATGCCTAGAACCTAGGATTCTGCTCTGCATCTCAGGGTGTTAAAGTGGTTTATGAGTGCTGAAGAGATGGCTTAGCAGTTAAGGTGCTTGCCTATGAAGCCCAACCATCCAGGCTCAATTTCCCCAGAACCTAAGTAAAGCCAGATACACAAAGTGGCACATGCATCTGGAGTTTGTTTGCAGTGGCTAGAGACCCTGGTGCACCCATTTTCTCTCTTTGTCTCTTTCTGGGTCTGCAAATAAATAAATAAAATATTTTTTTTAAAGGTGGTTTAAGAGTGTTCTACTGTGTGCTTGTCTCTGTTCGTTTCTGTTGGAACAGCTGTTCTCCCACCCTCTAGCCTCCTGTCCCCAGTCTCTTCCCCACAGCCCTGCAACCCTGAGTACTTCCTTCTCTTTCCTCAGAGACAGGGAACAGGCACATACCTCAACATGTCCTGGAGTGAATTCTTCAAGAAGACAGGCATTCGGTAAGTATACCCAGTGGGCCTAGGCAGTTAGCATGACCTCTTCTTTGGGGCTTACCACTTACCCTGCCCCAGAATTGAGCCTGAGGTAGTTTGGAATATCTAGATTCTCCAGCACTTTCCCCCTAAGCAGCTCCAAATAATTGTCTGTGCTATGTTCACACTGGGATTATTTATTTATTTTATTGACAACTTCCATAATTGTAGACAATAACCTATGGCAATTCCCTCCCTCTCCCCTTTGCAACTCTACTCTCCATCATACCCCTTCTCAATCAGTCTCTCTTTTATTTTGATGCCATCTTTTCCTCCTGTTATGATGGTCTTGTGTAGGTAGTGTCAGGCATTCATACTAGGATTTTTTTCCAGTGGCCTGAGCAAGAGGGAAAAGCAGCATGGCCTCCCTCTCTGCGCTTGTGTTGCCCATGGAGGAGTGTCCTTTGCCCACAGGTTGACAGGCAGTTCAAGGCTTGGGGAGGGGGCAGGTCCCTTGGTTTCCTTCCCCCTAATGCACCTCTCTGCACTTCAGAGACTGGGATCTATGGGATCCAGACACGCCTTCTTCAGAGCAATGCCTTCTCAATGCCCGCCTCTTTCCTGTGCTCCATCCCTTGAGGGCTCTGGGGCCCCGGGACATGTTGTGGATGCTGCACCCTCAGAAAGATGGGGGTGAGGCCCTGCGGGTCTGGAGAGCCTCCTGGCGCCTATCCTGGGAGCAGCTGCAGCCTTGCCTGGACCGGACAGCCACACTGGATGCCCGTCGGGACCTGTTTTACCACCAGGCCCTAAAAAAGGCACAGCATGTGCTGGAGGCCCGTCAGGACTTATGTCTGCGCCCACTGATTTGGACTGCTGTCCGAGAGGGCCATCCTGGGCCCCTGCTGGCCATGCTGGACAGAGGTGAGTGTGCTGGGCATTTGTGCTAGGGATCTCCTGCCTTGCTGGCCCTCGACTGAAAGGAAGCACTAGGGAGCCATGTAGCTTAGTTCTGAGCTAGAGGAGACACTGGGATTTTGGCTTTGGGAAGCTTAATTCTGTTAGCAGGGCTTTGGGTGGGATGTTGTGTCTTGTCTGCTGAGCTTCTGCATCCTTGCAGTAACCAGAAGCCTGTGTGTTCTGAACTGAGTGTCAGGATGGGGCCCTGCTGCATATGGAGAGCTCTCCACACTACAGAAGGACCACATTGCCTGGGGACTGAGAGCCTCAGCCTCAAAGGCAGTAGTACCTCAGTGGCCTTGCAGAACATTGGGACTGGAACATTTCCCTGTTTGTCACTCACCTGTAGCCACACAGCTAGTTGAGACCAAGACTTTATGGTTTGACCCCTAAGCCTGAGCTCTTAAACCGCTTGAGTTTCTTGGGCAAGAGTGGAGGGCATGTTTGATCTGGGGCTGGCAGGATAAGAACTCTGCTGGCTAGAGAGAGGGATGTTCATGGGCACAGACACATCTTGGGCAAAAGATGGGTAAGAAGTCTCGAGTGCTCAGGGACCACTGAGAGGTCGTTGGGGCAGAAGGTGTTGCAGGCTGGCAGCTTCCTCTTCTGCCTCTAACTCCTGATCCCTCAGTTGCAGCTGAGGCAGGAGACCCTGGCATTGCAGCCCGGGCTCTAGCCTGTGTGGCAGATGTGCTGGGCTGCATGGCAGAAGGCCAGGGAGGCTTGCGTAGTGGGCCAGCTGCCAACCCCGAGTGGATGCGGCCCTTCTCATTCTTGGAGTGTGGAGACCTGGTTGGGGGCGTGGAGGCACTTGCCCAGGAGAGGGACAAATGGCTGAGTAGGTGAGTGCTGATTCAATGACAGAGATCTTTGAGAGCCATCTGGGGAAGCATCTGCTAATGGTGGAAGCCCAGAGAGGTTGAGCACCCTTGGGTCACCCAGGGCATTTGTTGTACTCACTAGGCAACCTGCTCCCCCACTACCCCCAAGCTTGGACTCCATGCTGCCATCTCCCTTCCCTCCTGTTAGGCCAGCCTTGCTGGTGCGAGCTGCCCGCCACTATGAGGGGGCTGGGCAGATCCTGATCCGCCAAGCTGTTATGACAGCTCAGCACTTTGTCTCCACGGAGCCAGTGGAGCTGCCAGCACCAAGGCAGTGGGTGGTGGCTGAGTGCCCAGCCCGTGTGGATTTCTCTGGTGAGCCCCCTGTGGGAGTGAATGTATGGGTAACTTCCCCAGGGCTGGGTTGGTAGCTCTGTGACCAACTTGGTGAACTGCCACAGGGGGCTGGAGTGACACACCACCCATTGCCTATGAGTTTGGTGGGGCAGTGCTGGGCCTGGCTGTACAAGTGGATGGACGCCGGCCCATCGGGGCCAAGGCACGCCGCATTCTGGAGCCTGAGCTACGACTGGCGGTGGGGCCTCTGCAGGATGAGATGACCATGAAGATAGTGTGCCAGAGCCTGGATGACCTGCAGGATTACTGCCAGCCTCATGCCCCAGGTCAGGGCACCCTAGGACATCTGCAAGTGGGGATAGCATGTTCAGCTAGCTGGCATGGGGTCAGAATGTGGAAATCTGTTCACAGACGACTGTAAGTTATAGGGGCCTGACCTGAGGCCTAGACAGTTTGGTTGAAGAGCCCTGGAAGAATGGAAATGGTTGGAAGTCACCTTGCCTGGGCATTTACAGGCACAGGAGAGAAATGACACAATTATCTATTTTAGAGAGCCTAGATGTCCTTCTGTGGCTTGAGGATATGGCTTGTCTTTTTTTTTTTTTAAATTTATTTTAGAGAGGGAATGAGAGAATGGATGCTTTAGGGTGTCTAGCTATTGTGAATGAACTCCAGACACATGTGCCACCTTGTGCATCTGGCTTTATGTGGGTCCTGGGGAATCGAATCCAGGTCCTTAGGCTTTGCAGGCAAGTGCCTTAAGTGCTGAGCCATCTCTCCAGCCTGCTGCTGGGCTTTTGCTCTACCAGGACCCCATCCTGGGCTGGAACACTGCAGAGAAGGTGGCCTGAGTGGTGGTGTAGGAGACCATATTCCTTGTTTTGCACCCATCCTTCCTCAGGGGCTCTGTTGAAGGCAGCCTTTATCTGTGCGGGGATCGTGCACGTCCACTCAGAGGTCCCTCTGCGTGAACAACTGCTACACACCTTTAGAGGTGGCTTTGAGCTTCACACTTGGTCAGAGCTGCCCCACGGTTCTGGTCTTGGTGAGTAGGCCCTGGACCTTTGCTGTCCACTTCCTCTGTTGCAGCTCTTCCACCTCACTTAAAATCCTTGTCCCTGGCTTCTGTGCAGCAGAAAGGGAATGAGGTGGCTCTGGGCTGGAGAGAGGTGGTTCGTGCCCAGTGACCTCCTCCATGCACTGCAGGCACCAGCAGCATCCTGGCAGGTGCTGCCCTGGCTGCTCTACAGCGAGCTGCAGGCCGGAAAGTGGGCACAGAGGCCCTGATCCACGCAGTACTGCACCTGGAGCAGGTACTCACCACAGGTATGCCATGGCCCAGGGATGATGGGGGGGGGTGTAGCACTTTCTCAAAGACCATGGGGTGCCCCTAGATTTGTCAATTGCCATATAACTGTTGCTTCTTAAAACAGAGTTTCCTTATCACTGGATTCCTGGTGGTTTTCAACTTAAAATGCTCTATCTTGAAGGCACTAATATCTTGTGAGTACCTACTTAGGGCCAGAAGCTATTGTACCTTTCTTGTGCTGTTGGGTACCTGTTGGTACCAGGTGGTAGTCCTCATGACTCTGCCCCCTCCAGGCTGTCCTTGAGAGCCTGTGGGGCCGAGCTGGATTTAGAGTGGAAAATGAACCCTCAGTCTGCCTTCTCGGTAACTTGTCTCTCTTGGGCTCAGGATATTTGTATGTCCACTGTAATGGGACAGTGAGGGCCCAGTCAAGGCTATGTATGATCTGATGAGATGTTCCTGGCACCAAGTTTCTTTCCTCCTGGCCATTGTGGTACTTTATAAACTAAGCACAATATAGAGCATCAAGCATTTTGTTCTAAGTCCCTAGAGTCTACTGTTCACCCAACTTTCATCTCCAGCATGACTTAAGGAAACTGCCCTCCTTCCATTGAAATGACTCATATCCCATAATAGTAGCCATTAGCACAGAATTGGATGGGGAAGGCCTTTTCAGTTTCCTTTAGCGGTATGGTCTTCTTCATTTGGTCAGCTGAGAGGTATTTATTGATCATTTATCTACTGAAGTGGGGCTTAGGGATAAAATGAGCAAAAACATGTTATCACCCTCAAAACTCAGGATGTACAGGAGATAGACTTTAACAAGTAACTACTCAAGTGAATGCAGCATTTCAAACTCCACTGAGTGCTCTGAAGGGGAGGAGTAAGTTCTTGACCTTTCCTCCCTCTATTCTACCATGATATTTTGACTAAGATTACAGATGCTTCTGCCATTTGCATTCTATACCGTATGTCCTTGGCATCTCTTAAATACAGAGGGCATATCCCCAGAGCAGCTTGTTTTGTCAGTTATTTACTTGCAATGCTAAGGCTCAAATACAGTTAAGGCCTGGAGCTTATTCTTATCATAAACACAATGCAGGTAGACTGGACTGGTGGATCACAGGGAAGCTGTCTTCCCTCTAGCTGTAAATCTTCTAGGAGTAAAGGATTTGTACTACTGAGCTATGGCCCTAGACTCCTTTTTATTTATTTGCAAGCACACAGATACAAGGGAGACAGAGAGAGCCAGGTGTGCTGGTGCACGCCTTTAAGCCCAGGCCACCCTGAGACTACATAGTGAATTCCAGGTCAGCCTGAGCCAGAGTGAGACCCTACCTTAAAAAACAAAGAGAGAGAGAGACAGAGACAGAGAGAATGAGCACAGAACCTCCAGGCCCTGCAAATGGACTCCAGATGCATGCTCTACTTTGTGCATCTTGCTTTATGTGGGTTCTGGGAAATCAAACCCAGACCATAAGGCTTTGCAAGCAAGTGCCTCAACCACTGAACCATCTCTTCAGCCCCTAGACTTTTTAAAAAATTTGAGGCAGGCAGCTAGAGAGAAAAAGCGAGGGAGGGAGGGAGAGAGAATGGGCACACCAGGGCCTCTAGCCACTGCAAACAAACTCCAGATGCATGCGCTATCTTGTCATTCTGTTTTACCTGGGTCCTGGGGAATTGAACCTGGGACTTGGGTCCTTGGCTTTGCAGACAAGCACCTTAACTGCTAAGCCATCTCTCCAGCCCCCTAGACATTTTTTTTTGAGGTAGGGTCTCACTCTGGCCCAGGGCCAGATCAGGATGGCCTCAAATTCATGGGGTCCTACTTCTGTCTTCTGAGTGCTGGGATTAAAGGCATGTGCCACCATGCCCAGCTTAAAAAAATATTTTTATTTATTTACAGAGAGAGAGAGATAAAGAATGGGTGCACTGGGGCCTTCAGCCAGTGCAAATGAACTCCAAATGCATGCACCACTGTGCGCATCTGGCTTTATGTGGGTACTGGGGAATTAAACCCAGGCCAGCAGCTTTGCAGGGAATTGTCTTTAACTGCTGAGCCATCTTCTGAGCCCTATTTTTTTTTTTTTTTTTTGAGGTAGGGTCTCATTCTAGCCCAGGCTGACCTGGAATTCACCAAGGAGTCTCAGGGTGGCCTTGAACTCACTGCGATCCTCCTACCTCTGCCTCCCGAGTGCTGGGATTAAAGGCGTGCACCACCACGCCCGGCTCCGAGCCCTGTTTTATATTTTTTTGAGATAGAATATAGAATATCACACTGTTGTCCAAGTTAGCCTGAAACTCACTAGGTAGCCCAGGTTGATTGATGCAAACCTCAAACTTGCATCAGTTCTCCTGCTGCAGCCTCCTGAGTGTGGACCACCATGCTCAGCTATTTCACTTTTCTGTAGCTGCAGGTGAAGAGGCTCATCTTCCATTATTTTTGATATTTCTTTTCGAGGTAGGGTTTCACTTTAGCCCAGGCTGACCTGAATTCACTTGGTGGCCTCAACCTCACTGCAATCCTCCTACCTCTGCCTCCAAACGCTGGGATTAAGGGCACGTATCACCATGCAGGGCCCCCTATCTTTCATTGTTAAAGGAAGATGTGTAGTTCTCTTTCACGCTAGTTGAGAGATGAAGAGTTATATTTATTTATTTTGAGGCTGGGTTTCACTCTAGGCTGGCTTAGAACAGACTGATCCTACCTCAGTTTCCCACATTTTAGGATCAAAGGCATGAGCCATCAGGCCTAGGCTGAGCTGATTTAAAAGTTTTATACATTAGCCAGGCATGGGCACATGCCTTTAATCCCAGCACTCGGGAGGCAGAGGTAGGAGGATCGCTGTAAGTTCGAGGCCACCCTGACACTACATAGTGAATTCCAGGTCAGCCTGGGCTAGAATGAAACCTTACCTTGAAAAAAACAAACAAACAAAAAACTTATTTGCTGTGTGTGGGTAGAGGACAATCTTGAGGATATGTACTCTTCTTCCTCCCTCCTTGAGACTGGGTGTCTTGCCATTGCAAATGAATGCCAGATTAGCTGGTCTGTGTGGTTTAGATTCCCCTGCCTCCACCTCCCATTGCTCCACTTTGTGTCATGCTGTATGAGGGTGCTTAAACCTGGCTTAGCAGGCATTGCAAGCCAGTGCCCGTAACTGCTATCTTCCCATACCCAGAGAAGCTTATTTATTTTTTGTTTTTCAAGGTAGAGTTGACCTGGAATTCACTATGTAGTATCGGGGTGGCCTTGAACTCAGAGCAATCCTCATACCTCAGCCTCCCAAGTGCTGGGATTAAAGGCATACACTACCACACCATTTTTCTTTTCTTTTTTTTAATATTAATTTTTATTTATTTATTTGAGAGAGATATACAGAAATAGGCAGGCAGAGAGAGGGAGAGAGAGAGAGAGAGAATGGGTACCCTAGGGCCTCCAGCCTCTGCAAATGAATTCCAGATGCATGTGCCCCCTTGTGCATCTTGCTTATGTGGGTCCTGGAGAGTCGAACCTGGGTCCTTTGGCTTTCCAGGCAAGTGCCAAAACTGCTAAGCCATCTCTCCAGCCCAAGCTTATTTTTTAAAACACAAGATTGGTGTGTTGGTACATGCACTATGAAGGTTGAGGTAGGAGGATCAGGCCATCCTGAGACTACATAGTGAATTCCAGGTCAGCCTGGGCTACAGTGAGACCCTACCTCAAAAATATCAGCCGGGCGTGGTAGTATATGCCTCTAATCCCAGCACTTGGGAGGCAGAGGCAGGTGGATCACCATGAGTTTGAGGCCACCCTGAGACTATATAATGAATTCCAGGTCAGCCTGAGCTAGAGTGAAACTCTACCTCGAAAACAACAAAAACAAAGTTTAGGGAACTGGCAGACTACAGGGGAGTTCTATTTCTCTGGCTGTAAATCCCATAGTTACAATTTTCTTTTGATGTGGTTTATCCCAATTCCAAATTAGGTCTTTACTAAAAATTGTACTTTGTGAACCCTAAGCTTAGGTCCACACTATAGCCCCTCTCCCTTACTGAGATTGGTCTGCTGTCAGAAGCTACATAGTTCACTGGTCTCAGCTAGTGATAAGACAAGCTGTCTTCATTTTGGCTTGGCCAGGGTTGCAGGGTTGTGAGCCTAGGCCGGGAGGGTGGAGTTGATCCAGGTAGGCTCCAACAGTTATAGGACTCTGTGGTCTTAGGAGGTGGCTGGCAGGACCAAGTGAGTGGCCTAATGCCTGGCATCAAGGTGGGGCGCTCTCGGGCCCAGCTGCCCCTGAAGGTAGAGGTGGAAGAGATCACTGTGCCTGAGGACTTTGTTCAGAAGCTCAATGACCATCTGCTTTTGGTGTACACTGGCAAGACTCGCCTGGCCAGGAATCTGCTGCAGGTGAGCTTGGCTCCAGAATGAGGAAGGAGGCAGTTGCTCAGTTAGGCCTGATCCTCATTGTATCTCCCCTGCCCCACCTACAGGATGTGCTAAGGAACTGGTATGCCAGGCTGCCAGCTGTGGTACAGAATGCCCACAGCCTGGTGCGACAAACTGAGGAATGTGCTGAAGCCTTCCGCCAAGGTGAGGTGCTTGCCCAGACCAAGTGACAAGTCACTTGGGTATCTGAGAAGCCAGGAGTTTTTGCAGGCTTGGCACAGGCTACAAATATTGGGCCCTTGTCTTCTTCAGGGTGGAAGCTATTCCTTAGGGAAAACTTACATGGGAGAGGTTCATTAGCTCCACCTGCTGGTAAGCAGATGGGTAAAGAAGCTCTACCCAGGTTTGCAGGGACAGAGAACCCACTTGAGCCCAGGCTGACCTGGAATTCACTCTGTAGTCTTAGGGTGGCCTCGAACTCAAGGTGATCCTCCTAATTCTGCCTCCCGAGTGCTGGGATTAAAGGTGTACTTCCGACCCTGCTTCTAGCCAGCACTGAACCTGGGTTGGTTAATCCTGATATTTGTGAAACACTGCCATTTGCCTTCTACAAATGGGTATTGCCTATCTTGGCAAAGACACACCATCCCCTCTGTTATGACTCCAGGAAGCCTGCCTCTGCTGGGCCAGTACTTGACTTCATATTGGGAGCAGAAGAAGCTCATGGCTCCAGGCTGTGAGCCCTTGGCTGTGCAGCGAATGATGGATGTCTTGGCTCCCTATGTGCATGGCCAGAGCCTTGCAGGGGCAGGTGGTGGAGGCTTTCTCTATCTCTTGACCAAGGAGCCACGGCAAAAGGAGGCTCTGGAGGCTGTGCTGGCCAAGGCTGAGGTACTTGGTGGTGTCCGAGTTTATAGGGGTGGGTGAAATACTGTGGCCTGCTAACTCATTGGGATGCATGTGCATGTCCTGGTTCTGCCCCATTTTATTCTCCAGAAGGTCTGAAAGTTACCCAGAGTCCTATAAACACTGTCTGTCTTATCCAGGGCCTTGGCAACTACAGTGTTCACCTGGTGGAAGTGGACACTCAGGGACTGAGTCTGCAGCTTCTGGGAAGTGAGCTCTCCACTTGACACCCATCCTCTCCAAAATGGGCAACACCTACTGTGCTTCCCTTAGGTCTTCTCCACCAGTTGCTTTCAGCCTGCTGCAACTCCTTACCCATCTCAGTGAGGCAGTATGTGGGGACAAAACTGTACCTCATGGTTAGTAGCAGCTGAGACTTTGCTTCTGTTCCATCTGGACTGAGGAAGACCCTAAACTCACTGACCCATGTGGTCTTCACAAACCCTATACCCTGGGGTAGGCCTACCAAAGCCCTGGAAAGGGATAATAACCAGCGTTTTCAGATGGCTGAGGGTCCCTTGGTAAGGTCAATCTAGAGATGCCCTTTGAAACACCATGGTCAACTTGCTCCTCAGTCCCCTTGGCAGAGTACAGGGAGGATGGGGTTCCTTTTTCAGGTCTAGCAGTGAGCCAGTGCAATCTTGCATTAAGTCCCTGCCAACTCAGACCTTCTCCAGCAACACCACAGACAGTGCCAGGTGACCCTGTGGGCAATCAGTTCACAAGGCTGATATTCTTGGAATAAAAAATTCACTCCACCCTTGGAAAGCTTTTCCTTGTTCTTGCTGGGAGCAATTCTGGTACTGACAGACCAAGTGGGTAAAATTCAGGAATGAGTGATGGCTTTTGGTGTCACATGATGCTCTAGGCATATATGTATGTATGTATGTATATATATGTATATACATATATGTGTATATATATGTATATACATATATATGTGTATGTGTGTATACATATATATATGTGTGTGTATATATATGTATACACATTTTTTTTCGAGGTAGGGTCTCACTCTAGCTCAGTCTGACCTGGAATTCACTATGGAGTCTCAGGATGGCCTTGAACTTATGTCCATACCTCCTACCTCTGCCTCCCGAGTGCTAGAATTAAAAGCGTGCGCCACCACACCTGGCTTTTTTTTTTTTTTTAATTTTTATTATTTATTTATTTATTTATTTGAGAGCGACAGACACAGAGAGAAAGAAAGATAGAGGGAGATTTGTTTGTTTTTTTGAGGTAGGGTCTCACTCTAGCTCAGGCTGACCTGGAACTCAGCGATCCTCCTACTCCTGCCTCATAAGTGCTGAGATTAAAGATGTGCACCACCATGCCTGGCTTTTAGACATTTTTTAAATGTGTGTGCATGTGCGTGTGTGTACATGTGTGGAGGACAATCTCAGGTGTCCTCTTACCTTTTTTTGGATTGCTCAAGCAGGCTAGACTGGCTAGCCAATGAGCAGTCTGCTTGTCTCCAACTCTCCAGCACTGGGATTATAAGCATGCACCACTATGACTGGCTTTTTTTATTTTATATTTTTATTTCTGGCTTTTGGTGTTTCAAGGTAGGATCTCACTCTGGCCCAGGCTGACCTGGAAGTCACTATGTAGTCTCAGGGTGGCCTCGAACTCACAGCGATCCTCCTACCTCTGCCTCCTGAGTGCTGGGATTAAAGGCGTGCGCTACCACGCCTGACTCATGACTGGCTTTTTAAGTGGGTTCCAGGGAGTCAGTTCAAGTTCTCATACTTGGAGACAAGCACTTACTTTACTGATCTCTCTCCAGCCCTGGCCTTAGATGTTTAACTGCATGTCCTACCCAAGCAGCCAACTCTCCCTAGAACTAGCATGCTCGTGTCTCTCCAAGCATTGTCTTTATTCTGATGTTTACAAATAAGTGTCAGACCTCGTCCCCAGACGTCCCCAAGCTCTCTAAGGCTGACATGGGCAGCATGTTTTCTGTAGTGCGTGAGGGGGAGAGAACGACCACCCATCCATGTGAAAGGCTGGCCAGGCCACATGCTGCCTACTTTATCTCCCACCTCTCTCAGTTGGGAAAGGCTGTCCTAAGGTGCTCCCAAGCCAGCTCTGCTTCTGAGTAGAACACGGTGGTAAGGCCAGGCCTTGCCTTCTGGTGTTAGTGGTGGTACAGTCTGGGTTATCAGTACACCTGAGCCAAACAGCTTTGTGTAGCTCTTTGGTGGTAGCTACTCAGGAAATAAAGCCTGGTGGGCCACATGGGCTCACCATGGGTGCTATAGGCGCAGCCGCTTGATGTCCTCATTGCGGAAGTCAATGCGCAGAGCCAGGACCTGGCGTACTTCAGCAGGAGTGAGGCGCCATGTCAAAGGGCCAGAGTTGGCTCCCCAGTAATCTAGGATTTCAGTCACCTGTAGGGAAGAAGAGAAACCAGTTAGCAGGACTGAGGCTATCCTGAGGGAAGCCCTGGATTCCGCCAAGGCAAAGCAGGGACACCTGGGAAGACAAGGTAAACTCCCAGGGCTGGACTGCTAGGAGACGAGGGAATGGCAGGGTTCCAGAGTCTGTTCTTGTCTCTTTTCAGTCACTTTCCCAGCTAGGTTGAGGGACCCCCACATACCCGCTCCAGATTGAGGACTGTGGCCATCTGAGAGAGACGGGCAAACTTGTCTCGAATGGTCCAGGTTGTCACCGTGGTAAGATAAGCAATGAGTGACCTCAGTTCCTTGTCAAACTGCAGACCACCCAACTGTAGAACACAAGCATCTGTTTAATGTCTGGTCCTGTGGCCAAGCAGAACAGAACTAGAAGGCCAAGGGGATTATAATCAAGGTACATTATATATATGGAGGTTGTTAAAAAAAAAAAAGTGGGCTGGAGAGATGGCTTAGTGTGGTTAAGGTGCTTGCCTCCAAAGCCACAGGACCCAGGTTCAAGTCCATAGAACCTCCGTAAAGCCAGATGCACAAGGTGGCACATGAATCTGGAGTTCATTTGCAGTGGCTAGAGGCCCTGGTGTGCCCATTCTCTCTCTGTGTCCTTTCTCAAATAAATATTTTAAAAAGTAAAAAAAAAAATAAAAAAATGCTAGGCATGGTGGTGCGCATCTTCAATCCCAGCACTCAGGAGGCAGAGGTAGGATGATCGCTGAGTTTGAGTATGAGGCTTCCCTGAGACTACATAGTGAATTTCAGATCAGCTTGGACTACAGTGAAACTCTACCTCAAAAAACAAAAACAAACAAACAAACAAAAGACCTGGGGAGATGGCTGAGCAGTTAAAGATGCTTGCTTGTAAAGCCCACTGGCCTGGGTTTGATTTTCTAGCACCCACATTAAGTCGGATGCAAAAGTGGTACATGCATGTACTCCCATATACGTATATTTGCATACATACAAATAAAAATTTATTCTTATTTTAAAAAGTACTTATTTTGAGAGAGAGGGGTGGGGCTGATAGACAGAATGGGCATACCAGGGTGTCTAGCCACTGCAAATGAACTCCAGATGCATGCACCACTTTTTGCATCTTACTTTATGTGGGTACTGGGGAACTGAACCTGGGTCATTAGGCCTTGCAGGCAAATGCCTTTACTGCTGAGCCATCTCTCCAGTCCCCAATTTTTTTTTTTTTTTTTTTTGAGGTAGACTCTCATTCTGGTCCAGGCTGACCTGGAATTCACTATGGAGTCTCAGGGTGGCCTTGAACTCTTGGCGATCCTCCTACCTCTGCCTCCCAAGTGCTGGGATTAAAGGTGTGTGCCACCATGCCCGGCTCTAAATATATATATATATTTTGTGGGGGCTTATCAAGGTAGGGTCTTACTCTAGCCCAGGCTGACCTGGAATTCACTATGTAGTCTCAGGGTGGCCTTGAACTCATGGAGATCCTTCTACCTCTGCCTACCAAGTGATGGGATTAAAGGCATGCACCATCATGCCTGGTTCAAATAATTTGTTTTTAAAGTTTTTTTTTTAAAAGAACTGGGAGGCAAAGCAAGCTGGGTTTCAGTATATCTGTGGCTCTAGCCTGTTAGTACCTCAGAAGACAGAGCAGAACTGGGTCCAGATATACAGTTTGCAGAGGGGACATAAGTAAGTCCTGTGGTGGTTATGACTTGCCCTCAGAGATCTAAGGGCTCAGTTTCCCTTTGACCTTACCCGGTTGAAGGTGGATTTCAGCACTACTTTCTCCAACTCAACAGCAACAAGGCTGGTCATGAGGCCTGTCAGGCTGTCATAGATGACTGGGGACAGGCTGGCCTGCACAGAAAGTTGGTATCAACTGAAGTTCCATTTAGCCCCTATGTCTCTACACTGGAGTCTTCAGGGAGAGGGGACAGTTACAACGGGGGCAATGTTTCCATTGGCTGGGATTCAATAGGGCTTTTTTTCCCCCCCTGAAGTTTTGGAGACAAAGTCTCATGTAAACCCAGGCTAGTCTTGAACCCCTGATCCTCCTGCCTCACCTCCTAAGTGTGGGGATTCCAACTGTGTGCCATAGTACCTGGTTCCATTTGCTGCTGAGAACTGAACCCAGGGCCTCATGCATACAAAGCAAACACTCTGAGTTACATCTCTATTTCTTTGGAGTCTATAGGGGTGGGCAGAATGGGTAATTTCATAAAATCCCTCAGCTTACCTTGAATTCTGCCATTTGCTGCTCCAGGTTGAGGATGAATTGCTGTACCCAAGGGTCATTGGCCTCATAGTCATTGAATTCTTCCTATTGTCAGGAAGCAAGCAGGGGTTGACATAGACTTTTTTCTAAGAAATAGAATTTACCCTCATCCCACCTTTACCCCTTTCATCATCTGATATAAGAGGTCCTTCCTCCCTGTACCTTCTGACTCCTCTTGTTTTTAAAAGCCAGCTTGAATGAGCTCATGACTGTAATTCCAGTATTTAGGAGAATGACCCAGGAGGACTGCTTTAAATTTGTAGCCAGCCTGGTCTACATAGTGAGTTCCAGTCTAGACTATGCTACACAGATGACATGAGATGGTATCTGAAAAAACAGAAGAACAGTTCCCCCCTCCAAAACAACAACCATAAAAGCCATTTGAACCCCTTCTGCAAAAAAACCCCAACAACCAGAAAAATAGCTTGAGTCCTCAGGCTGGCAGAAACTGCTGCTTCATCTTGTGTCTAGCCAACAAAAAGCTCTGGGCTCCAGCAATGACCCACATGCTGGTGGCAAGGTACCTGGCCCAAACTGGCTAATGTTCTATAGGAGTGAAATCACAAAGCTGGGGAAAGAACGCTCCTGAGTCTATGATAGGCAAGGCAAACTAAGCCTCAGCATAAGGGGGATGAGTCAGGTAAGAAACTCCTTTAACACAATTCTGAACCCTTCTGACTAAACACAAGCTGTTTTCTGGATCTTTGATGAAGATGGAGGTGGGGAGTGAGGGACAAGCCTGGGCTTGATGGCGCTGTAGTCAGACTGACCTCCTCAATGTTGTGGGAGACAGAGAGAAAGGTGTTGATCCAAGGCTGCACCTGCGGCTTGACTGCTGTGCTGTTGAGCTCTGCCAGCCCTTCCTATGCCAATAAAGGACACAGACACATCAGACACATAACCCACCCTGTTCCCTTTTCCTCATTCGCCCCTCCCTTAACTAAAGGGTACTTTTGCAACTGAGGTTCTCAGCAGACCTAGTGGGAAGCATTGCAGAGGTCATGCTAATAAAAGAAGCCAGGGATAGCCTGTCCTTTCCGGATCTGTGTATATTCAGGTCCGGAGATAGAACCTTAAGGTCGTACTAGCAAAATCTCAAAAGGTGATTTCAGGGACTAGAGAGTGACTTAGCAGGTAAGGTGCTTGCCTACAAAGGCAAAGGACCCAAGTTCAATTCCCTAGTACCCACGTAAAGCCAGATATACAATGTACATGCGTCTGGTGTTTGTTTGCAGCAGCCAGAGGCCACAGTGCATCCATCCATTTTCTCTCTCTAACTGCCTCTTCTGTCTTAAATAAATAAATAAAAATAATGTATTTTTTAAAAAGATGATTTAAAAAATACATTTTATGTATTTAGGTACTCCATACTTTATTTTTTATTTTTATTTTATGGCAAGGTCTCACCCTAGGCCAGGCTGACCTGAAACTCACGTGGTAGTCCAGGCTGCTCTCAAGCTCATGGCAATCCTCCTATCTCAGCCTTCCAAGGGTTGCTATTTTAGGTGGGAGCCATCACATGAGGCTTTAAAAAGTGATTTACTAATGCCTGGTGCTGGGCAACACCTGTGGTCAAGTAATGGTTGAACCATATAGTTCGTTTCCTTAGATCATTTTTCTGAGAACCCTTGTCATTCTGGGGCCAATTGAAGATTCTAGAAGGACCAACACTGGTTTGTTGATGTGACAACTATGCTACTGAAAAACCAGTGGGACCTTTAGTCCCAAGGGATTTGCTTTCCTTCAGTGTCTTGCAGGCTACTCCCTCATCTTCCCTGTCTGTTTCCTTGCACACATGGTAAGCTGTGGTAACAGTCTTCTCAGAGCAGCATCCAGGTGCAGGATCCAGGCAGCAGCTGAACCTTAGGCTTACCTGCAAAAGGTCCCGGAACTTGTTGGACACAGCAGCCAAGTCAGAAAGGCAACTGTCAAACTTGGCCTGGGCTTGCTCGCCTCCAATGCCTTGACTGAATAGTTTAGTGCAGTCACTCTAGGAGAAAATGCAGCTTTAGATAACTGAGCATGCCTTTGCTATGAGAATGTGCACATGGGCAGAGAAGAATATGTAACTGGCCATTTGACCTCCAACAGCCAGCCCTTCTCTTGAGCTTCTATCCTTGTAAATCTCTGCCTGGATCCCACCTCCCCCTTTGCAGTATGGGGTACCAGTGCCATGGGAAGAGAAGAACCACAAGGCTAGAGAGATGGCTCAGCCATTAAGGAGCTTCCCTACAAAGCCTAATGGCTCAAGTTTGATTCCCCAGTATACATGTAAAGCCAGATGCATAAAGTGGTATATGCATAGACCCTACCTTGAAAAACAAACAAACAAACAAAAAAAGTAATGCACTAGGCATGGTGGCCAAGGTGAGAATCACTGTGAGTACAAGGCTGCCTGAGATGACATAGTGGATCTCAGGTCAGCCTGGGCTAGAGTAAGACACTACTTTGAAAAACAAAACAAAAGGGCTGGCGAGATGGCTTAGCAGTTATAGGTGCTTGCCTGTGAAACCTAAGGACCCAGGTTCAATTCTGTAGTACCCATGTAAGCTAGATGCACAAGGTAGTATATGTGTCTGGAGTTCATTTGTAGTGGCTAGAAGCCCTGGCACACCCATTCTCTCTGTTTCTTGCTCTCTTTCAAATAAATAATAAAATTAGCTGGGTGTGGTGACACACGACTTTAATCCCAGCACTAAGGAGGCAGAAGTAGGAGGGTCACTGAATTTGAGGCCACCCTGAGACTACATAGTCAATTCCAGGTCAGCCTGGGCTAGAGTGAGACCCTACCTCGAAAAACCAAAAAATTAATAAAATTAAATTTAAGCAGAAAGGGCTGCTGGGCATGGTAGCACATGCCTTTAATCCCAGCTCAAAGGAGGCAGAGGTAGGAGGATCAGTCACTGTGAGTTTGAGGCTACCTTGAGAACTCCAGGACAGCTTAGGCTAGAGCAAAACCCTGCCCTGAGAATGCTCCAGTTCTCCACCAAGACAAGCGTACTACTTGTGCTTTTTCTTAAAATGGGGTTGCTGTCACTGCTGGAAGTGATGAACAACTTCCACTGTACCTCCAGAGTCTTCTTTAGAGTGGAGATGTTTTCACTGCAGACTTCCACATTGTTCAGAGTCACCTGGGAGACAAAGAGGAATGTTACTTACTGCTCACTGGATTTGCTGCTCACTCTACCACCAGCCAGATTGGCTGACAGATATATTCCATGTGGCTCCCAGAAGGGCTGGATGGAGTTAGGGTTAGTCTGAGGAACACTGTCATCAAGGAGGATGCTCAGATCTCAGACTAGGCTAAACAGTGAACCAGGTTTATCTTTTCTCTGGTGCCTGATTCCAAAGCAGGTCTTTTTGCTTCACAGACTCAGGCACACAGGTCTGGCATAAGTACTGGGCTCCAAATGGGCAAACCTTAGTTAGAAATGCAAAGTCTGACATTTGTTAAAAAGTTTTCCAGCCAGGCCTGATAATGTAGGCACATAATCCCAGCTACCCAGGAGGCTGAGGCAGGAAGGTCCAAGTTCAAGTGTGTAGGCTACAAAGTTCAAGACCAGCCAGGGCAACTCAGTAAGGTCCTGTTTCAAAATAAAAAGTAAAATAAATAAAATAAAAATAAAGCTGGGTGAGATGGCATATTCCTATAATCTCAGCACTCAGAGGCAGAGGCAGGAAGATCACTGCAAGTTTGAGGCCAGCTAGAACTATATAGCAAGTTCTAGGGTTACATAGAAAGATCTTGTCCAAAAGACTCTCAGGGACTGGAGAGATGGCTCAGCAGTTAAGGCACTTGCCTGCAAAGCCTAAGGATTGGAGTTCAATTCCCTAGTACCCATGTAAAGCCAGATGTGTAAGGTGGCATATACATCTGGAGTTCATTTGCAGAAAAAAAAAAATATATATATTTGTTTGTTTGTTTGTTTTGTTTTGTTGTTTTGTTTTCAAGGTAGGGTCTTACTCTAACTCAGGCTGACCTGGAATTAACTGTGTAGTCTCAGGATGGCTTCAAACTCATGGCAATCCTCCTACCTTTGTCTCCCAAGTGCTGGGATTAAATGCATGTGCCATTATGCCCGGCTTAATAAATATATTTTTAACAAACACTATCAGACTTGGGAAGCTGAGGCAGGAAGACTGTGAGTTCTACACCAGCCTGGGCTAGATATTGAGACATTATCTTAGAAAAATAAGACACAATGGGCTGGAGAGATGGCTTTTTGGTTCAGGTGTTTACCTGCAAAGCCAAAGGACCCAGGTTCGATTTCCCTGGGCCCATGTAAGCCGGATGCACAAGGTGGCCCATGCATCTGGAGTTTGTTTGCAGTGGCTAGAGGCCCAGATATACCCATTATCTCTCTCTCAAATAAATAAATAAAAGTTAAATATTAAAAAAAGAAATATAAAAAACAAAAACACTTCTAGATAAATCAGACACCTCTTAAGTATTTTCTCTCTCTGACCCTATTAAATACCACTCCCACTCTCCAAAAAAGTATCAAGCTGGGTGTGGTATCACATGCCTTTGTAGGCAGAGATAGGATCACTGTGGTTTTGAGGTCAGCCTGTAACTTCAGAGTGAGTTCTAGGTCAGCCTAGGCTAGAATGAGACTCCAGCTTGAGAATAAATAAATAAATAAAAGGGTTGGAGAAATTGCTCAGTGGTTAAGGCACTTGTCTACTCAATTCCTCAGTACTCACATAAAGCCAGATAGATGCACATGCATCTGGAATCCATTTGCAGTGGCTAGAGGTCTTGGCATTCCCATTTTCTCTCTAGCCTGGTGTTGTGGCATATGCCTAATCCCAGTACTCAGGAGGCAGAATTAAGAGGATGACTGTGAATTCGAGGCCAGCCTGAGACTACATAGTAAATTCAGCATGGGCTAGAGAAAGACCCTACCTCAATCCCTCCCCCCACCCCGCCTCAAGTAAATAAAGAGTCTTCACTATGGGCCACAGGCTCTTTTTATTACTCATCTGTCTCACAGACTAGGAAAGAGCAACAACAAAAAGCACCATGGAGGAGTAAGGGGAGGTGGCAAGATACTCAACAGTTAAAATGGGCTTGCTGGCCTGGGTTCAGTTCCCCAGTAACCATATAAAGCCAGGCACAAAAAGCACTGCAAGCATTTGGTTCATTTAAGGTGGCAGTGGCAACAGACTCTGGCATACCTACACATGCATGCAGGCACATACATAAACAAACACTTTTTTTAAAGCACAATTGGGATGTAACTCAGTAGAGTGCTTGCCTAGCATGCACTATCCTTAGGACTCTATAATACTGATTGCGCACACCTGTAATTCTAGTACTCAGAAGTTGAAGGCAGAAGATCAGAAGTTCAAGGTTAGCCTTAGCAGCACGTTGGAGGCCAACTTGGGCTATATGTGATCTGTCTTAGACAAAAAAGCAGTAAGGGGGTTGGAAAGATGGCTTAGCAGTTAAGGCCCATGCCTGCAAAGCCTAAGAACCTGGGTTCGATTCACCAGGTCCCACATAAGCCAGATGCACATGGTGCGCATGCATCTGGAGTTTGTTTACAGTGACTAGAGGCCCTGGTATGCCCATTCTTACTCTCATCTCTCCCCCCACCTCTAATAAATAAATAAAAGTAAAATAAAGCAGTGAGGGAAAAAATGATAAGTATAACTATGATCTTTAGAAAAAAAGCGTCTGATTGGAGGTACTCAGACAAGGCTCTGTGATACAGTTGGTGGCTGAGTTGAACTTACAAGGTAAGAACATGGTTCTAAAAGATATTGGTGAGTATTTTTTGCCATTCTTTAAGTTTGCGGTCTCATTTAGTCATTTTTTTTCCCCCAGTGGTGCTAGGGATCAAACCTTGGGCCTTAGGCATACTGGATAAGTACTCTACCATTACGTTATATCCCCAGCCATTTTTCCTCCCTAAGACATGGTCTCATGTAGCCCAGACTGGATTCAAACTTGCTATGAAGCCAAAGCTGGCCTTGGACTCCTGTTCTGCCTCTACCCCTCAAGTGTTGGGATTGGACTGGTATGTGAGTGGTATGGCAAAGGGGGACAGGACAGGAAGAAGCTATGAATCAGGAACTTTAGGACCTTGGGTAAAAGAAGAACCCCAGGGGTTTAGATTTGGAAGCCCCTCCCATCTTTGGAGTACTTCCTTTGTCAGCAACCTGAAGCTAACACAGAAGAATCACACTGCTGACTGTGCCACTCAGGCCACGCGAGCAGCAACGGAGAAGGCTACGAATGCCACAACATAAGTCTCCTACCATCCGAATTTTCCACAGAAATAACTGCACTGACAAGAAAATTGAAGGATAAAAGCCAAAACAAATGTCTCTTGGCACTTACGGGCACCAAGAATACTGTTATGAGTGGAAATAGATTTGGGTTCAAATAGTACTGATTTCAGTTTCTCTTGTACTGACAATCCTTGTAAAAATGGATTCACCAGGCTTATCCCCTGCTCATGGCAAATATGCCAGTACAGCTGGGAAATTCATTTTGACAGCCAAATGAATCCAAATGTCATAAAGGGCTTTGCAGTGGGAGTGTTGATAATTTGCCAGGGACGGTGGTGCATGTCTTTAATCCCAGCACTTGGGAGGAAGAGGTAGTAGGATCACAATGAGTTTGAGGCCATCCTGAGATTACATAGTTAATTCCAGGTCAGCCTGGGCTACAGCAAGACCCTACACCTCGAAAAACAAAACAAACAAACGAAATACTAGAAATTTGTCACTAAGCATTTATCACCACCTTTCTTTCTTTTTTTTTATTTTTATTTTTTTAAATTTTTTAAAAATTATTTATTTATTTGAGAGCGACAGACACAGAGAGAAAGACAGATAGAGGGAGAGAGAGAATGGGCGCGCCAGGGCCTCCAGCCTCTGCAAACGAATTCCAGACGCGTGCGCCCCCTTGTACACATGGCTAACGTGGGACTGGGGAACCGAGCCTCGAACCGGGGTCCTTAGGCTTCACAGGCAAGCACTTAACCGCTAAGCCATCTCTCCAGCCCACCACCTTTCTATTTGGCTTTATCTTCTGGGTCTTCCAGCAATGAAACTGTCTGAATGGAAGGTCCTCCCAAAGCAATAAATTGGCAGTGGTACACTGTCCATTCCTGGTGACATGTAAAGTCTAAGGGTAGAAAACAGGACTCGGGGAAAAGTAGATTGGTTAGATCATGAGGCTTGAAATAACCAATTGGGCCTAGTGACCCAGGCCCAAATTCCAGTGGTTTGGGAGTCTGAGGCAAAATAATTAAATTCAAAGCCTATCTGAGTAGAGTGAATTCAAGGCCAGTGCAAATAATTTATCAAGACTAAAAAAGAAGCTGGAGGATATAACTCATTGGTAGTGCTCTTGCCTAGGATGCATGAAGCCTTATGTTTACTCCTCAGCATTAAACAGTCAGACTTTTAGTTGTGATGTGGTAGGTTCCAAGAAGCCAATAAATGTTTCTGAGCACAGAAATGCACAAATCCTTTCATCTTTCCAGGTACTCCTGCAGCAGATCCTCAGCCTGAAGTTCATGCCACAGGTGGGCAATGGGACCCTGTGCCCCAACTCCACTTCTCTTGTCCCCTCACAGAGATGTGGTGCGGTGTGTTCTTTTGGGCACTGGTGTCGTCTGTCTTCTCTCACGTCCCTGCCGGATTACTGGCCCTCTTTAATCTCAGACATCATAATATGGCCCAGCAATTGCTGGAGTCTACCAAGCAGCAGGGAAGGAGATGATACCCTTTGAAGCCCTCACCTTGGGCACCGGACAGATGTTCTGTGTGGTGGTGGTGGTCTCCTTTTTACAGGTTCTAGCTACTCTATAGCACACACTCTTGCTCTAAGTTTTTTGACTCTTCAAAAGGAATCCATCTGTGTTGGTGGCTTCTTAATTGTTCAGCTAGAACCACAGGAAGGATCAGGAATGTGAACGGCATCTCAGCCTTTGTTCCAGGCCACGTTCCCTGGATGAAGACCTGCAGACATCACTCTCAACCCAGGCACACAAGCTGTCTGTTTTCTTGATACTTAGCTGAAGAAATTGTACACACACACCTTCACCCGAGCCAAGGCAAGGCAACAGCCTCTGAGCCTCTTGGCTAGAGTCCATGCTGCAGTTTTCAGTATTCTTTGAAATACTACATGTTTCACAATAATGATAAAAGATGGGGTTGATATCAAGTGAGCAGCCTATGTTTTACTAGCTTCTTAATTAATCAAATCTTAGTTGAAATTTAGCAGAATTTTCTTTTGCTCAGTCTTCATGACAGAAAAGCCAAGTTGGTGTTGGTTGAATATAGCTCAGAGAACAAACTGGTGAAGTATAACAGGAAAAATATTGAAGTGTGACTCAAAGTAATGGCTTTACTTCCACTGTTGCATTATATAACTACTGAGAATGTGGCATTTTATGGATAACTATCTTTTTTTTTAAGTATTGATTTTTTGGATAACTATCTTGACCTCTGATTATATATATAAATATAAATATACATATTTTAATCAGAGAGAGGGAGAGAGCAAGACAGAATGGGTGTGTCAGGGCCTCTAGCCACTGCAATCAAACTTCAGATACATGTATCATATTGTGCACATGTATGACCTTGCATGCTTGCGTCACACTGTACGTCTGGCTTACATCCACATGGAGAGTTGAATATGAGTCCTTAGGCTACTCAGGAAAGCACCTGAACCACTAAGCAATCTCTCCAGCCCTAATACACACACACACCCACACCCACCCACACACACACTTTGATTTATTTACTTGCAAGCAGGGAGAAGTAGAAGAGGGGCAGAGATAGTGAAAGAGAGACAGAGAGAATGGGTGCACCAGAGACCCCAGCTGCTGCAAATGAACTCCAGGCATGTGTGCCCCCTTGTGCACCCAGCTAATGTGGGTCCTGGGGGATTGAACCTGGGTCTTTTGGCTTTGCAGGCAAACGCCTTAATTGCAAAGCCATCCCTCCAGCCCTGCCTTTTCATTTTATTCAAGAGAATTTATAACCTTACAGAGAATTAAATATCAAAGGATTTTTCTGTTTTTGTTTTTCAAGGTAGGGTCTCACTAGCCCAGGCTCAGGGTGGCCTCGCACTCATGGCAATCCTCCTCCCTAGGCCTCCCAAGTGCTGGGATTAAATGAGTGCACCATCATGCCTGGCCGCAAAGTTTTTAAAACTAAAAAAAAACTAAAAAAAAAAAAAAAGGCTGGGGAGAGCTTATGGGAAGAACACTCAGGCACAGGAGAGGTAAGATACCCAGGCTTTTGGCACAGAAAAGTTCATATACTGGCTCAGGCTGTTCAGAGGAAGTCCTTGAGTAGGTGATTTCAGAATCCTCTTATTTATTTATTTGTGAGAGGGAAAGAGGCAGACAGAGAGAAAAAGAGAGAGAAAGAAAGAAAGAAAATGGGTATGCCAGGGCTTCTAGCAACTGTAAACGAACTCCAGCTGAATGCACCACCTTGTGTATCTGACTTACATGGGTCCTGGGGAATCAATCGGAGGTCCTTTAGCTTTGTAGGCAAGCAACTTAACTGCTAAGCCATCTCTCCAGCCCCCGTCCCTCTTTTTCTTTCTTCTTTCTTTTTAGGTAGGATCTCACTCTAGCATAGGCTGACCTGGAATTCACTATGAAGTCTCAGGCTGGCCTTGAACTCACAGCAATCCACCTACCTCTGCCTCTTGAGTGCTGGGATTACAGGTGTGCACCAGCATACATGGCAATTTCAGAATTTTCTAAAGAAGCTTTCCTTAAAGGAGTTTTCCTTTTCTATAAACATGAGAGGAAGTCTATAGCATGGAGGTTTTGTACTGTGACTTGCAGGTCACAGTATAACTTTAAGAGGGCTAAGATGTAGCTTAGTAGAGTGCTTGCCTAGCATTCATGAAACCGTGGGTTTCAGCCCCAACACTGCATAAACCCAGAGAGGGACACATGAGACCATTTCAAAACAAAAACAAAATCTCTCAGGAAAAACTGACCCAGCTCCCAAACTGTTGGCGACCTACCAGGAAGGACAGCTTGGCCTCATCAGTGCTCTCGATGCCTTTCGTGTCAAATTTGCCCTGCTGAAGGCTGCTGTGCATGATGTTCACAGCACTTGTGACCCCACGCTGGATATCCTGTAAGGTGGTGGCTGGGAAGCCCATCTGCAGCTTGTTGCACAGGACGTTCCTGTGGGGCAGAATGACAGAGCTCAATCTGAGATGGAGGACAACAGAACCAGAGCATCCACTACTAGGTCCCAGCAGCACCAGTTGGTTTTGGGGGGAAAAGACCAATCTTTGATGGACACCTCAAGAGCCAGGGTAGGATAGTGACCAACACACCTTCAAAGACACTAAAAACATAAAGAGGAGATTAGCCAATTTTATTTATTTGTCTGTTTGTTTATTTTCAAGCACAGAAAGAGAATGAAGGGGCATACCAGGGCCTCTTGCCACTACAAATGAATTTCAGATGCAAGGGTCACTTTGTGCATCTAGCTTAATGTGGGCACTGGGCATTTGAACCTGGCAGTCAGGCTTTGCAAGCAAGTGCCTTCAACCACTGAGTTATCACTCCAGCCCGAATTTATTTATTATTTGCAAGCAGAAAGCTATAGAAGAGAGACAGACAGAATGGGCACACCAGGACCTCTAGCCACTGCAAATAAACTCAGATGTATGTACCACTTTGTGCATCTGCTTCATGTGGGTACTGGGGAATTGAACCTAGGTTGTTAGGTTTTTCAGGCAAATGCTTAACCACTGAGCCATCTCCATCCCCCCCAATTTTTTTTTTTTAAATGAGGCATCAATTTATTGAGCAGTAAAACTGGGAGAAAGGGTGGATGGTCCTGGCTTCTGGTCAGCAGCTACACTGCCCATGATGGCACTGACACTGTGTTTCAGTTTATCATGTCTAAACTCCATCTAACAAGAGAATATATAACTTAGTGAAAGGCAGTTTTTTTTTTTTTGAGAGGAACTGAAGCCTTTTGTGCATATTTTATTTATTTATGAGAGAGAGAGAGAGAGAGAATGGGCATGCCATGCCTACAAAGCCCAATGACCTAGGATCAATTTCCTAGTAGCCTCGTAAAGCCAAATGCACAGTGACACATGCATCTGGAGTTCATTTGCAGTGGCTGGAGGCTCTGGTATACCCATTATCTCTGTTTGTTAACAAAAAACAAAAAATGCTTTGAGCTGGGTGTGATGGCACATGCCTTTAATCTCAGCATTTGGGAGGCAAAGGTAGGAGGATCACCGTGAGTTCAAGGCCACCCTGAGACTACATAGTGAATTCCAGGTCAGCCCGAGCTAGAGGGAGACCCTACCTCAAAAAACTAAAAAAAAAAAAATACACACACACACACATATGTATATATTTTAATTTAAGCAAAGCTGGCTTTTTTTTTTTTTGTTTTTAGAAATACTTTTTTAAATGTTTTTAGAGCTGGGCATTGTGGCACAGCCTTTAATCCCAGCACTCTGGAGGCAGAGGTAGGAGGACCATTGAGAGTTTGAGGCCACCCTGAGTCTTCATAGTGAATTCCAGGTTAGCCTGAACTAGAGTGAGACCCGATCTTACCTTGAAAAACAAAACAACAACAAAAAAAAATTTTTTTAAAGGGAAGAAACAAATGGGGCTCAGGAATCAACTACAGTTAGGACCTTTGTTTCTAGAAAGTAGAAAGGGAGTCAAAGGATGGGGGAGATGTCTCAGTGGTTAAAGGCACTTACTTGCAAAATCTGCTGGCCTTGGTTAGATTCCCCAGTACCCAATGTAAAGCCCGATATACAAAGTGGTATGTGCATCTGGAGTATGGCCCTGGTGTTCCATAATCACTCTCACACCTCCTCACTCCCTTTTTTCTGTCTCATAAATAGATAATGGTACCTGAAGTCAGCCTCCAGTTCTGTGGTGGCAAGGTTGATCATGGCACAGAGACAGTCGATATTAGAGCTGGACAGAGCCCGCCCAATGCACTTTTTAACAATGTAGAAGACATCATCTACCATACTGGATGTCAACTGGCCCTTTTCATATGTGTCCAGAGCCACAGCCTACCAAAAAGACAAAGAATTCGGTGAGCATCCCAGTCCTGCATGTTCTAGTCAGTTTGAGTTACACTGGTTCTGGCTCTGTTCCTTTTTCTTTTTTCTTTTGGTTTTTCGAGGTAGAGTCTCACTCTAGCCCAGGCTGACCCGGAGTTCACTATGGAGTCTCAGGGTGGCCTCAAACTATGGCAGTCTTCCTACCTCTGCCTCCCGAGTGCTGGGATTAAAGGCATGAGCCACCATGCCCAGCTCTGTTTTTTTTCTATGTACCTTGTCCATGTTTCTCTCAACATGGCTTATTTCGATCATAACTTGCCAAAAGAAAAAACCACTTCATTTCCCTATTGGTCATTACATTAGGTTTAATATTTGAGAACTCCCCTTTGGGGACATTCATTACGTGGGATGTCAGCCATAAGTGAGGCACTACTTTCCCCCAGCACCTAACCCATAGACCTGCAGAAGGAAGGAAACAAGCAAGGCTCCATGGTGGGGTGGGGAGGGGAAAAGCTGAGCTCTTCTTTTGTGATCCTGGGGAGAGATGACCCAGATGGGCACATGAAGAACATGGCCACTCCAAAGAAGCCTTCTTACTATACAAAGCAACGCCACTATATGGCAGGCTTCAGCCACTTCCATTAGCCTTACATCTTAGACAGGTAGTGCCATTTGCAAGAGATATCGCCTGTGTCCTACCTTATTGACAGTCTCCCTCATGAAGTACTCCTCCATGGTAATATAATAGCCAATCAGCTCCTGCATGGTACAGCTCAATAGGCAGTTATTGAGGAGCTTGTCCAGGCACTTCTGGTGCTCTAGGGAACAGTCAAGAAAAGAACATTAATTTTTCTTCCAAAACGGAAATAGAGCAATTTTTTTTTCATTTTTTTCAAGTTTCTTTCTAGGCTTTATTCCAAACAGATACAGCATTTATTTACATACTTATCATCACTGTATAGACAAATTACAGAAGCTTGCCACAATAGCATTGCACTTTTTTTTTGTTTTTCCAGGTAGGGTTTCACTCTAGTCCAGGCTGACCTGGAATTCACTATGGAGTCTCAGGGTGGCCTCAAACTCATGATGATCCTCCTCACTCTGCCTCCTGAGTGCTGGGATTAAAGGCATGTGCCATCATGCTCGGCAGCATTGCACTTTTTACCTGGGGTCTGAGGATTTGAATTCAGGTACTCAAGAGTTATGTGCCATGCACTTTATCCACTGAGCATTTTCCCTAACACTATTATTATTTGTGTGTGGTGCTGGGATGGAACCCAGGATTGCTTATGCTAGGGGAGTACTACACTACTGAGCCAAATCCCCAGCCCCAGCTTATTTATTTGTGATCCTCCTGTCTCAGCCATGAATTATAGACATGTGCCATTTTACTCAGAACCATGGAACACTTTATTCAATAAACAGTTCATATATTTTAACTCTATTTTCAGATATCTAGGTGTTTTCTGAAACATTTCTGAATGTTTTACTATTGCTGGAGATAACATAAAAATTGGAGATTATAGTAATTCTATACAAATAACTTTTTACTCCTTTTTTCATTATTTTTCTAGGATTATTTAATAGGAGTCAAAAGATCTAAGTTTCAAAGGCAAAGACTGAAAGATATTGGATAGGAAATACTTCATTATTATCCTTATTTTGGTTTTTCAAGGTAAGGTCTTGCTCTAGCTCAGGCTGACCTGGAATTCATTATGTAGTCTCAGGGTGGCCTTGAACTCACGGCAAGCCTCCTACCTCTGCCTCCCCAGTGCTGGGATTAAAGGTGTGTGCCACTACCCCAGGCTTCTTTATTGACATTAACACTATACAGCTGTCCAATAGGTGTTTCTGTGATGGCAGAAATGTTTCATATATGTTGTCCAATAGGTTGTCAAAAGCTATAGCAACTCTTTTATTTTATTACTTATATTTATTTACTTGCAAACAGACAGACAGAGAGAGACAGAAGGAGAGAGAATATGGGCAAGCCAGGGCCTCCAGCCACTGCAAACAAACTTCAGATGCGTCACGATGCATTTGGCTTTAGTGGGTACTGGGGAATTGAACGTGGTCATTAGGCTTTGCAGGCAAGCACCTTAATTGCTGAGCCATCTCTTCAGCCGTCTTATTTATTTATTTATTTGCAAGCAGAGAGACAGAAAGATAGAGTGAGAGAGAGAGAGTGCATATGGCAATGCCAGGGACTCTAGCCATAGCAGACAAACTCCAGATGCATGCACCACTGTGCATCTGGCTTTACATGGGTACTGGGAACTCGAACCAGAGTTGTTAGGTTTTGCAGGCACACCCCTTAACTGCTAAACCATCTTTGTAGCCAGTGAATTCAGAGCACTGCTGATCTGGAATTCACTATGTAGTCTCAGAGTGGCCTCAAACACATGGCAATCCTCCTACTTCTGCCTGGGATTAAAGGTGTGTGCCACCATACCTGGCTAAGTCATCCTTTTTTTGAGACAGGAAATCACCATGTGGCTCAGGTGTATTTCAAACTCCTGGGCTCAGCTGGGCATTGTGGTTCACACCTTTAATCTGAGGTAGGAGGATTGCTGTGAGTTCGAGGCCACCCTGAGAATACAGAGTGAATTCCAGGTCAACCTGGGCTAGAGTGAGACCCTACCTTGAAAAATCAAAACAAAGCAACTCCTAGGCTCAAGTGATTCCCCTACCTCAGCTTTCTGAGTAACTGGGACTACAAAGAATTGCACCACTGCACCTGGGAAATGGTCAAGTTTAACAACCTGGAGAGTCAGTTATGCACAATGACACATCCTATAGTAAAAGTTACTAGGAAAGCTGAAGGGGGAGGAATTCTTGAGCCCAGCTCTTGGGCAACATAAGACTTACTTCAAAATAACAATAAAGGGCTGGAGAGATGGCTGAGTGGTTAAGTCACTTGCCTATGTAGCCTAAGGTCCCATGTTCAACTCTCCAGGTCCCACATAGGCCATGCACACAAGGTGACAAAAGTGCGCGAGGTTGCACATGTACACAAGGAGTGCTAGCATCTGGAGTTCAATTAAAGTGGTTGGAGGCCCTGACTTGCCAATTCTCTCTCTTTTTTGCTCTCTAGCAAATATATATGTGCATGCCAGTTTGTTGGGCTTGCCTCAAAAAAATATGTGAAGAAGCTTTTTAGAGTGAGACCCTATGTTGAAAAACTAAAACAAAGCTGGGCATTGTGGCGCACGCCTTCATTCTCAGCACTTGGCAGGCAGAGGCAGGAGGATTGCTGTGAATTTGAGGCCACCCTGAGACTACATAGTGAATTCTAGGTCAGCCTGAGCTAGAGCAAGACCCTACCTTGGAAAACCAAAAATAAATAAATGAAAATAATAATTAAAAAGGCAGGGCTGGAGAGATGGCTTAGCAGTTAAGGCATATGCCTGTGAAGCCTAAGGATCCAGGTTCCATTCTCCAGGTCCCACATAAGCCAGATGCATATGGTGTCACATGCATCTGGAGTTCACCTGCAGTGGCTGGAGGCCCTGAGTACCCATTCTTACTCTCTCTCTCTCCACACTCTCTCTGTCTCAAATAAAAAATAAAATGAATGGGCAGAGAGATGGCTTAGGGATTAAAGTGTTTGCCTACAAAGCCAAAGGATCCAGGTTCAACACTTCAGGACCCACATAAGCCAGATGCACAAGGAGGCGCATGCATCTGGAGTTTGTTTGCAGTGGCTGGAGGCCCTGGGGCACCCATTCTCACACACACACTCTCTCTCTCCCCCCTCCCCCTGTCTCAAGTAAATAAATTAGATAAACTGTTTAAAAATATTTTAAAAGGTGGGCTGGAGAGATGGCTTAGCAGTTAAGTGCTTGCCTATGAAGCTTAAGGACCCCAGTTTGAGGCTTGATTCACCAGGTCCCACATAAGTTAGATGCATGAGGGGGCACATGCGTCTGGAGTTCGTCTGCAGTGGCTAGAGGCCCTGGCGCTCCCATTCTCTTATCTATCTATCTGCCTCTCTCTCTCTCTCTGTCTTGATGTCAAATAAATACATTTTTAAAATATTAAAAAAGAAAATAAAATTAAAAAATAAAATAAATAAAATGTTTAAAACTATATCTTTAAGAAAATAAAATAAAAACAGCAGCCACGTGTGTGGTACACACCTTTAATCCTAGCACTTGGGAGGCAGAGGTAGGAGGAATGCCATGACTTTGAGACCATCCTGAGACTACTTGGTGAATTCCAGGTAAGCCTGGGCTAAAGTGAGACCCTACCTTGAAAAACAAAAACAAAATTAAATTAAACTTAAAAATAAAAATAAGAAAGGAGTCATGCATGGTGCTGCATGACTGTAGCCCTAACATTTGGGAGGTGGAGACAGGAAGAAAAGTTCAAGGTCAGGCTGAGAGGATGACTCAGTAATTCAGTGCATTTGCTGCTTACACCTGAGGATATGGGAGAGCCTAAGACTACCTGAGTTCCACTCCTTGGAACTCAGGTAAAAAGCTGGCCACACAAGGTTGTAACCCCAGCCCATGGAGGTGGAGAATGAGAACTGCAGGGGCTCACTGAGTAAAAAATGGCAGCTTCAGATTGAGGGAGAGACCTCATGTTAAGGAATTGCACAGAGGAGTAATAAAGAAAGGACCTGAAGTTCTTCTCTCAAGCACCCACAAATACACACACACACACACACACACACTGAAAAAGAAGTTCAAGGTCATTTCTGGCTACATTGGGAGTTCAAGGCCAGCCTGAGTTACATGAGCCACTGTTTCAAAACCAAATAATAATAATAATAATAATAATAATAATAATAATAATAATAATAAATGAGAAACACTTAGAGAATATATCTGTAAAATGAAATTGGATTATAGCTCATCATTTTTTTCATTTATTTTTGAGGTAGGGTCTCGTTGTAGCCCAGGCTGACTTGGAATTCACTATGTATCTCAGGGTGGCCTCGAACTTGCAGCAGTCCTCCTCCTACCTCTGCCTCCTGAGTGTCGGGATTAAAGGTAGACACCACTATGCCCAGCATACGGCCCATCTTTTGCGTGTCTGTGTGTGGTGTGCACGTATGCAGTATGAGTGGTGTGTATAGGTTGAAAGAGAATACCAGCTATCCTCCTAGATCGTTCATCAACAATTTCCTTAAGACACTTTCTCACTGACCCTGAAGCTGCTGTTTTTAGTCAGACTGGCTGACCAGTGAGCCCCAAAGATTCTCTGGTCTCTGCTCCTCACAGGACTAGGGTCACAGGCATGAATGGCCATACTCAGCTGTTATGTGGGTGCTGGGGATCAAACTCATGCCTTCTCTGGCCCTCATGCTTATGTGGCAAGCACTTTTACTCACTTGCATCTCCTAAAATCTAATCGTAAGCCAGAGCTGGGAAAAAGCAAGGTGTGTGAAGATCAGAGGAAAATCATCCCAAACTAGACATCAGTCTTCTTGGCCTTCAAGATCCAGTCCAACTATAAAACATGGTACATCTAAAATTCCTCTAGAGACACACTAAGGCTAACGAGTCCCTGTTGATTCCTTAGTAAGAGATCTGTGGTTTTACTATAACAAGACAGTACCAACTACATATGCCACTATCCCATGGAATATGGGAAACATGCTTTACCTTGCTTTACTTCTTCTGAGGCCATGGAATCCCCCACCTCAAAATCTGAGCTGATCCTCTTCCTGAGGAAGCGTAAGTACAATTCACTGCGGGCATTCATCAGTGTGACCTCAGTCAGGATAGGGTCCAGTTCCCTGAGACACAGAGTAGAAGGAATGCAGACACTGGATTCCCTTAAAGAGAAGAGCTACAGGGCAAACACAGCCCCAATTCTCTCTTCCCACTGGGCCAATAGGATAACTCTGCCAGATGGTTAGACTGGCCGTGCTGCTTCAATTATAAGACAGCTGCTATTAATCACATTTTCATGTATGCATTTTACCTCAATCATTTACCCATGACATTCTGCCATAGCTAGATATAAAAATGACCTATACCTTATATAAAAGAAAATATACTCCCAGTCTCTAACTGAATTATGGAGTTTTAGGATATACCATTAAACTAGGTCCCAATGAGTAGCTAAAATGATTCTGAAAAAAACAAAATTCCAAGATTCATACTTCCGGATTTTCAAACTTACTACAAAGTTATAGCAATCAAAATAGGCAGAAAAAGCTGGGTGTGCTGGTGCACACCTTTAATCCCAGCACTCAGGAGGCAGAGGTAAGAGGATCACTGAGTTTGAGGCCACCCTGAGACTACATAGTGAAATCCAGGTCATCATAAGCTAGAGTGTGACCTTACCCCCCCCCAAAAAAAACAAAATAACAACAAAAAAAAAACTAGCCTAAATATGACCATATAAATATGTAGTACTTGAGGCTGGGGAGATGGCTCAGCAGTTAAAGGTGCTTGCTTGCAAAGCCTGCTTGCCCAGATTCAAAATTCCCAAGCCACTCAAATAAATCTAAATGCAAAAATGATGCAATCTGGTGTTCCCTTGTGAGAGGCCCTGGAGCACCCCTCCCCACAACATACACACATACAAACTCTCACATGTACAAATAAATTAATTAAAAAGATGTGGGGGCTGGAGAGATAGCTTAGTGATTAAGGTGCTTGCCTGAAAAACCTACAGATTCAATGCCCCAGGACCCACATAAGCCAGATGCACAAGGTGGTACATGTGTCTGGAGTTTGTTTGCAGTGGCTAGAGGCCCTGGTATGCCCATTCTATCTGCCTCTCTCTCAAATAAATAAATAAAATGTATTAATAGCTAGAGAGATGGCTTGGTGGTTAAGGCATTTGCCTATGAAGCCTAAGGACCCAGGTTCAATTCCCTAAGACCATATAAGTCAGAAGCTGGAGCCCTGGTGTGCCCATTCTCTCTCTCTCTAATAAATAAAATATTTAATATATGTATGTATGTATGTATGTATGTATGTATGTATGTATGTACGTACGTACGTACGTACGTACTGGAGAGATGGCTTAGCAGTTAAGGCATTTGCCTGCAAAGCCAAAGGATCCTGGTTTGATTCTCCAGGACCCATGTAAGCCAGATGCACAAGGAGGCACATGCATCTGGAGTTCATTTGCAGTGGCTGAAGGCCCAGGCATGTTCACCCTCTCCCTGCCTCTTTCTCTCTCTCAAAATATATTTATTAAAAATATGGGGGCTGGACAGATGGCTTAGTGGTTAAGGCACTTGCCTGGGAAGCCTAAGGACCCAGGTTCAATTCCCCAGTACCCATGTAAGCCAGATGCACAAGGTGGCACATGCATCTGGAGTTTGTTTGCAGTGGCTAGAGGCCCTGGCACGCCCATTCTCTCTCTCTTTCCCTCTCCCTCTTTCTCACTTAAATAAATACATAAAATATATTAAAAATATGTGGTACTAGCATAAAGATACACATTATAAGTATGTGGTACTAACATAAAGATATACATATAAATGGAACAGAATTAAGAGTCTAGACAGTCAACTGATTCTCAATGGGACTGCTAAGACAATGGGGAATGAATGAATGATTCAATGAATTGTGCAGGGCCCACTGATATCCACATGAACAAGAATGAAGATGAAGTCGCCCTAGATACAAAAATAAATTTGGGCATATTAGGGTTTTTTTTTGTTTGTTTGTTTGTTTTTCGAGGTAGGGTCTTACTCTAGGGCATATAGTTTTCACAGCTCTCAGGATACAAAGACCTTGGATCAACTATAACAACCTCCCCATATTCATCTACCTCAGGGTCTCTCCAAAACTCTATACTTCAGCTATATTAGACTGCAGTTTTTTCAAATACTCCTAAAACTTCTCCAGATCTTGTTATATTTCATTATATGCTTTCTTATACCATACATTTAGAATACCACAGCAGTTATCACCATAGACTCTAGCCAAATTGTTTTGATTCTACTTTTACCTCTGCCATTTTCTAGCTGTATTGCCTTTAGCAAGTCATGTAGCCTTTTTAGGCTTTAGGTTCTTCATCTGTAAAATATTTATAGATTTACAACTGAGAGTGATTTTGCCCCTTAGTGAACTATTAGTATCTAGTAGGTAGAAATGAGGACTACTGCTATCCATCTCACAATGTATAGGACAGTTCTCAATAATAGAATAGAGGTTAAGGTACCTTAGAGTAATGGCTTAATATTTGTTAAATACCTCACATACAATAAGCATTATGTATGTATTAGTTATTATTACTACCAAACTTTTGTCTGTTTTTGGTAATTTTATTTGCTTCCAAACAGGAACCAGTATCTGGCACATAATGTATTCTCATTAAAACTTGATTGTTGGACTGGAGGGATAGGTTAGTGGTTAAGGTGTTTGCCTGCAAAGCCAAAGGACCCAGGTTCAATTCCCCAAGACCCATGTTAGCCAGATGCCCAAGGGGGCATACACATCTGGAGTTCATTTGCAGTGGCTGGAGGCCCTGGCACACCCTCTCTCTCTCTCTCTCTCTCCCCCTCTTTCTCTGTCAAATAAAGCATGCCTTTAATCCCATCACTTGGGAGGCAGAAGTAAGAGGATTGCTGTAAGTTTGAGGCCAGTTTGGGACTACAGAGTGAGATCCAGGTTAGCCTGGGCTATAATGAGACAATACCTCAAAACAAACAAACAAATAAACACACACACATACAAACAGAAAAAAAAAAAACCTGGGCTGGACAGATGGCTTAGTGGTTAAGGTACTTGCTTGAGAAGCCTAAGGACCCAGATTTGATTCCCCAGTACCCATATAAGCCAGATGTACCAGGTGGCCACATAAGTCTGGAATTCCTTTGCAGTGGCTACAGTGGCATGCTCATCTCTATCTGCTTTTTTTCTCTCTCTCAAATAAATAAATAAAACATTTTTTTTTTTTAAAACCTCAGGGGAAAAAAAAACCCAAAACAAGAAGACAAAAAAAAAAATTGATTGTTAGGTTGGAGACATGGCTTACTAGTTAAGATGCTTGCCTGCAAATCCAAAGGATGCAGGTTCAGTTCCCCAGCACCCACATAAAGCCAGATGCACAAAGTGGCACATGTGTCTGGAGTTTGTAGTGGCTGAAGACCTTACTATGCCCATTTTCTCCATCTGTCTCTTCTATTTATTTATTTTATTTTATTTTTTGGTTTTTCAAGGTAGGGTCTCACTCTAGCTCAGGTTGACCTGGAATTCACTCTGCATTCTCAGGGTGGTCTCGAACTCACAGTGATCCTCTTATCTCTGCCTTCCGAGCGCTGGGATTAACGGCGTGCATCACCACACCCAGCTCTCTTCTCTATTTATTTGAAAATAATTAAAATAAAAATAAATATTTTTAGAGTTGGAGAGATGGCTTACTGATTAATGTGGTTGCCTGCAAAGCCTAAAGACCTATGTTCAATTCTCCAGATTCCACATAAACCAGAGGCACAAAGGTGAGGCAAGCGCAAGGTCATGTATGCCCACTAGGTGGCACAAGCATCTGTAGTTTGATAACGGTGGTTGAGGCCCTGGTGTGCCAATTCTCTTTCTCTCTAAAAATATATCCAGAGTGCTGGGATTAAAGGCATGCATCACCACACCCAGTTGACTAGCACAGACCTTTAATCCCAGCACTTAAGAGGCAGAGGTGGGAGAATCATCGTGAGTTGAAGGCCAGCCTCGGAAGTACAGAGTAAGTTCCAGGTAAGCCAGGTCTAGAGCAAGACCCTACCTCAAAAAAAAAAAAAAAAAAAAAAAAAGAACAAAGCCAAAGGGGGTGGTGGTGGTTGAAGAGATGGCTCCTCAGTAGTTTACATGTGTTCACTTGCAAAGCCTAAAGGTCCTGATTTGATTCCTCAGTATCTACATAAAGCCAAATGCACAGAGCGGTTCATGCATCTGGAGTTTGTTTGCAGCTGCAGGAGGCCTTGGTGAGCCCTGTCTTTCACCTTACAAATAAATAAATAAATATTTTTTGTTTATTTTTATTTATTTATTTGAAAGTGACAGACAGAGAGAAGAAGGCAGAGAGAGAGAAAGAGAATGGGCGCGCCAGGGCCTCTATTTACTGCAAACGAACTTCAGACGTGTGCGCTCCCTTGTACATCTGGCTAACGTGGGTCCTGGGGAATTGGGCCTTGAACCAGGGTCCTTAGGCTTCACAGGCAAACGCTTAACCGCTAAGCCATCTCTCCAGCCCATACAAATAAATAAATAAATAAGTGTAACTGGAGGGGAATCAGGAATAAAGTATTGGTGGGCTGAAGAAATGGCTCAGCTGTCAAAAAAAATTGCTTGCAAAGCTTGCTGGCCTGGGTTTGGTTCCTCAGTACCCACATAAAGCCAGACACAAACTGGCCCATGTGTCTGGAGTACATCTGCAGTGGCAAGAGGCCCATACTCTCTATTTCTCTCTATCAAATAAGTTTTAAAAATATGTAGTTTTTTTTTTAGCTACGCATGGTGGCACACCCCTTTAATTCCAGCACTTGGGAGGCAGAGGTAGGAGGACTGCTGTGAGGTTGAGGGAAGTACAGAGTGAGTTCCAGGTGAGCCAGAGTTAGAGATCTTGCCAGGGTGGGGAAGTGGGGGCGGGGGGGGCAGGGGACAACAACAAAAACCAAAACAAACAAACAAACAAAAATAAATCAGAAAAGAAAGAACAATTGCTTGAATATTTTAAAAACAAAACCATACTTTAACAGAATAGTTTCACATATGACTATCAATTCAAACTGTTGTGAGATGAAGAAAATGAGATGATTACCTTGGTTCAATTTTTTCTGTTGCAGAATTTCTTATCAAGCTGTTCTGGACAAGACGAAACTGCAAAACACCAAAAAAATGAGAATACCTTTTCTGACCTCAATTATCTGCTTACCTTTCTTTCAAGCCAGAAGTCAGTCAGTCTTCCTTCCTTCCTTCCTTCCTTCCTTCCTTCCTTCCTTCCTTCCTTCCTTCCTTCCTTCCTTCCTTCCTTTCTTTTTGCTTTAGATGCTAAATACTTACTTTCGGGTTTTTTTTTTCTTCCTTCGAGTTAGGGTCTCACTCTAGACCAGGCTGATCGGGAGCTCACTATCAGTCTTAGGGTGAGCCTCCTACCTCTGCCTCAGGAGTGCTAGGATGAAAGACATGTGCCCACATCCAGCTTATATTCCTTTTTCTTTGGGGGGGGGGGTTGAGATAGGGTCTTGTTCTAGCCAAGGCTGTCTTGGAATTCACTATGTAGTTTCAGGGTGGCCTCGAACTCATGGCAATCTTCCTACCTCTGCCTGTGGTGTGCTAGGATTAAAGAAGTGTGCCACCACACCCAGCTCATATTCCTATTTCTACATACTACTTTTCTCTCCTTTGCTCACAGGTATGGAAATAGAACAAATTCAAGATAAACTATTTGACATTCAATAGACCCTAGGCAAAGAGATGGCCAGTGTACATTCAGCATTTATCTTTCTTTTTCTTTTTTAATATATTTATTTATTTATTTGAGAGAAAGGAGGAGAGAGATAGAGAATGGGCATGCCAGAGCCTCCAGCCACTGCAAATGAAATCAAGATGCATGCACCTCCTTCTGCATCTGGCTTATGTGGGTCTTAGAGAATCAAGCTGATATCCTTTGGCTTTGGCAGGCAAAGACCTTAACCATTAAGCCATCTCTCCAGCCCTAATATTTTATTTTGTTTATTTACAAGAAGAGGAGGGGGAGGGAGAAAATGGGTGTACCAGAACCTCTAGCCCCAGCAAACTCCAAATGTGCTACTTTGTGCATCTGGCTTTACGTGTGTACTGGGCAATCGAACCCTCATTGTTAGGCTTTGCAGGCAAGTGCCTTGACCACTGAGCAATCTCTCTATCTCATCTTTTTTTTTTTTTTTTTTTTTTTTTTTGGTTTTTCGAGGTAGGGTCTCACTCTGGCTCAGGCTGACCTGGAATTCACTATGTAGTCTCAGGGTGGCCTCGAACTCTCGAAGATCCTCCTACCTCTGCCTCCCAAGTGCTGGGATTAAAGGCGTGCGCCACCACGCCCGGCTATCTCATCTTTTTTTTTCACCTCTTATACTGGGTATCTTTGGCTAAAATTGCTTCCAAATCATTAGTAATTTTTCCTTTACTCACCTGTTGATGGTAGTTCCTTTGCTTGATGAACTTGTCTACCACCTTTTCCACCTGCCTATCACATTCTACCTGAAGATATTTGATCAGAGTATAAAGTCTCCCTGGTCCATAATACGTCTCTACTATGGGCTGGTGGGTTTCCACAATGCGGGCAATCCCTGCAAATACATAAGAAAGTTAGAGGGTTAGATATCAAATATTTTCCCACAAAACAAATGCCTCCCTGTCACCCAGGACTAACCCACATCTGAATCAATCCTTTCCAGCTACTTCATTTCCTAAAATGAACGTGGATAGTTCTAGTTGGTGCCAGGAATTTCTAAGAAAATTCATTTGTTGAATATGAACAGTCATTGGTAATAAGGCACTCAAATTATATTGATACTGTTTTCTCTAGTGGCATCTTTGGAAATCAAGATCATTCTTTTTTTATATGTATTTTCATGTATTTATTTGTGAGCAAAGAAAGGCACAGAGTGAGACAGAGAGAGGATGAGTGTACCAAGGCCTCTTGCCACTGCAAACAAACTCCAAATGCATGTACCACATTGTGTATCTGGTTTTATGTGGGTACTGGGGAACTGAACCTGAGTCAGCAAGCTTTGCAAACAAGTGCCTTTATCCACTGAGCCATCCCCCCAGCCCAGGATCATTCTTGTGGCAATTTATTTTAAGGTTAAATTTTCTCTTAGGGCTTGGGTCTTGAGAGCTAGAGAAGATCAAATATTGGAGAGATTCTAACCTTGCTAATCGAATACTAAATTTGGAAGCCAATTAGGCAATAAATCAATATATAGTAAACTACAGAATTAGATTAAACACATCAAACTAGAGAAGAAAGAAGACTAGGATACAGAAGTCAGATGGAAACGTCTCTAGCCTACCTAGAGTGAAGAACAAGGCTCACCTTCAAACAGGAGGGTGAGTGTGTCTGCAAAGATGACCGCAGCTCTTCGATCACTCATGTCTGACCCGAGCACCAAGAGCAGGTTCTCTTCAGCTTTAGTGGCCACCTGGAAAAAAGGAGAAAGTCCACAAAAACTTCTCAAACCAAAGCCCAACCTCATAAAGGGTACTTTATCTTCTGCTGTGTTTTCCTTAATGGTTGGAGCCCCAGGAACACACAGGAACCTTGCATTGTATGTGTGTGTGATAGTGATGCAGGGGAGGGCTCTGGAGATTGGAGGTCAAGCAACACATTAACTTGAGTATGTGATGGTTCTATCTGGAGGTATAAACAATGCTTTTATTCTCTTTGGATATATGAACAAACATTAGATAAAGGGAGAGCAGCACTAATTTCAAAAATCTTCTCAAAGTATAACTTGTTACATTAACACTTCTTTGTTGAAGCCAGGCATGGTGGTGCATGTCTTTAATCCCAGCACTTGGGAGGCAGAGATAGGAAGATTGCTGTGAGTTTGAGGCCACCCTGAGAATACATAGTGAATTCCAGGTCAGCCTGGGCTACCTCAAAAAAAAAACGAAACGAAACGAAACGAAACGAAACGAAATGAAACGAAGAAAGAAAGAAAGAAAGAAAGAAAGAAAGAAAGAAAGAAAGAAAGAAAGAAAGAAAGAGGAGTCATATTTAGGAGAGAGAAAACAGACTTGTTAACCACAGAACTCAGAAGAAAGAGGCAGGAGGATCACACTGAAAGTTCAAAGACAGCATGCTCTACCTAGCAAAGTCAAGGACTGGGTTCAGTCCATGACACTGTGGGGAAAGGAGGAAAGAGAAGAAATTCAAGAAACTTGGCTTGTCTATTGTCTTACTCTGTAGTCATAGCACCATACCATTATCCTCCCAAGCAACCAAGGTCCATACCTGTTTGCAAAGGTATTCTGAGAACTTGCTTAGTCCATCCTCATGCAAACCCAGCAGTGGGAAGATTTTGAAGAACCGTTCCACCTGAGGCAAATCCCCTTCCTTGGTAGCAATGGCAAACTTCTCTGCTACTATGGCTTTGAGACGCTGCTCAGCTTCCTGCAGCAATTTTAAGTTGGCATCAATCATGCTTCCTGTTCAATGGGGAGAAAATGAGAATTACTGTGAAGAAGATACTACACCATGTCCATGACATTTTGTATGCCAGTATTCACTTGGCAAATAGGTATTCAGAGCTTAATGTATACAAGACACTGTGCTAGTAATGTGGATAATTAAAACAGTAATCAGTGGGGTGCAGTGGTGCACGCCTTTAATCCCAGCACTGAGAAGCAGAGGCAGGAGGATTGCTGTGAGTTTGAGGCCAGCCTGAGACTACATAGTGAATCCCAGGTCAGCCTGGGGCTAGAGCAAGACCCTACATTGAAAAACAAAAAACCAAGGGTTGGAGAAATGGCTTAGCTAAAAGTCAAAAATGATCTATCATGCTGAGCTTCTGTGTGAGAAGGAAAAAACTCAGTAGCAGAGGCCAGTAAGCTAGAAAAGAGATAGAAAGGGAAGAGAAAGGAAGGGAGGAATGTACTTAATAGGATGGTATTATATATCTGTAAGTAGAAGAATAGATTAATGGGGGTGAAAAGGCCCAAAATCAGGTCTGGGGAAGAGATTGAGTAAAGGAAAGGTGGAGGGACAGCTAACCAAAATCTAAGAGGATATAAATAAAACATATGTAATCTGACTTTTTTGGACAATGGAACACTCAGGAGCTGTAGGTCGTTGCTAGAAAATTTTCAGTGTCAGGGATGGGATATCTTCCAGTGAGCTGTTGGCCAGGGAGATCCCTGATGCCCCCAAAACATTATAGGCCATTGCCGTGGCCCTTGGTTTCCCACCAAAAATAGATGGTAAGACCCTATTGCTGAAGACTCCATATACTTGGGCTGCAAGGCCACTGAGAAATCTTGCTGGAACTGAGCTGATAACCTCCTCCATGTAGATCAGCTGACAGAAAGTTGGAAATAGCCCTTCTGCATGCAGTTCAATGGGAGAAAGAGAAATGAGCAGTGAAGATACTCATCAGTGGACACTGCAAGTCTTATAATTGGCCAGCCAGGCCAAATGAGCCAATGGGTGCAATAGTGGCACGTCAGTTTTGGGGGAAATCAACTGCCCTCTAATTGGACTGGAGGCCCGCTCCATGGGAAGGGAATACATCCCTGAGACTGAAAACTTAAAACAGGGGTAGTCATAAGCCCTAGGGATATAATGTCTGCTGTTGTCTGGCCAAATGTATATACTATGCTTATCAAACTGTCCAGTAAGCACTTCTGTTAATGTTCACACCCTTATATTAATGCTACTCTCACTTTGGGTAGAGAATCTTCTGTTTTCAGATGGCAGTGAGCTTGGGATGACTCAGAAGGTATCATGGTGATGGAAAGAAATGACCTCAGTGCTCAGTACTGCAATATCTGTATCACACCTTCCAAGGCTCAGGGTCTAATGCATTAGAGGTGGTGGAAAGAATGTAAGAGCCAAAGGAAGGGCAGGACTCCTTACAACATTGCTCCCTCCAGACACAAAATGGCCCGGATATCTCACAGTGCCTGACACTACCTGCATAAGACCATCAAGAGGAGGAAAAGATCAAGACATCAAAAGTAAAAGAGAGACTGATTGAGATGGGGAGGGGGTATGATGGAGAGTGGAGTTTCAAAGGGGTAAGTGGGGGTAGGGAGGTTATCACCATGGGTATTTTTTATAATATGGAAGTTGTTAATAAAAAAATTATTTAAGATAAAAAAATGATTTATCAAGGCTCAAAGATGGGCAGGATTTTTATATTTGAGTAAGAGGAACATATATTCCAAGAAAATAAAATGAAATAAGAGAAACAGAAACAGAAATATGAGTATTTGTAAAGTACTGTGAACAGTACATAACTGGCATAAAGAGAATGAAATAAGGGCTAGAGAGATTGCTAAACAGGTAAGGCACTTGCTGGCAAAGCCTAAGGACCCATGTTCAATTCCCCAGGACCCACATAAGCCAGATGCACAAAGTGGTGCATGCATCTAGTTTGTTTGCAGTGGCTGGAGGCCCTGGCGTGCCCATTCTCTTTATTTTATTTTTTTTCAAGGTAGGGTTTCACTGTAGCCCAGGCTGACCTAGAATTCACTATGTAGTCTCAGGGTGGCCTCAAACTCTTACCTCTGCCTCCCAAGTGCTAGGATTAAAGGTATGAGCCACCATGCCCGCCTACATTCTCTTTCTTTCTATCTGCCTCTTTCTCTCTCTCTCAAATAAATAAATAGAAATTATTTTTAAAAATAGAATGAAATAATAGAGCAGAGTAGAATAATAGAACAGAGTAGAAATATGAGGAGCATTTGTAGACTAATGGAAGCAGTATCTATCTGGTATAAAGAGAATGAAATAAGAGGAATAGAACAGAAACATGATGAGTATTTGTGGACTATTGTAAGTAGAACATGTCTAACATAAAGGGAATGAGGAACAGAAGCAGAAATATGATGCAGACTACTAGATGTGTACTACTGTAAATAGTACCTATCTGGCTTAGAGGAACTGAAAAAATATTTGTACCATGAATGGAGGCATGAGTGAATAAGTGAGAATTAGGACCCTGTAAAGCCCAGAATAGCAGGCTAAGATTTTGTTGTTGTCTTTTCAAGGTGGGGTCTTGCTCTAGCCCAGGCCAACCTGGAATTCACTATAGTCTCAGGGTGGCCTCCAACTCACAGTGATCCTTCTACCTCTGCCTCTGCGGAGTGCTGGGATTAAAGGCATGCACCATAATGCCCAGCTTAAGAATTTCATTTTATAAGCAATGTGTTCAAGTACAAGGAACACATTGATTAGAGAATCAAGTTCAGTTTATTTTCCCATCAAAAGGGATTAATAATATTGGTCCCAGGATGGCATACAACTTATCTATGGCCTATTTCCAATCTGGAAGCTTCCCTATAACACAAGAGTTTTTTTTTTTTTTTGGTGTTTTATGAAACATGGTTCTTACTCTATAACCTAGGTAGGTCTTAAAACTCATGATTATCTCGGCTGGAGAGATGGCTTAGCGGTTAAGTGCTTGCCTGTGAAGCCAAAGGACCCCTGTTCGAGGCTTGATTCCCTAGGACCCACATTAGCCAGATGCACAAGGGGGCACACACGTCTGAAGTTCGTTTGCAGTGGCTGGAAGCCCTGATGTACTCATTCTCTCTCTCTCCCTCTCTCTCTGCCTTTTTCTCTCTCTGTCTGTCTCTCTCAAATAAAAACAAAACAAAACAAAACCCTCATGGTTATCTTCCTTGACTCAGCTTCCCAAATGCTGTCATTGTAAGCATGAGCCAACAGTGGCTCATGCTAGGCTCATGCCTAGCAACACATGCTTTTTTCTTGGTTCAGTTTGCTTAGTACAGACTACAGATGCTTGTAACCAAGTAGAAATCAACAATTTGGAGCCAGTCATAGTGGTGCATACCTTTAATTCAAGCACTTGGAAGGCTAAGGTAGAAGAATCTCCATGAGTTTGAGGCTATCTGGGCTAGTGACTGAATTCCAGGCCAGCCTCGGCTAGATTGAGGACCTGCTTCAAAAACAAACTGCTGAGTATGGAGGTACACGCCTTTAATCCCAGCACTTAGGAGGCAGAGGTAGGAGTACCACTGTGAGTTGAGGCCACCTTGAGACTACATAGTGAATTCCAAAACAGCCTGGGCAATAGCAAGACATCACCTGGAAAAAACAAACAAGCAAAAACAAAGCAAACAAAAAAACAACAAAGAATGCTGACCTTCTTTGCCCTGTCGGCTGAGCTCAATGACTGACTTGTCCAGGCACAAGTAACGATGAATATGGGCAGCAGCTTGTTCATAATCTTCATTTCTCAAAGCAGTCTGAACTCCATCCATGCAGAACTTCAGGTCTAAGATGTCATCAGCTCTCTGAATGGCCTGATAGAGGCGGTTCTGCAAAAATACTTTGTGCTTAGACAATGTCCTATTCCTTCAAACACCCTCCTAGGCTGGGCGTGGTGGCGCATGCCTTTGATCCCAGCACACGGGAGGCAGAGGTAGGAAGATCACCTTGAGTACAAGGCCACCCTGAGAATAGAGTGAAGTCCAGGTCAGCCTGGGCTTGAGTGAAACCCTATCTTGAAAAACCAAAACCAAACAAACAAAACAAAACAAATAAACAAAAATCCTCTCTAGAAGGTAGGGACATTTAGAAGTAGAGCTTAGTTAACTATAGGTCCTCTTTTTTATTTTTTAATCTTAAAGAGATATTAAGCCGGATGTGGTGGCACATGCCTTTAATCCCAGCATTTAGGAGGCAGAGGTAGGAGGATCACTGTGAGTTTGAGGCCACCCTGAGACTGCATAGTAATTCCAGGTCAGCCTGAGTCAGAGTGAGACCCTACCTCAAAAAACAAAAACAAACAAAAAAGATATTAAATTTGGTCAAATGGGGCTGGAGAGATGGCTTAGCGGTTAAGCGCTTGCCTGTGAAGCCTAAGGACCCCGGTTCGAGGCTCGGTTCTCCAGGTCCCACGTTAGCCAGATGCACAAGGGGGCGCACGCGTCTGGAGTTCGTTTGCAGAGGTTGGAAGCCCTGGCGCGCCCATTCTCTCTCTCTCCCTCTATCTGTCTTTCTCTCTGTGTCTGTCACTCTCAAATAAATAAATAAATAAATAAAAATTAAAAAAAAAAAAATTTGGTCAAATGCTTTATCTGAGTCTCTGAAAGGATTGAAGGATTATGTGGATTTTGTCCTTTATTGACTTTACATTAATTTCAGATGTTAACCAGCCTTGCATTGCTGGGATACTTTGTTTTTAGGTGTTTTTTCCCCCCATCCTTTTTGAAGTCGTGTCTCACTCTAGCCCAGGCCGACCTGCAATTCACTCTAATGTCATATCTTTGCCTGGTTCTGGCACTTCATATTAGGTTTCTAGTACTAGTGGATGGTGCTAATCTGGTCTCCACTGTGGTAATTTCTTTACTCCCTTCTTCCCTTCTACTAACTCAAACATTAAAAGCTCAACAGGATTACCTTGGCCAGGTCTAGTTGGCGGACTTTGCTGGACACATTCTCAGCCAGGTTGCAGGTAAAGGTGATCATGCCAGCCAGTTGCTTTGCATCTCCCTCAATCAACTGCAGGTTGGGACTGGAGAAATAAATTGTCAGCACAAACATCTCCACAGAGGAAGAAATGAGAAGTCTCCCCTTTCCAGATGGAGACATCTCTTTTTCTCTCTTTAAAAATACATTTGTGAGGAGAGAATATGAGAGTAAATGGGCACATCTGTCACTGTAAATGAACTACAGATGAGTGTATCACTAAAGTATCTGGCTTTAGGTTGGGCCTTTAAGCTTTGCAAACAAGCATCTTAACTTGAGCCATGTCCCTGCCCTTAGAAGAAAAAAAAAATTGGGCTGGAGAGATGGCTTAGCGGTTAAGCACTTGCCTGTGAAGCCTAAGAACCCCGGTTCGAGGCTTGGTTACAAAGGTCTAATTCTATACTAAGAAAAAACAACCATAGATGTCAAAAGGGTTACTTTCAAATCTAGAATGTACATATATAGATGACTCAGACCAAAGGTCACTTAATTCAAAAGATTTCCTTAAACTGGGAACAATAGTGAATCTTCTAACTTGTGTCAGGACATTGTTAAACAAGTCCTGAGACCAAAAAATGTATTTGTACAGCCTTTAATGGTACCCAATGGCTCTATGGTACCAATCTTTGGCCCTGACTACCCCCAGGACAAATTTAAAAAGGTACAAGCTAGAAGGCTATTATACAAAATATGGTATCAAAGTTAAATGTTGTGCATGTAGTTCTGATAACTGCTAATATCACGAATGTTTCACAAGCCATATGGAAACAGATTCAGACTATGTAAGACACTACTGTGCCATTTGATGAACAGTGCTGGAAGAAAATGGCAGCTAGCTCAAGCATGCTCAGATGGTCCTAAGACAATCCAACTCTGTCTACTTGGATTCCCTGGAATGTTCCCCAAGGCCTAGAAATCCATAAGAAGGATAGCCCTGAAGGTGACCAGACTGCTATGTGCTCACTTCTCATTAACTTGTTACTTTTATTCTTTCTCCCCAACATTCTCTTCCAAGACTATCTTCCTGCACTCCAGCAATACACTTCTGGGGTCCTTTAGAATAGTTTCCCTCTCTTGGAGAGACTCTCTAACTGCCCATTCCACAGGAAATACTTAACTATCTGACATCATTGTTCCTTTGTCCTCTAACAGCAGTTAGTGTGTCTTCTCATGAGAGGTGAGAATGAAGGTGGGTAGAGTTAGGGTGACCGGAGCCCTGAAGATGAAAAGTTTTTCTTACTTCTTGCCTAGTTCCACAGAACTATTTTTCTACAGTCAGGGTCCCTCCTGGGAGAGAGGTCTTTCATAGGATTTAAACATGGTGGTTGGTCAAGTTAAGCTAATCTCTTCCTGAGATAGCCCCTAGTCCTAATCAACCAGCTGGCTCTCTGGTTCACTTGGGCCAAAAGACACCACCCTAAGGTTATAAATACCTTTGCAAAGGGAGGGGAGGCTCTCTGATCACTTGGGAACTCCCTCTGTGGGTGAGTTTTTCCCTTGGCTGGGCCTGAGCTGGCAAGGTCCTAGCCTAGGCCCAGTTGGGAGGGCACCCCCAGCCATTACTCTCCACATTGGTTCTTCATCTCCTCCAGCCCTCCAGCTCCCTACATGGCAGGAGCTCCTTGAACTTTCTTTTCTTTCTTTCTTTCTTTTTTTTTTTTTTTTGAGGTAGGGTCTCACTCCGGCTCAGGCTGACCTGAGCCTTAAACTCTCAGTGATCCTCCTACCTCTGCCTCCTGAGTGCTGGGATTAAAGGCACGCACCACCATGCCCGACTGAACTTTCTTTTTTCTTTCCATGCTTTTTTCCCCAGATCCATATCTGGTCACATGAACTCCTGAGCTACATGTGGCCCACATGGGTTTTTGTGCTCCACATGGTGTACATCTCTTCTCCCCACTTTATCTCCCCTTATCTCCCAGCCTTCCCCTTTCCACTTTCCTTTGTAAAATCTGAATAAAATGTGGTATTAAAAAAAATGTCCGGCATGGTGGCACATGCCTTTAATCCCAGCACTCGTGGGGCAGAGATAGGAGAATCGTGGTGAGTTTGAAGCCACCCTGAGACTACATAGTTAATTGTTAATTCAGGTCAGCATGGACCAGAGTGAGACCCTACCTCAAAAAGCCAAAAAAAAAAAAAAAAAAAAAAAAAGATTATTCCTTGGATGCTCCTCCCTTAATTTCAGGATGAGAGCTTACTTACAGAGCATCAGAAACCCATAGCAGCTGCACCACCAAGAAGCCTCATCCCACCCTGAATGACTTCCCTCTGGTGGCTTCCAGAAACTCCTTGCCCCTGTCCAGGAGTATGGGACCCAAGAGCAGTATTTCAGTGGGTAGCAGCACTATCCCCTATGGAGGCACCTGAATCTGGGGTGGGGGTCTGATAACCCTTCCCATGCCCTCTCTCATGTGCTGACTCAGTTTTTAAAAAAATACTTGTATTCTTATTTATTTATTTGACAGAGAAAGAGGGAGACAGAGTGAGAGAATGGGTGCACCAGGGCCTCCAGCCACTGCAAATGAACTCCAGACGCGTGTGTCCCCTTGTGCATCTGGCTAATGCGGGTCCTGGGGAATCAAACCTGGGTCCTTTGGCTTTGCAGGCAAACGCCTTAACTGCTAAGCCATCCCTCTAGCCCCGACTCAGTTGTTTTTTATAAACCTTTCAATGTGGAGGAAATTTGTCATACAACAGTGGTCCTAGACTATTTTTTTTTTTGTTTTTGTTTTTGAGGAGTCAGCACAGGACACTGCTACTTATTTTAGAGCTCAGGCCCTGCCCCTCTGACAGCTCAGAAGGGGCAAAAGGAAGGCATAGGTGTTTTGGCTTCATGGAGAACTGTGGATACCATCTGGGATGGGGATGGACCATGCTGTAGTCATGCAGACTCCATGGACATTACTGAGCCTATAGCTGTTAGCAAAATACACATCATCATAAATAACCATGTGCTAAGGCTGGGTGTGGTGGCAGCACATGCCTCTAATGTGAAACCCTAAGATGTGGGTGTGGGGGGTTGGGGAACAAAACAAAACAACCATGTGCTGTCCAAGGATTTTTTTTTGGTGGGGGGAGTTGAGGTAGGGTCTCACTCTAGCCCAGACTGACCTGGAACTTACTATGTAGTCTCAGGGTGACCTCGAACTCATAGCAATCCTCCCACCTGTCTTCCAAATGCTGGGGTGAAAAGAGTGCACTACCATACCAGGCTATCCAAGGGCTTTTGGATAACCACTGAATTATCTATCTTGAGGTGCTCACTTTATATTTCACTTGGAGTTAATTTTCCTTTCCTTGTTTCTTTTTCTTTTTAAAATTCATTCTGTAGTCCCAAGCTGCCCTCAAATTCATGGTGATACTCCTAACTCTGCCTCTCAAGTGCTGGCATTAAAGACATGTGCCACCATGCCCATGCTCATGTTCCTTTCTATTTCAAACTCAAATGGTAGTTTTTTAGCATATTGGAAATATTCCACACCCCCCCCCCCTGCCCCTGAGACCAAGTCTCATTCTATAGCTTAGGCTGGCCTTGAACTTGCAACAATCTTCTTGCTTTAGCCTCCCAAGTGCTGAGATTATAGGAGTGAGTCACCATGGCAGACTTGGAAAACTACTTGTATCCAGTGGTCCAGATAAAATTTACAATAGTCCTTGCTATGATACATACTCACCCCATTCTGTGGAGTGCGACCATCTTACTTTCAATGGTGGTTTGTTGTTCCAAAAGAGCATCCAGCTCTCTCTCCACCACTTTCTAAAACATAGAGAAACATCTTATTAATGGGTAGAAAAACTTGTTTTTCAGTACTTAGGTTTGAACCTAAGGCCTTATACATGCCAGGCAAACACTACCACAGTTACAGCCCCAGCCCTATGGAGGAAGAATTTTAAATTACCTAACTCTAGCCAGGTGTGTTGGCTCATGTCTATAAGTGTGTTGGCTCATGTCTATAATCTCTGTCTTTGTGAGACTGAGATAAGAGGATCTTTGTGAGCCAAGGGCCAGCCAGGGCTACAGAGTTCCAGGTCTGCCTGGACTACAGTGAGACACTACCTTGAAAAAAGAAAAAAAGAGGCGAGGCTCGAAAGATGGCTTACCAGTTAAAAGGCTTGCCTGCAAAGCCTAATGGTCCAGGTTCAATTCCCTAGTACCGATATAAAGCCAGATACACAAAGTAACATATGCATCTGGAGTTTGTAGTGGCTAGAGGTCCTGGTGTACGCATTCTCTCTCTCTGCTTGCACATAAATAAATAAAACTATTAAAAAACCAAAAACAAGGGGCTGAGATGGCTCAGCAGTTAGCTTGCAAAGCCTGTTGGCCCAGGTTCAAAGCCCCAGTATCCACATAAAGCCAGATGCATAAAGTGGTACATGGTTTTGGCATTCCTTTGCAGTGGCAAGAGGACGTGGCACATACCCAATTCTCTCTCCTTGAAAATAAACATATTAAAAGAAAAAGAAAATAAACATATTAAGAAAAAAATGCCGGGCGTGGTGGCACATGCCTTTAATCCCAGCACTCAGGAGGCAGAGGTAGGAGGATCACCATGAGTTCAAGGCCACTCTGAGATTACATAGTGAATTCCAGGTCAGCCTGGACTAGAGTGAAACCCTACCATGGGGATGCGGGGGAAGCAATAAAAACATGTTACTTAACAGTCACTTAGCTACAGGTTGAATCTCATTTAAAATTTCTTCTCCTTCCAATATGTTCCCCTTGGACTACACACTCCTTTGTCTATAGGGTCTCCTGTAGCCCAGAGTGGTCTTGAATTCACTCTATAACTCATAGCAACCTTGAACTCCTGAGCTAACACCCCTTATCTCCCAAGCACTTGGATTACCATATAGTAAAACACCAGACTACTTTACATGTGTATCTTATTCCATCTGGCAGATGAGCACTACAATGACAGCAGATGAACTTTAACTGAATGTCACTAGCATAATGTTTCACACAAGTAGGCTTTAAGATAGAATGGCTAAACAAGTGAAATTTCCAAAGTGGCTCACACAGACACTCATTCCTTTCTTCTGCATTGCAGCACACAGAAGGGATAGGGGATGACTACATTTCTATCTCAGTAAAGCCATTTATTGTGCTATTTCAATTTTTTGTGCTCTTAAGCTTTAGTTGTGCTTATTATTATTATTATTTTTAAGAACATGATCTCACTATGTAAGCCAAGCTAGCCTTGAATTTGATAGTCTCCTGCCTCAGCCTCCAAAGGCTGGGATTATAGGTGTGTATTACCATACCTGGCTGTACTTTGATTCTTTACCTATAAAATAGAGATAGCAACAAATACTTCATAGGATTGTTGTGCAAACCAGATAAAATAACAAAAGTGCTTAATATGTAGCATACAGTTCAATGATATGCAGAGGAAAACTTCTTGATAGTCATCAAATACAAATACAGAACCAACATGATTGCATCAGTAAATCTCATTTTCATGCCTTGACTTTTTACTGAGAAAATATCATAAGCACAAGGTAATATTCAAAGATATTAATGGCCAGTCTTAATTTGCATGTGTGTGTGTGTGTGATGTATGCATGCAAGTGTGTGTGCAGATGCACTCACAGGCCCAATGTAGGGTTTATTTTTTATTATTTTTTTTTCAAGGTAGTTCAGCATCCCAATGTAGTTTTCATAAGCCCCAGCAATGCTCCAGTCTCTGCTCCCCACAGGATGGGGTTATAGACATGTGTGGTCATTCCTACCTATTTATATAGGTCTTTGGGAATCAAACTGAGGTGGTCTCAGATCCTCTCAGCCCCTCATGCTTTCAGCACATACTGTTTATTTGCTAAGCTTCAGGCCCCTTAAAATGAATTTTGCATTCCACTTTACTTAAAAATGTTAGTGGTTAAGATGCTTGCCTGTGAAGCCTAAGGACCCATATTCAATCTCTCTCCAGATCACTCCTAGCAGGATGCAGTGATGTATGCCTGTAACTCCAGCTACCCTAAGGTTGCAGCAAAAGGATACCACATTTAAAGGCAGCTTGGGCAACATATTGAGGCCATCTCAAAAGAAGAAAAGAAAATGGGGGTGTGAAGAGGAGATGGCTCAAAGTATAAGACAAACACGCAAGGGTACCTGGGCTCAGAACCCATCACCCAGTAAAAAACTGGACACTAGCAGGCGGTTTGCAATCCCAGCCAAAGCTAAGAGCAGGAAGACAGGCAGAGACAGGAGAATGTGCAGGAAAGTCTGGGCTCTGTTAGCCAGGCCAAAGCTGAGGTGAATAATGTGACAGCCTGCACAAGCAGGTGGGAGGTGAGGGCTAACACCCGAAAGTTGTCCTCTGACACCCACAAGTGCGCTGTGGCATGCAAGCACCCGCATGCATGAACACAGACTCTCAAAGAATAAAAACTCCTGGGCTGGAGAGATGGCTTAGCGGTTAAGCGCTTGCCTGTGAAGCCTAAGGACCCCAGTTCGAGGCTCGGTTCCCCAGGTCCTACGTTAGCCAGATGCACAAGGGGGCGCACGCCTCTGGAGTTCGTTTGCAGAGGCTGGAAGCCCTGGCGCGCCCATTCTCTCTCTCTCCCTCTATCTTTCTCTGTGTCTGTCGCTCTCAAATAAATAAATAAATAAAAATTTAAAAAAAGACTAAAAACTCCTTTACTGCTCTGTATTTAACAGAAACGCTAAAAGTGCATCGACAAATCATTTCCTACAAAGCCTTGAAACTTTAAGTTAATTTGCAACATCTCGCTTAATTAAGACAATGGGAAACACCTGGTTCTTAATTTTTACTGCCGAATCCAGTGCAATTCTTATTTCAAAAATCAAAGGATGTCTGTAGTGGTGACCCACGCCTTTAATCCCAGCCCTCGGGAGGCAGAGGTAGGAGGATCGCCGTGGGTTAGAGGCCACCCTGAGACTACATAGTGAATTCCAGATCAGCCTGAGCTAGAGTGAAACCCTACCTCGAAAAAAAAAAAAAAAAAAATCAAAGGACTTGTCAGATGCCTAAATTTACTTGCTCAGGAAATCAATTAAGGGAAAGAGAGAATACAGGGTGCAGTAGATTGCCCTGATAACCAAATCAAACAAGCTGAAGGCATCCAAGCTTCGGTGAAGAATTGATGACAGGTGCCCCCAAATGCCCAACTACAGGTAAAGCTTGAGTAGGTTTCTTTCTCTCTCTCTTTCTCTCTTTCTTCTTCCTTCCTTCCTTCCTTCCTTCCTTCCTTCCTTCCTTCCTTCCTTCCTTCCTTCCTTCCTTCCTTCCTTCCTTCTTTCTTTCTCCCCCCCCTTTCTTTCTTTCTTTTCTTCTTCTTTTTTTCGAGGCAGGGTGTCACCCCAGCCCAGGCTGACCTGGCATTCACTCTGTATTCTCAGGGTGTCCTCGAACTCATGACGATCCTACTACCCTTGCCTCCCGAGTGCTGGGATCAAAGGCGTGCACCACCACGCCCGGCGTGAGTAAGGGGTTCTTCAATCCCTCCTCCCCCGTCAAAGACAGCGGCGGTTCCATATTCCTGACGGCTCGCTGCCCCCGGATCCCCGTAGAGGAGACTCAGCCCCCCACCTCCTCGCCGCACAGCCGTTCGTACACAGCTTCCAGCTCCTGCAGCTCTGTCAGGGAGCGAATGAGCTCGGTGGAGATTTCCGAGCAGCGGCCTCCTCCCACCCCCTCAGGCAGCGGCACGCCTGACAGCTTCGGAGGGGATTCCTGCTCCGCCATCTTGGTCCCCATTCGGTGCTTCCGGGCTCGCGAGGACCCCTCCACGTTGACGTATGGGTCCTTGGGGTTGCCCACAGAGATGCCCGATAAACAAAATTTCAAGGTCTAATTACAAAGTGTTTATATCCCACCATACATTACGGAAATATGTAATATTTAAGTAATTGAAAATGTTGTGTGGAAAACAAGAAGGAAGCATTTTTACAAAAATCACATATATATTTCAGGCTTGGATTGGGTTCCTCTTTCCGTCGCCCGCCACGCCAAAGGCCCCGGGCCTTGAGTGCTAATGGCGGACGCCGGCCGCTTGATATCGGCTTGGGTTTAGGCCTAGCAGGATTTGTAATCCGTCGGATCCCGTCGCCATCCTTCCGGCTGCAGGGTAAAGAATTGGCCCCGTAACTTCTCTGACCCCGAGGAAATGGAGAGCGACCCCGCCGCAGAGGGGCGCCCAGCATTTCGGCGGGAGTCTTGAGCAGTGTAGGCCCCAGTGGTCTCCCGGGCGGCGAGGAAATGGAGTTGGGGGCGTGGGGTGCGAAAACGGTTTCCTGGGTTCTTTCCTAGCTTCTGTCCTCAGAATGGGAACGAGCCCCAGCTCAAAATAGTTCTTGGAAGCTTGCAGTAGTTGTGGCGCTCATCCGTGGCCCCCACACTTGCGAATTGAGGCCGTAGAGTGGCGAGTTGGAGGCCAGCCTGGGCTGCATTGAAACATCCTGTCTCAAGAAAATGATAAATTTCAAAGGCAATTGTAGAGATTACTTCTGGAGCGAGAGGCGTGAGAAGGAGCGGGAAGGACTGGAGAGAGAGTAAAAGGTTCCTAACTTGCATTTGGAAAGCTTGTTTAAAGGGCTTGAGTTACAGAAAGTCTTTGGAAGGAGGATTATGGTTTGAATTTGTGCTTTGGTTGTTGGACATTGTGTTTCATACTCTACCTACTTTTCTCGTGCAAAATGAAGGATGACAATATCCGTTTTTCAGACTGTTTTAAGTGTGGCCAAGTACCCTTGGACCATGAAGTAGGGATGGAGTGAGAAGTCACGGGCATTTACAGTGATTGCAGACGACATAGATGCTAGGGAAGTTCTCAATCTTGCTACATTTGGGTGGTTAATGTTCCCTGGCATTTAGTTCTTCAGCCAGCATGCACTTTTTCCACCTTGCAGGAATTGAGTTGTTTTCATGAGTTCAAAAATCTTTAGATATTTTATTTGCAGGGAGAGAGAATGAGGATAGGCTCGCCAGGGACTTTTGCACTGCCCATGTGCTACTTTGTGCATTTAGTTTTATGAGTGTTCTGGGGAATCAAACCCCTGGTCATCAGGCTTTTCAGTAAGCTCCTTAACTGTGAGCCCTCTCTCCAGCCCACGGTCAAATTTTCAATCACTCCAGGTAAAGTGTAGCTCAGTGCTTAAGTACTTGTACAGGACAGTTCTGTTCCTGATACCACACATAAAAATCTCACATTTAGCCGGGCATGGTGGCTTACACCTTTATCCCAGTACTCCGGAGGCAGAGGTGGGAGGATCACTGTGATTTTGAGGTCACCCTGAGAATACATAGTGAATTCCAGGTCAGCCTGGGCTACAGTGAGACCCTACTTCGGGGAAAAACAAAACTCACATTTATTTACTGGGTGTGGTGGTGCACACCTTATCCCCAGCATTCAGGAGGCAGAGGTAGGAGGATCACTGTGAGTTTGAGGCCACTCTGAGAATACATAGTGAATTCCAAGTTAGTCTGGACTACGATGAAACCCTGCCTTGAAAAACAAAACACCCTCACATTTAGCACCATATATATGATTCAAATGAAAACTAAGATACCCAAAAAATTTGTGTTTTACAGTAAGGTCTCGTGGTGGCCCAGACTTACCTGGAAGTCACTTTGTAGTTCCAACCTGGCCTCAAACTTAGGTGATCCTCCTACTTCTGCCTCCCAAGTGCTGGGATTACCAAAGGCGTGGCATGCCCCACCACAAATGATTAAGACATTAATCAAATGTTCAAAGTCTTCAACATCACTTTGGCTGGTTATGGGCACCTGGTTATCATACATGGCCTCTGAAAGTCAACATGGCAGTATCAAAATGTCATCTACCATTAACCCTTTTTTCCCCTTCTTTCTTTATGCTTTTGTTTGTTGAGGTAGGGTCTTGCTGTAGCCCAGGGTGACCTGGAATTCACTGTGTAGGCTCAGGGTGGCCTTGAACTCACAGCAATCTATGGACGTCTGCCTCCTTAGTGCTGGGATTAAAGGTGTGCATCATCACACCCAGCTGCCTTTTTATTTTTTTTTCTGATATTTATTTGAGAGAGAGAGAGGGAGGGAGAGAATGGGCACGCCAGGGCCTGTAGCCACTGCAAATGAACTCCAAATGCATGTGCTACTGTGTGCATCTGGCTTACATGGGACCTGGAGAATTGAACTTGGGTCCTTAGGCTTAACAGGCAAGCATCTTAACCATGAAGCCATCTTTCCAGCCCCCTTTTTGCTTTTTAGTATTTGTGTTTATTTATTTGAGAGGGGAGAGAGAAAGTGAGTAAGTAATGGGCATCCCAAGGACTTGTTGCTGCAAACAAACACTAGGCACATACTCCATGTGGTGCTTCTAGCTTTACCTGGGTACTGGGGCATTGACCCTCGGCCATCAGGTTTTCTAAGCAAGCACCTTTAACCACTGAGCCATCTCTCCTGCCCCTCAATCTGCTAGTTCTACTTCTGGGAAATAATCTTATGATAAATTTAAGCAATAAGTAATATTCTTAAAAAATATATTTTATTTATTTGAGTGAGAGACAGAAAGAAGACAGAGGAGAGAGAATGGGCACCAGGGCCTTTCAGCCACTGCAAACAAGCTCCCGGTGCATTTGCCATCTTGTGCATTTGGCTTTATGTGGGTACTGGGGAATCAAACCCAGGTCAGTAGGCTTCGTAGGCAAGGGCCTTAACTGCTAAGCCATCTGTCCAGCCCTTTAACATTTTAAATTTATTTACTTGAAAGCAGAGAGAGAACGAGAATGGGTGCACCAGGGCTTATTGCCACTGCAAAATAACTGTAAACACTTGGGTCATTTTGTGCATTTGGTTTTGTGTGGGTACTGGGGAATTAACCCAGGCCTTCAGGCTTTACATGCAAATACCTGTAGTCATTGAGTCATCTCTCCAGTCCATAGTGCACCTTTTAAAAATTATTGCCTTTAAAAAAAAAAAATTAATTTGATTTTATTTTTAGTGAGAGCTAGAGAGAAAGAGAAAATTGGCACATTAGGGCTTTAGCCACTGAAATTGAACTCCAGATGCTTGTGCCATCTAGTGGGCCTGTGCTACCTTGCGCTTGCCTCACTTTTGTGTGTCTGGCTTATGTGGGATCTGTAGAGTCAAACATGGGTCCTTAGGCTTTGCAGGCAAGTGCCTTAACCGCCGAGCCATCTCTCTAGCAAAATTACTGCTTTAAAAAAAATTTTTTTTAGCCGGGCGTGGTGGCGCACGCCTTTAATCCCAGCACTCGGGAGGCAGAGGTAGGAGGATTGCTGAGAGTTCGAGGCCACCCTGAGACTACATAGTGAATTCCAGGTCAGCTTGAGCCAGAGTGAGACCCTAACTCGAAAAACCAAAAAAAAAAAAAATTTTTTTTTTGAGCCGGGCACGGTGGCACACGCCTTTAATCCCAGCATTCAGGAGCCGGGCATGGTGGCGCACGCCTTTAATCCCAGCATTCAGGAGGCAGAAGTAGGAGGATTGCCGTGAGTTCGAGGCCACCCTGAGACCCCATAGTGAATTCCAGGTTAGCCTGAGCTAGAGTGAGACCCTACCTCGAAAAACCAAAAATAAAAAAGTAAAATTTATTTATTTATTTGGGGGGGGGGTCAGTTAGAGAATGGGTGTGACCTCCAGCCACTGCAAACGAACTCCAGATGTGTGCACCACCTTGTGCATCTGGCTTACATGGGTACTGAGGAATTGAACCTGGGTCCTTTGGCTTTGTAAAGTGCCTTAGCTGTTAAGCCATCTCTCCAACTCTAAAAATTATTAAAACATATTTGCTTATTTGCAAGGAGAGAGAGAATATGGGTGTGCTAGGGCCATTTGCCACTGCAAATGAACTCCACATGAGTGCACCACTTTGTATATCTGGCTTTATGTGGGTATTGGGAAATTGAGCTTAGGCTCTGAGGCTTTAACCACTGGACTATCCAGCACAGTGTGTGCACCTTTAAATGACTTGTACTGAAGGTATTTTCTGAATTGGAAACAATTTAAATATTTCCTAGTAGAGTATTGGCTAAATGAATTACACTCATTGGAAAGCATACTCAGTAATTATAATAGAAAAAAAAATGAGGAAAAAGCCCCTTTTTTGTTTTGTTTTGTTTTTCAAGGCAGGTCTCATTCTAGCCCAGGTTGACCTGGAACTCATTCTGTAGCCATTCTGGCCTTAAATTTATGAGGATCCTCCAATCTCAGACTCCAAAGTGCTGGGACTAAAGTCCTGCACCACCCTTGCCAGTACCCTTTGTTTATTGGTTTCTCAAAACTAATGACAAATAAGATATAGTGAAACTGGGTGAGATGGCACATGCCTTTAATCCCAGCACTTGGGAGGCAGAGGTAGGAGGATTGCCATAAATTAGAGGCCACCCTGAGACTACATAATGAATTACAGGTCAGCCTGGGCTAGAGTGAGACCCTACCTCAAAAAAACAAAAAAGTAATAAAATGACAAGAAAGCCGGGCGTGGTGGCACACACCTTCAATCCTAGCACTTGGGAGGCAGAGGTAGGATCACCATGAGTGAAACCCTACCTCGAGAAACCAAAAAAAAAAAGACATAAGATATGGTATGAATATGTTTTTGCATATATATGCGTGTACATGGAAAGATACAGTTTAGTAAGATTTTCTTCTGTGCTCTTGAATTTTGAGTGATGAGAAAATGTGGCTTGTAGAACTGCAGTTAACCATACATTTTACGTAGTGAGCAAAGATAACATAGGCATGTTGCATTAATGGGCAGATGCCAGGTCCTTGCATCTTTATCACTTGCTATATGATTTTAAGCACATTTTATTTTTGAATTAGTTTTCTTCTTTTTTTCTTTTACTTTTGTTCTTCCTGAGACGGGGTTTCCCTCTGTAGCTCAGGCTGGAACTCCCTGTCTCGCCTAGGTTGGCCTCCAACTTGAAGTAATCCTTCTGAGTGTGGAGATTACAGGGTTGAACCACTCCCCCTCCAAGCTCTTTGAGTAGCCCTAATTGGCCTGCAAATCTGTGTGTAGGTCAACCCGACCTTAACTTGAATCCTTCCTCAGACTCAAGTTTTGAGATTGAGATGTGTGTCATTACTTTTATAAAATGTTTGTGCTGTGCTAGGATTCCAAGTCTGTGCTTCCTACTTGCTGAGCAATAGTGCTACCACTGAGCTACATCTCCAGTCCTAGAAGACATTCTATTTGTTTATACATATTTTATTTGCAAACACAGAGAGAAAGAAAGAATGGGCATGCCAGGGCCTCTAGATGCATGGATCACTATATGCATCTGGCTTTTACATAGGTACTGGGAAATTGAACCTGTATCATTAGGCTTTGCAGGCAAGTGTCTTAACCACTGAGCCATTTCTCTAATCCTAGGAGACATTCTTTTTTAAAAGAATTATTTTTATTTATTTGAAAGTGACAGAGAGAAAGAGGCAGATAGAGAGAATAGCCACGCCAGGGCCTCCAGCCACTGCAGATGAACTCCAGAGGCATGCGCCCCATTGTGCATCTGGCTAATGTGGGGAATGGAGCCTCGAACTGGGGTCCTTAGTCTTCACGGGCAAGCACTTAACCACTAAGCCATCTCTTTAGCCCCTAGAAGACATTCTTAATGATAACATGTTTTTCTTTAATGCACCTTACTTTGCTGGTTCTGCCTTCATCCAGAAGTTCTTGTTCAAAAATTTCTTTAAAAATAGTGATTTGCGGGCTGGAGAGTTGGCTTAACAGTTAAGGTGCTTGCCTGCGGATTTTAAGGACTGATGATTCTTCAGATCCCATGTAAGCCAGACACATATGGTGGGGCATGCCTCTGGAGTTCGTTTGCAGCGGCTAGAGGCCCTGGCGTGCCCATTCTCTCTCACTCTCTTTCTCTGATGAATTAAAAAAAAAAAACTGATTTGCCAAATCTTTTTCTGTCCTTAGCCTGCTTTGACTTGATACTCTGGAATACCAGGTGGCTCAGATTTGCAACCACCATGTTCCTGTACAACCTGACGTTGCAGCGTGCCACTGGCATCAGCTTTGCCATTCATGGCAACTTCTCTGGTAAGTTCTCTACTTAATATCTTTGTGAATTACTACATATTTTCTTATCTCATGGAAGAAATATTTTCCATTTCTAAGAAAATGGTTGTTGATAAATGTGAACAGTACAAATTTGGCTGGTAATGTATGATACTTAGTTTAAAATAAAGTATATTTGTTTAATTTCACATGCACTTCTTAGGTAACACTATGTAATAATTCTTTTTTTATTTATTTTATTTATTTATTCATTTGAGAGTGACAGAAGAGGGAGAGAGAGAGCGCGAGTGCGCTTGCACGTGCACCAGGACCTCCAGCCACTGCAAACAAATTCCAGACGCATGTGCCCCCTTGTGCTAACATGGGTCCTGGGGAATCAAGCCTTGAACTGGGGTCCTTAGGCAAGCGCTTAACCCACTAAGCTATCTCTCCAGCCCAGCAATAATTCTTATCACAGGTGCTTATCTCTTTCTAGGTGGTGTATTAGACATACCATGATGGACAGGTCATGTTTTCTTAATTCCAAGGCAGAGTTTCACTCTAGTCTAAGCTGGCCTGGAACTGTGTAGCCTGTGCTGACTTTAAACTCAGTGTAATCCTCCTGTCTGCCTTAGCCTGCTGGTGCTGAGATTATAAGTGTGAGCCATTGTAGCCACATGAAATCATGATCCTTTATCTTTATAAGAATATCTTGCCGGGCTGGAGAAATGGCTCAGCAGCTAAGGCGCTTGCTTGCCTGTAAAGCCATAAGGACCCAGGTTTGATTTTCTACTACCCACATAAGCCAGATGCACAAGGCGGCACATGAGTCTAGAGTTCATTTGCAGTGGCTAGAGATCCTGGTGTGCCCATTCTCTGTATCTGCCTCTTTCTCATAAATAAATAAATAAATAAATAAATAAATAAATAAATAAATAAATATATTTTTTTAAAGAATATCTTGTAGGGCGTGGTGGTACATGCCTTTGATCCCTACACTCAGGAGGCAGAGGTAGGAGTTCAAGGCCATCCTGAGATGACATAGTGAATTCCAGGTCAGCCTGAGCTAGAGTGACACCCTACCTCAAAAAAAGAAGAAAAAATCTTAATAGCCTGGCATGGTGGTTCATGCCTTCAATTCTAGCACTGGGTAGACTAGCCTGAAACGACATAGTGAATTCCAGGTCAACCTGGGCTAGAGGGAGACCCTACTTCGAAACCTGCCCCCCCCAAACAAGGGTTGGAGAGATGGCTTAGCAGCTAAGGTACTTGCCTGCAAAGCCAAAGGACCCAGGTTTGATTCCCCAGTACCCATATAAGCCAGTTGCATAAGGTGACACATTTGTTAATAGTGGCTGGAAGTCTTGGCACACCCATTCCCTTTCCCTCTTTGCCTCTTTCTGTCAAATATTTTTTTTTGAAGAAACCAAAACAAGGTCAGACTTGGTGGAAAATACCTTTAATCCCAGCACTTGGAAGGCAGTGGTAAAAGGATCACCGTAAGAACCTGCCTAAAAATATAAATATATATAAATAAAAGGAAGAGGAAGGTAAAGTTGGATCTTAGTATGGGCCTTGAGGTGACAATAGAACTTTTGCAAGCAAGTGCCTTTAATTGCTGAGTCATCAGTTGGAAGAGAGAAAAGGACTGGTTGTGTAGTTGTGGTGCTTAGGAGACGTAAGGCAGGAGGCTGTCTGAATTCTAAGCTAGCCTAGGCTATAATGTGAGACCCACCTTCCTCTCCCCCCCAGAAAAGAGATATGGAGAAAAAATTTGACAGTAGTTTCATATCTTTTCTTGCCACTATAGATTGAACATTTGCAAATTAAATTAATCCCAAGTGATAGTACTTTTTTTTTTTTTTTTTTTTTTGGAAGTACGGCCTCACCCTAGCTCAGGCTGACCTGGAATTCACTATGTAGTCTCAGGGTGGCTTTGAACTCACAGTGATTCTCCTACCTCTGCCTCCCCAGTGCTGGGATTAAAGGCATGCACCACGACAACCAGCTGATACATTTTTTTTTTTTTTTTTTGAGGTAGGGTCTTGCTTTAGCCCAGGCTGTCCTGAAAGTCGTAGTTTCAGGGTACCCTGAACTCCCAGTAATAGTCTTACTTTGGCTGCAAGTATGTTTTTATCTGCTAAACCATCTCCCCAGTCCTTACAAAACCTTTTTTTTTTTTTTTTTTTTTTTTGGTTTTTTGAGGTAGGGTCTCACTCTGGTCCAGGCTGACCTGGAATTAACTATGTAGTCTTAGGGTGGCCTCAAACTCTCAGTGTTCCTCCCACCTCTGCCTCCCAAGTGCTGGGATTAAAGGCGTGCGCCACCATGCCCAGCCAAAACCTTTTTAAAAAAAAAAAAAAATTTGTTACTGTTTTTTGAGAAAGAAAGGGGCAAAGATAGTGTGAGTGAGTATGGGTGAGTCAGGGCTTTCCTGCCAATGCCCCCCCTCCCCAAAAAAAAACCTTTCAGATGCTTATACTCCTTTGTACTTCTGGATTTATGTGAGAACTGGGGGCTTGAACCTTGGCCATCAGGTTTTGCAAGCAAGTACCTTAACCATTGTGCCATCTTTCCACCTCTTTTTTTTTTTGTTTGTTTGTTTTTTTGAGGTAGGGTTTTACTCTGGTCCAAGCTGACCTGGAACTCACAGCAATCCTCCTACCTCTTTCAAGTAAAATAATTTGAAACATTGGGCCCCAAACTTAATTTTAATTATCTTTGTTGCTATTCCTATCTATATAGGTTACCTTTTGTACTTGTTCTGGTTGCTTATGATCTTTATTTTTTGGTGGTTTAGGAACCAAACAGCAGGAAATTGTTGTTTCCCGTGGAAAGATCTTGGAGCTACTTCGCCCTGACCCCAATACTGGCAAAGTCCATACTCTGCTCACTGTGGAAGTATTTGGTGTAATCCGGTCACTCATGGCCTTTAGGCTAACAGGTGGCACCAAAGATTACATTGTAGTTGGCAGTGATTCAGGACGCATCGTTATTTTGGAATACCAGCCATCCAAGAATATGTTTGAGAAAATTCACCAAGAAACTTTTGGCAAAAGTGGATGTCGCCGCATTGTTCCTGGCCAGTTCTTAGCTGTGGATCCCAAAGGGCGAGCTGTTATGATCAGTGAGTAGCTTGCTTTATTTGCTTTGAGTGCCAGTTACTTTTTTGAGTGCTTATTTGAGCATAACAATGCTGTGTTTTTGGCAGTGTGCCATGCATCACTTATGGGTAAAGTTTAGCATTGTATTTAGGATTATTTTGGTTTAAAGTTCTGTTTTCACTTTTACAAATGTTTCCTTTTAGAACATGGGGAAAATTCTAAGGCACCTACTTTTTTTTTTGGAAATGGCTAGCTTTTGACTGTAACAAAAATTGCAGTCAAGTGATACTAGTTTATATGGTGAATTTGGTTGCTTTCATCAGCCTGAAGTGATGATTCACATTCATGTCTCTTCTCTGATAAATTCTTGAAGGAAATTCTGTGTATCTGATCAGGTCTGAAGAGAGCAACTCTGAGCAATTGCAGAATCATTAGATAAGATTTGAATAATAAAGCTAGTGATTCGATTAGTTACATAGTTTCCCAGTATTCTTAAATCTAGTGTAAGATTAAAATCTTTTGCAGAGTTAATGTAATATTAAGTTTTTATTGAAAGAAGGGAGCCAAAATGATTTTGTTGTTTGCTAACAATGCAGAGCAGAATGCTGAGTTACTATACTAGTAAGCTAGTGCTCATCGTTAATCTTACTTTAAAAAATATCTTGATGTACATCTATTTGTTCTATCTTTTTTTATCATGTGGGAATCTGGTATACTTGTTTCCTTCAATTACAGGTGCCATTGAGAAACAGAAATTGGTATATATCTTGAACAGAGATGCTGCAGCCCGACTTACCATTTCATCTCCCTTAGAGGCCCACAAAGCAAACACTTTAGTATATCATGTGGTTGGAGTGGATGTGGGATTTGAAAATCCTATGTTTGCTTGTTTGGAAATGGATTATGAGGTAAAGGAAATTATGTCTTTATATTTCTTCCATTCATCCCAGTGTTTTGTGATTAATTTTTTTAATTTTTTGAGGTAGGGTCTTGCTTTAGCCCAGGCTGACCTGGAATTGACTATGTAGTCTCAGGGTGGCCTAGAACTCATGGTGATCCTTCTACCTCTGCCTCCCAAGGACTTGAATTAAACTGGAATTTACTATGTAATTACAGGCTGGCCTTGAACACAAAGTAATCCTCCTATCTTTGCCTTCCTAGTGCTGGGTTTAAACTGGAATTCATTATGTAGTCTTAGGCTGGCCTTGAACTCACTGCATCCTCCTACCTCTTTGCCTTCTGAGTGCAGGGATTAAAGGGGTGCACCACCATGCCTAAAATTTTTTTAAGATTATATTTTTATTTATTTATTAGAGAGAGTGAGTGAGAATGGGCGTGCCAGGGTCTCTAGCCACTCCAAATGAACTCCAGATGCATGTGCCACCATGTGCATCTGGCTTACATGGGACCTGTTCTTATGCTTCACAGGCATGCACTTTAACCACTAAGCCATCTAAACATTTTTTTTGAAGCAGGGTCTTGTAGCCCAGGCTGACCTCAAACTCAGGGCATCTTCTTATCTCAGCTAGGATGGAAGGTGTGTGCCACCATGCCTGGTGGATACAAAACTTTGGCTTTATGGTACTGATTAGTCTCTATGCCATTGTACTCCTTCAGGAAGCTGACAATGATCCAACCGGGGAAGCAGCAGCTAATACCCAGCAGACACTTACTTTCTATGAGTTAGATCTTGGTTTAAATCATGTGGTCCGGAAGTACAGTGAGCCTTTGGAGGAGCATGGCAACTTCCTTATTACAGGTACTTTTTAAGTTCGTTTACTTATTTGTGTGTATGTGTCAGGCCCACTTGCTTCTGGATTTGAATACTAGGTGTTTGCGTCAACTTTTTTGCATTTGACTTATATGGGTGCTTTAGGAATTGAGTCAAGGCCCCAGGCTTTGCAAACAAGCACCTGCTGAGCCATCTTCTCAGCCCCTTTCCCCCTTTTTAAATTTAAAGGATCTCTGGGCTGGAGAGATGGCTTAGTAGTTAAGGCCTTTGTCTTCAAAGCTAAAGGATCTTGGCTTGACTCTCCAGGACCCACGTTAGCTGGATGCACAAGGGGGCACATGCGCCTAGAGTTTGTTTGCAGTGGCTGGAGGCCCTGGCACACCTATTCTCTCCCTCCCTCCCTGTCTGCCCCGCCTCCCCACTTTCTCTCAAATAAATAAAAATAAAGTTAAAAATAGGGTCTCATGTATTTCTGTTTCAGCCTTCTGGGTGCTGAGCTTTTAGATATACATCACTATGCTCACCTTTCCTGTGACCATGAGACTGGAACCCAGGGAATCATGCATGCTAACTAAGCAAGCACTCTTACCTGTTATCGACTGGGCTACATTCCAGTACTGTTTTTTGTTTTTTTTTTTTTTTCCTTTTCCTTAAGGTAGGATCTTGCTCTAGCCCAGGCTGACCTGTAATTCACTATGTAGTCTCAGGGTGGCCTCGAACTCATGGTGATCCACCTACCTCCCACATGTTGGGATTAAAGGTGTGCGTCACCATTCCCAGCTGTTTTTTATTTTTTATTTTATTTTATTTTATTTATTTGGGTTTTTGAGGTAGGGTCTCACTCTGGCCCAGACTGACCTGGAATACACTATGGAGTCTCAGGGTGGCCTCGAACTTATGGCAATCCTCCTACCTCTGCCTCCTGAGTGCTGGGATTAACGTGCGCCACCATGCCCGGCTCATGTTTTTTATTTTTAAAATTTTTTTTATTGACAACTTTCATAATTATAGACAATAACCAATGGTAATTCCCTCCCTCCCTCCCTCCACTTTCTCCTTTGAAACTCCACTCTTCATCCCCCCCTGACCCCCAATCAGTCTCTCTTATTTTTATGTCATGGTCTTTTCTTCCTATTATGATGGTCTTGTGTAGGTAGTATTAGGCACTGCAAGGTTATGGATATCCAGGCCATTTGGTGTCTGGAGGAGCACTTTGAAAAGGAGTCCTACCCTTCCTTTGGCTCTTACATTTTTTCTGTCATCTCTTCTGCAATGGACCCTGAGCCTTGGAAGGTGTGATAGAGTTATTTCTCTGCTGAGTATTCCTCTGTCACTTCTCAGCACCATGGTGCCTGAATCATCCCAAGGTCACTGCCATCTGAAATGAGAAGCTTCTTTTAACCAAAATGATAGTAGCATTAATTAATATATGGTTGTGAACATTAAGTGAAGTGCTTTCCTGGCAGTTTGGTGAGCACAGTATATTAGCCAGACAGCAGCAGACGTTATACCCCTAGGGCTCATGACTACCCTGTTGTAGGTTTTCAGTATCAGGTATGTATTCCCTCCCATGGAATGGGCCTTCAGTCAAATTAGAAAGTAGTTGGTTTCCCCACAACAAACATGCCACTATTGCACCCATCTGCTCATTTGCCTGGCTGGCCAAATTTAAGGCTTGCAGTGTCTACTGTTGAGTATCTTCACTGGTGATTTTTCTCTCTCCCATGGAACTGCATGCTGCATAACTTTAATATATTTTTAAAATTTTTTATTTATTGAGAGGGAGAGGGAAAGAGACAGAGGGGGGCGAGCAGGGAAAATAGGGGCACCAGGGCCTTCAGCCACTACAAAGGAATTCCAGATGCATGCGCCAATATGTGCATCTGGCTTACGTGGGACCTGGAGGCTTACCTGGATCTTTAGACTTCACAAGCAAGTGCCTTAACCATGAAGTCACTAATCCAACCCCAGCATGGCCTTTTCCAGCTTTCTGTCAGTTGGTCTACATGGAAGAGGTTTTCATCTCAGCTCCTGCAGGATTTCTCAGTAACCCCAGCAGTGTTTTTTTTTTTTTAACTTTTTTTTTTCTGATTTATTTTTTATTAGAGACAAAGGGGGGATGGGCATTCCAGGTCTCTAGCCACTGCAAACGAATTCCACACACACATGCCACCATGTGCATCTGGCTTATGTGGGACCTGGAGAATTAAACCTGAGTCCTTACGCTTCACTGGCAAGTACCTTACCCGTTAAGCCATCTCTCCAGCTTTTTAAAAAAGTTTATTTATTTGGTTTTTTTGAGTTAGAGTTCATTCTTTCTAGCCCAGGCTGATCTGGAAGTCACTCTGTATATGGTACTTGGGAATAGAACCTGGGTCCTTAGGCTTTACAGGCAAGTATCTTTAACAACTAAGCCATTTCTCCAGCCCCTAAATTTTATTTTTCTAAAAAATATTTAATTATTTGCAAGTAGAGATGGACAGACACAGGATGGGTGTGCCAGGGTGTCCAGCCACTATACATGAACTCCAGATACATGTGCATCTTTGTACTTTTTGAATCTGGGTTTACATGGGTACTGGGGAGTTTGATATCAGGTCACTAGGCTTTGGAAGCAAGTGTCTTAATTGCTAAGCCATCTCTCTAGCTCTGAGTTTTATTTTTCCCAACAGTTCCAGGAGGATCAGATGGTCCAAGTGGAGTGTTAATATGCTCTGAAAATTACATTACTTACAAGAACTTTGGTGACCAACCAGATATCCGATGTCCAATTCCCAGGAGACGGGTAAGGTCTTTGCCAAAGAGAAGAAGTACTTGTATTTGTGGAGTGATTTTAACCTTTTTTTTTTTTAATTTAACCTTTTGTGATTATAGTTTAGTTTCTTAGTTTAACTGCTATCAAGTTTTAGCCTTTTTGTTTTTCAAAATAGGGTCTTGCTGTAGTCCAAGCTGGCCTAGGATTCACTATATAGTCTCAGGGTGGCCTTGAACTCATGGCAGTCCTCCTGTCTCTGCCTCCGGAGTGCTGGGATTAAAAGGGTGTACTGCCATGCCTAGCAAGTTTTAGCTTTTGGCTAAATGCTTTTTTTTTTTTTTTTTTTTTTTTTTGGTTTTTCGAGGAAGGGTCTTCCTCTGGCCCAGGCTGACCTGGAATTCACTATGTAGTCTCAGGGTGGCCTTGAACTCATGGCAATCCTCCTACCTCTGCCTCCTGAGTAATTATTGGATATCTCTAACTTAATAAAACAGAGGCTGTATTAGAGGTTGTTTTCCTCTTCCCTCTTTCTCTAATATGTTCCTGTATACCCTTCACATATACTCAGTTTTGCTTTTCGAGTTAGGGTCTCGAGCCCAGGCTGACCTGAAACTCACTATGTAGTCTGAGGGTGGCCTCGAACTCACGGTGATCCTCCTACCTCTGCCTCCCAAGTGCTGGGATTAAAAGTGTGTGCCACCACACCCAATTAAAAAATTTATTGATTTGCAAGGACACGGGGAGGGAAGGAGAGAGAGATGATATGTGTGTCCCAGGGCCTCTTGCTGCTGCAAACAGATTCCAGACTCACATGCCACTTTTTGCATCTGGCTTTATATGAGTACTGGGGGATTAAATCTGGGCTAACAGGTTTTGTAAGCAAGCATTAGGCCACCTCACCAGCTCTATTCTATTGCTCTTATAATAGAGGTCTTATATGGGTAATGTTAGCCCTTGTGAGAGCATGAATACTATACTATGGCCACTTGTGTTTGGGTGACAGTATTGTAAGCACTCCATTTGTGGCTCTTAAATTTTTTCCACTACCTCTTCCACAGTGGTCCATGAACCTTGGAGGGTGTGATAGAGACATCTTACTTAGTGTTGAACACTCCACTGTTACTTCTTCTCAGCACTTTGGTGTGTTTTGTTAAGTCACCCCATTGGTCACTGCCATCTGAAGAGAGAGGCTTCTCTAAACCAAAATTGAGAATACTATTCATATATGGACATAAACAAATATTTAGAGCTCAGTTTGGTGGGCATGATACATTCATTTAGCTAGACAACAATAGGAGTTTCTCACCTTAGGGCTTATGACCTCTCTATCCAAAGGCTTTTGATTAGTTTCGTAGTACCAGGCAGGGATTCCTTCTCATGGGGTGGGCCTTAAGTCCAACCAGTAGTTGCTTTCCCCCATAGCAGACATGCTACCATTGCCCCTGTTTCTTTCCTTTTTTCCAAAGTAGGATCTTGACTCTAGCCTAGGCTGAGCCATCTCCCCAGCCCTTGCACTTTGTAGCCCCTGCGAGCCTCAAACTTAGTGATCCTTCTACCTGGGCCTCCCCTAGTGCTAGGATTTAAGGCCTTGGATCACTAGGGCAGTTTTTTCTTTATTATTCTATGTCTTGTCTACATTTTTAAAAGTATTTTAATTTTTATAGAGAAAGAGAGCATGGCACGGCAGGGCCTCTGGCCATTGCAAACAAACGACAGACACATGCCACCATATGCATCTGGCTTACATGGGTTCTGGGGAATTGATCCTGGATCCTTAGGCTTCACAGGCAAGCTCCTTAACTGCTAAACCATCTCTCTAGCCCTCTTGTATACATTTTTAACCCTTATAGGACAGGCTGGCCTTGAATCCTTCTGCCTCAAACTCTCAAGTTGAAATTATAGATGTGAACTATTATGCTCAGCTTATTTTATTATTATTTATTCCTTTATTAGAGAGAGAGAGTGAGAGAGAATGGGCATACCAGGGCCTCTAGCCACTGCAAATGAACTCCAGATGAATGTATTACTATGTGCTTTTGTGCTTCTGGCTTACGTGAGACCTGGAAAATCGAACCTGGGTCCTTAGGGTCCACAGGCAAGCGCCTTAACTGCTAAGCCATCTCTCCAGCCTTGCTCAGCTTATTTTTTTACATTATTTCTAGGCTATGTAAAACACTTGAAAAGAAATGGTAGACATGACACTTAGTTCAGAATTCAGTCAATTAAGATGTGACTCCTGAACATTTTATTCCATAACTACATTGCTGATATTGCACCAGGTGTTTTCTTCCCCCCCTTTTTTCCCTAGTCGTAAGAATAGAATTTAGGATCTTGGATATTATTTATAGCTTGAAGTGATGACTCTTAATTTCATGTCTCTTCATCTTCACTGACATTTTCTCTGGAGATGGTTTCTTCCATACTGATCTGATCGTGCTACAGGGTAGAGTATTGAATTTATTTTTGGTTATTTAGGGCTTACCTAATTTTAGTAGGACAGAAGTTTAACTTGTTTATTTCTACTGACAGACTATTCTGGTCAAAGCTTGTGTCTTAGGCCTCAAGTGATCTGTACAGTTCCCGTTGGTAAGATGGTGAATTTTAGAAATGGAAATACCTATTTCTAAGATGTTGATTGAATTCTAGAAATGAAAATAACCTATTTCTAAAATGTTGATTCTGTGTTTGGCTTTGCTAGAATGACCTAGATGACCCTGAAAGAGGAATGATTTTTGTGTGCTCTGCCACCCATAAGACCAAGTCCATGTTCTTCTTTTTGGCCCAAACTGAACAGGGAGATATCTTCAAGATTACTTTGGAGACAGATGAAGATATGGTAAGTGACCCTAGGTAGAGGGGGAAATAAGGAAAAAAATTCATTTGTAGAGCTGGGTGTGGTGGCACACATCTTTAATCCCTATATTCAGGAGGCAGAGGTAGGAGGATCACCATGAGTTCAAGGTCACCCTGAGACTCCATAGTGAATTCCAGGTCAGTCTGGTCTAAAGTGAGACCCTACCTCAGAAAAAAAAAAAGAAGGCAAAGGAGGATCACTGTGAGTTTGAGGCCACCCTGAGACTACATAGTGAATTTCAGGTCAATTTGGGTTACATTGAGACCCTACTTCAAAAACAAAACAACAACAAAAAGTTGGAAACCTAGAGCTGGTTGTAGTAATATGCCTTTAATACCAGTTCTGAGGAGGCTGAGGTAGGAGGATGACCCTGAGTTCAAGGCCAATCTGGGGCTACAGTGTGAGTTCAAGGTCAGCCGGACTAGAATGAGATTATTCCTCAAAAAAAAATTTTTAAATTTTTATTTATTTGACAGGAGAGAGAGAGAGAATGGGTGTACCAGGGCCTCTGGCCACTAAACGAACTCCAGATGCATGTGTCACCTTGTGCATCTGGCTTACGTGGGTCCTGGGGACTCGAACCAGGGTCCTTTGGCCTTGCAGGCATACGCCTTAACCATTAAGCCATTCCTCCAGCGCCCCCCAATTTTTTTTTTTTAAAAGAAAGTTGGAAACTTAGCATACTTTAGAAAGTTTTTACCTTTGTATCTTCTAAATATTGGTAATGTTCATGGTCGTCTCCATATTATGAAGAGGAGCTCATTAAACAATTGTGTAATTACATTAGGAATTGGCAAGCTTTTGTAAAGGCTAGGTTACAGTAAATATTTACAGATTTTGTGGGCCATATAGGTTCATTCTCTAACCAACTCCATGGCATCAAAAAAAAAAAAAAAGGAGCTATTCATAATATTTTAACAAATTGGCAGGGCTAACCTTTTTTTTTTTTTTTTAAATTTTTAAAAAATTTTTTTTGTTTTTCGAGGTAGGGTTTCACTCTAGCCCAGGCTGACCTGGAATTCACTATGGAGTCTCAGGGTGGCCTTGAACTCACGGCAGTCCTCCTACCTCTGCCTCCTGAGTACTGGGATTAAAGGTGCGCACCACCACGCCCAACTAGGGCTAACCTTTGATCCGTGCCTTGTTTCGACTATTCAGTTTATGCTATATGATAGTAAACTATGTGACCAAACCTCACTTGCCTATACACTAAATTCTATCCTTTTCATTCCAGGTAACTGAGATCCGCCTGAAATATTTTGATACTGTCCCGGTTGCTGCTGCCATGTGTGTGCTTAAAACAGGCTTCCTTTTTGTGGCATCAGAATTTGGGAACCAGTGAGTAATTCTTTTGTTAAGCTAGTTCAGTCTGGTTACTTACTAGAAGTTGAAAACTGACAGGAGGGAAGTGTGATTTCAACCCTGGAGAGATTTTTTACAAGATCATTTTAATATATTCAAAACAAGGATTGCTTTGTTTCCCCTTCCTATTTTTTTGAAATCTTTTATTTTTACTTATGTATTTGATAGAATGGGCATGCCAGTGCCTCCAGCCACTGCAGTCGAACTTCAGATGGGTCCTAGGGAATTGAACCAAGGTCTTTGGCTTTGTAGGCAAATGCCTTAACCACGAAACCATCTTTCCAGCCCTCCCTCCCCCATTCTTTTTTTTTTCTTCTATTATGTTCATTTTCTTTGCTAGCCTCTTTTTGGTTGGTTGGTGTGTTTTTTGAGGCAGGGTTTCATTCTAGCTCAGGCTGACCTGGAATTCAGGTCAGATGCATGTACCACTGTGTGCACCTGGTTTTACATGGGTACTTGGGAATCAAACCCAGGTCCAAATGCAGTTCGTTAGGCTTTGTAGGCCAGTACCTTAACTTCTGAACCATATATCCAGCGCTCCCCTCTGCTTCCCCCCTTTTTTTCAAGCTAGAGTCTTACTCTGGGCTGACCTGGACTCCCTCTGTAGCCCCAGGCTGGCCATTAGCTCACATCAACCTTCTTACCTCAGCCTCCACTTTACTGAGAGTAAAGGCATGCATCAGTATGTCCAGCTCTGTACCCATTTGTTGTTGTTTTTCCAGGTAGGGTCTCGCTGTAGCCTAGACTGAGCTGAAATTCACTCTGTATTCTCAGGGTGGCCTTGAACTCACAGCGATCCTCCTACCTCTGCCTACCAAGTGCTGGGATTAAAGGCGTGCACCACCATGCCTGGCTCCCAATTTTTATTTATTTATTTTTGGTTTTTCAAGGTAGGGTCTCAGCCTGTCTCAGGCTGACCTGGAATTCACTGTGTAGTCTCACGGTAGCCTCGAACTCCTGGCAATTCTCCTACCTCTACCTCCCAAGTGCTGGCATTAAAGGCATGTGCCACCAGGCCTGGCTCAGGAATTTTTTTAGTATAATCAAACTGCTGTTGAATTATTTTGATTGAAGATAGTTTGTTTACATGAGCAGTCTTCTAACTAAAATCTGTATTCTTTGATCTCCCCAGTTACTTATATCAAATTGCCCATCTTGGAGATGATGATGAAGAACCTGAGTTTTCATCCGCTATGCCTCTGGAAGAAGGAGACACCTTCTTCTTTCAGCCAAGACCACTAAAAAACCTTGTGCTAGTTGATGAATTAGACAGTCTCTCTCCCATTTTGTTTTGCCAGGTATGAGCCTTTTCAGTCATCTACCCAGTGTACCAGCAGACTGTTCTTACATGGAACAATGTAATGTTTTCCTCAATTTAAATCAAGGTTCAATCTAAATACGGCATGTCTAACTTGGTGGCACACACCTTTAATCCCAGCACTCAGGATGCTTACATACAAAGATCATGAGTTTGAGGCCAACCTGTGACTATAATGAGTTTCAGAAAAGCCTGGGCTAGAATGAGACATTACCTCAGGAAAAAAATATAAAGCCATTTTTATAGGAAAATGAAGTTGTTAGAGAAATATGAAAACTAAAACCTGTTAATCATTAGAAACATTTGTTTACTTTGGATTTTCCAGTCTTCTTTTCTACCCGGAATTCTACCTGGAATTCACTATGTAGTCTCAGGGTGGCCTTGAACTAATGCTGATCTTCTTACCTCTGCCTCCCAAGTGCTGGGATTAAAGGTGTGGACCACCACACCAGACTTTTATTTATTTATTTTTTTTAAGAATTTAAAGGGTTCACCATCACTACTACTTTTGTGTGTGTGTGTTTATTTTTAATTTATTTATTTGAGTGCAACAGAGAGAGAAAGATAGAGAGAATGGGTGTTCCAGGGCCTCCAGCCACTGCAAATGAACGCCAGATGCATTTGCCCCCTTGTGCATCTGGCTAACATGTGTCCTGAGGAACTAAGCCTCGAACTGGGGTCTTTAGGCTTTATAGTCAAGCGCTTAACCGCTAGGTCATCTCTCCAGCCCACCAGACTTATTTTTGAGACAGGGTCTTATTTTGTAGCCCAGGTGGGCCTCAACTTACATCAGTCCTCCTAACTAAATATCCTTAGTTTTGGGATTACAGGCATGAGTCACTGTTTTCTGCTAAGTGATTTTCTTTTTAAAAAGTTAGTAATGTTTATTGTAGAAATTCAAGCCACATATATTTAACTCTTCACCATAGTCTTCCCAATTGGCTCCATGAAAACCATCCATTGGTGTCAACCAACCTCTTAGGAGACTAGGTCTGGTACATTCCTATAACCTTGGCACTCAGCAGGCTGAGGCAGAAGGATCACATGTCATAGGCTGCCCTTTGGTAGAACATGTGAGATTCTGTCTACCAAAAAATTAAGCCAGGGGTGGTGATACATGGCTTAAATTCTAACACTTGGGAAGCAGAGGTAGAGGGATCACCCTGAGTTAGAAGCCACCCTGAATCTACATAGTGAATTCCTGATCAGCCTGGGCTAGAGAGCCAGACACACCTTGGGGGAAAAAAGCAGGGGGTCTGGGCATGGTGGTGCACACCTTTAATCCCAGCACTTGCAGAGGTAGGAGGATTGAGTTTGAAGCCACCGTGGGACTACATAGTCAATTCCAGGTTAGCCTGAGGTAGAGTGAGACCCTACTGTGGAAAAAAAAAAAAAAAAAAAGTTAAAGGGCTGGAGATAGGGCTTAGCAGTTAAGCTCTTGCCTACAAAACCCAAGGACCATGGCTCGATTCCTCAGGACCCACATAAGCCCAATCCACAGAATGGTGCATGCATCTGGCATTCTTTTGTTGTGGCTAGACGCCCTGGCACACTCATCCTCATGTTCTCTCTCTCTGCCTCTTTCTCTCACAAATAAATATAAATAAATAAATGAAAATACTTTGTACTGGGGGGGGGGGAGCAGGAAAGATGGCTCAGCAGTTAAGGCACTTGCCTGTAAAGCCTAACAACCTGGGTTCAGTTCCCCAGTACCTACATAAGCCAGATGTACAAGTGATGCATGCATTTGGAGTTTGTAGTGGCTGGAAGCCCTGTATGCCCGTATACTCACTGTCTTCATCTCTCTCTCTCTGCTTGCAAATAAATTTTAAAAATATACTTAAAATACTTTGTGTTTTCAAGGTAGGGTCTCAATCTAGCCTAGGGTGACCTGCAGCTCATTTTGTAGTCCCAGGCTGGTCTCAAACTCAAAGATGTGCCACCTACCTCTGCCTCCCAAGTGCTTGGATTAAAGGTGTGCACCACCATACCCAGCAGTCTCTCTCTTTTTTTCTTCAAGATTCTCCATTCTTTTTTAAAAAAATATATTTATTTATTTGAGGTGGGTGAGATAAACAGAATGGGTGGGCCAGGGCATGTGCCCCTTGTGAGTCTGGAAGAGGCAGAGAGAATGGGCATGTCAGGGCCTCAAGCCACTATAAATAAACTCCAGATGCATGCGCCCCCTTGTGTATCAGGCTTACGTGGGTCCTGAGGAATCAAACCAGGATCCTTAGGCTTCACTGGCAAAGGCGCTAACCGCTAAGCCATTTCCCCAGCCCTTTATTTTTCCAAGGTAGGGTCTCCCTTTAGCCAAGGCTGGCCTAGGACTGACTCTGTAGTCCTAGCCTGGTTTGGAACTCAGTGATCCTCCTACCTTTGCCTCCTCAATTCTGGGATAAATGGGCCACCATGCCCAGCTTCTTTGTTTTGTTTTTGAAGTTCTCTTTAAGTAGCTCTGACTGACCTCAAAATTGGAATAGTCTTCCAGTTTCTGTTTCCTAAGTGCTGGATTATTGGCATGTGCTACCATGTTAGCCTATTGATAATATTTATATGCATATGGATGCTTTAGCCAAGATAGAAGAGTTAATATAATATGCATGTTTTAATAAGATTTTACAAATGAAAAAGTTTTTAAACATTTGCAAGCATAGAGAGAGAAAAGCGACAAAAGAGAATAGGCATGCCAGATCCTCTTGACACTGAAAATATACTTTTGTTTTTATTCAAAAAACAGCCTGCCATGGTTGCAAATGCGTTTAATCCCAACACTTGGGAGGCAGATGTAGGGGGATTGCTGTGACTTTGAGGCTAGCCTCAGACTACTGAATTCCACATCAGCCTGGGCTAGAAGGAGATCCTACCTTGAAAAACCAAAGCACACACAAAAACCTTGTTGCTTTAAACTGGCTTTCTTTTGGAACACAGGATTTTTCGTTCCATTTCCCAGAGTTAGCAGCCAATATATAAACTTAATATCAAAGGATAGTTTGTCCTCTGAGAATTATATTTGGTACTTAGAACAGTAGACATATTTTTCCATTCTGTCTGCAGATTGCTGATCTGGCCAATGAAGATACTCCACAGCTGTATGTGGCCTGTGGTAGGGGACCACGGTCATCTCTGAGAGTCCTAAGGCATGGACTTGAGGTAACGCAGGAGTTTGTTGGTTCTCTTTAGGGTTTGGAGGGAAACACAGACTGAACATCTTTTAAGGTTACTTGATGAGATCAGTGATGCATTAAATGATTTTATGAAAAATATGGTCTTTCTCCCCTGCTTCTTTCTCTAAAGTTTATGGAGTTCATATTGCCTACTCATTCCTTCACTTGTTAGTATGGTAGTTTTAGGTTTACTAGCCATGACACAGAGGTCAGGAAATCTGTATACAACATTTTATTCTCTTTCGTTCTAGTCTTAATCTTTGTTCAAAGTTGTATTTGCTTGTCTATAGCTTTACTGGAAATTCAACTTAAGACCTTTACCACTGAGCTATCTCTCTCCCCTTGTATGTTTATTTTTGATACTGGTAATCAAATGTGCTGTACCCAATACCTGATGTCATAAATTTATTCTTTATTATTATAAGCCCTCAAGTTACATCAATTTTTGTTTAAAATATTTTATTTGTTTATTAGTGAAAAAGAAACCGAATAGGCACACAGGGTCTCACCCCTTGCAAGCGAATTCTAGACCCATGTGCATCTGCCTTATGTAGGTTCTGGGGAGTTGAACCTGGGTCCTTAGGCTTTACAGACAAGTGCCTTAACCATTAGGCTATCTCTCCAGCTCAAGTGACATTATTTTTAATGTTTCTGGAGTATTTCATCTAAGTGGTTAGAGTATGATGTATTTTATTGTTGGTCCTTTTAGGTGATCTGGATGCTCAAAATTACCTTCTCAAATTCCATATCATCTTCTCATAATGGTTCTACTGTTATGTTTAATGTTTATGGCAGGAGCCCCAGAATTATTTTTTTGGAAGTAAAATAAAATATCCTGTCAATAGTTTGATATTAAAGCTTTTTTTTTTTTTCTTTTTCGAGGTAGGGTCTCACTAGCTCAGGATGACATGGAAATCACTCTTTAGTCTCAGGGTGGCTTTGAACTCATGGCAACCCTCCTACCTCTGTTTTGGAGTGCTAGGATTAAAGGCGTGCACCACCACGCCCGGCAGTATTAAAGCTTTTGATAGGTAAACTATAGCTTTTAAGGGCCCGCTGCTTGCTTTATTCATTTTATTTATTTATTTATTTTTGGCCAGTTTAGAGCCACAATGTGTAATTCCAAGTGTCTTCCCCTTGAATTCTTTTTTTTTTTTTTTAAGATTTATTTATTTATGGGGGGGGGGGAGAATGGGTGCGCCAGGGCCTCCAGCCACTGCAAATGATCTCCAGATGCATGCAGTACCATGTGCATCTGGCTTATGTGGGACCTAGAGAATCAAACCTGGGTCCTTATGCTTCTCAGGCATGTGCTTTAACTGCTAAGCCATCATTCCAGCCCTCCCTTGAATTTTAAGTCAGAGTCTTGGGCTGTTACTAAGGCTGACCTGAAACCCAGTATGTATTCCAGATTGGCCCCAAACTCATGTCATTTCTCCTGAGTGCTGGCTGATTGCTTATTGGTTCCCAGTGAACATGTGATAAAAAGCTAGTGTTAACTGGGTGTGGTGGTACACTATTTATTTTACACATGCCTTTAATCCCAAACTGACCTGGAACTCATTCTGTAGCTCCAATGTGGCCCAAAACTCACCATCACACCCCACCAAGAAACACTTTCTTATTTGTTTATTTGAGATTGGATCTCACTCTAACTCAGGCTGACCTGGAATTCACTATGTAGTCTCAGGGTGGCTTTAAACTCTGACCCTCCTACGTCTGTTGGTATTAAAGGCATGTGCCACTACACCCAGCAAGAAACATTTTCATTCCATGCTTTCCACCTTTTAACTTTTTAAACAAATCTTTGTTATATATGAAAATACTTTAAAACTGTTTGATTATTGCACTTTTCTTTTGCATCTGGCTTCACGTGTGTATTGGGGAATCCAACCCAGGGTGGATTGCTTTGCAAATCATCTCCCCTGCCCCTTTTCTTACTTGCTTGTCTGTGTATATGTGTGTTACAATGTGGCACCCAGCAGGGTGTACTTGCATCAGCAGAACATTGGGTAGCCCACTGTATCACTCTTCCCTTTGTTATCTAAGCTGGAGTCTCAACTCCCAGGGTAAGGTCTCACTCCAGCCCAGCATGACTTGGAACTCATTCTATAGTCCCAGGCTGGCCTTGAACTCATAGCCATCCTCCTGTGCCTCTGGAGTGCTGGGATTAAAGGCTTGTGCCACCATGACTGGTTTCTAACTCCAACAGAATTTGCTGTACTTCAATTCTTGGCTCTTCTTTGGTACTGGGATTTCAGATGCATGTGACCACGGCCAGTTATTTATGTGGGTCTTGGGGAGGGCTCTCTCAGGCCTCTAGTCCTCATACTTGCATAGGAAGTATTCTTAACTACTGAGCCATCTCCTGGCCTGGCTTTTCTGCTTTTTCTTTTTTTGTCATTATTAACAGCTTCCATAATTATAGACAATAAACCCTGATTATCCCCCCCGCCACACACACTTTCCTTTGCAACTCCATTTTCCATCATATCCCCTTCCCCTCTCTATCAGTCTCTTTTAATTTTGGTGTCATTTTCTCCTATTATGATCATCTTTTGTAGGTAATGTCAGGCACTGTAAGGTCAAGGATATCCAGGGCATTTTGTGTTCTGAAGAGCACATTGTAAGCAGTTCTACCTTTCCTTTGGCTCTTAACATTTTTTCCGCCACCTCTTCTGCAATGGACCCTGAGCCTTGGGAGGTGTGATAGAGATGTTTCAGTGCTGAGCACTCTTCTATCACTTCTTCTCAGCACTATAGTGCCTTTAGAGTAATCCCAGGTGTCACTGCCATCTGAAAAGAGAAGCTTCTCTAACCAAAAGTGAAAGTAGTATTAATACATGGGTGTGAACATTAAGTGCTCACCATGCAGTTTGGAAAGCATAGTATATATGTTTAGCCAGATAGCAGCAGACATTACACCTGTAGGGCTCATGACTTCCCCTGTAATAGGTTTTCAGTATCAGGCATGTATTCCCTCCCATGAAATGGGTCTCCAGTCCAATTAGAGGGCAGTTGGTTTCCACCATAACAGACATGCCACTATTGTGCCCATTGGCTCATGTGGCTGACTGGCCAAATTTAAGGCTTGCAGTGTCCACTGTTGAGTATCTCCACTGGTGATTTCTCTCTCTCCCATGGAACTGCATGCAGTGTAGCCTTTTCCAGCTTTCTGTCAGCTGGTCTACATGGAGGAGGTTTTCAGCTCAGCTCCAGCAAGATTTCTCAGTGACCTTGCAGTACAAGCTTGTGGAGTCTTCACTTGTTTTTAAATATTTTTTCCCCTGATATATCTATTTGTTGTACTGTGTTTTCTGAGTATAGTTTTAGTTGAGCATATTGACACTTAAATTGTATTGCTAATGTACTTCTTAAGTCTTATTACTATTATACCTGTAAACTAAAAAAGAATATGCTTTTCTTGAATTTTCTTGAGTTCTTTCTGTAAGATGTGGTTACATGATAAAATGTAGTGTTACCTACTTTGAATCTGAAATAGTGACTTGCAAAAAACAGTATTGAGTTTGTGTCTAATCCACTATTGTCATTAAGGAGCATAAACATAGTTGGAAAAGCAAAACAGTTTATGCCCTAAGAGTTGGTGATTGGTTTCTATGAGCCACTTAATAAGGGAAGAGATGATTGCTAGCCAAGGGGTAAGGGAATTATTTTCTTAAAGGACTGGCATTTGAATTGGTCCACAGGGAAATAGGATTTAGCCTTATGGCAGTTAGCGAAAGAAGTAGAATACTGATTTAGATTGCTTCTTTCGTCCCAGTGGTTGGTTGCTGTCCTTTGTGAGAAAGGATGTAGGCATCTTGTACCCAAAGGAAGTATGTGGTTTAGCTGTGGACACTGTCCTCTCAGCCGTTCCATGACTTTTTGTTAAAATCTATCATGAGGACCACCAGTACCTTTACAATTTTTGATTATTTTAAACATTTTTTCAATTTTATTCTGTTGAGAGAGAGAAAGAGGCAGAGAGAGAATGGTTGCATCAGAGCCTTCAAACATTGCAAATGAAGTACAGATGCATGTGCCACCTTGTCTATCTGGGTTATGTGGGTACTGGGGACTCAAACCTGGATCCTTATGCTTCAAAGGCAAATGCCTTAACTGCTAAGCTGTCTCTTCAGCCCTAGAATTTTTTTATTTTTATTATTAGTTTTTTGAGGTAGGGTTTCCTTCTAGCCCAGGTTGAACTGGAATTCACTATGTAGTCTCAGGGTGGCCTCCACCTCACAGCAATCCTACCTCTGCCTCCCAAGTGCTAGGATTAAAGGCGTGCACCACGGTGCCCATTGATCCCTTTTAATTCAGCATACCATATGTGGGACTACCTTTGCCTTTAGGACTTTATTACCTGCCATATTATGTTGCATTTCATTGTCACTGAATTTGTGGCTTCCACCTCTCCCATCAGGTGTCGGAAATGGCCGTTTCTGAGCTACCCGGTAACCCCAATGCTGTCTGGACAGTACGTCGGCACATTGAAGGTAAGCATCCCTTTCTCCATAGTTAAAATGGGACCTGGGACCCATTGAAATAGAAAAATGTAAGAGACTCCATTCGTAATATTTCTGTATCACTTCATCTACTATCCTATACCAGAAACTTCTGGCTCAATGCCACATTTTTGATGCTGTTAAAATCAGTATGCCTTTATTTATTGCTTTTTCTGAATGTGGGTAAGGAGGCATGTGGCAGCATTTGTTTTAGTTATATAAACATTTCAGAATCAGAGAAGTGCCATGTGTGATTTTTTATTTTATAAAGCACTGGTTTCATCTGTATAATAAATGTAAGAGTTGTTGCTTTTTCATTTGTCTTCAGCTATGTTCTCCCATTGTATTAAAATCACAGTAAAATGTAAGATGGTTTTTCTGGAAATTAGGAGGTTTGTTGAGGCTCATTAATTGGTCAGTTCTGTTTGTGCTTACAGTAAGATTGAGTGGAACCAATTTTAGAGTTGGAAGTATTGGGAAGGAGGATTCTGAGTTCCTGGGTAGAAATGGTCACCTCATTCTAAAACTGAAAGGCTGGAGGGTTGGCTGCCTGCAAAGCCTAAGGACCCATGTTTGATTCCCTATTACCCATGTGTAAGCCAGATGCACAAGGTGGCATCACAAGGTGTCTGGATTTTGTTTGCAGTAGCTAGAGGCCCTGGCACACCCATTTTCTCTATCTTCCTCTTTCTCTCTCTTCTCTCAAATAAATAAAATATTTTTAAACTAAAAGTAATGTGACAGTGCACAGCACGCTAACATCAGGAAAGTCTTATGACAGTTGAATGTCAGGGCCATAAAACCTGTTCTCATTTTCTCTTTGGGGCAGAAAGGTTTTTTTGTTTTGTTGTTGTTCTAAGACCTATTTTCCTTTTTTTTCCCCTCTTAGGAGTATGGTACTAGTGAGTAAGATCACTCTGGCCAGGAAACGGCTTTTTCTAGAAAACAGGCATGACGTTTTGCTTGATGTTTAGATGTTCTAGTGGATAGGATAAACTTAAGAGCTGGGAAATGTGTAGGAGGAAAACCTCTTTCTATTAGTAGACTACTACATATTTTTGTGGGTTTTGTTTTCATTGTCATTATTGGAATTGAAAGCATTGAAAGAGTGAAATGAATAGGAAATGGGTGTGCTTTGAAGATAATCATTAGATAGTTGGTTTAGAGAGTTCCATGTTGTATGTAATTTGTACATAAAGAAGCTGGGTAATGTTGTTTACCTTGGTGGTGGCTGATTTTATGGTTCTTAGAGCATTGAAGTAGAAAGAGGCAGTGAGATAATCTTTCTCGTTGTCTTTTCTTTTCTTTCTTTCTTTCTTTTTTTTTTTTTTTTCCTTTTTGGTTTTTCAAGGTAGGGTCTTGTTCTAGGCTGACTTGAAATTCACTGTGTAGACTCAAGGTGGCCTCAGACTCCTGGCATTCCTTCTACTTCTGCCTGTATAGTGCTTGGATTAAAGGTTTGTGCCATGATATTTAAATTATTTATTTATTAAAGAGACAGAGAATGGGCACACCAGAGCTTCTAGCCGCAGCAAATGAACTCTCCAGATGCATGTGCTACCATGTGCTTATGTGGGTTCTGGGGAATGGAACCTAGGTGGTTAGGCTTCTTAGGCAAGTGCTTTAACTGTTAAGTCAGGTCTCCAGCCCCTTTTCTCTTTTTTTTTGAGGCACAGTCTCACTCTAGCCCAGGCTGGCCCCGAACTTATAGCACCCCTCAGTTTTCCAAGTGTTGGAATTAAAGGCAAGAGCTACCAAGCCCAGTTCTATTTTATTTATTGCCACCCCCCTCCCAGGTAGGGTGTCACTGTAGCCCAGGCTGTCCTGGAATTCACTATGTAGTCTCAGGCTGTCTTCAAACTCAACAGCAATCCTCCTACCACTGTCTCTCGAATTCTGGGATTGAAGGCATGCACTATTACAACCTGCTTACTTGTTTTTTAAGGACAGGGTCTCTTAAATACTGAAGGTGGAAGAACTTGCTGTACCAGTCAGATTGGCCTTGAATTCACAATCCTTAGTCTTCTAAGTATAGTGAAGGGTCATATGCTTGGCTTCTTTCAACTTTATTTTTTAATTTTTTTTTTAAATTTCAGACAGAGAGGTAGATAAATAATGGGTGCACCATGGCCTTCAGCCACTACAAACTCCAGATGCATGTGCCACCTTGTGCATCTGGCTAATGTGGGTCCTGGAAAATCAAACCTGGGTCCTTTGGCTTTGCCAGCAAATGTCTTAACTGCTAAGCCATTCCTCCAGCCCTCTTTTAAATTTTTAAAACGCCTTTAAAAATTTTAAATCAGATGTAGGTTTCCTCATATTTATAAAGAAGGCAGAAAGTCCCAAGAATTGATTCTTAATTCTCAAAATTGTGTGTGTGTGGGTGTGTGTACACTCTTGTCTCCTTAATCCCAGTGTAGTGCTCATTTTGAATGATTCTTTGGTGGGAATCTGGTGTTATTTTCTTCTATGCTTTCATCTTGCAGTCACCAAAGAACCCACCATGAATTCACAGTAATTAACCTAGAATCCCTGCTACAGTAGCACACTGGTGGAATACTAGCCTAGTATGTATAAGTACATGGATTCAATCCTCAGCACCACCAAAAAATAAAAAAGGAGACAAGGTTAAAAAAAAGTGTTATATGCACTGATGTGATGGAGGGTGTAATTGCCAGGAGGGTTGTAGGAGAGGGAATGAGCTTATGTTTAAAGATTAAGTAGGGCTTTGTGGAAAGAAAATGATTCCCAAATTGTTGTTAGGCAAGCAGTATATTGCATAATGAAATTGATACTTGAATTTTTGTTTGTTTGTTTGTTTTGTTTTTAAAGTAGGGTCTTACTCTAGCCCAGGCTGATCTGGAATTCACTATGTATCCCCAGGCTTACAGCGATTCTACCTTTGCCTCTGGAGTGCTGGAACATTTCAGTTGTCTGTTAAATGTCAAAACATAGTTCTTCATCAGATTTACTGTTAGGTTCTTTGTTCATTTTCTTTCCAGATATCCTAAGTTACTGTTGAGTGAGCATTCCTCTGTCCACACATGCTGCAAGTCTTCAGGCAAATACTAACCTTGGCTGGTACTTGGTGATGCATACTACCAATACCAAGCCTTTTTTTCTCTTCCACAGGTGGCTGGTGAAGGTGCTGATTATAACAGGTGTGTACCTACTGCTAGGGTCTACTGTGGGATTTTATAGTTTACCCAGGGAGAGGGACCTGCACAAAACTTTGAGCCTGCCCTGATGGTGTCTCTCAGAGGGTAACTTTGCAGGTGGCTGTTGATGTACAACATAGTGACACACACCCATCTGCTTGTTTATCGGCCAGTCTGGGGTGGAAATTGGCTTCTCAGTTTTCCTCCACAGAGTTTTCAGAAAATAAAACTGGTTGGAGAAAGCATGTAACTAGAAAATCATAGCTTTGATATTTCTTTGAGTTGTTCACTTCAGATATATTGACCAAAAAAGATCAGGACCCCAAGAAAGATTTTTCTCATTTCTTAAGACATTCTTTACTGAGATAAACACTGATATTCTTTATGAGACTTAACCCCTAGAAAAACCATTGTATATTTATAGATCCTAGTCATGTACCATTACTGAAGTTTGGTTTTTGTTCTGAATGCCAACTTTTTTGGTTTTTTAAGGAAGGCTGACCTGGAATTTACTGTGTAGTTGCAGGTGACCGCGAACTCAGTAATCTTCCTACCTCTGCCTCCTGAGTGCTGGGATTAAAGGCATGCACCACCATGCCAGCTTGAATGCCAACTTTTAACCTATAATCTTCCTGGGACATATGAGTAACTTTCATGTTTTAGTACTTCATTACTGGAGAATGGAAGGGTATAGAAGTTAAAATACTCTTGTTTATTCACAGGGTAATGGGTGTTTTGAGGAAATTGAAACCCTGTGGCATAAAGCAGCTTTTAAACCTTGGTCATTCCTACTATCACATTACTTAGCTAAGATATGATCCCTGTTTAAGTGGACCAAACATTTTCATTTATATCTGAGAAGTTTGGGGTTACGGTTGAAGAGAACATGTAAATCTAAGCACCTCTTTATCCCCAAATTTATCTTCTCTGTAAGTCAAAAATTATATAGTTTTTCTTCTGGACTCTTCTTTCCTTCTTGACCCCCTCATTTTGAGTAGAGTAAGATACTGGAAAGTTACGACCAGTTAAAGTCCTTTGTTGTGTGGCTTTAATTTGCTCTTGCATAGCTTTCAAGGTATCAGATTTTAATAGATGGAAACATGAAAAATGATACAGTATTCCAATAAAAGAGTAAAACATTATTTTTTAAAGATTTTTATTGAGAGGGGGGAGGCAGAAAAAGTGAGAATGGGCACGCCAGGGCCTCTACCTAATGCAAACAAATGCCAGATTCATGTGCCACCATGTGTATCGGGCTTACATGGGACCTGGAGAATTAAACCTGGGTCTTTAGGCTTCACAGGCATGGTCCTTAACCACTAAGCCATCTATTTCTCCAGCCTACTTTTATTATTTTTTAAGCATTTTCTTTTATTGCAAGTCAAAATTTGAGCTGGCATATGACATTTTAAGTTTAGTATTACATGGAAATGAATATTGGCTTTTTTGGGAGCTATTAGAAATACACTTAGTGACAACAAAATCTTAATTTATTTTATAACAGTAAACAATTCTTTGCCTAGTAAAGCCATTTTATGGGATGTTTCTAAACATTTGGTATATTCTGACAATTAAAACAAACATAATCAAGGCACTGGGAAGATAGCTCAGTAGTTTAATGACCTTGCTTGCAAAGCCTGTCTACCTGGCCACCATGGAAGCTAGACCCAAAAATTAGTTGACGTCTGGTACTTGTTTGTAATAGCAGAGGGCTTGGCATGTACAAATTAATAAAAGTATAATAAAAACCAACTGTTGCCGGGTGTGGTGGCGCACGCCTTTGATCCCAGCACTTGGGAGGCAGAGGTAGGAGGATTGCCATGAGTTCAAGGCCACCCTGAGATGACAGAGTTAATTCCAGGTCAGCCTGGTCCAGAGTGAGACCCTACCTCGAAAAACAAACAAACAAACAAAAACCAAGTGGTTAAGGCGCTTGCCTGCAAATTACCCAAGTTTGCCTTCCTAGGACCCACATAAGCCAGATGTACAAGATGGTACATGTGTCTGGAGTTCATTTGTGGTAGCTCCCATTTATTCTCTGTCTCTCTCTCTCAAATAAATAAATAAACAGTCACTATTTCTTGTCATTTGGAAATTGAATTTATATGTTGTGCATTTTTAGTCTAAGCATAGACCACACTCAACTGGGAAATATCTTTGGTCCTTGCTTTACAACCATCCCTGTCAACCATCCCTGTACACACGTGTTGTTAGCTGAAATGTTGTCATTTTCATAACTGAAAGTTTCATAACTTATATTTTTATTACAAAATGTAGATTGCTGGGCTGGGAGAGATGGTTCAGTGGTTAAGGTATGTGCCTACAAAGCCTACCAACAAGGGTTCAGTTCCCTCCTGTCCACATAAAGACATAAGCACAAATAGCATGTACATCTGGAGTTCCTTTGCAGTGGTTAAGTCCCTGACACACCCATTATCTATTGCTCTCCCTTCTTTTCTTCTGTCTCTCTCTGCTTACAAATAAGTAAAAATTTTATATATATATTTTAGGAGGCCGGGCATGGTGGTGCAAGCTTTTAATCCCAGCACTTGGGAGGCAGAGGTAGGAGGATCACCATGAATTCAAGGCCAGCCTGAGACTACATAGTGAATTCCAAGTCAGCCTGAGCTAGAGTGAGACCCTACCTCAAAAAAAAAAAAAAAAAAAAAAAAAAAGCCTGGAGGGATGGCTTAGTGGTTAAGGCATTTGCCTGCAAAGCCAAAGGACCCAGGTTTGATTCCTCAGGACTCACCTTAGCCAGATGCACAAGAGGGTGCATGTGTCTGGAGTTTGTTTGCAGTGGCTGGAGTCCCTGGCGTGCTCATTCTCTCTCTCTCCTCCCTCCCTCCCTCTTTCTCTGTCAAATAAATACATAAATGCATATGTGGCTGGGAAGATGGCTTAGCAGTTAAGGCAGTTGCCTGCAGAGCCTAAAGACTGGAGTTTGATGCCCTAGTACCCACGTAAAGCCAGTTGCACAAAGTGGTGTGTGTAACTGGAGGTCATGGTGTGCCCATTCTGTCTCTCTTTGCTTGGAAGTAAATAAATGAAAATATTTAAAAAGTTTTAAAATTCAGATTGCTACGCATCAAATTGATTTTATGTCCTACTAATAGGTCAAAATACTGCTGTAGGGTATATACCAATAACATTTTTCTTGATTACCTCCTACAAAGAATGCTTATTCTTTTGAACTAATTTAATAATTTTGAAATAATACAAAGCAATAGTGTGTCCTTGGCATGGGTGGTGTAAGTTAGATCGGTAGTTGCTAGTCATAGAAGTGTGGCTGCCAGTCCCATTTAGTACCTTGTAATTCAGTTCTTTGTTTATCTGGTTTCTGAGTTAGGAGGACAAAATATGGCAAGTAAATATAAAAATGAATGGCTGGAGAGATGGCTTGGCAGTTAGGCGCTTGCTTGCAAAACCTAAGGACTTGAGTCCCAAGTAACCATGTAACACCAGCTGTACAAGGTGGTGCACGTGTCTGGAGTTCGTATGCAGTGGCTAGAGGCCCTAGTGTGCTTATTCTGTCTTTGTACCTGCCTCTCTTTTTTTCTTTCTCTTAAAAAAGTAAAGTATTTTGAAAAATAAAAATGTAAAGAATAAAATCTCAACCTTTCGAAAAATAAATGACATTTGTCAGTATTTATCAAATGTTAAATCAGTCATTGTAGATAAAGGGAACTCAGTCTGTTTTATGTTGTAGAGTGAAGATATATGGGAAATGGATGGCCTTTAACAATGGGATTTGCAGGGGAAGTTTTTCATGTTGTCTTTACACATAACTCAAATCTTCAGACCCTGAGAAATTCATTTGTATTTGTTTATTCAACTACTTCATGAAAAGCAAGTTCTAATAGGATTGCTCATGACCACTGGGTTATATTTTTAAATAGTAAAAAACCAGAAGAGACAAGAACGGACAATATAAACATCATTCTCAGTGGAACTAGGATTCCCACTTTACAAACCTACAGTGACTTAATTTCATGAAACCTTAAGTAATCTGTTGTATTCATTAGAGTTTATATTCTTGGGCTAGCTTCTTTGAAAGAAGTTAGAGATCTTCACAGTTTTAAGAATTATCTCTTACGATTGGGTTGTGATTAACAGTTGGCACAAACGGGCAGGGATGTAGCTCAGTTGGTAGAATCCTTGCCTAGCATGCATGAAGCCCTAGGTTCCATCTTTAACATCCCACAAAGCAAGTACGGCAGTGCATGCCTGCAATCCTAGCACTGTGGTAGTGGAGACAGGTGTAGAGGTTAAATACTATCCTTTTATATGTAGAGACTTGAAGACAAGTCTGGGCCACATGAGACTGACAGAAAATAATAACAAGGATTAGAAAGATGGCTCAGTGGTTAAGGCACTTGCCTGCAAAGCCAGATGATCAAGATGGCATAAGTCTGGAGTTTGCAGTGGCTAGAGGACCTGGCATGCCCAGTCTCTCTCATAAGATTAATAGAAAAAAATTTAAAAGTTCCAGTTCTTTATATATACATATGTATATTTAAATTTTTCTCATGCCTCTACTTCCTTTGTATTCTCTCATTTCTATAGCAGATGTCTCAAGAAAATGCTAGTTTTCAGAGGTGCAATAAGAAAGCTTTTATAAGTGTATTTAGGCATTTATCTGTAAATGCTCGGACTGGTTTGGGCCATCCTGTCCTGTGTGTGTTGTGTGGTGACTACACATAAGTGTCTGAAACTGTTAGTCTTACTTGCCTTTCTAATTCAGATGTCTTTTACTAACCAGTTACTTTCTTTGCCTTTTCCAGATGAGTTTGATGCCTACATTATTGTGTCTTTCGTGAATGCCACCCTTGTGCTGTCTATCGGAGAGACTGTGGAAGAAGTGACGGATTCTGGGTTCTTGGGAACCACCCCAACCTTGTCCTGCTCCTTATTAGGAGATGATGCATTGGTGCAGGTGAACTTACTTTCTTTGTCCTTTTCATGCTGCCACACTGTAGAGTACTTATGTTCATGTCTTGTAGCCTACAGAAAGCCTGAGAAGGACATAACGAACTACACTAAGATTAGGTCTTTCAGGGTTTTTTAAAAAAATATTATTTATTTATTTATTTGAGAGAGAGAGAGAGAGGGCTGGGAGAGGGAGGGAGAGAATGGGCACACCAGGGCATCTAACCACTGCAAACGAACTCCAGATGCATGCGCCCCCTTGTGCATCTGGCTTACGTGGGTCCCTGAGAATCGAACCGGGATCCTTTGGCTTTGCAGGCTAATGCCTTAAGCACTAAGCCATCTCTCCAGCCCCAGGTTTTTATTAACATAACTAATCATTTGGAGAATTTTTTGTTTTGTTTTTGTTTTTCAAGGTAGGGTCTCACTCTAGCTCAGGCTGACCTGGAATTCACTATGTAGTCTCAGGGTGGCCTCAAGTGCTTGATGATCCTCCTGTTGCTACTTCTGAGTGCTGGGATTAAAGGCGTGTGCTACCATGCATGGCTCATTTGGAGAGTTTTTTAACGCTATTGACAACTTCCATAAATATAGACAATATAACCTAATCCCCTCCAAGAACCTTTTAAAGATTTTATTTACTTTGTATTTTATTTATTTATTTGAGAGAGAGAGAACAAACAAACTGGCATGTCGGGGCTTCTGGCCACTGCAGATGAACTCCAGACACATGCCACCTTGTACTTCTGGTTTATGTGAGTACTTTGGATCCTTTGTCTTTGCCAGCTATTGCCTTAACCACTAAGCCAGGCCCTGGAGAAAATTTTTTTTTTTTAAATATTGGGGCTGGAGAAATGGCTTAGAAGTTAAGGCACTTGTGTGTTAAGCCAAATGATCCAGGTTTGATTCTCCAAGACCCACGTGTACAAGATGCACAAAGTGCCCCATGAATCTGGAGTTAGTTTGCAGCAGCTGCAGGCCCTTGTGTGCATTTGGGTATTGGGGAATCATACCTGGGTGGTTAGGCTTTAGAGGCAAGTACCTTAACCTCTAAGCCATATCCATTTGTCATTTGGAGAAATTTGAAGTATAAAAAAAGCCCTCTCAGTTGAGCCTCTTTACTTCTGTTCTCATCTGTAATAACATATGGGTTTTGAACTTACTTAAAATAGACATGGCAGGGCCGGGTGTGGTGGCGCACGCCTTTAATCCCAGCACTCGGGAGGCAGAGGTAGGAGGATCGCGGTGAGTTCAAGGCCACCCTGAGACTCTGTAGTGAATTCCAGGTCAGCCTGGGCTAGAGTGAGACCCTACCTCAAAAAAAAAAAACAAAAAAAAAATAGACATGGCAGAACATGAACTTTGCCAGGCATGGTGGCACACTTCTTTAATTGCAACACTCAGGAGACAGAGGTAGGAGGATTGTTGTTAGTTTGAGGTCAGCCTGGACTAGAGCAAGACCCTACCTTGACAAACCATTTAAAAAGCTGGTGTGGTGGTGCATGCCTTTAATCCCAGCATTTGGGAGGCAGAAGTGAAGGATTGCTGTGAGTTCCAGGTCGTCCTGGGCTATAGTGAAACCCTACCTGGAGTGGGGCATGAACATTAAAAAAATTCTTTAAAAATTAACCTTGTCTGGGTTAATCCATTTGTTTCTCTAATTTGAGGCTGGGGAGATGTTTCAGTGCAGTTGCTTGCAAGGCCTGCAGATATGTGTTCAATTCCCACAGCTATCAGTGTAAAGCTGGATGGGCACTTTGTGTTTGGGGGTGCTGGGGAATTAAACCCTGCCCATCAGGCTTTGCACACAAGTACCTTTGGCCACTGAGCCATCTCTCTAGCCCTCTGTAAATTTTTTTGTTTTTGTTTTTTAAATTTAATTTTTCTGGTTTTTTGAAGTAGGGTCTCTCTGTGGCCCAGGCTGGCCAGGAACTCACAATGATCCTCTACCTCTGGGACTAAAATGTGGGATACTACCTGGCCAACAAAATTCTTGTGTTTTTTTTTGTTGTTTGTTTGTTTTGTTTTTCAAAGTAGGGTCTTACTCTAGACCAGGCATACTAAGATTTACTATGTAGTCTTAGGCTGGGCTGGAATACACAGTAATCCTTCTACCTCAGCCTCTAGAGTGTATAGACAGAGAATGGGTGCTCCAGGGCCTCCAGTCACTGAAAACAAACCCCAGCTGCATGTGCCACTTTGTGCATTTGGCTTTATGTGGGTACTGGGGAATAGAACTCAGGTCATTAGGCATTACAGGCAAGTGCCTTAATGGCTGACTCATCTCCAGCCCCCAGCCAAATTCTTAATTGGTGCTTCAAATGCAGTGGCTACACATTTGCTAGGTGTGTGAATAATTCTAAGTGATGAGTCTGTTTTCCTTCTTTTACTAACTACTAGGTGTATCCAGATGGCATTCGGCACATACGAGCAGATAAGAGAGTTAATGAGTGGAAGACTCCCGGAAAGAAAACAATTGTGAAGTGTGCAGTGAACCAGCGACAAGTGGTGATAGCTCTGACAGGAGGAGAGCTGGTGTATTTTGAGATGGATCCTGTATGTCATTTCGTGATGTTGGGGCTGTATATTACATTCACTGTACTGTGAGACTTACTGTTGGGCCCAGAGGTAAAGATAGGAGTTGTTACCCAGCTATTTAGAATATGTTCACATGAAAGCTATTTGGAGGATGAAAATATCCACAGGATACTCTGGCCTTTTCCAGAGAGCAAGAAGCAGAAAATCTGACTTAAATTAGAATTGTGAAATCCTCCCTTAGCAGTGAAATATTTGATCCTTCTGTACTTCCTGTTCTACTTTTCAAAACAAATACTTGGCAGAGATTTATTTTCTGCCATTTTGGAGATTTTCTTTTCTTTCTTTCTTTTCTTTTCTTTTCTTTTTTTTTTTTTAGGTAGGGTCTCTCCCTCTAGCCCAGGCTTTCCTGGAATTTACTCTGTAGTATCATGGTAGCCTCAAACTCTTGGAGATCTTCCTATCTCTGCCTCCCAAGTGCTGGGATTAAAGGATTGCATCACCACACCCAGCTTTCTTTCCTTTTTTTTTTTTTTTTTTTTTTTTGGTTTTTCAAGGTAGGTTTCATTCTAGCCCAGGCTGACCTGGAATTCACCATATAGTCTCAGGGTAGCTTTGAACTCCTACCTTTGCCTCCCTAGTGCTGGGATTAAAGGTGTGTGCCACCATGCCTGGCTTTTTGATGCTTTTTAATGAAAATATGTCAGGTATAAATGATCTAGATTTGAAGAAATCTCTATTAGGATGAAGTTCCTTCATTTTGAACCAGATTTTAATTCACTTTCACTTAGAAGTTTTGGTTAATTTTGAGATAGGATTTCATGCAGTACAAACTGACCTTGAATTTATGATTTACTTGGCTCCAGCATGTTTGGGATTATAGTTGTAGGCCACCATGTCTAACCACTCAGTAGTCTCATAAACATATTTTTCTTCTCAAGTAGGATCTGGCTGTCACCCAGGCTGACCTGGAACTCACTTTGTAGTTCTGACCTCAAATTCACAGCGATCCTTCTACCACTGCCTCCAAATGCTGGGGTTAAAATGTGTGATCACACCCTTTTTTTTTTGTCTTTTGGTTTTCATGAATTGATTATAATGTATTTTCATCTTCTGAGGATTGGGTTGACTTAGAAGACTGTGTTTTTGTCAGAGATCTTTGATTCTTTTCTCCCTCTGGTGTTTATACAAAGAGTGAGGGGTTGGGAAGATGGTTCAGTGTTTGCTACACAACTCTTTGAGTACTTGAGTTCAGATCCCTAGACCCTACATAAAAGTTGGAAGCTGTGGTGGGCTTCTATAACCCTAACACACTTATGGGAGAGGGTAGGTGGGGACAGGAGAATTTCCTGCAAGTTTATGAACTAAGCAGTGAATAATGAGACTGCCTGAGATGAAAGATGAGGACTGACAGGATTATTGTCCTCTGACACCAAATTAAAAATAAGAGAGAGGAGTTAGAAAGAAATCTTAATAGTCCCGCTTCTTTTCCTGGGCCCAGGATATTGGGATGAATTGGGGTACTTAGATCCATCTCTGTTTTCCTCTTGTAGTCAGGACAGTTGAACGAGTACACAGAGCGGAAAGAAATGTCAGCTGATGTAGTGTGTATGAGTCTGGCCAATGTACCCCCTGGAGAGCAGCGATCTCGTTTCTTGGCTGTGGGGCTGGTGGACAACACTGTCAGAATTATCTCCCTGGACCCTTCAGTAAGTGATACCCTCAATTTAAGGATCTTCTGCATTGGACCTGAGCACCTGGATCCATAAACCTATACCTACTGTTCCTATTTACCACTTTCTCATTCTCCAGTTCACAGTCTCACATATTTGACAAACCACATCCCCCCACGCACACTCTCAAGCCCCATAAGTGCTATTTCTCTTTATTATTATATCAGGTAGGGACTAATATAAGCCTCTGGACCGCTTAGATGAGATGCCCGTTGCTTTTTTATTTCACCATTATCCACGTTGATACAAAAAGGAATAATATAATATAATATATTATATATAATATATTATATTATATTATTATTATATTATTCTTGAATTATGCCCAGCATTGTTGTGTACCTACTCCCCCCACCCCTTATTTTTTTTTTAACAAAGAAAGGCCTTTTGCTTTTTAAAAACAAAACTGTCAGTTATCAAGGGGATAAATTTTACATGCCTCACTTTTCATTCCAAAGAAAAATCTCCGTATTTAACACAAGGGTGAAATGGCTTTACAAACACACAAATATCATGATAACTAACACTGTTAAAAAAGGCAAAGGAAAAGACCAAAAGGAGTCTTTCCCCCATAATGCCTAGCAGAATGTCTTGTAGATGTTAATAGCCGAAGACAAACAGGTTTTACTTCACCTATTTATCAGGTCATCACTGAAAATTACGAACATTTCACTCCTGGTACATGTAAAAGTCTTGATGACCCCTTCCAATTCCTCACTCAAGTTAATCAGCCTTCCTGTGTTAAAATATAATCTCAAGCCGGGTGTGGTGGCGCATGCCTTTATCCCAGCACTTGGGAGGCAGAGGTAGGAGGATAGCCGTGAGTTCAAGGCCAGCCTGAGACTACAGAGTGAATTCCAGGCCAGCCTGAGCTACAGCAAGACCCTACCTCTGAAAACCAATATATATATATATATATATACTCAATATTTCACAACACGAATGTGGTCAAAAACGATACAACAACAACAAAAAAGAAAATTTAAATTTGGAAAGCCAGGGAGATTTTGGATTACACTTAATCTACTTCTCAGAAGTTTTCAAGCAGTAAGGAATGAACCAGTGTTTGCAATTTTTTATTTTTTTATTTGTTGCCTGTCACAAGATAGTTATTGGACACCTTTCTCCTCTGTAAAAATAGGACTAGTGACCTAATTCCCAGGATTGTTTTGAAGACTAGGAATATCTGAAAAACATATAGTTTGGCACATTTAAGTAGTATCAATAGCTTAAGTAGTATCAATAGCTTTCAGTATACATAGGAACCAAAGATGGACTAAAACAGTGTAACAGCTACCAAAACCACATGTGCCCATTCTGATTTGCATTTAAAACTTAAGAGAACTGTTAATTATTGTTATTTTACTTACAATTTTTCCAGTAAAAAATAAAATGGAAGTACAACATTTAAGTTAAAAAATGTCAACAGGCAACTTAATTCTTCCCGCTGAAGGTTTTAACCTCAATTCAAAAGGAAATGGAGAAGGGAGGTAGAGTACAAACATTTATGAGTTACAGATACTGTTTTAAATGTACAGAACCTCTACCTGTAGGGACAACCAATTCAATGCTAATGATGATGGAAACTCCCCCTTTCCTTGATTTGAACGTAGCCACATATCTTGGGAGTTTTGTGCTGTAATTGTAGGCAGATTGTTGGTCTGAGACTACTAAATGTGTCTTTGGCATAGGCTTTGAATCTTTTTTGTAGTATAATATCTCCAAGATTGGGTTGATAATGTAAGGACATCTTGTATGCTCATAGATGACTTTTTAGGGAGATGCCCGTTGCTTTTTTATTTCACCATTATCCACGTTGATACAAAAAGGAAACAAGTTCCCGCGAAAGCTTATTCTGAGGTTTAATTTATAAACAATTTACTAATCTGTCAACTCCTAGGATTTTCCCTGTCCACAAGAATGACCTTCAGTCCTAGTATTAGATTTCTTTGGATATGTGTTCTTTCCAGTGTTGGTCATCTCCTGTGTTTTTACAATTTTTGTCTTCCTCAGGACTGTTTGCAACCTCTGAGTATGCAGGCTCTTCCAGCCCAACCTGAGTCTTTATGTATTGTAGAAATGGGTGGTACTGAGAAGCAAGATGAGCTGGGTGAGAGAGGCTCTATCGGCTTCCTCTACCTGAACATTGGGCTACAGGTAAGCGGTCCAGAGGCTTATATTAGTATTGGAACTCCTTTGTGCAATACAGATATTTTTTGCAACTATTAGGGTTCTAGATAGTGACTCTATGAGAAGGGAATAGTGCTGTTTTGATTCACTTTTACCATATACTTTTATTCCCACTTAGAATATACCAGATAAAGTCTGAAAAAAAAATGTTTTCACAGCATCTTCACATCTAACAAAACATGCTTTGTGATTGCTAATTTGGATCAGAACTAAAAACGAATCAAATGTAATTCCCATGCCATTCCAACTCTTTGAAATGACTGTCTAGCTCATTAGTACTTTTAGCAGTAATGAAGCCTTAAATGTTTCTGCTGTTAAAACATCTGAGCTGTGAGCTGGGCATGTGGCACATGCCTTTAATCCCAGAACTTGTGAGGCAGAGGTAGGAGGATCACAGTGAGTTTGAGATCAGCCTGAGCTAGAGTGAGTCCCTACCTTGAACCCCCGCCCCCCTAAAAAAAGAGCTCTTCAAGCCATGAAAAGCAGGAACTTTTTTTTTTAAATTTTATTTATTTGAGAGCTACAGACACAGAGAGAAAGACAGATAGAGGGAGAGAGAGAGAGAGAATGGGCGCGCCAGGGCTTCCAGCCACTGCAAATGAACTCCAGATGTGTGCGCCCCCTTGTGCATCTGGCTAACGTGGGACCTGGAGAATCGAGCCTCGAACCGGGGTCCTTAGGCTTCACAGGCAAGCGGTTAACCGCTAAGCCATCTCTCCAGCCCAGGAACTTTTGTTTTTGTTTTTGTTTTTGGAGGTAGGGTCTCACTCTAGCTCAGGCTGACCTGGAATTCACTATGTAGTCGCAGAGTGGCCTTGAACTATGGTGATCCTACTACCTTTGCCTCCCAAGTGCTGGGACTAAACGGGTGTAGCACACTCGGTCTTTTTTTTTTTTTTTTCAAATTAAAAAAAAAAAAACATTTATTTGAGAAAGAGGCAAATAGAAAGAGACTTTGCACTCCAGGGCCTCCAGCTGCTACAAACAAACTCCCAGGCACATGTACCACCTCGTGCATCTGGCTTACCTGGGCTTTGGGGATTCGAACTGGGGTCCTTTGGCTTTGCAGGCAAGTGCCTTAACTGCTAACCACCTCTCCAGCCTGGTTATGGTATTTTTAAAATTTTTTTTAAAGTTATTTTATGTATTTATTTGACAGAGAAAGGGAGAAAGAATGGGTGTGCCAGGGCTTCCAGCCACTGCAAAAGAACTCCAGGCGTGTGCATCCTGCCCCCGCCCTCCCCCCCTCGTGCATCTGGCTAATGTGGCTCCTGGGGAATCGAACTTGGGTCTTTTGGCTTTGCAAGCAAATGCCTTAACCGCTAAGCCATCCCTCCAGCCCTGGTTATGGTTTTTTTTTTTTTTTTCTCAATTTTTATTTTATTTTATTTATTTTTTTTTTTTTGAGGTAGGGTCTCACTAAAGCTCAGGCTGACCTGGAATTCACTATGTAGTCTCAGGGTGGCCTCAAACTTATGACGATCCTCCTACCTCTGCCTCCCGAGTTCTGGGATTAAAGGTGTGTGCCACCACGCCCGGCCCCTCAATTTTTATTAACATTTTCCATGATTATAAAACATATCCCATGGTAATACCCTCCCTCCCCCCATCCCCCCCCCCCGTGAAATTCCATTCTCCATCATATCCCCTCTCTGGTTGTGGTATTTTTTTAAAAAATATTTTTACTTATCCACAAGCAGAAAGAGATAGAATTGGATCAAACATGGGTCCATAGGATTTGCAGGCAAATTCCTTAATGGCTGAGCTATCTCTTCAGCCTTATTATTTTTCTTTTCATGCTTAGGTATTATGAGTACTTTTTGTTTGTTTAAATATTTACACTTAAAAATCAGAAGCTGTAGCTGGGTGTGGTGGTGCATGCCTTTAATCCCAGCACTTGGGAAGCAGAGGCAGGAGGATCACCATGAGTTCAATGCCACCCTGACACTACATAGGTCCCCCTTGGCTAGAGTGAGACCCTACCTCAAAAAACTAAATAAAAGAAAGAAAAAAGTAAGAAACTGTAACAGGCTTCTATAATCCCAGCATGCCCTATGGTAAAATGTGAGGTAGAAATGGAAGAATTACCCTGAAGCCCTCAGACTACCTAGCCTGGTGAACAGAATCGTGAGGTGGGAGGCAGGAATTAATTTGAAAGTTGTCCTCTGACTTTCACACGTACCTGCAATCACACACATAAACACACAACCCAAAAATGTATGGAACATATGAGTTGTGTGTTTTTTACTTATTAGATGCTTAAATTAGTTTAATGATTTTGTAAGAAAATGAATGGCTGAATGTTTGGGACTCATTGATTTGCAAGCACAGAGAGAATGGGCAGGCCAGAGCCTTTTGCCACTGCAAACACACTCCAGATGCATGTACCATTTTGTGCATCTGGCTTTACGTGGGTGCTAGGCAATTGAATTGGGGCCATCAGGCTTTACAAGCAAGCATCTTTGACCACTTAGCCCTTTCTCCAGCCTCCTGTTCAGGGTTTTGTTGTTTCTGGTTTTTTTGTTGTTGTTGTTTTGTTTTGTTTTTTGCCAATGAGTCTAAACGTAGCCAATGGAGATGGTTACAAGCTATCATTATAAGTAGGCTTTATCAGGCTGCAGAGATGTCTTAGTAGTTAAGTGATCTTCCTGTGCAGGCATGTGTGCTTAAGGAGGCCTGAAAATACCCAAATTCAAATCTCCAGATCCCACCTAAAACAGCAGGGCATGGCAACACATGTCTATCCCCAGTCCCACTGGGGAGCTGAGAGACCAAGAATCAGCTGAGCCCTGTAAGCTTTGCAATCTGTAAAAATAGACTTCATCATTTATTATTTGTTTTTAAATTTTTAAATTTTTTTATTTTATTTGACAGAAAGAGGCAGAAAGCGAATGGGCATACAGCTTCAGCTGCTGAAAACGAACTATAGATGTATGTGCCATGTTGTGTATCTGGTTTATATGGGTCCTGAGGAATTGCACCTTGGTCTTTTGGCTTTGCAGGCAAGCCCAAACTTAATCTTTTAATAAGACCAGACCAGGTAGAAGAGCAATGGACCAGGACACCTGACGTTTCACGCTAGCCTCAAGAACACATATAAGTGATCAAAAAATAAATAAATAAATTGGGCATGGTGGTGCCCATCTTCAATCCTAGTACTTGGGAGGCACAGGTAGGAGGATTGCTGTGAGTTTGAGGCCAGCCTGAGACTACAGAGTGAATTCCAGGTCATCCTGGGTTAGAGTAAAACCCTACCTCAAAAATAAATAAATAAATAAATAAATAAATATTTTTTAAAAAATAAGGAGCAGGAGAGATTGCTTATTGGTTAAGGCATTTATCTGTGAGGCCTAACTACCCTTGTTCGATTCCTTAGTATCCACAGAAGGCCAGATACACAAAGTGGCGCATGTGTCTAGCATGTGCAGCAGCTACAGGCTGTGGTGTACCCATTCATTCTCTCTGTCTCTGTCTCTCTGCTTGCAAATAAATTAATTAAGTTAAAAATAAATAATTACTAGGAAGGCTGGGAAGATTGCTTGCTTAGTAGTTATAAGTCCCTGCTTGCCAAGCCTGCCTGTCTAGGGTCAGTTCCCCAGTACCCACATGAAGCCAGATGCACAAAGTAGTGCATGTGTTTGGAGTTGATTTTCAGTGACAAAGGCCTTGGCACTGACTTTATCTCTTTCTCTCAATAAATAAGTTTTTTTTTTTTTTTTTTTAACCAATAACTAGGCTTTGTCTATTCCTGTTCTTTTGATTAGAATGGTGTGCTGCTGAGAACTGTCCTAGACCCTGTCACTGGGGACTTGTCTGACACCCGTACTAGGTATCTGGGGTCCCGTCCTGTGAAGCTCTTCCGAGTCAGGATGCAAGGCCAAGAGGCTGTAAGTAATAAAAGGGCATATGCGTTGGTGATGCCACTGTAAACTTTACTTGGACTAACTCTAAAGTATATATGTTTTGGCCTTATAGCCCTAGCTTGATTAGTTTCCTTCATGTAGGAAGTCCTAGGTCCTTTAACCAAGAGCTTCCTAGTAAGTGTTCTATGGTACTGTGCCATTATTAGGTTGCAGGAAGTTTGGATATGGACCCTTTCAGTCTTTAGGCTAGGTTATTAGGACTGGGGATAGTTGGAAATCTTTCAGGGTTCAACTAGCCGTGAATGAGCAAAACCTCAGGCTTATTACTATGTAATGTGAAAGAGATCTTAAGAATATTACTGTTGCTGGATGCTTTGTTCGCTCTTAAATATTACCTTAGTTAATTTTTGAAGCTATCCAGCTAGATTTTAGTATGCAGTAAGTCAAACACCACCTCTTCTTGAGGCCTACATTGCTAAACGTGACATTTTTATATTTGAAAATTCCATGGGGGCCGGGTGTGATGGCCCAGCACGCAGGAGGCATAGGTAGGAGGATCGCTGTGAGTTTGAGGCCACCCTGAGACTACAGAGTGAATTCCAGGTCAGACTAGGCTAGAGTGAGACCCTAGAAAACAAAAAACAACAACAAAAAATTCCATGGGGTATTCTATGGACTGAAATTTTTGCTTAGGATGCGTGGTGGTCCTATCATGTTTGACTATTCCCCAGTTTATTAGAGGTATTCTCTTCTCAGGTATTGGCCATGTCAAGTCGCTCATGGTTGAGCTATTCTTACCAATCTCGTTTCCATCTCACCCCTCTGTCATATGAGACCCTGGAGTTTGCCTCTGGCTTTGCTTCTGAGCAATGTCCTGAAGGCATTGTGGCCATCTCCACCAACACTCTGAGGTGAGTAAGTTCTGTTTGGAACTTTTTCTGCCAGTGACTCAGTTGGTGGTTCTGCCAGTGTTGAAGGAGGTTCTAGAGAAATAGCTAGGAGCCAACTTTTCATTAAGAGATAGTGTGTTGCAATTGAAACCTTCATTTGGCTCAAGATTTCAGAACCTAGAAGCCAAGTTTCGATGTTTAGCATTTTAGCTTCTGTTGTGACTTTTAGTTCCTTTTTTTTTTTTTTTTTTTTTTTTTTTTTTTGAGGTACAGTCTCATTCTAGCCCTGGCTGACCTGGAATTTGCTATGTAGTCTCAGGCTGGCCTCCAACTCACTGATTATCCTACTTCAGCCTCCCGAGTGCTGGGATTAAAGGTGTGTGCCGCCATGCATAGCCTTTGTTCCAAGTTTTAATGGTTAACAGTCTAGTCTTGATATATTTTTTTTTAATTTTTACTTATTTGAGAGAAAGAGACAGAGAGGGAAAAGGAGGGACGAAAGGGAGAGAAGAATATAAATGGGTGCAACAAGGCCTCTAATCTCTGTAAATTAACTCCAGACACATGTGCACCCTTGTGCATCTGGCTTACCTGGGTCCTTGGCTCTGAAGGCAAGCACTTTTATCTATCTGTCTATCTATATGTTGTTGTTCGAGATAGGGTCTTGCTCTAGCTCAGGCTGACCAGGAATTTACTCTGTAGTCTCAGGGTGGCCTTGATCTCAGGGTGAACCTCCTACCTCTGTCTCTCAAGTGCTGGGATTAAAGGCGTGCACCACGATGCCTGGCTTATATACGTATGTATACATGATATTTTTATTTATTTATTAGAGAATGGGCATACCAGGGCCTTAAGCCACTGCAAACTAACTCTATATGCATGTGCCATTATGTGCTTCTGTCTTACATGGGATCTGGAGAATTGAACCTGGATCCTTAGGCTTCTCAGGTGAGCGCCTTAACTGCTAAGCCATCCCTTCAGCCCCAGCCTCCAGCTGCTGCAAATGAACTCCAGATACATGTGCCACCTTGTGCATCTCACTGACATGAAATTGAGCCTGGGTCTTTTGGCTTTGTAGGCAAGCTCCTTAACCACTAAATCATTTCTCCAGCCCAAGATTTTATTTTTCAGTGAAAAAGTAATGCCATTAGATTAGTTTCAGAGCAAATGTTGGATCACTGATAACTTTTTCTTACTTCATCTTACGTTTCCAGAATATGTCTTAAATTTTAACCTTGTTATAAATTATTTGTACCTTTTTCAACTTGATGGAATATGGTTCATAGTGTTGCTTATTTCATTTTTATCAAATTAATTTGTGAGAGTTTGTATGGGTATGCTAGGGCCTCTTGCCTCTGCAAAGGAATGTCAGGTACATGCACCATTTTGTGCATCTGGTCTATGTGTGAATATTATACTCCTAGCAAGACAGAAAATAATCTCTAGTCAAGCTGGGCATGGTGGCATATGCCTTCAGTCTCAATACTTGGGAGACAGAGGTAGGAAGATTGCTGTGAGTTCAAGGTCAGCCTGGAACTATAGAGTGAGTTCCAGGTCAGGCTGGGTTAGTGTGAGACCCTATCTTGAAAAAAAATAAAATCTAGTCAGTTTGTCCTTATCAAGTTTTTTTTTTTTTTTAAGTTAAGTTTTAAGTCATCAGAGTTGTTTATAATCTGGTGGTGACTTGTGTTTATGGATATAATTTTTAGTAGGTAGCCAGGTCTGGTTTCACGCATCTTTTACTTGTTTCTCAGAAGCTGATTAAAGATGGATAAAATCAGATTAAGTCACTTTAGGGAGTAATTTAAATGCCATTGTTTATAGCGCTTACTGTCAGAACCAGTCGTTTCCTTTTTTTTCCCACCTAGTTTATTTGCAAGCAGAGAGAGATAGATGAGAGACCAGGGGACAGAATGGGTACACCAAGGTCTCTAGCCGCTGCAAATGAACTCCAGACCCATGTGTCACTTTGTGCACCTGGCTTTATGTGTGTACTGTGGAATCAAACCTGGGTCCTTAGGCTCCTCAGGCAAGTGCCTTTACCACTGAGCCATCTCTCTAGCCCCATTTCCATTTCATTTTAGAAGATGTAGAGCAATTCCATCAACCCATGGAACTCTAACTTAGGAATGATTGCCAATATAGGAAAACTCTCACTGTATATTCATGCAAGGGAGAAGTTGAAAAGAGAGAGTGATCCAATGAGTAATTTTGTAGTTGAGTTCCAGAATGAATACCAAATTTGATGGAACTTTTCTTGCTTGCTTTTTTGGTGTGATAAGACCTCATGTATCCCAGATTATCTTTGAACTTCAAATTCTCGTGCCTCCTCCTCCTGAGTGTTGGGATTATAATCATTAGCCTCTATGCCAGGTTTCATATTGTGCTGGGGATTGAATCTCAGGCCTTGCACACAATAGGCAAACACTCCACCAGCAGAGCTACATCCCAGTCCTACTTAGGAATTCTTAGCAATTCTACTTAACTTGAAGTAGCTTAAGCAAATATATAGCAATGCTGTTGTATGTAGTCCTCAGAGGGTGGAGAAGGGGGGTAATGAGAGAGAGAAAAAGTACCAAAGCATGCTCCAGCCACATGGGCCGTTTGGTATATCTGGCTTTACATGTGTGCTGGGAAATCAAACCTAGGCAGTGCAAGCAGGCACCTTTAACTATTGAGCTATGTCTCCAGCCTGGATCCCTGTTTTTCTAATTCAGAAGACTTTGTCAGGTGTGTGTGTTAATTAATGCATATTTAGCTCCATACATGATACCAGATACCAAAATTTTATTTAGCCATTCCATGTCTAGTTTCTGTTTCATCAGACCGCTTGGGTTCTGCTCATTTTATACATGTTTTGACTTGGATGTGCACCTCTGTGTACTGTTGGCATAATCAGAGATTTCCAAAAGTTGGGGTGAATCTTACTCAGAAGGGCATTTACCTTAATTTACAAAACAGCATGAGCACAAATGCCACATGTATTTGGGTAGTCTATATTCCTTCACAATAGACATGGAATTGGTATTCTTTATTTCAGGGGTGTGTTTTGTTTCTTTTCTGCTTGTGGGGGAGTGACTTGTGACAGGGCTCATGTAGGCCAGACTGACTTCAAACTCATTTAGCAAAGGGTGGCCTTGAACTGATCTTCCTGCCTTCACTTCCTAGGTGCTGGGATTGCATGTGTATCAGGGTGGGATTTTATAAATTTTTTCAAAATATTTTATTTATTTGAGACAGAGTGAGGTGAGTGTGTGTGTGTGTGTGGATGCCCCAGGATCTCCTGTCATTATAAATGAACTCCAGATGCATGGCCTACATTGTGCGTCTTGGTTTTATGTAGGTACTGGGGAATTGAACCCAAGCCATCAGGCTTTGCAAACAGGTGCCTTTAACTGCTGAGCCATCTCTAGCCTCAGTGTTTGAATTTTTTTTTTTTTAAGCAAGGTCTTATTTTAGCCCAGGCTGACATGAAATTCTCTCTTTAGACCAGGCTGGTCTGGAACTTACGGTGATTATTCTACCTAAGCTTCCTGAGTGCTGGGATTATAGGTTAAGCCACCATGCCCACCTTTAAGAGTTTTCTTTCTTTCTTTCTTTCTTTTTTTAATTATTCATTTGCATGTGTATGTATGTTGATGCACCAGTTTCTGCTTTCTGCTGGGGAATTGAACCTAGGCTGACAGACAGGCTTTGCAAGCAGGTGCCTTTAATCACAGCCATTTTCCCAGCCCTTTTCAAGTCCCTCCTCTACCTCCTCCAAGGTAGGGTCTCACTGTAGCCCAGGATGACCTGGAATTTACTATGTAGTCTCAGACTGGCCTGGAAATCACAGTGATCCTCCTGCCTCTACCTCCCATATGCTGGGGTTAAAGTCATGTGCAACCATGCCTGGGAAGCCCCCAGAGTTTTTAAATTGGTTTTTGTTTATTTTTATTTATTTGAGAGTGACAGAGAGAAAGAGGCAGATAGAGAGAATGGGCACGCCAGGGCCTCCAGCCACTGCAAACGAACTCCAGACGCGTGCACCCCCTTGTGCATCTGGCTAACATGGGTCCTGGGGAACCGAGCCTCAAACCAAGGTCCTTAGGCTTCACAGGCAAGTGCTTAACCACTAAGCCATCTCTCCAGCCCGCCATAGAGTTTTTAATAATAGGTAGTTTGAACCTTTATATGTATGCGTGTGTTTATTCTGTGTGTGTGCATGTGGCACACATGTATATGTGTGCATAAATTTGAATTTTTATAAAATTATGGACAAATAAATTTCACCATTATGTTTCTCTCTCTCTTTTTTTTTTTCCTTCAAGGTAGGGTCTCACTCTAATCCAGGCTGACCTAGAAATCACTCAGTAGTCTCAGGGTGACCTTGAACTCATGGTGATCCTCCTATCTGCGAAGTGCTAGGATTAAAGGCATATACCACCATGCCTGGCTCCATAATGTTTTACTCAATTAAAAAGCCAAAGTTGGGCTGGGGAGATGGTTTAGTGATTAAGGCATTTGTCTGCAAAGCCGAAGGATCCTGGTTTGATTCTCCAGGACCCACGTAAGCCAAATGCACAAGGAGGTGCATGCATCTGGAGTTCGTTTATAGTGGCTGCAAACTCTGGCATGCCTATTCTCTCTCTGTGTCTCTCTCTCTTTCTCTGTATCAAATAAATAAATAAATAAATATAATATATTTTAAAAAAGAAAAGAAAGCCAGAGTTGCATTGATCAGTGGGGAGTGTTACTGCAAGTAAAGACCATTCTTTTTTTTTTTTTTTTTTTTTTTCCCGAGGTGAGGTCTCACTCTAGCCCAGGCTGACCTGGAATTCACTATGGAGTCTCAGGGTGGCCTCAAACTCATGGCAATCCTCCTACCTCTGCCTCCTGAGTGCTGGGATTAAAGGCATGTGCCACCACGCCCGGCTTCATTCTTGATCTCCTTGTCTGTTGGGCACAGACTTCTGGTTTAGCATCTAAGCTTCTAGGTTAGAAAGAAGGCTTGTATTTCATGTAGTCTGGCACCAGTATTTGAACTTCAGTGGTTGTATTGTCCATTTCGTTAGTGTCTAGGGTCTGGATAAATGGCCTTTAACTCTCTTACCTATTGTCATAGGATTTTGGCATTGGAGAAGCTGGGTGCTGTCTTCAATCAAGTAGCATTTCCACTGCAGTACACACCCCGGAAATTTGTCATCCACCCCGAGAGTAATAATCTCATCATCATTGAGACGGACCACAATGCCTATACCGAGGCCACAAAGGCTCAGAGAAAGCAGCAAATGGCAGAGGTGATTAGTCTGATTTCCAGGGGTGCAGTTAAAGGCATGCACATGTACTTAGAAAAGTTAAAACCTTCATGCTTGCTGATTTTATTTATTTATTGGTTTTTCAAGGTAGAGTCTCCCTCCCTCTCTCTATTTCTCTGCTTCCAAATAAGTAAATAAATAAATATTTTAAGTAGATAAAAACATTAAAGCCAAAGGAACCATGCTCTGTTCAGCCCTTAATCAGAGTTCTTTGCTCTAGATCTTGGTTTTAGAAGCTTTTTTTTTGTTGCGGGAGGGGGGGGGTTGTCCCATGACAAATATGGTCACCTGGGTTATTCAGAATTCATTTCTTTCTATGATTTTCCCAAATGATCTGAAATAGATTTAAGCACAGAGAACATAGCTTTCAGATTCCTCTATATCATCAGATCTTTGATAGTTCATTTCCCAACAAAAACCAAATAGCCACAACCATGTCGAACTATAGCCAGAAAGGCAGGCATCAAATAGTCTTAGCAAGGTAAATCCAGTGAGCTAAGTAGAAATGGTATTTCATGGTATTTCTTTTCTTTTTGGTTTTTCAAGGCAGGGTCTTGCTCTAGCACAGGTTGGCCTCAAACTCACAATCCTACCTCATCCTCCCAAGTGCTAGGATCAAAGGCATGTACCACCATGCCTGGCTGCGTGTTTTTTTTTTTTTAAATTTTTTTTTTAATTTATTTATTTGAGAGTGACAGACACAGAGAGAAAGACAGATAGAGGGAGAGAGAGAGAATGGGCGTGCCAGGGCTTCCAGCCTCTGCAAACGAACTCCAGACGCGTGCGCCCCCTTGTGCATCTGGCTAACGTGGGAACTGGGGAACCGAGCCTCGAACCGGGGTCCTTAGGCTTCACAGGCAAGCACTTAACCGCTAAGCCATCTCTCCAGCCCCTGGCTGCGTTTTTTGTTTTTGTTTTTTTCCCCCATGTTTCTCAGACCTCTAGTCCAATATTTGCCACAGCTAATGTTGGTTTATTTTTGACTTTTTTTTTCTCTCAAATGTAACCGGCAGTATTTGGTTTTTTCCTTTGGTGATCTTCTGACTACCCCTTTTTTTTTTGGTTTTTCGAGGTAGGGTCTCACTCTGGCTCAGGCTGACCTGGAATTCACTATGTAGTCTCAGGGTGGCCTCGAACTCACAGCAATCCTCCTACCTCTGCCTCCCCAGTGCTGGGATTAAAGGCGTGCGCCACCACGCCTGACTTGACTTCCCATTTTTTGTACACGTCTCCCTTAAATACTTATTTTAGAGAATCTTAGTAGACTTTCCTACTAACTCACTTTTTAATTCTGAATACATTGATTCTTCTTGCTTTTGGCTTTAGGAAATGGTGGAAGCAGCAGGAGAAGATGAGCGGGAGCTAGCTGCAGAAATGGCAGCAGCATTCCTCAATGAAAACCTCCCTGAATCCATTTTTGGAGCTCCCAAGGCTGGCAATGGACAGTGGGCCTCTGTGATCCGGGTGATGAATCCTATTCAGGGGAACACGCTAGACCTTGTCCAGCTGGAACAGAATGAAGCGGCTTTTAGGTAAGAATCGAGTCAGCCCACAAATTGGTAGGTGGAAGCAGAACTTTACTTTTTAAAAAAATTTTTTTTTTGGTTTTTTGAGGTAGGGTCTCACACTAGCTCAGGCTGACCTGGAATTCACTAAGGAGTCTCAGGGTGGCCTCGAACTCACAGTGATCTTCCTACCTCTGCCTCCCGAGTGCTGGGGATTAAAGGCATGCGCCACCACGCCCGGCAGAACATTACGTTTTGATTAATGCTGGCTCTTGCTTCTTTTTCCAGTGTGGCTGTGTGTAGGTTCTCTAACACTGGTGAAGACTGGTATGTCCTGGTGGGTGTGGCCAAAGACCTGATACTGAATCCCCGATCTGTGGCAGGGGGCTTTGTCTATACATACAAGCTTGTGAACAATGGAGAAAAACTGGAGTTTTTGCACAAGGTAGGAATCAGCTAATGATTCTCTTGAGCTTTAGGTACTCCTAGAATCTGCCATTTTCTGCTGGATTTAGGGTCAGGTCTTTTTTTAATTTTTATTTTATTTTTGATTTTTCAAGGTAGGGTCTCATTCTAGCCTAGGCTGACCTAAGTATGTATGTAGGGTGGTCTTGAACTCATGGCGATCCTCCTACCTCTGCCTTCTGAGCACTGGGATTAAAGGCGTGCGTCACCACACCCGGTTTAGGGTCAGTTCTTGGTTTTAATCCATCGCTTGGTAGCACATATGCTACCGTGTCTGGCTCCCACAAGAAGTCATTCTGGTGGTAACCACCCACACCACAGTGGGGAGATCTGCATGCACTGAACCAGCCCCTTGTTTACTGTCTTACTAAACATGCAGCAAGTCGTGATCAGAATTCAGCAGCTAAGGAATTAATGTCCTCTGAGAAATGACTGCTGAATAGAAACAGTTTCAGTTTAGGAAATTCTGGACATGATGTGATTGCACAACAATGTGAATATATTTAATGGCTGTAAACTGTTAAATTAGAGTTTTGTAATTTATTTGCAAGTCTAAATATTTTTTATAAAGAATAATTCACATTCTGTCCTTCACACTTGATAGCACTTGAATATGACCTCGTCTGCCTTACCATGTGTGGAGTATCCTATAGGGAATAATTACTTCCTAAGTCCTTTGTGATAAACTTTCTTTTTCTCCAGGGAGGTGACTGTTTTTCACTTGTGACATTCTTTTGCTGAGTAAAAATGCCTAGTGTGGGACTGGCCGACTCAAGTATACTGTTTCATAGGGACTATCATACATGTGGTTTATTTCTTTGATGAGCTAAACAGTGTTGTCTCCTTCCTGCCTTCCTGATAGATCTTACAGAAACAGGCAGTTCTGAGTCCGGCATGTATGGCTAGCATGCGTTTTCTGATACCTGCTTTTTCTCTCACAGACCCCAGTGGAAGAGGTCCCTGCTGCCATTGCCCCATTTCAGGGGAGGGTATTGATTGGTGTGGGGAAGCTTTTACGAGTCTATGACCTGGGGAAGAAAAAATTACTACGAAAGTGCGAAAATAAGGTAAATCTACTGAGGTGAGGGCTAGGATCATGTTAATGAGAAATGTGTATTTCTACTGTATGAAAAATTAGCTCCTGCTTATTATGATAGTGCATGCCTATAATTGTAAGACTAGAGAGAATGAGACAGGAGTTTAAGTTAAAGGCCAGTTGGGCTAGCTAGTGAGAGCTTGTCTTAAACAGCCAAACAAGGATGAGGACATAGCTCAGTGGTAGAACAGTTGTCTTGCATATACGGCCATGGATTCAATCCTGAGTACCGCCCCCCACCCTAAAAAGAAAAGAAGCCAAACAAACCTGAGGTTTTTGTTTGTTTGTTTGTTTTGTTTACCCTACACTGCTGTTCTCTGATGTCCATTATCCCACAGACCTTATATATGTTAAAGTCAGGGGAAAGTAAACTGTGTAGATTACGTATTCCAGAGTTATATCCATTCTTGTTTTTGTTTTTCCCCAGCATATTGCTAATTATATATCTGGAATCCAGACTATCGGACACAGGGTAATTGTGTCTGATGTCCAAGAAAGTTTCATCTGGGTTCGCTACAAGCGTAATGAGAACCAGCTCATTATCTTTGCTGATGACACCTATCCCAGATGGGTCACTACAGCTAGCCTCCTTGACTATGACACTGTGGCTGGAGCAGACAAATTTGGCAACATCTGTGTGGTGAGTTGGTCATCTTCTTTGGGTTATAGTAATGTGGAGAAACTGAGTCAGTTTGTGGTGTTGGTAAAAACTGGGGAGCCAGGATTGTGTTCTTTAATATGGAAAGTTTTTTTTAAAAAATGGGTATAAAAAGGCCAACTCTTGGCTGGAGAGATGGCTCGGTGAAGAATACTTCCGGTGTAGGCATGAGGGCCTGAAAAGGCCTGAGGGACTATTCTAGTTAGATCCCCAGGACCCACATAAACAAGTGGGGGGGGGGGTTATCCACTTTTATAATCCCAGTTTTGTGGGAAGCAGAGATTGGAGAATTGCTGAGGCTCAAGAGAAAAACAGCAAGCTCTGGGATTAGTAAGAAACTCCAGCTGGGCTGGAGGGATGGTTTAGCAGTTCAGGAGTTTGCCTGCAAAGCCAAAGGACCCACGTTGGATTCCCCAGCACCCACGTTAGCTTAGGTAGAATAATCACCATAAGTCCCAGACCAGCCTGGTCTAAAGAGAAAATTTCATGTCAGCCTGGGCTAAAATAAGACCTTGCTTCAGAAAAAAAATCCAAAACACCGAGGCTAGAGAGTTGGCTCAGCAGTTAAAGGCACTTGTTTGCAAAGCCTGATGGCTTGGGTTCAATTCCCCAGTACCTACATAATCAGATACAAGAAGGTGGCACAAGTGCCTGGTGTTTGCACCATCAAGAGGCTATGCATGCCGGGCGTGGTGGCGCATGCCTTTATTCCCAGCACTCGGGAGGCAGAGGTAGGAGGATCGCCATGAATTCAAGGCCACCCTGAGACTACAGAGTTAATTCCAGGTCAGCCTGGACCAGAGTGAGACCTTACCTCGAAAAACCAAACAAACAAAAAAAGAGGCTATGCATGCTCGTGCTCATACACACATGCACAAAAATAAAAATAAAAATTAAAAAAAAAAAAGTAGGACTGACGAGATGGCTCAGCAATTAAGACACTTGCTTACAAAGCCTGATGACCTGGGTTTGGTTCTCCAGTACCCAAGTAAAGCCAGATGCACAGGTGGCCCATGTTTCTGGAGTTTGTTTGCAGTGGCTAGAGGCCATGGTGCTGTCTCTCTCTTACCTGGCTTTTTATCTCATAAAGAAATCAAAAGTTTTTTTTTGTTTGTTTTGTTTTGTTTTTACAGAAATTTGGGCTAGAATGGCTTAGTGATTATGGTGCTTGCCTGCAAAACCAAAGGAACAAGATTTGATTCCCCTGGATTCACCTTTTTATTTAGTTATTTGAGAGAGGGAGAGAATGGGTACGCCAGGGCCTTGAGCTGCTGCGAATGAACTCCAGACACATGTGCCGCTTCGTGCATATGTCTTATGTGGGTCCTGGGGAACCAAATCTGGGTCCTTTGGCTTTGCTTGCAAATGCCTTAATTGCTAAGCCATCTCTTTAGGCCCTCACCCCCCAATTTTTTTTTTTTTTTAAGTACATGATATACTAATATTGAGATTGGTTTGAGCCAATGGGTATGTTTTATCTTTTTTGTAAGGCAGGATTTCACTCTAGCCCAGGCTGATCTGGAATTCACTATGTAATCTCTGATTGGCCTTGAACTCACAGTAATCCTCCTACCTCTGCCTTCCATGTGTTGGATTAAAGACATGTGCTACCATGCCTGGCTAGTCTATCTTTTTACATTTTTTATTTATTCATTTGCAAGCAAAGAGAGACAGAGAAATTGGGCATACTAGGGCCACTAGCCACTGCAAATGAATTGTGCATCCCATGAGTACTGGGGAATCAAACCTGAGTCAGTAGGCTTTGCAGTCAAGCACCTTAAGCAGTGAGCCATCTCTCCAGCCCTGCTTTACCTTTTGTTGAACCTCTGGGCTTGTCTTGTTCAGCCTAGTCTGGGTTTTTGTTTATGTTCTGTGGTCATTTTTACTCTTAGCCTTGTTTGTGGCTTGATTCTTTGGTTTCTCAATCTTCAGAGAGCTCCCTACAATAGGTACAAGAGACGAGTTCATCCCTTTGTCGAAGCAGTGCTCTTGGACTTGCTTGGACCTCAGGCATACAAACATACTGCTGGATGGGTCATGTGAGCATGTACTGCATCCATTTCTGTAATTCTGTGTCACTTCCATGTAGGTGAGGCTGCCACCTAACACCAATGATGAAGTGGATGAAGATCCCACAGGAAACAAAGCCCTTTGGGACCGAGGGTTGCTCAATGGAGCTTCACAGAAGGTAAGATTGCAGAAAGGGCCCAAAGGAAAAACATGCTCAGTACTTCTCTGTTACCCTCCACAAAGAAGCACTGGGAAAAGGAGAGCCGGACAAAAGGTATTGGGAGGGGATTATGATTAAATAGCATTATGTTAACTTATTAGAATTGTCAGTTAAGAAAAATAAAATCTGAAAAAAATTAAAGCAGTTTGCAGTGAATTGTCTGAAGTGTATGTGACTATGCTAAATGCTCCCTCAATGTGTGGTCTTGGAAATCCCCTAAACAACAAGACATAGGCTGCAATGAATGAATGTTGGGTTTTTTTTGTTTTGTTTTGTTTTTGTTTTTGAGGTAGGATCTCACTGTAGTCCAGGCTGACCTGGAATTCACTATGGAGTCTCAGGGTGGCCTCGAACTCACAGCAATCCTCCCACCTCTGCCTCCCAGGTGCTGGGATGAAAGGCATGCGCCAACACGCCCGGCTTTTTTTGTTTTTGTTTTTGTTTTGTTTTTTGGGTTTTTCAAGGTAGGGTCTTACTCTAGCCCAGGCTGACCTGGAATTTACTATAGATTCTCAGGGTGGCCTCACAGGAATCCTCCTACCTCCGCCTCCCGAGTGCTGGGATTAAAGGCGTGCACCACCATGCCCAGCTTAAATGTTGTTTTTTAAAAATGCAATTATGTTACTCTCCTTCTCTAGCTTAGGTTGGTTGGTAATTATCAGAAATAATGTGAATATTCACTGTGCTTTAAGAAATGAAAGACTTTAAAGGCAGTATTTGGATTCTTTCAAGGGGGGCTAGTTTTTTGAGGTAAGGTGTCACTCTGGCCCAAACTGACCTGGAGTTCACTATGTAGTCTCAGGGTGGCCTCGAACTCATGTTGATCCTCCTACCTCTGTCTCCAGAGTGCTGGGATTAAAGGCGTGCACCTCCACGCCCAGCATGGATTTCCATTATTTTTGGATTTTAATGGGGCTAGGAATACAGCTCAGTTGGTAGAGTATATACATGAGGCCTTGGATTTCATCCTCAGCAATGCAAAAGAGAAAAATGAAAGCAAAACATTTGGAGGCACTTTTGCAAATCCAGAACAGACTTGGAAAGGTACATATAGTTAATGTTCTATTTCTGTTTGTTTGTTTGTTTGTTTGTTTTTGAGGTAGGGTCTCGCTGTGGTTCAGGCTGTCTTGGAATTCACTATGTAGTCTCAGGGTGGCCTCGAACTCATGGTGATCTTCCTACCTCTGCCTCCAGAGTGCTGGGATTAAAGGTGTGCATCACCACATCTGACTTGTTTCTTTGTTTTTAGTATTTATTTATTTGAGAGAAATAGGCAGACAGGAGAGAGTATGGGCATGCCCAGCTTTCCTGCCACTGCAAATGTACTCTAAATGCATATGCCCTTGTGTGTATCTGGCTTTACATGGTGCTCGGGAATCGACCCCAGGCCATCAGGCTTTGCAAACAAGCGCCTTTAACCACTCAGCCATCTCTCCAGCCCCACTGTTTTGTTTTTGACTTGTAGGCAGAGGTGATCATGAACTACCATGTTGGAGAGACAGTGCTGTCATTGCAGAAGACCACACTGATCCCTGGGGGCTCAGAGTCACTTGTCTATACTACTTTGTCCGGAGGAATTGGTATCCTCGTCCCATTCACTTCTCATGAGGTAAGAGTTTCCACATTCTTCTTGCCTTTTCCTTCCTAAGGCTGTTTCTTGGTGTCAAGTCTGCCTGAGAAATCCATTTGTCCTTACTTGTAATCTGTAGACTAGAAATCACTTCTTTCTCACAGAAAGATTCTTTGTTTCTTCTACTAGGACCATGACTTTTTTCAGCATGTTGAGATGCACCTGCGGTCTGAGCATCCCCCTCTCTGTGGGCGGGACCACCTCAGCTTTCGTTCTTACTACTTCCCTGTGAAGGTAGGTTGGAGGATTTGGGTTCAGAAGGTCCCAGGAAATCTAATCCTATATCCCATTCACCCGGTCTTCCTTTATTTTTCCTTAGGGGTGATAACAGTATGTACACATGTCTGTGTCCTTTGAACTAGTGATTTCTGGGTCTCTGTTTCCCTATGAGACTAGGGTTGTCAACACATCTGGCCATGCCCAAATTGTGTAATTTCTGGAGAATCAAATGCAGGCACCCTCATGCTTGTACAGAATGCTTCCTTTACTACTGAGACTAGCTGGGCGTGGTGACACACGCCTTTAATCCCAGCACTCAGGAGGCAGAGGTAGGAGAATCGCCCTGAGTTCAAGGCCACCCTGAGACTCCATAGTGAATTCCAGATCAGACTAGGCCACAGTGAGACCCTACCTCAAAAAACCAAAATAAAGCCGGGCGTGGTGGCGCACGCCTTTAATCCCAGCACTCGGGAGGCAGAGGTAGGAGGATTGCCGTGAGTTCGAGGCCACCCTGAGACTCCATAGTGAATTCCAGGTCAGCCTGGGCTAGAGTGAGACCCTACCTCGAAAAACCAAAAAAGAAAAAAAGAAAAAAAAAAAAAACCAAAATAATTTAAAAAAAATAAATAAAAAGTGGGCTGGAGAGATGGCTTAGCGGTTAAGCGCTTGCCTGTGAAGCCTAAGGACCCCGGTTCGAGGCTTGGTTCCCCAGGTCCCATATTAGCCAGATGCACAAGGGGGTGCACGTGTCTGGAGTTCGTTTGCAGTGGCTGGAAGCCCTGGCATGCCCATTCTCTCTCCCTCTCCCTCTATCTGTCTTTCTCTCTGTGTCTGTTGCTCTCAAATAAATAAATAAATAATGAACAAAAAAATATTTAAAAATAAATAAAAAGTAAGAATAGTCTTAAGTAGAATAAGATGGTGTGAGCTGTATAGTAAGACTGCAAAAACCAAAGACAAGGGAGGGTTTTGCTTTGTGGCAGAACACTTGCCTAGCCATGTATAAGGCTCTGGGTTTGATTGCCCAGCACTAGGGAAGCTGGGGAGTGGGGGTCAGTCCTGAGTAGTGAGTGGAACAGCAAGGGAGTGGAGTGGATTGATAGTGATGGGAATGTGTGGGTAGCGATAAATCTTTTCCCTGCTAGGAAAACCGTAGCCAAGAGACAATTGCACCAAGTTTTGTTAGTGTGAACTCACAACTTGGGATCGACTTAGAATAAATATGCTGTTGTCTGGAGGAGAATCAAAGCCTTGTCCTGTAATTGCTGCTTTATATATGCCTTTTTGTTTTGGCACCTCACCTATGTTATCCTCTGATTCTTCCATATCCTAGAATGTGATTGATGGAGACCTCTGTGAGCAGTTCAATTCTATGGAACCCAACAAGCAAAAGAACGTCTCTGAAGAATTGGACCGAACCCCTCCTGAGGTGTCCAAGAAGCTTGAGGATATCCGGACCCGCTATGCCTTTTGAACCTCCTCCCCCACTCTGTGGAGCTTGCCAGAGATTATTAGGTCTTGTTTTCATCACCAATATCTGGCTTCTGCTACATGGCAGGAGAAAGGTGACTTGATTATTAAGACTGCAATGTTCAGGAGCTGGGCGTGGTGGCGCACGCCTTTAATCCCAGCACTTGGGAGGCAGAGGTAGGAGGATCACCATGAGTTCGAGGCTATCCCATGACTACATAGTAAATTCCAGATCAACCTGGGCCACAGTGAGACCCTACCTCAAAAAACAAACAAACAAAAAAAACAGAAAACCAAAACAAAACAAAAAAAAAAGAAGAAAGACTGCAATGTTAAAGCCAGTAGCTCATCCCCGTCAACTCTTCCTTTTGGAATGACTGGTTTCCCAGAATTTAGCACTGAGGCTAAATTTTCCCTTGCCTAGCCTCATGCTCCATTGTGGAACATAATGTTGCTCATTCCCAAAGTCATCCCTGCATTCATGTTTCTGGCTCTCTTGTGTACTTTTGTACATGCCTTAATTTTCACCCAGTTTTCCTGTAAATAAAGTTTTGTACAATGTCCTTGTGAGAATGGGGAGGCAAGGTCCGGTGGGATCAGGCTGGTTGTAGTATGTATGACTCCTGAGCTCTACCATTTTGGAACCTTCCCAGGAATACAGAGCTAGTTTTAAAGGTGGCCCCAGCATCCATGTGTCGTTTTCTGGGGATATAAATTCAGAAGGAAGGTTTGAATCTGAGTCGGGGCCAGACAAACGTGAATCTGCCCCTTCTAGGTACCTGCCTGGACATATGGTGCCCTCTAGCTCCCGTGGTTTTTTCCTGTGTGGATCAACTGTGGACATTAAGCCCCTCTTCCCATAGGCCATTTAGGAGGGGGTGACTGGCTGTCCTTCCCAACTTTTATTTGTTTGTTTTTTATGAGGGAGAAAGAGGCAGATAAAGAGATAATAGGCATGCCAGGGCCTCTAGCCACTGCAAACAAACCCCAGACGCATGTGCCAATTTGTACATATGGTTTTATGTGTGTGCTGGGAAATTGAACCTGTGTTGTTATGCTTTCAGGTAAGTACCTTCACTGCTGTGCTCTCTCTCCATTACCCACCCCCCTTTTGTTTGTTTGTTTGTTTGGGTCAGAGTCTCACTGTAGTCTCTACTAACCTGAAACTCATTCGGTAGTCCAGACTAGCCTTACATTCATGGCTATCCTCTTGCCTCAGTTTCTCAAGTGCTAGGATTAAAGGCATGAGCCACCATGCTCAGCTTCCTCAGAACCTCTTTGAGTTGGTGGCTTTAAAGTTGTTTTTTGTTTTGGGTCTTTAAAGAGAGAGGGAGGGAGGGAGAACGGGTGCATCAGGGCCTCTAGTCACTGCAAACAAGCTCCAGACACATGTACCCCTTGTGCATCTGGCTTACATGGGTTCTGGGGTATCAAACCTGGGTCCTTTGGCTTCATAGGCAAACAACTTAATGGCTCAGCTAACTCTCCAGCCCTGAGTGATGGCTTTAGCAGGCAGTCTGGTTTCACTGTGTTCCCTTCACTTCCACAGCTCCTGTGATCTGTTCCTGTGACGAGTTCTGGACATTAAGGACAGATAAAAGAGATACTGGGGTGGGGGTAGAGTCTATCTACAGCACACATCTTGGGCAGGTTCCAGATCACTTGGGAGGTGGGTAGTAAGGAAGATGCACTGTGATACTGTCAGCTGGAAGTAGCCCAGTTTCAGAAATGTTCAACCCATGTGTGGAAATTCTTCCTCTGCCAGGCTGTGTGGGAGGCCCTAATCTTTCAGGCAGTCCATTTTAGCACATTGAACCTGGAGAAATCTGAGCTTACTGCTATTGTCAGTATGCAATGAAGTAAAACATTCTTTCATCTGTATCCACTCACCCACCTAAATTCACTAGGTTCTCTGCAGCTGCCACTTTGTGACAATGTACCTGTAGTCCATACTTGTTATAGAAATCACTGTGGCTCAGGCTGGTCTCAAACTCTCAGCAACCTCCTGCTTTGGTCCTTTGAGTGATGGGATTTACAGGCATGAACCACCCTGCCCAACCACCCTAACTACCTACTTTCCTTTTTCTTTCCTTTTCCCCTCAATTTTTCAAGGTAGTGTCTCACTCTATCCTAGGCTGACCTTGAACTCAAGGTGATCCTCCTACCTCTGCCTCCTGAGTCCTAGAATTAAAGGTATATACACCACATCCAGCTTCTTTTTCTTTCTTTCCTTTCTTCTTTTGAAGTAGGGTCTCAGTATAGTCCGGGCTGACCTGGAACTCATTCTGTAACCCCAAACTGGCCTCAAACTCAGTGATCTACCTCTGCCTCCTGAGTGCTGGGGTTAAAGGTGTGTACTACTATGCCCAGCTACCAACTTCAGGCAACTGAGCAGCCCACCCTCAAGTATAGAGAGAGTTCCCAATACCAATCTCTAGAACTCAGGAATCTCTAGTCATGACCTTATTTTAGTTCAGTCATAGGAATTTAGTGTTTATCAAGAATTGAGTCCCTAACTAATAATATTTTGCCTTTGGATTTGCGTAGGAGACAGTACTCCTGAATTGCATGTGGGAATTCTACTTTCAGGCTCAATTTTTCCTGTGGCCCTAAGTAAGTTCCATATAATTGTATGATGTTGACATGCACTAGTGTGAGGCATTCAGCATAGATAGTTGAAGGATGACTTCCCTGTTGTCATAGGGGTTACCTAAAAAAGAAAAACTTAGATGTGCTGGTGTACTCCTTTAATCCCAGCTAGGAGGATCCTGGCCTAGAATGAGACCCTGCTTTAAAAAAAAAAAGGAAAACTTAATCTCTGTAGAATCAGGATTTGTTATTATCTTTGATGAAAGATTTACTAGTTTCTGCCACAAGAGCTCTGACAAGACATTTGGCCCTGTTCATAGCTGCTGCCTCTGAACCTACAAAGGGATTTAACAAATACAAAGGATTGAGTGAGGCAGGATTACAAGTCCCATCTGTACCTGTCAGGGTACCACATAGGCTCTTTTGATTTGATTGAGCAATGGGGTAAATAGGGGACTTTCTCCAGCCCTGTAAAGCCCATCAGAGACTGGGGGTGGGGGGGAATAGCAGGGAGGGAGCATGTCAGGAACCTGAGGCATCTGTCCTTACTGACTTTGCTCTCGTCATGCTCCTCTGGATCTAAGAGGGCCCAAAGCTTGAGCTGCCCAGCTTTCCCTGACCCCATGAGTAGAGGTTCTGCAGATGTTCCTTCCTTTGGAAGATCTCTTGCCAAGAATAACATTCTTTGTGGGGAGGGGGCTCAAGTTGGACTGTGGCTGGAATGTTGCTTTTCTGAGTTTGTATAAATGTATTATTGGCAGCACAGCTGCAGGGGCTGGGAATGTACTCAGGGTTCCCTGCCTCACAGGGAGCAAGGGCTGGAGTCCAGAATGCTGGCTGTTCTCATGGCCCACAGGCCCTCTCCAGCTCCTGAGTGATGCTGAGGCATTCTTACAATGAGATCAGCTTATCTTTCACATTTGTGCCTCCTCCCCCCCTTGCTTGAGGGAGGTTCTCATGTAACCTAGGATGACCAAACCTATGATCCTCTTGCCTTTGCCTCCTAAGGGTTGGATTATAGCCATGCATCATTACATCCCATTTATGTAGTGCTTCATGCATGCTGAGCAAAAGCTACCAACTAAGGTGCTTTTCTAGTTCTCACATTTCTGTTAGCTCCTTAATTCTGTTTTCAAAGTAGACATGCCATGTGATTGAAGTACTCATCCACATAGTCATTTGCATAAGGAATACTGTGGATACATATGTTTTAAGTTTGTATGTTTAAAATCAATTTATCAAGACTGGCTGGCTATGTCCAGAGTTGAAAGAAAGCATCTCTTCTGAAATTTTGTCCAAAAATTTGGGGGAGCAAGGGACTCACTGTAGGGCACTTGGACACATTGAACACCTGTTTGGCCATTGTTGATCTGTATTTAGGGACTTGAGATTCTGGTGTGCATGGCTCATGATCTAATAAACTGAAATAGGACTGTTGGGCATATCTTTAGTCAATAGTTTGAACCAGCACAAGTGCTCCTGAGAAGCTTAGCAAGTCATCAGAAGATTTGCCAGCCACTGGAAGAGTATTGTATTGACTAAGTAATTTATTCCCCTGGGTTCTCCAGTCCTTGGAAGTTGTGGTAACCTCCCTCAGGGCAGGGAGCAGAGTGAGCATTTTTTTTAAATATTTTTTGTCCATTTTTAAAATTTATTTAAGAGTGACAGACACAGAGAGACAGATAGAGGGAGAGAGAATGGGCATGCCAGGGCTTCCAGCCACAGCAAACGAACTCCAGACACATGTGCCCCCTTGTGCATCTGGCTAACGTGGGACCGGGGGAACCAAACTTCGAACCGGGGTCCTTAGGCTTCACAGGCAAGTGCTTAACTGCTAAGCCATCTCTCCAGCCCCAGAGTGAGCATTTGATAATGAGTTTCAGAAAAGCATTAAGTGTTTCAAATCTCAAAAAATGAAGCCGGGTGTTCAATCAATTGTTTAGGTCAAGAAACAAGCATATGGTAGTCTAGGTCCTTTCCCTAACTGGACATATTACTGATCTATAAGTCAGTGGGCTTCTGGTCTACTCTTGAGACCTGCTTTTAAGTATTTTTCAATCTGGTGTAAAAGAATCGCCTAGAAATTTAGAAGTTGCAATTTTGGAAATGACTGGAAAAGCTCACCTGAAAGTAGTTAAAGGACTGTGTTAGCATCACAGGACCCAGGCTGCAGCCATGTCTAGCCACTGTTAGGAGCCATTTGGAATCCCAGAAGTAAGCCTGCTTTAGTTCGTGGTCTCTACCTGCTTGCCAGATCCTGTCCTCAAATTTGTAATCCTCCCAGTAGAATGTGTCCTTAGGCTGCAAGCAGGAACTTGGGGTAATGAGAGTTGCTGTTGAAGTTTTTGGAGAGTTTCATGGGTTCCTTTTGGACCATGATAATGTGTATAAACTGATAACATGGTAGTCAAGAGATTTTTATTTTTTTTGGTTTTTCGAGGTAGGGTCTCACTCTAGTCCAAGCTGACCTGGAATTCACTACGTAGTCTCAGGGTGGTCTCAAACTCACGGCGATCCACCTACCTCTGTCTCCCAAGTGCTGGGATTAAAGGCGTGTGCCACCATGCCCAACCCTCAAGAGAAATATCTGCTGTGGGTTTTAGGGCCCATTACTGTTCGGGAAACATGCTAGAAGAATCTTGGCAGGTGTGTGTGTTTCTGAGGTAAGGTCTTGCTCTATCCCAGGCTGACCTAGAATTCACTATGAAGTCTTAGGCTGTCCTCATACTCAGTAGTGATCCTCCTACCTTGGCCTCCCTAGTGCTGGGATTAAAGGCGTGTGCTACCACGCCTGGCTTTTCAATTCTTGCGTTTCCAAGGAGCTGATGCTGTAACTGAAGAAATGTGACTTTAGCCCTGAAGCCTTCAGAGTTAATACTCCATCTGCAAAAGGCAAACAGTTAAGCAGTCTATGGAAATGGCACTTGACACAGTTGGATGGCATGTGTGGCCATGGCCGAAGGACTGAGTGTCCTAAGGGGAGTCTTGGACCTAGAAGACCTGATGTCAAGAGGCCATGGGTTGGGCACAGTGGGACATTGTGTCTATGTGACATCCTCTGCCTTCTTATGAGCTGCCTGATTCAGTCAGCTTTGGGTGTGGCCTAAATAGTCAATGCTGGGGGCTGCGGAGGTGGGGTACATTCCAGCGTGGGCATATTGTCCTGCAAGCTTAGGGAGTCCAGTTTTGATCCAATTGGGAAAGTATTTGTTCAACATCTACATTCATTGACATTTAGAACAGGGCAAGCTGTCATGTCCTTGCCAGCATACTCAGGTGCTGAAGAGTTCTAGGTGACCCTTGAAGGGTTCTATGCTCACATTGAAAGCGTCCCTCTTGGGTAACTTGATGCTTTGAACACAAAAATGTCACTGCCTTTATAAAGTACTAGAGCTGACGTTTTCCCTGGAGGAAGGGATTACCCACTGCTAGCTAGACCTGGTGATGCACTGTAATCCTAACAGTGGAGAAGCTGTAGGATCACAAGTTCCAAGCTAGCCTGAGCTACACAGCAAGTCTGAAGTTAGCCTAGGTGACATGGAGATCCTGAATCAAGAGTGGGGGCCACTTGGGAGTTCCCATAAGGGCTGTAACTGAGACTTGGGTGAGAGTTCAGTAGCTAGCTGTGGATTTTGTGGTATATATATATATCGTTTCTCCCTAGTTCATAAGTTCATATCCCTGTCATAGACTGGGCCCTCAGCAGTGATCTATCAGAGAAAAGACCTTGTGTTAGTCTAATGCTCCTTTAGGCTTACACTAGCTATTGCCAATTCCATCAACAGTATTGAATTTTGGGGTGAATTAATGTATTTGGGAGAGAGGCTGGGATAGCAAAACAGTCCCACCTGTCTGGAAGCCAAGGCTTGGATTCTAAGGCTACTTACCACACTCACCCTCAGTCAAGTCTGTCCTTTGGTTGATTATGGCTTGAGGTTCCCTCCCACTCTATTTTCCAAGACAGGCCAGGGCCACATGGCTCCGCCCCACCCTGCCCTAGCTGGCAGCTAGTCTAAAATCTGAGCTGCTGTGGCTTGTGTTCCCCGCCCTTCCCTTCGCAGCGCACAAGGCTGGAATGTGGGAAAGCTGCAGCCTCTTCTACCTGGCACTTACTGCCCACTGTTCCTAGGCACCTGCTGTGGGCCCTGAGCTCTTTAAAGCCTCCAGCAAGCCCTAGAAGACCGCGTCCTGGCATGTGAGCAGGTAAGCAGCACTTAGGGCTTTCTCTCACATAGCTGCTTCCCTCCACCCCTCCTGATGGATGACTTTCCTTCAGCAACAGCTGCGGCTTCACCCCTCACATCATGAGAGATTTGAGGTGGCGCCAGTAAAGACGGTGCCAGCCAAGAAGCTCTGAGGTATGGCTCAGAAATGGTATGCAGTGTCTGTGCCTGGATTTTACTTTTTTGTTCTGGGTTTTTACTTTTCTTGTTTTCTCAAGGCAGGGTCTCTAGCCCAGGCTGACCTGGAACTAACACTGTGGTCCAGGCTGGCCTTGAACTCCCAGAGATCTACCCCCGCCTCCTAAGGTACTGGGACTAAAGGTACGGGCCACCACACCTGACTTTGAGTTGCACTTTTTTTTTTTTTTTGGTTTTTCGAGGTAGGGTCTCACTCTAGCCCAGGCTGACCTGGACTTCACTATGGAGTCTCAGGGTGGCCTCGAACTCACAGCAATCCTCCTACCTCTGCCTCCCGAATGCTGGGATTAAAGGCGTGCGCCACCATGCCAGGCTGAGTTGCACTTTTTAACTTTTGCCATCATAACCTTGCAGGAAAAAGCAGATCCACATAACAATGAAATAAGTTACTCTCCAGTGTTCCCTTCTGAATTTTGTCAGTTGGCAAACCTACATTCTGAAATAGTTGTGCTGGGTTCCTGGAAGCTGCTTCTTGTATGTTGCCTTAGGTCTTTAGACTTTAAAGTGCCAGTTACATAAATTGTGTGAATTGACTTGTCAGAAATTGATTTCAGTGTTGGAGAGATGGCTTAGTGGTTAAGGCATTTGTCTATGAAGCCTAAGGACCTAGGCTCAATTCTCTAGTACCCATGTAAGCCAGTTGCACAAGGTGGTGCATGTGTCAAGTTCATTTGCAGTATTTAGAGGCCCTGGTATACCCATATTTCTCCCCCGCCCTTCTCTGTTTCTCTCTCTCTCATTTCTTTCTGTCTCAAATAACTAAATAAATTAAATATTAAAAAGAATAACCAAAAAAAAAAAAAAGCCAGGTGTGGTAGCACACGCCTTTAATTCCAGGGAGGCAGAGGTAGGAGGATTGCCATGAGTTCAAGGCCACCCTGAGACTACATAGTAAATTGCAGGTCAGCCTAGGCTAGAGTGAGACCCTACCTTGAGAAACAACAATAACAACAAAAATATTTTGGACTTCATAGAAATACCCTGACTCAAAAAAAATTTTTTTAATTGATTTTAGCTGGGTGTGGTGGCACATGCCTATAATTCCAGTACTTGGTGGGCAGAGGTAGGAGGATCATTGTGAGTTTGAGGTCATCCTGGAGCCAAATAGTGAATTCCAGGCCCACCTGGGCTAGAGTGAAACCTACTTACAAAAAAAATTTTTTTTTTTAAATTTTATGTAGGTGTCGTACACACCTATTATCTCAGCACTTGTGATGGCTTGGAATTCATTCATATTTGGCCTGTCTCAAAGAAGTCCACAGGGCTGGAGAGATGGTTTAGCAGTTAAGGCATTGGCCTGCAAAGCCAAAGGATCCCGATTTGATTCTCAAGGACCTACGTAAGCCAGATGCACAAGGGGGCACATACGTCTGGAGTTTGTTTGCAGTGGCTTAGAGGCCCTTGTGCACCCGTTCTCACTCTACTGCTTTTTTCTCTCTTTCAAGTGAATTTTTAAAAAAATTATATGTTTACTATTTGGGGGGCCCTCATGTTATGCTGGGGTGGCTTTTGTTGTCTTGGGATTTTATTTTTGTGGGCAGAAAGAGAGAGAAGAGAGACAGACAGAGAATGGGCATGCCAGGGTAACTACTGAAAAAGAATTCCAGACACATGTGCCCCCTGTGCATCTGGCTTACGGGGGTCCTGGGGAATTGAACCTGGGTCCTTTGGCAATGCCCTAACTGCTAAGCCATTTCTCCAGCCTGTCTCTTGTGATTTTTAAGGAAGTGGTTGGGAGGAGCATCTTACGTATGTCCTATATAGACTCTGGTGTTTCATTAAAATTTAGTTTGGAGCTGGGCATGGTGGTGCACACCTTTAATCCCAGCACTTGGGAGGCAGAGGTAGGAGGATCACTATGAGTTTGAGGCCACCCTGAGGCTATATAGTGAATTCCAGGTCAGCCTGAGCTAGGAGACCCTACCTCAAAAAAGCAAAAAACAAAACAAAAAAATGATTTCAGGCCAGTCATGATGGCACATGCCTTTAATCCCAGCACTCAGGAGGCAGAGATAGGAGGATTACAGTAAGTTCAAGGCCACTTGAGACTCCATAGTGAATTCCAGGTCAACCTGAGCTAGAGTGAGACTCTACCTTGAAAAACCAAAAAAAAAAAAAAAGGTGTTTGGTGCTGGAGAGATGGCTTAGTGGTTAAGACGTTTGCCTGCAAAGCCAAAGGACCCCAGTTCGATTCCCCAGGACCCATGTAAGCCAGATGCACAAGGGGGTGCATGTATCTGGAGTTCATTTGCAGTGGCTGGAGGCCCTGACATGCCCATTCTCTTTTCTTTTCTCTCTCTCTTAAATAAACAAAATATATTTAAGAGAAAAGAAAAAAAAACTGAGTTTGCAGCTTCAGTCCCTAGCAGGCAGACTCCTGCTGTAGGAACATGTTGTTGAGGCGGATCGGAATTCCAATCCAAAGGTATAGACAGTAGTCTGAGCTCTGGGGTCTTGACTGCTGCCAGTTTCTCTCTGCTGCTTTTTGGTGTTAGCTGGCTGGTAGTAATTCCTCTTTCTGCTTGGATTTATGAATGGGAGCAGCTTCTCCCACCACTGATGGAGCTTCCCCTGGATCTACAAGCCTGAAGTAAATCCCTTCCTCCTCGAAACTGGTTGCTGTTTGTCCCAGCATCGTAAAGCTGTCTACTATACTGGGTAATTGGTTTATATACAAGTAGTTGGCTGACCTTGAACTCTCCCCTGATGTCATTGTACCTCAGTTTAAGTGTAAAATACAGGTTAGAATTTCTTAAAGTGGGCTGAAGAGATGGTTTAGCAGTTAAGGCATTTGCCTGCAAAGCCAAAGAATCCAGGTTCAAAGTTTAAAAACATTTCCTTTGGGATATTGGGAGACAAAGCCAGAGGTTTTCTCTGGTTACAAGTTGGGGAGAATGAGAAGGCCAAGGACATCTTCTCCAGCCTGGTTGTACTTGGAGTACAGGCCTGTGGCTTGTTGGAAGACTTAATGAAGGACTTTTTTTTTTCCTTGTCGAAGCAGGAACTCATTTTATTGTTATAGGCAGTTGCCTATATAATGTGGGGAATGAAGTAAGGATGAGGTGTAAGGGCCAATAGTATATCGCGACTTTTGAAATGATTGGTCCCAAGCGCGTGCGCAGGAATTCCAACTCCTACGTGGAAGTAGCAGGCCAGAAGCCATTAGGAGGCATAGCTGGCCCGAGGCAGATCACCATACTTTATCTAGGCTCAGGAAGTTCCACTAGGCCTCATGTCCAGGCCTCTCAAGGCCCAACATCTCCCCTTTTTGTTTTTGTAAGAGCATTAGTCACCCTGACCCCTGTCTTAGGTTGTTCCCCTCTGGGGATCTTACTGGGTACCAGGTGTTTAGCTCACTGAGAACACACTCCATGGCCTGTCTTAGGTTGTCTCAGTCAGTCTGAGATCTTACCTGTCATCGGTCACATGGAGGGCAGAGGAGGTGGCAGTGGATCATCTGAGGAACTTAATTCCTGACTTGCCAGCCTGTGATAATGTATCTCAACCTGATGGATTTTTATTGCCCCAACTGCTGGTGAATGAATTGTGTAATTTTGTTAATTACATAAGGCCCGACAGTGAGGAGAAGAAGGAGAGCCCAAATAGAGGGAGAAGGTAGGGTAAGAAGTCATGTAAGCCCGTCCACAGAGGGTTGTCGTGGAGGTCCCGCCATCTCTTCTCCAGGTCCTCTTGAAGTTTCTTTTTTTTAAATTTTTATTAACATTTTCCATGATTATAAAAAAATCCCATGGTAATTCCCCCCCTTCCACTTTCCCATTTGAAATTCCATTCTCCATCATATTACCTCCCCATCTCAATCATTGTACTTAACATATATACAATATCAACCTATTAAGTACCCTCCTCCCTTCCTTTCTCCTCCCTTTATGTCTCCTTTTTAATTTACTGGCCTCTGCTACTAAGTATTTTCATTCTCACACAGAAGCCCAATCATCTGTAGCTAGGATCCACATATGAGAGAGAACATGTGACGCTTGGCTTTCTGGGCCTGGGTTACCTCACTTAGTATAATCCTTTCCAGGTCCATCCATTTTTCTGCAAATTTCATAACTTCATTTTTCTTTACCGCTGAGTAGAACTCCATTGTATAAATGTGCCACATCTTCATTATCCACTCATCAGTTGAGGGACATCTAGGCTGGTTCCATTTCCCAGCTATTATAAATTGAGCAGCAATAAACATGGTTGAGCACGTACTTCTAAGGAAATGAGATGATTCCTTCGGATATATGCCTAGAAGTGCTATAGCTGGGTCATATGGTAGATCAATCTTTAGCTGTTTTAGGAACCTCCACACTGACTTCCACAATGGCTGGACCAGATTGCATTCCCACCAGCAGTGTAGAAGGGTTCCTCTTTTTCCACATCCCCAACATTTATGATCATTTGTTTTCATGATGGTGGCCAATCTGACATGAGTGAGATGGAATCTCAATGTAGTTTTAATCTGCATTTCCCTGATGACTAGTGACGTAGAACATTTTTTTTCGATGCTTATATGCCATTCGTATTTCTTCCTTTGAGAACTCTCTATTTAGCTCCATAGCCCATTTTTTTTTAAAGTGGATGTTTGAGTTTATTGACAATCTGAAGCTATATGCCAATTTATTTTATTTTATTTTATTTTTTAAATTTTTTTTGTGTTTTTTTTTAATTTAATTTATTAGTTTTCTTTTCAGTAAATACAGGCAGTTTGGTACCATTATTTAGGCTCATCTGTGATCTACCCCCTCCCATTAGACCCTCCTTATTATTGAAAATGGGTCGTGCATTGTGAAATTTTTTAAATAATAAAATCTAGAGACTTCTTTGTCCTATTCTTTTAGGAAATTTCCAAAGAGAAGGAACATTACTTGCTTGTATTATTATTATTTTTTTGACTTTAGGAGTTTTTTTATTTTTTTAAATTTTTATTGGCATTTTCCATGATTATAAAAAAAATCCCATGGTAATTCCCTTCCTTCCTCCACACACTTTCCCCTTTGAAATTCCATTCTCCATCATATTACCTCCCCATCACAATCATTGTACTTACATATATACAATGTCAACCTATTAAGTACCCTCCTCCCCTCCTTTCTCTTCCCTTTATGTCTCCTTTTTAACTTATTGGCCTCTGCTACTAAGTATTTTCATTTTCACGCAGAAGCCCAATCATCTATAGCTACTATCCACATATGAGAGAGAATATGTGCATAGCCCATTTTTTGATTGGCTTGTTTGATTCCTTATATTTAACTTTTTGAGTTCTTTGTATATCCTAGATACTAATCCTCTATCAGATATATAGCTGTGAAGATTTTTTTCCCATTCTGTAGGTTGCCTCTTTGCTTTTTTCACTGTGTCCTTTGCAGTGCAAAATCTTTGTAAAGGTCCCAGTGATTAATCTCTGGTTTTATTGCCTGAGCAATTGGGGTTGTATTCAGAAAGTCTTTGCCAAGACCAATATGTTGAAGGGTTTCCCCTACTTTTTCCTCTAGCAGTTTCAGAGTTTCAGGTCTGATGTTAAGGTCTTTAATCCATTTGGATTTAATTCTTGTGCATGGTGAGAGAGAAGAATCTATTTTCATCCTTCTGCAGATATATATCCAGTTTAACCAACACCGTTTGCTGAAGAGGCTGTCTTTTCTCCAATGAGTATTTTTGGCATTTTTATCGAATATCAGGTGGCTATAGCTACTTGGGCTTACATCTGGGTCCTCTATTCTGTTCCACTGATCTACATGCCTGTTTTTGTGCCAGTACCATGCTGTTTTTGTTACTATGGCTCTGTAGTATAGGTTAAAATCTGGTATGGTGATACCACCAGACTTATTTTTGTTGCTCAGTATTATTTTAGATATTTGAGGTTTTTTGTGATTCCAAATGAATTTTTGGATTGTTTTTTCTATTTTCATGAAGAATGCCTTTGGAATTTTGATAGGGATTGCATTAAATGTGTAGATTGCTTTAGGTAAGATTTCCATTTTCACAATATTGATTCTTCCAATCCATGAACAAGGGATGTTTCTCCACTTTCTAGTGTCTTCTGCAGTTTCTCGCCTGAGTGTTTTAAAGTTCTCATTGTAGAGATTCTTTACTTCCTTGGTTAGGTTTATTCCAAGGTACTTTATTTTATTTATTTATTTATTTATTTATTTATTTTGATGCAATTGTGAATGGGAGTGATTCTCTGATTTCATCCTCTGTGTGCTTGTTGTTAGCATATATGAAGGCTACTGATTTCTGTGTATTTATTTTGTATCCTGCTACATGGCTGTAGGTTTTTATCAGCTCTAACAGTTTGCTAGCAGTCTTTAAGGTCCTTTATGTATAGAATCATGTCATCTGCAAATAATGATAAATTGATCCTGAAGGACTTTTTGATTAGATCTTTATCTGTCCTGGAGCTGGAAGACTGGGTGTCAGTCTTATAGCTTCCTTTGAAGGGTCCCAGTCTTCTTTTTTAATATTTATTTAGTTGAGAAAGCGAGAGAATAGGTGTGCCGGGACCTCTGCCAACTGCAAATGAACTCCAGACACATGCCCCACCTTGTGTGTCTGGCTTTATGTGAATACTGGGGAATCAAACCAGGCTTTGCATACTGAGCCATCTCCAGGCCTCTCTAGGGTCCTAGTCTATGACTTCTTCCTGCCACCAAATTAGGAATGCCACCCTTCCCATTTCAGCCACCCTTTTCATGGTACAGGCTTAAGGGATCTGTGAATGAACAGTGAGAATTCCCACAAAATCTAGGGATACCCCAACTTGTCCGTATCTACTACTGCTGCAGCAGGTTGTCCCTCCTTATCCCTTCCTAGTACTGCTGTGGCAGGTTGCCATACTCTACATATGGTACAGCAGAGTGAGATCAGGCTCTGGAGCCAGAGAAGCGGGATCCCATTCTTGGTTGTGCCACTTCTTACCTACGCCTGGACAGTCTGGTCCCTTACTGAGCTTCAGTTTTCTTATCTGACATAGAAATGGGGACACCTGTGCCATATAATTGCATGAGATAACACAGGTAAACATATGACAGTTGATCCATTATTGTAAAAGGTTAGAGGCACCAGAATTAGCACCAGAGAAATGCCATTCATTCTCCCAGCCAACAGAGAGAGTCCTGCAGGCAGTGACCACCCAGGTCCATAGGAAATAGTCCCACGCTGAACACAAAGCAGCCCACCAGGCAGACTAGGAGGAAAGGAATGGCAAGTGCTAAAGCTGAGTGGGATTTGGTTAGGGTGAGGAGTTCCAAAGGACTTTTGGTCTGGGTGAGAGGACAAGGGACCATGTGGAAGAGGTGGGTTAATTTAAGGGCTCCTCTACATGTGAAGAAAATTGAAGATGAAGACATGGTGGATCATGCCTATAACCCCAGTACTCAGGAGGCTGAACTAAGAGGATTGCCATGAGTTCAAGGCCAGCCTGGGCTAGGGCTAGAGTTAAACTCCCAAATAAAGGGGGGGGGGAGGTGGGGCTAGAAGATTTGCTTACTGGTTAAGGCACTTGCCTACAAAGCCAAAGGACCCAGTTCGATTCCCCAGGACCCACATAAGCCAGATGCACAAGGTGACGCATGTCTGGAGTTTGTTTGCAGGGGCTGGAGGCCCTGACAGGCCCATTCTCTTTCTCTCTCTCAAATAAATAATTCTTTTTTAAATGAAGGTCAAGTGGGAATTGGGACTTATGTAAGGGTTGAAGTAGGCATTGAGATCCTGTGTTGATAGCTTCTGGGGGTGGGATGGCATTCTCCAACACCAATACCTGGCATGTATCTGGCCTTCTATCTCATTCCGAGTGCTTTGATGGTACCCACACTAAATACCTGCCATGAGTGGGATCCTCAAGAATGGCTTGGTACAAAGAAAACTGACCCTTGGGCCCTAGGTCAGAGAACTCTGGAGGTCTGATCCCAGCTCCTTCATCAGTGTGCATGGGTCTCTTCAAATGTCATCTTAGGACAATGAAATATCTTACAACTCTTCTGGGGGACTGTAGAAGGCTCCAGAGGCCAGCTGTTGCACCCTCACCTTGAGACCCTGCTCCTGAGATTACACTACCCTATAACTGCTCTGACGCAGCCTTAGAAGGAAGAGACATCATACCTGAAAAGTCTTTCTAAGCTTCTCTCCAAAGAGACTCCTTGGAAATCTGAAAACTGGTCCCTAGGCCAGGAAAAAAATCCCAGGGGAGGTCTAGGCTCCTGCTTCTGTGTGAGATCCATGTCCTAGGACCATGGAGTGACATCTCTGGGGATCTAGTCTGCAGTTGGCCTGGGAACCTATCTCCCAAATCTCCTGGGGCTGCCAGCATTGCTCTGTGCATGTATGGCAGCCTAGAAAGGTCAATAGTCCAGCCTAGAAAGCCATCCAGACTGCCCTTGGAGCCCTCTCCAGGTTAATGGGTGTGGCTACTGTTGCAAAGGTTCTAGTGATGAGCTTGAAAAGGCAGCTAGATGGGGACTTCCTAGAAGCTATTGAGGAATATCAGCCCTGCCCCAAAGCTCTCCCAGGTGCCCATCACCTCTCATAGTACAAGAAAGGCCACACTGTGGCCCGGGATCCAGCCACATTGTCTCAACAATCCCTTCCCTCTAGCACATCAGCCTCTCTCCCCAACACCCAGTGCTCTCTTGTCTTCCTACTTTCCCTTGTCATTCAAGCTCTGCTAGTACTTTTTTCATCATCTCAACCATTTTTTTTAAATTTTGTGTGTTTTTTTGTTATTATTATTTTATTTCAAATTTTTATTAACAACTTCCATGATTATAAAAAACACCCCATGGTAATACTCTTCCTCCCCCCACTTTCCCCTTTGAAACTCCACTCTCCATCATATCCCCTGCCCATCTCAATCAGTCTCTCTTTTATTTTGATGTCATGATGTTTTCCTCCTCTTATGATGGTCTTGTGTGTCAGGCACTGTGAGGGCATGGATAGCCAGACCATTTTGTGTCTGGGTGGAGCATGTTGTAAGGAATCCTACCTTTCCTTTGGCTCTTACATTCTTTCCGCCACCTCTCAACCATTTTTTCCATGTACATGTTAGTTGTGTTAAGTACATGCACACTGTTATGTAACAGGTCTTACAAAACTGAAACTACCCACTGAAAAAATTCTCATTCCCCTCTCTCCAGCTCTTGGTAGACACTATCTGTAAGTGGAATCACAGTCTCATGAATGGCTTATTCACTTAGCCAAATGTATTCAAGGTTCGTTTATGTGACAGAACATTCTTCCTTTTTCAAGTTGACTAACACTTCATTGTATATGTACATATGCACATACGTAGATATCTACATTTTGCTTGTCTATTCATCTGTCCAAATGCTTGGGCTGCTTCCACCTCCTGGCTATTCTGAATAATGCCACCATGAATGTGGATGATTTGAATATCCCGTCAAGTCTCTGCTTTCAGCTCATCACAGGATAGTAGCCATATGATAAATCTATTTTTAAAATATTTTAATTACTTTTCTTTGGCTTTCCAAGGTAGAGTCTTGCTGTAGTCCAGGCTGACCTAGAATTTGCTATGTAGTCTCAGGCTGGCTTCGAAATCACAGCGATTCTCCTATCTCTGCCTCCAGAGTGCTGGGATTAAAGGCGTGTGCCACCACGTCCAGTTTATTTACTTTTGTGTGTGCATGTATGTGTCTGGGTACACCAGGGTCACATGCCACAGCAAGTGATCTTATGCACCACTTTTATGTGTCTGACTTTACATGAATGCTATGAAGTTGAACTCAAGTCAGCAGGCTTTATAAGAAAGCACCTTAAATTTTTTTTTGCTTGGACAGGCATGGTAGCACATGCCTTTAATCCCACCACGTGGGAGGCAAAGGTAGAAGGATTGCCATGAGTTCAAGGCCACCCTGAGACTCCACAGTGAATACCAGGTCAATATGGGCTACAGTGAGACCCGACCTGAAGGCGGGGGGGGGGGAGCACCTTTAGCGGGGTGACTATTTAGTATCCTATTGTGAGGGCTTCTCCAGCTGTGGTTTCTGGCCACCCTGGGGCCACCACGCATCAGTTTCCCAGGGGCGTCCAGGCAACTGCAGAGAAGGGTCTTGGGTGGCCATGAGTGCGATGGGAAGAAACACCTGAGAGACTGTGTCAGAGGACAGCTCATTTATTTGTTAGGGAAATGGGTTTATAAGTGTTCATGTAGTTGTGGGAAAAGGTACAGGTCACAGGGGGATTGGCTGTGTGAAGGCTGCTGGCTGATACCTCATTAACATATAGGGCTTGGGTAGGGGTACGGGTCACATGGCCACGGGGAAACCGAAACCTAAGTCTTATCAGGATGTCCAGGTTGGGGGGAGGAGGGAGCGGCCTCACTCCTGCTGGTCTCGAGGTGAGATTATCAGGGTCTAGGTCTGCCGCAACCTCCTGTGGTTTAAACCTGTTGTGAGTGGCCTGGGGTCCTCAACCGTGCCCGACATCCAGCTGGTCCTCTGGATGAAACTCACGGTTGTATCCATACAGAGGCAACTATCATGTTCCCCTCTTCAATTCTACTTAGGACTTATTATTATTTGGCTTATTTCTAAGAAGTAGATCAGGGGTCTAGAGAGATGGATCAGTGGTTAAAGGCACTTGCTTGCAAAGCCTGCCAGCCCAGGTTCAATTCACTAGTGCCCACATAAAGCCCGATGCACAAAGTGGTAAATGCATCTGGGGTTTATTAGCAATGGCAAGAGGCCCTGGCACAGCCACTTTCATTCTCTTCCTCTCTCTCTCTCTCTCTCTCTCTCTCAATACAAATTTTTTTTTAAAGAGCAGACTGGAGCTGGGCGTGGTGGCGCACGCCTTTAATCCCAGCATTTAGGAGGCAGAGGTAGGAGGATTACCATAATTCGAGGCCACCCTGAGACTCCATAGTGAATTCCAGGTCAGCCTGGGCTAGAGTGAGACCCTACCTTGAAAAAACAAAAAAAGAGCAGACTGGGCCGGGCATGGTGGCACACACCTTTGATCCCAGCACTAGGGAGGCAGAGATAAGATCACCATGAGTTTGAGGTCACCCTGAGACTACATAGTAAATTCCAGGTCAGCCTGAGCTAGAGTGGGACCCTACCTTGAAAAACCAAAAAGCCAAAAGGCGTGGTGGCACACGTCTTTAATCCCAGCACTTGGGAGGCAGAGATAGGAGGGTTGCTGTGAGTTCGAGGCCACCCTGAGACTACCTAGTGAATTCCAGGTCAGGCTGGGCTAGAGTGAGACCCTCCCTCAAAACAAACAAACAAAAGAAGCAGACTGGAACTGTACCAAATGTGTTACTCCCAAAGTAGTTGCCTGTAAGACCCTTAATCTTTTTTTCATTTTTTTAATTAACAACTTCCATGATTATAAACAATATCCCATGCTAATACCCTCCCTCCCCCCACTTTCCCCTTTGCAACTTCATTCTTCATCATATCCCATCCCCATCACAATCACTCTCTCTTATTTTGACGTCATCATCTTTTCCTCCTACTATGATGGTCTTGTGTAGGTAGTGTCAGGGCACTGTGAGGTCATGCATATCCAGGCCATTTTGTGTCTGGGGAGAGCACGTTGTAAGGAATCCTACCCTTCCTTTGGCTCTTACATTCTTTCCACCACCTCTTCTGCAATGGACCCTGAGCCTTGGAAGGTGTGATAGAGATATTGCAGTACTGAGCACTCCTCTGTCACTTCTTTCCGACACCATGATGCCTTCTGAAGACTCTTAATTTTTTTGTTGTTTTTAGAGGTAGGGTCTCACTCTAGCTCAGGCTGACCTGGAATTCACTATGGAGTCTCAGGGTGGCCTTGAACTCACGGCAATCCTCCTACCACTGCTTCCTGAGTGCTGGGATTAAAGGCGTGTGCCACCACGCCCGGCCAAGACTCTTAATCTTAAGGCTCTGCCAATCCCTCTGGTGGAGACAGGCGGAGTGTCAAGAGACAGATGTGGAATATATGTGAGCTAGCTGTGTGGGGTAGTTCTGTGCAGCATGGGAGAAGGCAACAGTGGGGCAGGGCAGTACCCTTCAGTCTGGCATGGAGTAACTGCTCACTAGTTGCTCACAGTTCCCTGCAAGGCTCCGTGTACTCTTCCATCTTGCAGGTAAGAAATGAGGTACAGGCAACTCTCCTAACTTGCTCAGCATCATGTATGTGAGAGGTGACAGGTCGGAGACAGGGAGTGGCATGGGATATGCCAGGCCGGCCCTCACTTGCCTCATCCCTTGGGTTGTCTTGGTGATCCCACCAGATTCTACAGTCCCCAAGACACCCCTGTTCTCTCACCAGATAATAACCCAAGATTCATCTGGCAGCTGCTGGCCCATCTGGTGGCTAAAATAGCCCTGAGGCCCAGCTCCCACCTGTGCAAGAGGAAGCCTAGCCTGGAGTGCTAGTTTGAGGGTTCCTTAGGTCAGTGGTAGTCAGAGGGCTGGGGTTAGTCCTGCAGCTCACAGGGGTAGTGTCCTGTGCTGCCACTAGCTCCTCCCTACTCAGGTCCTGCAGGGAACTCAGATAGTGGTGGAGCCCCACAGTGGCCACTGACCAGCTGGACAGCAAGGATTTGCAGGGAAGGGAGCTGTTGAGATCACCTGGGAGCTGCAGGCAGCTTCAGGATTGCATCCCAGTCTTGTCATCTGCCTGTGAGACTTTTGGCAAGTCACAGAGCCATAAAATAGGAATAAAAATGGCGTAACCCTAAAATTACTTCATATCTAATAGGATGACTACTATGAAAAAACAGAACACAAGTTTTGGTGATGATATGGACAAACTGGAAACTTGTGTGCTCATGGTGGGAATGTAAATTGATGTAGGAAAACAATAGTCCTCAAAAACAACTCCTCAAAAAATTTATAAGTAGAATTACAATATGGACCAAGGAATTCTACTTCTGGGTATGTATTAAGAAGAATTAGAGGGGGCTGGAGAGATGGTTTAGCAGTTAAGGTGCTTGTCTGTGAAGCCTAAGGACCCAGGTTTGATTCCCTAGTACCCATATAAGCTAGATGCACAAGGTTCTGCTGCATCTGGAGTTCATTTGCAGTGGCTGGAGGCCCTAGTGTGTCCATTCTCTCTCTCCCCTCCTCTTCTCTGTCTGTTTCTTTCTTTCTCTCTCAAATAAATAAATAAAATGTTTAAAAGATGAAAAAATATTTTCCCAGTTAGGCATGGTGACACATGCCTTTTATTCTCAGCACTTGGGAGGCAGAGGTAGGAGGATCGCCCTGAGTTTGAGGCCACCCTGACACTACATAGTGAATTCCAGGTCAGCCTGAGCTAGAGGAGACCCTACCTTGAAAAAAAAAAAAAGAAAAGAATTAACCAGGTATGGTGGTATATGCTTTTAATCCTGACACTCCTGAGGCACAGGTAGCAGGATCACTGTGAGTTTGAGGCCAACCCAAGACTACATAGTGAATTCCAGGTCAGCCTGAGCTAGAGGAGACCCTACCTTGAAAAAAAAAAAAAAAGAAAAGAATTAACCAGGTATGGTGGTATATGCTTTTAATCCTGACACTCCTGAGGCACAGGTAGCAGGATCACTGTGAGTTTGAGGCCAACCCAAGACTACATAGTGAATTCCAGGTCAGCCTGAGCTAGTGTGAGACACTGCCTCAAAAAAAAAAAAAAAAAAAAAAAAAGAAAGAAAAAGAAAAAAGAAAAGAGAGAAAGAAAGAAAAAGAATTAGAAGCAGGGCCTTGTGGCATGTTTTATCAAGAAGTAAAGCAACCTGCCACACAGGAATAGATGAGCCAAATAGGACCTACTTAATGGAATATCATCAGCTTTAAAAAAGAAGGAAGCTAGTTGCATGCTAAAACATGGATGAATTTTGAGGTCATTGTACTAAGTGAAATAAGTTCTATACAAAAAGATACAAACTATGATCCCACCTCCATGAGGTTGGAGAAACAGAAAGTAAGATGATTGTTGGACTGGGGAAGTGGGGACAGGGTTTTGGTTTTGCAAGATGAGAAAGTTCTGGAGAACGCAGGGGGTCATGGTTTTGCAATAGTATAATGTGCAATAGTCAATTCCAATGACTGAATGAAAAACATCTAAGATGATGCATTTTATGTTACCATTGTTTTCTTTTATAAAAATTTTATTTACTTATTCAACAGAGAGAGAGAAAATGGGCACACCAGGGCCTCAAGTCACTGCAAATCAACTCAAGACACATGTGCCACTTTGTGCATCTGGCTTATGTGGGTCCTAGGGAATCAAACCTGGGTCTTTTGGCTTTGTAGGCAAGTGCCTTAACCACTAAGCCATCTCTTTAGCCCTATCTTTGTTTTCTAACCATAGAAATTCTGTGAGGATTGAGGCAATACATGTGAGCGGCTATTTATGCCAGGTCTATGGAAACCAAGACTTTCTGCCAAGGGTGTCGTTACAGACCCAAGTGAAGAGGGTCTGTGTCCCTGTGAAAGCAGCTTCTCCTTGTGCAGGAGCTCCTGGGGGTGAGAGAGGGTGGAGTTCTGGAGAGACTTACTGAAGAAATGACTGGGCCCTCCTCAGCAGAGTCTTAGTGTTTGTGGGTAGATTCCAGGCATTGGAATGTCCCTGGGAGATTTCCGCTTATCCCACAGAATTTCGGGATGGAGCTGGCTGCATAGGGAGCAAGCTGCCTCCTGGAGAGAGGAGTTTCCGGTCAGAGAAAGCAAGGAGGGGCTGGGCAGGCTGCAAACTCCCTCATGAGGTGAGGTGGAGATAGGGAGTCCCGGAGGTTTTGTGCCTCCTGGACGTAATCAGCCAGGCAAGATTATAGGTAACCGGTGGGACTCAGGTCAGGGGAAATTACAGATCTGTGGCCAGACACCTTCTTTTCTCAATGACGGTTACAAAAGCTGCTACTGTCCTCAATGGGCCAAGCCCTGTGCTAATGATAAGCAGACTGGATCTCACTCAAATCCTCATGTAACTGCAACAAATGCTAACAACAACCCAGGAGCCCAGGCTGAGGTCAAGTTGCTACACAAGGTAGCATTGGGGTGAGTCTGTCAGGCGTGGTGGCACACGCCTTTAATCCCAGCACTCAGGGGACAGAGAGCGGAGGATCACTGTGAGTTCAAGGCCACCCTGAGACTACATAGTGAATTCCAGGTCAACCTGGACTAGAGTGAGACCCTACCTCAAGGAAAAAAAAAAAAAAAAAGCATTGGTGGAATTGATCCCATGCAGTCTGGCTAGTGTCCTGATGCTAGATGATGGGACATCCATCTCCCCCAAGCTGTCTGTTCACACCCTCTGTCCCTGAAAGCCCATTCTAGTCCTAAATGTTCTGTGAGGTTCCAGTCTAATTGCCTTGCCTACCCCCTACCAGAAAGTCTAACCCCCCCAGTCTGGCTGTCTTCATGACCTTGATGGATGCTGGCTTCTCTGGGAGCCTGCCTGACTTTATAAGATCTGAGAGCAACACTGATGTTGACTGAGAGCCAGGCTCACTGTTGCTCATACCTCCTTCTCTTTCTATTACATGGGACCCTTCTGCAAGCAAGCACCTTTAACTGCTGAGCCATCTTCCCAGCCCCTAGGGGATACTTCTGCATAACAGTCTTCCAGGGCTCAAAGTATTTCCCATAGTGTTGAGTTCATTCTGCCTTTTCAGCAATTGTGTGTTTTCCAACCCAGCTGTCTGGGTGCCAAGACCTTGTCCCTGTGATTCAGTTTGTTCAGTTCTTTAGCACTTAATAGTCAACGAATGTCATTCTCATGGGAGTGATGGATGTGGCAGCGTCCTCTGATTCAGATCTGAGACAAGTTGACTATGATGTCTGTAACTGCAGTGGAGGAAGCCCAGGTAGAAACAGTGGCTTATCTAGAATGCCTGTGCTAGCTATTATGGCATTAATTCCTTGTAATGTCTTAAGGGAGATCTCACCTCTGTGCACTAGCTCATGATTCATGGAACCCAGGAGGTAAAGTTCTGTTGCATTATTGCAGACAAGAAAACTAAGGCGGGGAAAGGTTAGGTCATACTTGGGAGCCATGATTTTTTTTCTCTCTCTCCCTACTATACGCCTTTGAGGATCTGGGTTGGCTGCTGGGTGTAAGAACAGTAATGTATTTCTTCCTCACTATCTGTGGAGCAATGTACACATAGACCTTCTCTTCTTTTCCTCCTGTGTCTTCCCCGCTGTCCTGGGTAGTTTGTTGGAAGGGATACTTGGTAGACAGAGAAGCCAATTAGAGGCTCCCCCAATATCCCACAATGGGAAAGTGCATTCAGGGGTAGGTGGTGGTACCTCTCATTCTCCAGGCTCTTTCCCACTCCCTGCTCTACACTCCTTCCATGGCCTCCCCAGAGGGCCTGTCCCAGGCTTCCAAAAACTCAGATGAGGCAGAGGCCAGCAGAACAGATGAACCAGCTGCAGTTGGGACTGAGGCCAGGTGCTTTCTAGTATGTTCCTACAGGCAGAAAGGCTGCTTCACAGGGTACCTTCTCTGGAAAGGGAGCCACCTGCTCTTGCTCAATGCCTTTCGTTCCTATGTGCTGTTTCTTGAGGTATATAAGAGAAGGCTATTCTCACTGTGGAAATCATGTAGACTTCATAATTATTGACTTTCAAATGGCATTCTCAGAGTTCTGAACCTTTAACCTAGAAGGCATGGCTGTCAACCCAGAGGAGGAAGAAGCCAAGGCTAGGCCAGATGTTAGAGGTATCTGAGGACATGAACACTGGATGTCTGTTTACAAAGCCCATGACATTTGCTGAAAATTTTGTTTTTTGAGGTAGGGTCTTGCTCTAGCCCAGGCTGATTATGTAGTCTCAGACTGGCCTCGAACTCACAGTGATCTTCCTATCTTTGCCTCTGGAGTGCTGGGATTAAAGGCATGAACCACTACACCTGGCAAATTCATTTTAAAAATACTTCTTAAAGCTTTCTTTAAAATAGTCAAGGATAGGGATGTAGATTATTGGGCAGATTGCTTGTCTGGAGTGCCTTAGGCCCTGGATTTGATCCACAGCACCACACAGACTAAAAAAGTCAATGGATATTTTCTATTTCACTTTTTCTAATATTTTTATTTATTTATTTATTTATTTATTTATTTATTTATTTATTTATTTATTGGAGAGAGAGAGAATAGGCATGCCAGGGCCTCTAACCACTGCTAACAAATTCCAGACACCTGTGCTACTTTGTGTGTCAGCCTGGGCTAGTGCAACCCTACCTCAAAAAATAAATAAATAAATAAATAAAAAGCAGAAAATGTTAATAAAAATTGGGAAAATAAAAAAAAAGAAAATAAATAAATAAAAAGCTAGGCTGGAGGGATAGCTTAGCTGTGAGGGTGTTTGTCTGCAAAGCCAAAAGACCCAGGCTTGATTTTCTAGGACACACATTAGCCAGATGCATAAGGGGGCACATGCATCTGGAGTTTGTTTGCAGTGGCTGGTGCACCCATACTCTCTCTCCCTCTTTCTCTGTCAAATAAATAAAAATTTTACAACAGTATTAAAAAAAAAAAAGTTTGGCTGGAGAGATGGCTTAGTGATTAAGACACTTGCCTGCAAAGCCTGAGGACCCAGGTTCAATTCTCCAGGTCCCATGTTAGTCAGATGCATATTGTGGCACATGCATATGGAGTTCATTTGCAGTGGCTAGAGGCCCTGGCATGTTCATTGTCTCTCCCTCTGTCTCTGTGTATCTAATAAATAAATAAAATGATAAAAATAATTTTAAAGCCAAAAACGAGGGGGGGGGGGCACTGGAGAGATGGCTTAGTGATTAAGGTATTTGCCTGTTTAGCCAAAGGATCCAAGTTTGATTCCTCAGGACCCACGCACATAAACCAGATGCACAAGGTGGTGCATGTGTCTGGAGGCCCTGGTACACCCATTCTTACTCTCTCCCTCCCTTTTTCTCTCTCCCTTTTTCTCTCTACATCATTCTCTTTATCTCAAAGAGATAAATAAAAGTAAAATATATTTTAAAAAGAGTGTTGACCATGGGATATATTTTATAATCATGGAAAATGTTAATAAAAATTTATAATTAAAAAAAAGAGTGTTGATTTAAATATATGCTCACAACTCCCTGTGAAGTGGATAAGAGCACATTATAGAACCTCATGGTTCTGAGGATCCAGTTTTGTTGGAACAAACAAACCAACAGCTCTCTGGCTCATATGCTCATGTATGTTACTGTGTGTTGACCCCATGTAGAACCACGAAGGAGGGAGTAGATGGAACAGAGTCAGGGAGGGGAGACAGTGCCTTCTGATGTTTACGAGAGACACAGAGAAATAAATCCAAATATTATTTATATAAAGAATAGTTTGGGGGGGGGCCTGGAGAGATAGCTTAGCAGTTAAGTGCTTGCCTGTGAAGCCTAAGGACCCCGGTTCGAGGCTCGACTCCCCAGGACCCATGTTAGCCAGATGCACAAGGGGGCACATGCGTCTAGAATTCGTTTGCAGTGGCTGGAGGCCCTGGGGCGTCCATTCTCTCTCCCTTTCTCTATCTGCCTCTTTCTCTCTCTGTCTGTCACTCTCAAATAAATAAATAAAAATAACAACAACAAAAAAAGAGAATAGTTTTGGGGCTGAAGATATAGTTTAGCAGTTAAGGCACTTGCCTAAGAAGCCTTAAGGGCCAGGTTCAATTCCCCAGAACCCATGTAAGCCAGATGCACATGGTGGCATGTGTGTCTGGAGTTCGTTTGCAATGGCTAGAGGCTGTGGTGTGCCCATTCTCTCTCTGTCCTTCTCTCTTTCTCTCATAAATAAATAAAAATAGGAAAAAATGTTTTTTTGAGGTAGCGTCTCACTGTAGCCAAGGCTGACCTGGAATTCACTATGGAGTCCCAGGGTGGCCTCAAACTCACTGCGATCCTCCTACTTCTGCCTCTTGAGGAATTAAAGGCATGCACCACTATGCCTGGCTTTGAAAAAATATTTTTTATAAAAGAATGGTTTTCATCTGAAAAAAAAATAATAGTTTTCATCTGGTTGTGGTAGTGCATGCCTCTAATCCCTTGGGAGGCAGAGGTAGGAGAATCACTGTTAGTTTAAGGCCTGAGTTAGAGTGAGACCCTGCTTCAAACAGACAAACAAAAGGAGGGCTGGAGAGATGGCTTAGCTGTTAAGGCACTTGCCTACAAAACCTAATGATTGGGGTTACATTCCCCAGTCATTGCATAAAACCAGATTCACAAAGTGGTGGATGCATTGCAACTGGAGGCCCTAGTGTGCCCATTCTCTCTCTCTCTCTCTTTCTCTCTCTCTCTCTCTTTCTCCTTTGGTTTTTTGAGGTAGGGTCTCACTCTAGCCCAGGCTGACCTGAAATTCACTATGGAGTCTCACGGTGGCCTCAAACTCATGGCAATCCTTCTACCTCTGCCTCCTGAGGTGTGCGCCACCATGCCTGGCTCTCTCTCTTTTTTCATTTCTTTCTCTCTCTCTCTGCTTGCAAATAAATAAATAAATATTTTAAAGAAAAGAATAGTCTTGGGGCTGGAGAGATAGTTTAGAGGTTAAGGTGCTTGCCTGCAAAGCCAAAGGACCCAGGTTTGATTCCCCAGAACCCATGTGAGCCAGATGTACATGGTAGCACATGCTTCTGGAGTTTGTTTGCAGTGGCTGGGGACCCTGGCACACCCATTCTCTCTAACTCTCTCCCTCAAATAAATAAGTAAAAATAAAATATTAGCCAGGCATGGTGGCACATGCTTTTAATCCCAGCACTCAGGAGGCAGAGAGGTAGGGGGATCACCATGAGTTCGAGGCCACCCTGAGACTATATAGTGAATTTCAGGTCAGCCTTGGCTAGAGCAAGACCCTACCTTGAAAAACAAAAACAAAACAAGAATAGTCTTGCATTATAGCTGAACGTGGTAACACATGTCTGTAGTCCTAGCACTTGGGAGATAAAGCAGGAAAGTACTGAGGTCAAAGCCAGCCTGGGCTACATAGTGAATTTCAGGCCAGCCTGGGACCCTGTTTGGAAACCACAGCCATAAAAGAATATCATTGCATTGTGCTGGCACTGCAGGAGTCATCCGTGTATGGTTTCACTTGGGACAATGTTGGCACTTGCATTAACTTGGTACAGGAAAAGCAACAAACAAAAGTAATCAAGAACAAATGAATGAGCTAATGAAAACAGCTCTCTTGGACTGCTCCTAAGAGCTTAAATTTGTTCTCGTGTCCTCTGAGGGTCCTTTTGCAATAGCTTTTAAACATTTAAACGTACTCATTGTACCTCCTAATTCCAGAAATTCTGCTTCCACATAGAATCCCAGGTAGCTACAGAGCTGTCCATATACCAGACAGGGTGGCGCACGCCCTTAATCCTAGCACTTGAGAAGCAGAGGTAGGATCATTATAAGTTAAAGGCCAGCCTGAAACTACATATGAATTCCAGGTCAGCCTGGACTAGAGCAAAACCCTTCTTCAAACAAACAAACAACAAAGCTGTTCATACAAAGCAATCATTGCAGCGTACTAGTATAGGCTGAATATTGCAAATGGCCTAAATGTTCATATCAGGAGGTCAATTCTCTACACAGTGATGGACTTCGCAGCTGACAGGAGGAAAAAAAAAAAACAAAAACAAAAAACCCAAGACAGTGTTCCAGTTGGACTGAGTGAGAAGATCAAGGAGGAGAACAAGATTCCATTAATTTTCTGGGGCTGTCTAGGTAGCTTCAAATAACAGACCATTTTCCTCTCACAGTTTTGGAAACCTGGAAGCAAGGTGTCAGCAGGATGTAATCCTCTGAAGGCTCCAGAGGAGGCTCCTTCCTTGCCTCCTCTGGTGGCTCTGGGCAGTCCTTGGCAATCTTTTCCTTTTCTTTTTTTCTTTTGTTGTTTTATTTTTCTTTTCTGTCTTTTAAAAAATTTTTAATGTGTCTTTATTAAAAATCTGGGCCTAATCTAAGCCAGGCGTGGTGGCGCACGCCTTTAATCCCAGGACTCGGGAGGCAGAGGTAGGAGGATTGCCATGAGTTCGAGGCCACCCTGAGACTCCATAGTGAATTCCAGGTCAGCCTGGGCTAGAGTGAGACCCTACCTCGAAAAACCAGAAAAATAAAAATCTGGGGCTAGAGAGATGGCTTAGCAGTGAGGGCACTTGCTTTCCAGACCCCATGTAAGCCAGATGCACGAGGTGTGCAAGGTTGCATGTGTGCACAAGATGGCGCACACATCTGGAATTCAATTGCAGTGGCTGGAGGCCCTAGTGTGCCAATTCTCTCCCTCCCTCTGTCTCATAAAAAAAATAAAAAAAAGATCTGTGAACATTTATAGAAATCTTGAGCACTTCTTTTGCAAACATGTCCAGAATTCATAATCCTGTACAGAAACAAAAACGACAAGAAATCTAATAAAACAAAGTAGTTTCAAGACTGTAGGAATAAGGTAAGATTCATCCCCAAAGCAGTGTATCCTTCCAGAGGGCCAGCCAGAACCAACACAGGAAACCCTCCTACCCCTAGTTTATAAATAACCAATTACTAATTGTTTCCACCGGGTTGGAGTGCAGGAAGAGTCAAACGGAGAGTTGTCTGATGAGAGTCCCAATGGGGTAAACTGCATCAGCATTTTAAGACTCAGTTCTTTTCCCTGGATTAACATCTAGGAAATATGTTACACAGCAATAGTCTTAAGTGGTGTCTACTTCAGAATCATACTAGATTGAGTAATAATGACACCACTGTACAGGCCAGTAAGTTGTATCACAATACAATTTGCAATGCTTTGTAAGTTTGAATATATATAATTTGTTTTTCAAGGTACAGTCTTTCTCTAGCCCAGGCTGACCTGGAATTTACAATATAGCCTCAGGGTGGCCTCCAACTCACAGCCATCCACCTTCCTCTGCCTCCTGAGTGCTGGGATTAAAAGTGTGCACTACCATGCCCAGCTCTAAATATATATATATATATATATATTTTAGCAAGCACTTTATTTTTAAATTGAAGTAGAGTCTTGGTTTAGCCCAGGCTGGCCTGGAATTCACTATGTAGTCTCAGGTTGTTGGCCTCAAACTCACAACAATCTTCCTACCTCTGCCTCCCAAGTGCTGGGATTAAAGGTGTGCTCCACCACACCGGGTCGAATATTTATTTCTTTATATTAGAGGCAAGAATAGTGGTTCATGCCTTTATTTTATTTATTTATTTGACAGAGAGGAAGAGGCAGAGAGAATGGGTGTTCCAGGGCCTCTGCAAATGAACTCCAGACGCATATGTCCCCTTGTGCATCTGGCTTATAGTGGGTCCTGGGGAATCAAACCAGGGTTCTTAGGCTTCACAGACAAACGCCTTAACCACTAAGCCATTTCCCCAGCCCCTGAATATTTATTTTTTTATTTTGTTTTTTTAATTTTTATTAACATTTTCCATGATTATAAAAAATATATCCCATGGTAATTCCCTCCCTCTCCCCTGACACTTTCCCATTTGAAATTCCATTCTCCATCATATTACCTCCCCATCTCAATCATTGTACTTACATATATACAATATCAACCTATTAAGTACTCTCCTCCCTTCCTTTCTCTTCCCTTTATGTCTCCTTTTTAACTTACTGGCCTCTGCTACTAAGTATTTTCATTCTCACACAGAAGCCCAATCATCTGTAGCTAGGATCCACATATAAGAGAGAATATGTGGCGCTTGGCTTTCTGGGCCTGGGTTACCTCACTTAGTATAATCCTTTCCAGGTCCATCCATTTTTCTGCAAATTTCATAACTTCATTTTTCTTTACTGCTGAGTAGAATTCCATTGTATAAATGTGCCACATCTTCATTATCCACTCATCAGTTGAGGGACATCTAGGCTGGTTCCATTTCCCAGCTATTATAAATTGAGCAGCAATAAACATGGTTGAGCACATACTTCTAAGGAAATGAGATGAGTCCTTTGGATATATGCCTGGGAGTGCTATAGCTGGGTCATATGGTAGATCAATCTTTAGCTGTTTTAGGAACCTCCACACTGGCTGGACCAGCTTGCATTCCCACCAGCAGTGTAGAAGGGTTCCTGTTTTTCCACATCCCCGCCAACAATTATGGTCATTTGTTTTCATGATGGTGGCCAATCTGACAGGAGTGAGATAGAATCTCAATGTGGTTTTAATCTGCATTTCCCTGATGACTAGTGACGTAGAACATTTTTTTTAGATGCTTATATGCCATTCGTATTTCTTCCTTTGTGAATGCTCTATTTAGCTCCATAGCCCATTTTTTGATTGGCTTATTTGATTCCTTATTATTTAACTTTTTGAGTTCTTTGTATATCCTAAATATTAATCCTCTATCAGATATATAGCTGGCGAAGATTTTTTCCCCTGAATATTTATTTTTATGCCAGGTAAAGCTATGAGCAAAAGTTGAGAGGAGGGCTGGAGAGATGGCTTAGCGGTTAAGCGCTTGCCTGTGAAGCCTAAGGACGCCGGTTCGAGGCTCGGTTCCTCAGGTCCCACGTTAGCCAGATGCACAAGGGGGCGCACACATCTGGAGTTCGTTTGCAGAGGCTGGAAGCCCTGGTGCGCCTATTCCCTCTCTCTCCCTCTATTTGTCTTTCTCTCTGTGTCTGTCGCTCTCAAATAAATAAATTTAAAAAAATTTTAGAAAAAAGAAGTTGAGAGGAAACATTTGCTACAATATTTATCAATGAAACCATCACTGACAAATTCCTTTATTTGGTCACTATCCTTAATTTAGAGATTACATGTTTGGTTGACTAAGTAGTAAAAAGTCTAGAAATGTTTATACTGAGTCTAATTTAAGTAGAACAAAAGCTTCCAGCAATTTTAAGAGAATTAATGTGGTAAAGCACACTGGAAGTTCTGGGTCCTATCCCCAGAACCAGGAAAACAAAAACAATGATAATAATTAAAAAAACAAACAAACAGGTGGGCATGATGGCATATGCCTTTAATCCCAGCACTCGGGAGGCAGAGGTAGAAGGATTGCCATGAGTTCGAGGCCACCCTGAGACTACATAGTGAATTCCAGGTCAGTCTGAGCTAGAGTGAGACCCTACCTCGAAATCCCCTCCCCCCCAAAAAAAGGGTGCCTCATCTAAACACCTGTATCTTAATGTGCCTTGTCCTCAGAGCTGAGAGGCAGCTCTGGGACACTTCATTCCAGGTAAGGTCTTGCTCTAGACCAGTCTGACCTGAAATTCACTATGTTGTCTTAGGTTGGTCTTAAATTCATAGCAATCTTCCTACCTCAGCCTCCCCAGTGCTGGGATTAAAAGTGTGCACCACCATGCCCAGCTAGAAAAATTTTTTTTAAAGTTATAATGTTACAGTGTTCAAATTTCCATCAGTAGGACTAACCAGCCTTTTGTGTGTTCATAAATAAAAAGTCCAAGCTTAGTTCTATCTGAATTGAATAACTTGCCAAATTGTTTAGTCTCTCAGAATTCTAGTTCCTTGTAAAATGTAAAATCAGACACAGAAATATATCATGAAATTGACTTGAATAAGATGACATATATTACATGGACTTCAGTGCAACAAATAGTAGGCACCAAAAAACAAAAACAAAACCAGGTAGCTCTCTTGTCCTTGGTAGGACATATTGCCTATATTCAAACAAACTTAATGAGGACGCTTGACAGACAAGCTACTCAAGCCCCGCCCACATTGTGGAGAAGCTCAAGATGCCTGCTTTTATAAGTGCTCACTAACATCAGTGATTTCCCCTAGATAGGGTATTAGATAAATTAAAAAGTCAGGTCATCCAGGCATGGTGGTGCATGCCTTTGATCCCAGCACTTGGGAGGCAGAAGTCGTTTGAGGCCACCCTGAGACGACAGAGTGAATTTCAGGTCAGCCTGAGCTAGAGCAAGACCCTACCTCAAAAAAAAAATAAATAAATAAATAAAAATAAAAATAAAAAACCTCTCTCTTCCTCTGCCTCATTCTCTCTCTCAAATCAATACAAATAAATTTTTTTGGGGGGGGGGTTCTGAGGTAGGGGTCTCACTGTAGCTCAGGCTGACCTGGAATTCACTATGTAGTCTCAGGGTGACTTTGAACTCATGGTGATCCTCCTTCCTCTGCCTCCCAAGTGCTGGGATTAAAGATGTGTGCCACCATGCCTGGTGAAAAATAAAATATATATATGTTTTTAGAAAAGGAGGGGAGCTGGAGGCATGGCTTAGAGGTTAAGGAGCTTGCCTGCAAAGCCAACGGATCTCTGTTCAATTCCCCAAGACCCACATAAGTCAGAAGCACGAGGTGGCACATTCGTCTGGAGTTCATTTGCAGTGTCTGGAGGCCCTGGTGCTCCCATTCTTTCTCTTTCTCTCTCTCTTCTTCTGCCTCATTCTCTCTTTCAAATAAATAAAAATAAAATATTTTTGGGTTTTTAAAAAATTTTTATTTATTTATTTGAAAGTGACAGAGAGAGAAAGAGGCAGATAGAGAGAGAGAGAATGGGTGCACCAGGGCTTCCAACCACTGCAAACGAACTCCAGACGCGTGCGCCCCCTTGTGCATCTGGCTAACGTGGGTCCTGGGGAATGGAGCCTCGAACCGGGGTCCTTAGGCGTCACAGGCAAGCGCTTAACCGCTAAGCCATCTCTCCAGCCCAATAAAACATTTTTAAAAAAAAACTAAAAAAAAGTCAGTACATATATAGTGAGCACATTGGAGTTTGTAAGTTCAGACAGTGCATGAAGTTAAGGCACCCTGATATCTCCATGAGAATTGGGTAGAAGGCTAGTGTTCATTTTACATGCCTCTCTAGTCCTGAAGCTCAGCATTTCTCTTAACATCTTTGAGCTGTCCTTAGCAATCTTGCCTTGCAGCTACATTGCTTGTCTCCACTTTTCTTATCACACGGTCTTCTCTTTCTTGTGTGTCTCTTATTGAGGACATCTGTCATTGGATTTTGAGCCTACCCTAATCTGGTATGACCTTCCCTTTACTAAGGACATCTGCAAAGACTGTTTTTATTTGTATTTATTGGTTTTGAGACACAGTATCACTCTATAGCTCAGGCTACCCTGGAACTCATTATGTAATCCAAGCTGACCTCAAGTTGGCGTCTACCTTCTGCTTCTGTCTTCCACGTGCTGGAATTACAAGCCATCAAGCCCAGCTCCGCAGAACTATTTTCAAATAAGGTTACTTTCTTTTCTTGTTTTGTTTTTTGTTTTCAAGGTAGGGTCTCACTCTAGTCCAGGCTGACCTGGAATTCACTATGTAGTCTCAGGGTGGCCTTGGAACTCATGGTGATCCTCCTACTTCTGCCTTTCAAGTGCTGGGATTAAAGGCATGCGCCCCCATGCCTGGCTACTTTCTTTTTTTTTAAAAAAAATTATTTTATTTGTTTTTTATTTTTATTTATTTGAGAGCAACAGACAGAGAGAGAGAGAGAGAATGGGTGCGCCAGGGCCTCCAGCCAATGCAAACGAACTCCAGACACGTGTGCTCCCTTGTCCATCTGGCTAACGTGGGTCCTGGGGAATCAAGCCTTGAACCGGGGTCCTTAGGCTTCACAGGCAAGCGCTTAACCACTAAGCCATCTCCCCAGCCCCCCTCCCAAATTATTTATTATTTATCTGCAAGCAGAGGGTGGGGGAAGGAGAGAGAGAGAGAAAGAGTCTGGTTGCTCTAAGACCTGTGACCACTGCAAAAAGGCCAGAAGAAATGTGACGGGGACAGGAGGGAGCAGCATTTGTTCTGAGTTCTTTCTAGCTCTCTTAAGGGCCAAGACCTGGTATGTGCAGGTGTGTGGCTATGCGGAGGCGGGAGTCTGCTCTGGCAGATCTGGACTGCTCATTCCTTTTGCCTTCTTGCTGGAGACGAGTGGGGTCCACTGCAGGCCTGAGCAGCAGTCCTCATGACAGATACTTCTGGAAGTTCTGTAACAACCTTCCTCTCTAGGTTGGGGTTAGCCTTCAGAAACTTGGTCTCCATCACCACTTGAGAAGATCTAGGCTCGTTCAAGTCTTTCATTCATTTATTTATCTTTTCACAGATTCTGGGGAGTAACAGTGGAAGAAGGTGAGAGCTCATTTCTCTCCGTGTGTTAGGGTGGTGAAACCCCGTTCTCTACTTCCTTCCCTTTCTGTGCCTGTTCCAGCTTACAGAGCCCTTTTGGCTCTCCTCTTTAGTCTCCCCACCAGTGCCAGCTGCTGGACTCAAAGCTTTCCATCTCTGTGTACCAAAGCCTTCTGCATACACAAGAGAAGCTTTGCTCAGAAATGCACATAGAAAGCCGGACGTGGTGGCGCACGCCTTTAATCCCAGCACTCGGGAGGCAGTGGTTGGAGGAGCATCATGAGTTCAAGGCCACCCTGAGACTACGTAGTGAATTCCAGGTCAGTCTGGGCTAGAGTGAGACCCTATCTCAAAAAAACAAAAACAAACAAAAAACATATAAAATAGGTTTTCTCTCTGATGCTCAAAGTGAAAGAGACTTCATGTCTGACTTGAAAATGTCTTCTGGAGAATGTCTGGGGAGATGGCTCTGTGCTTAAAGGTACTTGCTCTGCCAGGTGAAGCTACAGGACAGCTAGTCTGGCCTTGTCAGTGACAAACAACAAAAGGCCTGTCTCAGGGTGGAAGGAGAGGACCAACACCCCAAGGTTATCTTCTGACTCCACACATGCACTGTAGTATGACCTCCACACATATATATTTTTCTGAAAAGTGTCTTCGAGGGACTGGGGGAATAGCGAAGTTGGCTAGGTGCTTGCCTGGCAAGTATGAGAGCTCCTGAGTTTGATCCCCAGTGTCCGTGTAAAATGCTGGGCATGGTGGCATGCACCTGTCATCCCAGAGCTTGGTAGTGGAGACAGGAGGATCCCTGGGGCTTGCTAGTCAGCTAGTCTAGCTCAATTGTTGAGTTCCAAGCCAAAGAGAGACCCTGTCTCAGAAAGAAGTGGATGGTATATTTGAGGAACAACAGCAGAGGTGTGCTTCCAAATGCACATACACATGTGATCGTGGTGATCGTGGGCACGGTAGGGGAATGTGTATAACCAGGGTAGACCTGAGCTAGAGTAAGTTTATGCAGAAGGAGAAAGGCCAGAGGGAAGGCTAGGGACACCTCCCATTTCTGGGCCCCACACCTTCCTATTTCACTTGGCCTAGGAATCAGAGGCTGCAATCACATTCCCTCAGTAGTGGCCAGAGGTAATACATGTCTGGAAAAGCTGTCCTGCCCCTCCCCCCCCCCCAGTAGCCTTGTTAATTGCTTGATATAGTGATGCTCTGAATTAAGAACCCAGAATTTGCCAGGCGTGGTGGCGCATGCCTTTAATCCCAACACTCATGGATCCTCATGAGTTCAAGGCCACTCTGAGACTACATAATTCCAGGTCAGCCTGAGTTAGAGTGAGATCCTACCTTGAAAAAACAAAAAACAAAACAAAACAAAACAACAACAGCAAAAGAACCCTGGAATTTGGTGGGGTTGATGTTCCAATGGGATTGGGAGGTTTGAGAATGATTGAATTATCAATTCCTTCTCTTTGAAGATATAACCGAACAAGCTGGGTCTTGAGATAGAACAAGAGAGCCAGGTCTGGAATCACCCCCGCCAATATCCATGAAAGAGTGAGACTTGAGCCCAATGTTAATAAGTGTTTGGTCAAACCCAAGGACAGCCCCCACCAACTGTGAATGCCCCAAAACTCCCAAAACAAAGCTGCTGTGTTCAACCAGAATTCCATTTCCCTATTGTTTCCCTGGAGGAACATTCCTGAAGGAGTGAAAAAATGATTGGCCCAGCCAAGTGCCAGGCAGCTGATCCACCATAGAGTGGAATGGAAAAGACCAGAGGAGGAGGAGGGGGAAGAATCAGAGGGAGCCAGGCCAAGCGGAGCCACTGGGGAACTCCTGGCCTCACCAAGAAGAGTTGCAGGGTGGATGAGCGGGTTGAAAGGAGGAGCAGAGTCTGAGGGGCCGAGACAGCCGCTTGGAGAGGAGCACAGCTGAAATAGATAGGCGCTGGCAGCCTTGCAAGGCTCAAGGGCTGAAATGAGAGAACCCACGTGTGTGTGCTTGTGTGTGTGTGTTTGCTGGCCTCGAAAGAGGGATGGCATTCTTTGTACCCAGCACAGCAGGTGCCAGGGGCTGGAAGGCTGTAGCAGGAAGGAGACTTGAGATCCTGGCTCCTTGGAAGGCTGTCCTGTGAGAGGGAAGACCATTCTGAGCCTCTTTAACAACAGAGACCCCCCCCCCCCAGGCTGCAATGAACCTCATCTCAAGTGCAAGGGCTTAGCATGTTCCAAGTTCAAATCTCAGCACCCACCCCATATGCCAGTGTACATTTATTTATTTATTTTTATTTCAAAGACACCGTGTGCAAGAGAGAGACAGAGGGAGAGAGAGGATTGGTGCACCAGGCCACAGTCACTGCAGTTGAACTCCAGATGCTTGCCCCACCTAGTGGGCATGTGTGATCTTGTGCTTGCCTCACCTTTGTGCATCTGGCTTACGTGGGATCTGGAGAACCAAAGATGGGTACTTTGGCTTCACAAGCAAGTGCCTTAACTGCTAAGCCATCTCTTCAGCCCTCATTTAAAAAAAAAATTATTTATTTATGGGCAAGCACAGAGAGATAGAGAGAGAGACAGATAGACACAGAGAAAGGGTGGATCAAGGCCTCTAGCCGCTGCAAACAAACTCCAGATGCATGCGCTGCTTTGTGCATCTGGGTTTATGTAGGCGCAGGGGAATCAAACACAAGTTGTTAGACTTTACAGGCAGGTGCCTTAACCATTGAGCTACTTCTCTGGCCCCAAATGTTCATTTATATGGGATTCTTTTGGACTTTTTTTTTTTTTTTTTTTTGTAGTAGGGTCTCACTCTATCTCAGGCTGACCTGGAATTTACTCTGTAGTCTCAGGCTGGCCTCAAACTCATGGCGATCCTCTTACCTATGCCTCCCGAGTGCTGGGATTAAAGACGTGGCTGGATTCTTTTTTAAAAAATATTTTTACTTATTTTCCAACAGAGACAGTTAGAAAGAGAAGAGAGACAGGGCTGGAGAGATGGCTTAGCATTTAAGGCACTTGTCTGCAAAGCCAAAGCACCCAGGTTCAGTTCCCCAGGACCCACATAAGCCAGATGCACAAGGTGGTACATATGTCTGAAGTTTGTAGTAGTTGGAGACCCTGAGATGCCCATTCTTTCTCTCTCCCTCTCTCTGTACCTCATAAATAAGTAAATATATAAATAAATTTTAAAAGAGAGATAAGAGAGACAAAGAATGAGCATGCCAGGGCCTCTAACTGCTACAAAGAGACTCCAGGTACATGCACCACTTTGTGCATCTGGCTTTATGTGGGTACTGGGAATTGAACTTGGGTTGTTAGGCTTTGCAGGGAAGCGCCATAGCCACTGAGAAATCTCTCCAGCCCCCTTCTTTAAATTTTTTTTTGGGGGTTTATTTTTATTTATTTATTTGAGAGCGACAGACAGAGAAAGAGGCAGAGAGAGAGAGAGAGAGAATGGGTGCGCCAGGGCCTCCAGCCACTGCAGACGAATTCCAGATGCGTGCTCCCCCTTGTGCATCTGGCTAACGTGGGTCCTGGGGAATCAAGCCTCGAACCGGGCTCCTTAGGCTTCACAGGCAAGCGCTTAACCACTAAACCATCTCTCCAGCCCGTCCAGCCCTCTTCTTTAAAACAATTTTTTTTCCTTTGAGGCAAAGTCTCACTATAGCCCAGCCTGCACTGGAACTCACTCTGTAGCCAAACTCCAGCCTTGAATTCACAGTGATACTCCTACCTTAGCACCTGGCTAAAATCATTTTTGTTTTGTTTTGTTTTGAGGTAGGGACTTGCTCTAGTCCAGGCTGACCTGGAATTCACTATGTAGTCTCAGGATGACCTCAAACTCATGGTGATCCTCTTAACCTCTGCCTCCCGAGTGCTGGGATTAAAGGCGTGCACCACCACGCCCAGCTAAAAAAACATTTTCTTTTTTTGAGATAGCAACTCATGTAGCCTAGGCTAGCTACAAACTCACGATATATAGCTGAAGATGACCTTGAACTTCTGATCTTTCTGCCTTATCTCCTGAGCACTGAGATTACAGGCATGCAGCGCACAGGCAGTGCTGTGGAGCGAACCCAGGGCTTCGTGCATGCAAGCACTCTGCCAACTGAGCTACATTCGCAGCTCCCAATGACTGCTTTTCAAATGCTAAGTCAACACTGCACTCCTAGGATCTCTTGCTCTTAGGAAAATAGGATATGAGATATGGGATCCAGGAGCTTCCAGCTGAATCTTTCCCCATCAAAACCAGGCTTGTGCCCAGTCATTTTGGCAGAGAGAGGGAGGAGGGAAAAGTGGAGGTTGGAGGAGGGTGTGGTGGTGCATGTCTTTAATCCCAGCACTGAGGCAGAGGTGGGTGGTGAGTTCGAGGCCACCCTGAGACTACAGAGTGAATTCCAGGTCAGCCTGGGCTAGAGCAAGACCCTACCTTGAAAAAAAAAAATTCGAGGTTGAGAATACAGGACAACCAGATCCATGGCCCTTTCCTGCTAAGCTCCAGGTGAGCCTTTGGCTAACTCAGGGTTCAGGCACAACTTGGGGTTTCAGGTGCACTCCGGGGGGTGGTTACCTGTGCTGTCACACACACTCTTGCTCTGGGATGCACCAATGCTCAGTACATACAGCCCTTATACATGCTGGAGCCTTGTTCTCCACAGTTGGTGCAAGGAGCCTAGCCCTGCTGCGTTGCACGTGAAGGGTTCCCAAATGTAGCATGGGGGCATCCCATGAGGCCCAAGTCTCCCGGTGGACCTTGTTCAAATGAGGCTTTCTTTCATACTAAGTGGAGACAGAGCACCTTCCTACTAGGACTGCCACAGGAGCCTAGCCAAAGGTGACAAAGCACTTCAGTATACGAGAACATGTCAGGCATGGGGCGTGACTCCATTGTTTTCACTGCTCACTAGCTGCACGGCTCACACCAGTGACACGACCTCTCAGCCTCGGTCTCGTCTCCTCCTCTGTAAAATGAAGATGATGTGTCCTGGAGATGCGAGATGGTGATGGTGATTTACTGTCTTTGTGCAGACGAAGTGAGCAAGCCACGTGGGGAGTGGTGGGGACTCTCATAGGTACTCAGAGGCTGTTGTGTGTGGCTGAGGGAGGGAGAAGGACTCAGGGTGGCACAGCAGGGAAGGGCCTGAGAAATGGCAGGGTTGGGGGATTTTTCCTGCCCTAGTTTCATTTTGCAGCGGATGACTCAGCGATATGGCCCTAAGGCTGCTGTTCCCAGCAGCCTTATGAGGTGTGAACCCTGTGACAATCTCTAGGGCTGGGGGGCGGGCGGAGGGGGAGTCAGAAATGTTTGCACCTGGAACATTTTTTTTTTTTCATGGTAGGCTCTCACTCTAGCTCGGGCTGACCTGGAATTCACTATGTAGCCTCAGGGTGGCCTCAGACTCACAGCGATCCTCCTACCTCTGCCTCCCGAGTGCTGGGATTAAAGGTGTGCACTACCATTTCCGGTGGAATTTGAGCTTTGACTGGAACCCAGGAGCCTCTGGAAATTGTGAGAGGGCTCCAGTCCCCCTCTCCACCCCGGAGGTGAGCATTTTCCCCAGGGATGTTCCTTGTGAAGGGGTGGCAGCTGAGAGAAGAGGACAGACAGAAGAAGGACTCCCATAGCCACCCAGACTGTGTTTGTGTCCTTGCCGCCTGGAGCCTGTGCTATGTTCCTCCAAATGCCAAGAGGCAGGCATTGAGCTGGCCTGGTTGCGCTTCCCTTTTGGCACCAATGTCTCATTTAGTCACTCTGCCCAGCCAGAGTCAGGTTTTGGGGACACAGTGACAAGATGGAGCCAAACTCTGTCCCCGAGAGATACATAACACAATGAGCAGAGCTGAGATAAGGCCAGTGTGACCATTGTTAAAGGTGCCACAGTGAGAGTGGCATTGGGATCTACCTGGGATGACCAGAGGAGACTTTTGTTTGATTCTGATGGTGTGTATATGTGCATATTTGTGTGGGTGAGTATGGTTGCACTCATGCCTTGCATTGGGTGTGAGGCAGTCTGTCATTGTTCACCGCTCCTTTGCTAGGCTTGCTGTCCCGCAAGCTTCTCATGGATCCTCCTGTCTCCAGTCTGCTCCCCTCCCCCATCGTCTCACTGTTGGAGCACTGGGACTATAGAAATACCACAACTCCCAGCTTTCTGCAGGGGATCCAGGGATCCAAACTCGGGTTCTCAGGCTTGCATGACAAGGGCTTCATCCACTGAGCCATCTCTCCAGCCCTCCAGGAGAGGTTTGAGCTGGCAAGAGGAAGCCAATTGGATGTCCCTCTGAATAGAACATTCTAGGTAAAGGGAGGACAAAAAAGGGATCAGGCGGTTGGGACAGCAGGTTGCACTGAGCAAGCAGGCAGAAGGGCCCCTGGGCAGGACGTGGCTACTGGGAAGCCATTAGGGAACTAGGAGTTAGTCCAAGTGCAGATTCCAAGAGTCTTCAAAAAATGAAAAGAGGCAGGCCGGCATGGTGGTGCACACCTTTAATCCCAGCACTCGGGAGGCAGAGGTAGGAGGATCGCCATGAGTTCAAGGCCACACTGAGACTCCATAGTGAGTTCCAGGTCAGCCTGGGCCAGAGTGAGACGCTACCTCAAAAAAACAAACAAAAACACATCACAAGAAAGGGAACCCCTGTCTTGAGCTCTACTCTGGAAAGCCAGTCTCAGGCAGCCTGCAAAAGACAATGTGTTCTGTGGTCTGGAGATCAGGGTGCTATGATCAGAGACCCAGAGGATCCCTGAGGGTCCTTCCTTCCAGCTCTGAGAGTCTCTAAAACTGTGATGTGCTCATGTCAGACAGTAAACTCTTGGCAGCTCACAAACCATTCGTAGCATGAAGGCGAGGATTGGGGAGTTAGAGGCCTGTTGGTGAATAAAATCCACGTCCCAAGATGTAGTTTAGCAAAAGTTGAGCTCCTGGATCAAGTTCCTCTCCCAGGTAAAGCCTCCTCTGTCTTTTTTTTTTTTTTTTTTTTTTTCGAGGTAGGGTCTCACTCTAGCCCAGGCTGACCTGGAATTCACTATGTAGTCTCAGGGTGGCTTTGAACTCACAGCGATCCACCTACTTCTGTCTCCTGAGTGCTAGGATTAAAGGTGTGCGCCACCACACCTGGCCTCTGTCTTAATTACCCCAGAGATCTTAGGTTTCCTGAATTTTTCTGTCTTCTAGCTGTGTTAGAACACTTCATACTGAATAAAGTGTAAAAGATGGGGGGCACAAAACCCTCCTAGAAAGATGTATGCAGAAAATGAGAAATTTTAAAAATATTTAAAAGCTGAGCATGGTGGCACACGCCTTTAATCCCAGCACTTGGAAGGCAGAGGTAGGAGGATCACTGTGAGTTAGAGGCTACCCTGAGACCACATAGTGAATTCCAGGTCAGCCTGGGCTAGACTGAGAACCTATCTTGAAAAACTAAACTAAAATAAAATTATATATAATATATGTATACATATATACATATATGTATATTTTTTTCCTGAGTGCTGGGATTAAAGGCATGCGCCACCATACGCAGCCCAAAATATTTTATTTATTTATTTGAGAGGGGCAGATAGAGAAAATGGGCATGCCAGGGCCTCTAACCACTGCAAACAAACTAGATGCATGTGCCACCTTGTGCATTTGGCTTATGTGGATACTGAGGAATTGAACCTGGGTCCTTGGGCCTTGCAAACAAGCCCCTTAACTGCTAAGCCATCCCTGTAGCCCAGAAGAAGAGAAGCTGAATAGACTTTTTTTTTTTTTTTTGTCATGATGATGAAAAGAGTTGGAAAAAATGCAAATAGCACAAATCTAGAAGTTTTCAGGGTGAGCCAGGCATGGTGGCACACGCTTTTAATCCCAGCACTTGGGAGGCCAACATAGGAGGATCACTGTTGAGTTTGAGGACAGCCTAAGACTTCCTAATAAATTCTAGGTCATCCTGGGCTAGAGCAAGACCTACCTTGAAAAAACAAAAAAAGAAATTTTCAGGGTGATGAGAGAACCATATATGAGGAGGTTTCTCAGCTTTCCCACATCAGTCTCCCCCCACGTGCTGCCCACAATGAGGCCACGAGTGTTGAGAAATGCATGCTTTCTTCCTCAGATTCCCACAGCTGGGCCTGTCATCAATGTGAGTCTTTAGAAGAGAAAGTTACTCCACTGAAGAAATCATTTTTCCCTTTGGGCTGGGGAAGGTAATCTCTTTCAGCAGTGCTTGGGTTGCAAGTATGAGGAGCTGAGTGGGATCCCCTGCATGTGTGTAAAATGCTGCCTGTGGCGATGGGTGCCTGGAACCCTAGCGCTGGGGAGGTGGATGCCAATGGGTTCCTGTAGCTTGCTAGCCAGCGACTGTACTTGGTGAGCCCCAGCCCAATGAGAGAACCTACCTCAAAAAGAAGGTGGATGGGGGCTGGAGAGATGGCTTAGCGGTTAAGCGCTTGCCTGTGAAGCCTTAGGACCCCAGTTCGAGGCTCGGTTCCCCAGGTCCCACGTTAGCCAGATGCACAAGGGGGCGCACGCGTCTGGAGTTCGTTTGCAGAGGTTGGAAGCCCTGGCGCGCCCATTCTCTCTCTCTCCCTCTATCTGTCTTTCTCTCTGTGTCTGTTGCTCTGAAATAAATAAATAAATAATTAAAAAAAAAAAAAGAAGGTGGATGGGACTAGAGAAATGGCTTAGTGGTTAAGGTGCTTGCCTGGGAAGCCTAAGGACCCACGTTCCACTCTCAGATCCTATGTAAGCCAGACACACAAAGGTGAGGCAAGCACAAGGTTGCACATGCCCAGTAGGTGGTGTAAGCATCTGGAGTTCGATTACAGTGGCTGAGACCCTGGCATGCCAGTTCTCTCTCTCTCTCTCTTTGTCTTTCTCTTTCTAAAAAAAAAAAAAAAGAGAGAGAGAGAGAAAAGGAAAGAAGAAAGATGGATGGTGTACCTAAGGAATGTCACCAGAGCTTAGTTTCACACATGTGTACCTGCACACACACTTGTGCATCCACACACACATGAACAGGCATACACACATGTATGTATACCACACATACAAAAAATTTTTTTTTCTTTAAAAAAGTGTATTTCTCAGGCAGGCATGGTAGTTCACACCTTTAATCCCAGCACTCAGGAGGCAGAGGTAGGAGGATTGCTGTGAGTTTGAGGCCATCCTGAGACTACATAGTAAATTCCAGGTCAGCCTGGGCCAGAGTGAGACCCTACCAAAAAAAAAAAAAAAAAAAAACACCAAAAAAACCCCACAAAAACACCACGCACAAAAAAAAGGTGTATTTTTCAAAAGAATAGCTTGGCCAGGCCTGTTGGCACACTCCTGTAGTCCCAGCTATTTGGCAAGCTGAGGCAGAAGGATCATTTGAGCCCAGCCTGAGCAACATGGCAAGACCCTGTCTGAAAATCTACCAAGGAACAAAAAAAACATCCTGGTGATCTGAACAAAGCTCCCTGGCGAGTGGCTTATTTCCCAGGGTGAAAGACTATATCACCTGATGTCACCTATTTGCTGGCAGTTGTCCCAGGGCTTAGCTTCACTCATGGCTTTAGGCAGGTTTGTAGCACAGATCTGGGCTGGAGACAGAGGAGATGCTCCTGAGGGATGGTGGCCAAGCAGCATAGTCTGCTCTTACTGTTCGAGTGGCCTTGGCCAAATTGCTGGCTTTTTTCCAAATTCTTCATCTAGACTTCCGGTTAAGATGGCGGCGTAGGTACCACGCCAAAGCAGCCTAGGGGGGGAAAAAGACCAAAAAAAACTCAGCAAAATACACACTTTTACTAAAAAGTGAGGTGTATAGGAAATTGAAGTGGCAGCAGAGAAGTAGAAGAGTTCCAGAGCATCCAGAGCCTGCACAGGCGGGAAAAGCGGCTCCGGCAGCTCGTCCAACCGCCGTGGCCGCGGCGCACCAGAAAGCCACCAGACTCGGCTTGAGCTGCAGGAAAAGCCAGGTGCGGGATTTTCCCCTCACACCGCACTCTCCGCAACTCGGGAAACGTGAGGGGAGAGCGGCAGCGAGCAACAGAGGAGCAGACCGCGAGGTAGAAGAACACGTGGAACAGCGAGACAACCAGAGCAGCCGCGGCTCCCTCCCTTCCCCCAACGCCTGAGCCCAGCTCCAGCGAACAGAGCAGCGGCCCGGGACCCGGCCACGCCAACAGCGGGACCCAAGCAGGAGCAGAGTTCGGCAGCAACATCAGCGGCTCCGGCACCAATAACAGCGGCCCCAGCAGCAGCAGACCCAGGAGTGGCAGCAGCGGCAGACTCGGCAGCAGCAGCTTCAGCAGCAGTGGTGGCTCCAGCAGTGGCAGCTACAGCAGCAGCAGAGACAGCAGCAGTGGTGGGTCCAGCAGCAACACCTTCAGCAGCAGTGGCTACAGTCCCAGCAAGGGCAGCTTGAGCAGCAGCAGTTCCAGCAGCAGGGGTGCTGATCTGCAGGGCCACACTTGCCAGGCTCAGTTTGCCCCACAGGAAAAGCAAGTGCCCAGCTCCAGAAATCAGAACAGCAGCCCGACGGCCCAGGCAGCAACTTGACTGAGACCAAAATCATCCAAGGTAACTGGGATTGCACCAGGGAAGGGTCTCACTTGGTCGCAAGCTGACTTGGATCCCTCAACAGACCAGAAATCTAAACCTCTTTGTTGATAGAGGATCTGGTCATTATAATAACTACTCTTGCATACATACTTGGGGCTGTTTTTGATTGAATGTGTACAGTGTTTAGTTAAATTTTAGAATCTACCTGTATTTTATTCCACTCAGCCTGCTTGAATACTCCTATAGCAGGGAAACTCAACCCCTAAGAACATCTTTGTAGATACTCTGAGAGTCTTAAGAGCCACACCTAACACCTTAAGGTCCTACCCTGAAAATATATTACATCAAATCAATTGATACAGCTAAGAATACTCAGCTAGCTAGAAAATCCAAGCATTAACTTAATCCAAGATGCAAAAATATATACGTTATAACACAAGAAACACTAAAAAGCAAGACGATATAAATCCACCTAAAAATATTAATGCATCAGAAATGTCCTCCAGTGAGAAAGAGTTAGAGGAAATGCCTGAGAAAGAGTTCAAAAGAATGATTGTAAATATGTTCAAAGAAGTCAGAGAACAAATCAAAGGAGTCAAAGAGGAACTTAAAGAGGAAATCAAAGGAATCAAAGAAGATGCAGGACACCAATTTCATGAAATAAAGAAGGCAATACAAGACATAAATAAGGAAATGGAAATAATAAAGAAAAACCAGTCAGAATTACTAGCAATGAAGAACACAGTTAATGAAATAAAAAACTCTGTAGAAAATCTCACCAGTAGGATGGATGAGGGAGAGGACAGAATATCTAAGCTAGAAGACCAGGTGGCAGACCTAATGCAGTCCAACAAAGAGAAAGACAAACTTATAGAAAAGTAGGAGTGGGAATTTCAAGATATTCGGGACACTATGAAAAGATCCAATATAAGAATTCAGGGCATAGTAGAAGGAGAAGAACTCCACTCCAGAGGCATAGTAGGCGTCTTCAACAAAATCATAGAAGAAAATTTCCCCCAAATTGGGAAAGAGGTGCCAATGCAGATACAGGAAGCCTTTAGAACCCCAGCCAGACAAAACCCAGAAAGAACCTCTCCTCGCCATATTATAATCAAACTTCCAAACACACACACCAAAGAAAAAATATTGAAAGCAGTTAGAGAGAAAAATCAAGTTACCTACAAAAGCAAGCCCATCAGGATTACAGCAGATTATTCAACACAAACTTTTAAAGCCAGAAGGGCTTGGAGTAATATATTCCAAGTTCTGAAAGATAACAACTGTCAACCAAGGTTACTTTATCCTGCAAAGTTATCCATTCAAATAGATGGAGAAATAAAGACATTCCATGACAAAAGCAGGTTAAAGGAGTATTTGAAGACAAAACCAGCTTTACAGAAAATACTTGATAGAATCCTCCATGCTGAAGAAAAGGAAAAACACACATATAAGGAACCTAGAAAAAACAAGCAATACTCAAATACTAGTTAACAGAAGAGAGCACAGGTAGAACCAGAAACACACACACACACACACACACAAATGGCAAACAAAAATACACACCTTTCAATAATATCTCTTAATATCAACGGCCTCAATGCCCCAACGAAAAGACATAGATTTGCAGACTGGGTTAAAAAGCAGGATCCTACAATTTGTTGTCTCCAAGAAACTCACCTTTCTACAAAGGATAGACATTATCTTAGTGTGAAAGGTTGGAAGATGGTGTTTCAAGCAAATGGGCCTAGAAAACAAGCAGGGGTTGCTATCCTAATATCAGACAGGGTAGACTTTAGTCCGACGTTAGTCAAGAAAGATAAGGAAGGTCACTTTATATTGATTAAGGGCACACTCCAACAGGAGGACATTACAGTCCTAAACATATATGCACCTAACATGGGGGCTCCCAAATTCGTCAAACAAATTCTTCATCTACTCAACAATTTCAGGTCTGGGGAGATAGCTCAGCTAGTCAAGCGCTTACTGGGCAAGCATGAAGACCTGCATTCAATCCCCAGTGCCCAAATAACGATGCTGGCTCTGGTGGCACATGCCTGTAATCTCAGCGCTGGGAAGGCAGAGACAAACAGATCTTCCCAGCTTTCTGGCTAGCTTGTCTAGGTGAATGGGTGAGTTCAAAGTTCAGTGACTCCATCTCACATAAAGTAGGGTAGAGAAGCAATAAAAGACATCCAACCTCAACTTCCGGCCTCCATGTGTGCACATGCGTGCACGTGCATGCACACACACCACACTTACATACTGCCCAAGAAGAATCAGAGGTTTAGGAGAGGTCAAATTGCCCAAGATCTTCCTATCTCCTATGTTTTACAGGAACAATATTAACATAAGATGTGCCTGGCAATTGTCATTGCTGTTACAGACAATAGAATTGTGAATGTTTAGTGTTATGTGAGGACAGATTGTTCCAGTGACAAATTAGAACAGGAGCTGGGTGAGGTGGCTCATGCCTTTAATCCCAGCAGTTGGGAAGCAGAGGTAGGAAAATTGTAATTTTAAGATATATTGCTGGGCTAGAGAGATGGCTTAGCAGTTAAAGCACTTGCCTGCAAAACCAAAGGGTCCAGGTTCAATTCCTCAGGACCCACATAAGCCAGGTGCACAAGGGGCACATGCATCTGGAGTTCATTTGCAGTGGCTGGAGGCCCTGCTGCACCCATTCTCTCCCTTCCTCTCCTCTCTATATGACTCTTTCTCTCTGTCTCTCTCAAATAAGTCAATAAATAAATTTTTAAAAAGATATATTGCTAATTTTCCTGCATAAAGTTAGCACCAAATGACACCACAGGGGCTGGAGAGATGGCTCAGTGGTTAAATGCACTTGCTTGCAAAGCCTGATGGACCAGTTTCAATTCCCTAGTGCTCACCAAAAAACAATATGCACTGCAACTGGAGTTTGTTTAAAGTGGCAGGAGGACCTGGCATGCCATTCTCTCCCTCCCTCCCTTCCTTCCTTCCTTCCTTCCTTCCTTCCTTCCTTCCTTCCTTCCTTCTTTCTTTCTCTTTCTTTCTCTTTCTTTCTTTCTTTCTTTCTTTCTTTCTTTCTTTCTTTCTTTCTTTCTTTCTTCCTTTTCTCTTTCTGCTTGCCAATGAATAAATAACAATATTTGAAAAGTTAAAAAGAAAAGGCAGGAGAGGTGGCTTAGTGGATAAGGTGCTTGCCTGCAAAGCCTTAAGAACCCAGGACCAAATCCTCAGGACCCACGTAAGCCAAAATGCACAAGGTGGAGCATGTGTCTGGAATGTGTTTGCAGTGGCTGGAGGCCCTGGTGTACCCATATTCATTCTCTCTCTCACTCTCACTCATTAGTAAATAAAAATGAAATAGTAAAAAAAAAAAAAAGTTACAGCACTCAGGAGGCAGAGGTAGGAGGATCACCATGAGTTTGAAGCCACCCTGAGACTACATAGTGAATTCCAGGTCAGCCTGAAACTCTACCTAAAAAAAAAAAAAAAAGCTTAAAAAATTGCATCTGCATCTGTATCATCTTTGGATGGAAAATTGCTATTTTCCCACATCATTACCAACACACTACATTATCAGATCACTGGATTTTTACCAATCTGATAAGTGAAAAACAGTGAGTCAATGCAATCTTAATTTAAATATGTTATGAAAGGTTTTTAATATAGCATGTTTCAAGACCAGTTCTACTTTTTTCTTCCTGACTGTCTGCTGTGTTCGCTGTCCCTGGGGAGACAGGAAAAATGTCTATGTACCCCAGATAGGACACTGATGACAGACCAAAGTAATGATTCCACCTGAGCTTAACTTGGTGGACCAGTTGATTTGGGGGACTTATTCATAGAAGTATGGTGAGGGATTTCTTCCAGGAGGATAGATGACCCCTCACCAAGCTGCTGCATCACTATAAAGCCCGACCCCAGCATGCTGATGACTTCCTCACAGCTGCATAGATGGAGTCCCCCTTTCAGTTAACCTCTACCTTCAAAATACTCTAGCTCCACTCAAAATCATGAGCAGCTGGGGTATGGGGTACAGGAGGGGGTGACTGAATCCCAGGTGAGTGACCCTCCCACTTCCTCCTAGAGGGACTGTCAGCAGGCCTGATCTTGCCAAGGACCTGCTGCCAATAATCATAGCTGCTCTGATTAGGATGGTAAAGGCTGCCATATGCAGAACACAGAGGTCCAGCATTGTCTTACTCATATCCTTTGCTAATATCAAAAATAGAATTATTGTGCTGGGCATAGTGGCACACGCCTTTTATCCCAGCACTGGGGAGGCAGAGGTAGGAGGATCGCCAAGAGTTCGAGGCCACCCTGAGACTACAGAGTGAATCCCAGGTCAGCCTGAGCCAGAGTGAGACCCTTCCTTGAAAAACCAAAAAAAAAAAAAAAAAAAGAATTATTGCCGGGCATGGTAGCACACTCCTTTAATCCCACCACTCAGGTTGCAGAGGTAGGAGGATCGCTGTAAGTTCAAGGCCAAGGCCACCCTGAGACTACATAGAGAATTCCAGGTCAAGCCGGGTGTGGTGGCGCATGCCTTTAATCCCAGCACTTGGGAGGCAGAGGTAGGAGGATCACCATGAATTTGAGCCCACCCTGAGATTACCTAGTGAATTCCAGGTCAGCCTGGGGTAGAGTGAGACCCTACCTTGAAAAACCAAAAAAAACTAAGTGCTGGCATTAAAGGCATGTGCCATCATGCCCAGCTATCACAATTCTTTTTTCTTTTCTTTTCTTTTCTTTTCTTTTCTTTTCTTTTCTTTTCTTTTCTTTTCTTTTCTTTTCTTTTCTTTTCTTTTCTTTTCTTTTCTTTTTCTTTTTGTTTTTCAAGGTAGGGTCTCACTGTAGCCCAGGCTGACCTGGAATTTACTATGGAGTCTCAGGGTAGCCTCGAACTCATGGCAATCCTCCTACCTCTGCCTCCCGAGTGCTGGGATTAAAGGTGTGCGCCACCACGCCCGGCTTTAATGCCAGCATTTAGGAGGTAGATTTAAGAGGACTGCAATGAGTTCAAGGCCAACCTGAGACTACGTACGGTACATAGTGAATTCCAGGTCAGTCTGGGCCAGAGTGAGACCCTACCATGGGGGAAAATTATATATATATATACATATATATATATATAAAGTGTGGGCTGGAGAGATGGCTCTCAGGGCTTAAAGGCACTTTCTTGCATACTCTCCCTCTTTCTCTCTGTCTCTCTCAAATAAATAAGTAATAAATAAATATGTACACATATCAAATAGAATTGTTGGTGTTTTCTTTTTTAATATTTTATTAATATATTTATTATTGACACATTCCATAATTGTAAGCAATATCCTCTGGTAATTCCCTCCCTCCCCCCTCCACCTTCGCCTTTGAAACTCTACTGTTCATCATATCCCCTCCCCCTCTCAATCAATCTCTCTTTTATTTTGATGTCATGATCTTTGCCTCCTATCATGATGGTCTTATGTAGGTAGTGTCAGGTACTGTGAGGTCACACACATATTTAGTATTATGTGGCCTATAATACTAAATAGAGAAAAAAATTGAAGCTTTCCCACTAAAATCAGGAACAAGACAAGGGTGTCCACTGTCACCACTTTTATTTAATATAGTCCTGAAATTCTTAGCCATAGCAATAAGGCAAGAGACACACATAAAAGGGATACACATTGGAAAGGAAGAGATCAAGTTATCATTATTTGCAGATGACATGATTCTATATATAAAGGACCCTAAAGACTCTACCAGAAAACTGTTAGAGCTGATAAACACCTATAGCCATGTAGCAGGACACAAAATAAACACACAGAAATCAGTAGCCTTCCTATATGCTAACAACAAACACACAGAAGATGAAATCAGAGAATCACTTCCATTCACAATTGCACCAAAAAAAAGTACATTGGAATAAACCTAACCAAGGAAGTGAAGGATCTCTACAATGAAAACTTTAAAACAGTCAAGTGAGAAATTGTAGAAGACACTAGGAAATGGAAAGGCATCTCATGTTCTTGTGTCAGAAGAATCAATATTGTGAAAATGGCAGTCTTACCAAGAGCAATCTATACATTTAATGCAATCCCCATCAAAATTCCAATGGAATTCTTCACAGAAATAGAAAAAAAACAATCCAAGAATCATTTAAAAGCACAAAAAACCTCGAAAGTATAAAATAATTTTGAGCAACAAAAATAAGGCTGGTGGTATCATAATACCTGATTTTAACCTATACTACAGAGCCATAGTAACAAAAACAGTGTGGTAATAGCACAAAAGCAGACATGTAGATCAATAGAACAGAATAGAGGACCCAGATGTAAGCCCAGGTAGCTATATTTGATATTTGATAAAAAAAAATGCCAAAAATGCTCATTGGAGAAAAGACAGCCTCTTCATAAAATGGTGCTGGGAAAACTGGATATGTATCTGTAGAAGGAGGAAAATAGATCCTTATCTCTCTCCATGCACAAGAATTAAGTCCAAATGGATCAAAGACCTCAATATCAGACCTGAAACTCTGAAACTGCTAGAGGAAAAAGTAGGGGAAACCCTTCAATATATTGGTCTTGGCAGGGGCCTTCTGAATATAACCCCAATTGCTCAGCCAATAAAACCACAGATTAGCCTCTGAGGCCTCATGAAATTACAAACCTTATGTAATTTAGTTTTATAATGTGGCAAGGAGAGGTTCTTTCCAGAGTTTGTCTGTTTGGTGTTCTAAAGGCTTCCTGTATCTGCATTGGCATCTCTTTCCCAATTTGGGGGAAGTTTTTTTGTGTGTTTCTTGTGTTATAATGTACATATTTTTATATCTTGGATTAACTTAATGCTTGGATTTTCTAATTATCTGCAGTATTATTAGATGTATCAATCAATCTGATGTTATATGTCTTCAGGGTAGGAGCTAAAAGGTGCTAAGTATGGCTCTCAAGACTCTCAGAGTAATCCCAAAAGTGACCCTAGGTGTTGGGTTTGCCTGCTATGAGAGTATTCAAGAAGGCTGAGTGGAACAAAATACAGGCAGATTCTAAACTTTAACTAAACAATGTACACATTCAATGAAAAACAGCACAGAGTATTTATGCAAGAATAGGTATTATAAAGCTGGGCGTGGTGGTGCACACCTTTAATCCCAGCACTCGGGAGACAGAGGTAGTAGGACCGCCATGAGTTCGAGGCTACCCTGAGACTCCATAGTGAATTCCAGGTCAGCCTGGGCTAGAGTGAGACCCTACCTTGAAAAACCGAAAAAAAAAAAAAAAAAAAAAAACAAAAACAAGAGTAGGTATTATGACAGCCAGATCCTCTAACAAAGAAACTCACAGTCCCTAAGGATGTATTTTGCCCACACCTTTAATCTTGTCAACTGAGAGGCTAAGATTTCTGGTCTGTCGAGGGTTCCATGACAGTTTGTGACCAAGTGAGACCCTTCCCTAGTGAATGACAGAAGAGGAAACAAAGGCACTATAAATCAGGAAGCAACAAATGACAAGCCCAAAATACAGCTTATTTAAGAATGGCAAATCCAAAGCTGGGTGTGGTGGGGCACACCTTTAATCCCAGCACTTGGGAGGCAGAGGTAAGAGGACTGCTGTGAGTTTGAGGCTACCCTGAGACTCCACAGTAAATTCTAGATCAGCCTGTGCTAGACTGAGGCCCTATCTCGAAAAAACAAAACAAAACAAAACAAAAGAATGGCAAATCCAGCCAGGCATGGTGGCACACGCCTTTAATCTTAGCACTCAGGAGGCAGAGGTAGGAGGATCGCTGTGACTTTGAGGCCACCCTGAGACTACATAGTGAATTCCAGGTCAACCTGGACCAGAGTGAGACCCTACCTCAAAAAACCAAAAAGAGGGCTGGAGAGATGGCTTAGTGGTTAAGCGCTTGCCTGTGAAGCCTAAGGACCCCGGTTCGAGGCTCAGTTCCCCAGGTCCCACATTAGCCAGATGCACAAGGGGGCGCAGGCGTCTGGAGTTTGTTTGCAGAGGCTGGAAGCCCTGGCGCGCCCATTCTCCCTCTCCCTCTATCTGTCTTTCTTTCTGTGTCTGTTGCTCTCAAATAAATAAATAAATAATTAAAAAAAAAAAAGAAAAGAATGGCAAATCCATCCATCCATCAGGTTTAACATATAACTTATCCTAACATGGAAGGTACAATTAGCACTTCTGATTCAAGCCTATATACCAGGCTTATTTGGCGGGTACTGACCTGGTGTAATCCCAGTTACTTTTGGGGATGGTTTTGATCTCAATTATGGTACACTCCTGCTTGGGTCCCTCTTTGCTGCACTGTGGGCTTAGGTGGGCTAGCTGGGTTGCTGGATTGCTGCTCTGATCACCTGTGCCAGGTGCTGTGTAGGTGAGCTCCCTTCCCCAGGTTTCTGGTGCTTGCTCCTGCTTGTGCTGGTGGTGGGGAGGCTGTGGATGGTGGCTGAAGTTCTCCCGCTGGTTCTCGTGATCCTCTTCATCATGAGCCATTCTGTTGGTCCTTGCCATCCTCCCTTCACATTTCTTGAGTTTGCACAGAGGCCAGTGTGAGTGGAGGAGAGTCCTCTCACCTGGCTCTTCTGGAGGCTCAGGCCGAGCCTTGCAGCTGTGGCCATGTGGACCTGGTTGGAGCCGCTTCAGCCCGCTTCTGTGTGCCATAGATGCTCTGAAGCTCTTCTACTTCTCTGCGGCAGTTGATAATTTCTTATATACCTCACTTTTCAGAAGAGCATTATTTTGCTGGGTTTTTTTTGTTGTTGTTGTTGTTTGTTTGTTTGCTTTTTTTTTTTTTTTTTTTTTTTTTTTGCGTTTTCTCCCCTAGGCTGCTTTGGCATGGTTCCTGCACTGCCTTTGTGTTTTGAGTTAGGTTTTCACTCTAGCTTAGGCTGACCTGGAATTCACTATGTAGTCTCAGGGTGGCCTTGAACTCACAGCAATCCTACCACCTCTGCCTTCCGAGTGCTGGGATTAAAGGCATGCCCCACCATGCCCTGCTGGTATTTTCTATTTTATATCTAGGAGCTACTTACATCTTTTTATTTATTTATTTATTTATTTATTTATTTATTTATTTATTTGAGAGTGACAGAGAGAGAAAGAGGGAGAGAGAGAGAATGGGTGTGCCAGGGCCTCCAGCCACTGCAAATGAATGCCAGATGCATACACCACCTTGTGCATCTGGCTTACATGGGTCCTGGGGAATCAAGCCTCGAACTGGGCCCTTAGGCTTCACAGGCAAGCACTTAACCACTAAGCCATCTCTCCAGTCCATACTTACATCTTTTAAAAAAACATTTATTTACTTCTTTGTCCTCCTGTCAACGGCCTAAAGTAACTTGTGAAAATGGTTCCCTACTCTCTTGACCCAGAAAACCCCACAAACTTATGCAAATCAAGGGGTTCAAGTCTTTGTGTTCACTTTAAGAACACCCATGAAACTGCCCAGGCCATCAAGGGTATGCATATCTACCAAGCATCTGAAAGATGTCACTTTAAAGAAGTAGTGTGTGGGCTGGAGAGATGGATTAGTGGTTAAGCAATTACCTGTGAAGCCTAAGGACCCTGGTTCAAGGCTCGATTCCCTAGGACCCACTTTAGCACAAGGGGGCGCACGCGTCTGGAGTTCGTTTGCAGTGACTGGAGGCCCTGGTGCGCCTATTCTCCCTCTCTCTATCTGCCTCTTTCTCTCTCTGTCTGTCACTCTCAGATAAACAAACAAACAAACAAACAAAATTCTTGAAAAAAAAAGAAGTAGTGTGTGTCATTCCAGGGCTACAATGGTGGAGCTGGTAGGTGTGCCCAGTCTAAACAGCGGGGCTGGACCCAAGGTCAGTGGCCCAAAAAGAGTGTTAAATTTCTGCTGCACATGCTTAAAAACTCAGAGAGTAGAGGTAGAAGGATCACTGTGAGTTCAAGGCCACCCTGAGACTACATAGTGAATTCCAGGTCAGCCTGGGCTACAGTGAAACCCTACCTGGAGAGTAATGCTGAACATGAGGGTTTAGTTGTAGATTCTCTGATCATTGAACATATCCAGGTGAACAAAGCACCCAAGATGCACCCCCACCGTACTTACAGCTCATGGTCAGATTAACCCTTACGTGAGCTCTCCCTGCCACACTGAGATGATCCTTGCTGAAAAGGAACAGACTGTTCCTAAGCCAGAAAAGGAGGTTGCACAGAAGAAAAAGATATCCCAGAAAAAAGAAAAGAAGAAACAAAAACTCATGGCACAGAAGTAGATTCAGCATAAAAACAAATGTGAATAAAAGTAACAAAAATAAAGCCAGGAGTGGCGGCAGAGGCAGGGGGATCGCCCTGAGTGCGAGTGAGAGGCTAGTGAATTCTAGGTCAGCCTGAGCTAGAGTGAAAAACATGAAAAACAAAACACAACAAACAGTTAAAAAAATATTTATTTATTTGAGAGAGAGAGAATATGGGCATGTCAGGGCCTCCTGCCACTGCAAACAGATTCCAAACATGTGCACTAGGTTGTGCATCTGGCATTATGTGGGTACTAGGGAATTGAACCCAGGCCCACAGGCTTTGTAAGCAAGTGCCTTTGCTTCTTTAACTGCTGAGCCATCTCCCCAGCCCCTGTTTACATTTTAAGGATTCGCTTTTTTTTTTTTTTTTAGGTAGAGTCTCACTGGAATTCACTATGTAGTCTCAGGGTAGCCTCGAACTCACGGTGATCTTTCTATCTCTGCCTCCCAAGTGCTTGGGATTAAAGGTGTGCGCCACCACGTCCGGATTTAAAATTTTTTTTTTTTTTTTAGCTTTTTGTGTTTGATACAATTACAGTCAATATACAATTTCTCTCTCTCTCTCTTTCTCTCTCTCCCCTTAGAAAGAAAAGTTTATTGAGCATACTATAAGGAGAGAGGTCGAGGCAGTAGCTATAGCACTGCAACCTCTGTCTTTGCTGCTTTTTCCTCTTTTTTCTTCTTTCTTTCATGTATGACTGTTGTTTTTTAAAAAATATTTTATTTATTTATTTGAGAAAGAGATAGATAAAGAGGGAGAGAGAGAGGGCTGGAGAGATGGCTTAGCGGTTAAGCGCTTGCCTGTGAAGCCTAAGAACCCCGGTTCGAGGCTCGGTTACCCAGGACCCACGTTAGCCAGATGCACAAGGGGGCGCATGCGTCTGGAGTTTGTTTGCAGAGGCTGGAAGCCCTGGCGCACCCATTCTCTCTCTCCCTCTATCTGTCTTTCTCTCTGTGTCTGTTGCTCTCAAATAAATAAATAAATAATTTGAAAAAAAAAAAAAAAAGAGGGAGAGAGAGAGAGAGAACCGGCACACCAGGTCCTCCAGCCACTGCCAAAAGAGCTCATGTGCCATCTTGTAATCTGGCTTTATGTGAGTACAGGGAAATCAAACCTGGATCCTTAGGCTTCACAGGCAAGTGCCTTAACCACTAAGCCATCTCTCCAGCCCTCATGAATGACAGTTTTTTTGTTTTTGTTTTTGTTTTTGTTTTTCGAGGTAGGGTCTCACTCTAGCTCAGGCTGACCTGGAATTCACTATGGAGTCTCAGGGTGGCCTTGAACTCAGGGTGATCCTCCTACCTCTATCTCCCGAGCGCTGGGATTAAAGACCTGCTCCACCATGCCCGATTTATAAATGACTGTTTTTATGTAGTCAAATCCCTCTTTTCTTTTTAAAATATTTTTATTTATTTACTTGCAAACAGAGGGAGAAAGCAAGGAGAGAATGTGCACGCTAGGGACTCTAGCCACTGCAAATGAACTCTAGACACATGTACCACTTTGTGCATCTGGCTTTATATGGGTGCTAGGGAATCAAACTCAGGTTGCTAGCCTTTGCGTGCAAGTGCCTTAACCACCGAGCCATCTCTCTAGCCACTAAATTCCTCCTTTTATTGATGGCCACAGAATGTTGTCATAGGTACAAAAATCTTCTCCCTTTAAGGTAACAGAATGTGTCTGCATTTTCTTCTGTTACTTTACATTCAAAATTTCATCCATTTGGAATTCATCCTGGTTTGCTGGGGGAAATATACCTACCCGTGATCCTTTCCAGATGGCTCTCTTTTCCCTGCTACACAGAAAAGCTATCTTATCATGAGCTGTTTATGATAAGCTTTCTTCTCCGTGTTTATTTGGATGCGTTTCAGAAACTGTTGCCCTTTCTCCCTAGCATCTCTGTCTGTTCATGCTTGTTCACGTTCCTGCTCTGCTAAGGTCTTTAACACTGAAATATATGTTTTTTAGTATGCAGAGTGAATGCTTCTCAAGCTCTTATTTCTTGAGCTCTTGTGGAATCTTGCTTATTTATTTTTCATGAATGTTAAAATCTACTGTTTAATTACACACATACAGGCTGGTGCTTTAATTGGACTTGCTTTATTAAGATGTTGAGTTTAACAAACCTATAGAAAAGGGAATAGGAAGTACACAGCTTAATGAGTTATCACAAAGTGAACATACTCTTGTAATTATTATCCATGTCTGGAAATGGAACAGCAGCAGGATGTAAAAACCCCCTTTCCCTCAAGCCCCACACCGTCACTATCTGCTATAATTTGAATATAAACTGCCCCCCCCCCCCGCCCACAGGCTGCTATTTTGAATGCTTGGTCACCAGCTGTTGGTGCTATTTTGGATAGTTCTGGAAATTTTGGGAGGTGGGGCTTACCTAGGGAAGTATGTCCCAGGGGTCATACCTTTGAAGGTTATGTTTCTTCTTCCTTCTCTACTTCCTGTCCACCAGGAGATGAACAGCCTCCTCCTCCGCATGCTCCCACCACTGTGATATTCTGCCTCCATTCCTGTTTGAATCAATGGAGCCAAGAACTACACACTGAACTTTCTGACAATGCGCACCAAAATAAAGAATTCCTCCCTGTTGTGGTTTGAATGTAAAATGCCATCCATAGGCTCATATGCTTGGACACTTGATCCCTAGCTGGCATCACTCTTTAGGAAGATTTCAGGACCCCTAGGAGGTGGAGCTTTGTTGGAGGAAGTGGGGCAATGAGGGTGGGCCTTGTGATTTTATAGCTTGGCCTGACTTGTTAGCACTCTGCTTCCTGACTGTGGATATGATGTGACCAGCCAGCGCCTACAACCATGACTTCCCCACCATAATGGACTTCCTGAAACCGTAAACTGAAATAAGCTCTTCCGGGCTGGAGAGATGGCTCAGTGGTGAAAGGCACTTGCTTACAAAGTCTAACCACCCAGGTTCAATTCCCTAGTACCCACATAAAGCCAGATGTAAAAAGTGGCACATGCATCTGGAGTTCATTTGTAGTGGCTGGAGGCCCTGGTGCATCCATTCTCTCTGTCTGTCTTTGCTTGCAAATAAGTAAATGAACAAATAAATATTTTTATCGAAAGTAATTTTAAAAAGTGAAATAAGCTCCTCCCTCCTCAAGCTGCTTCTTGTCAGATATTTGGTTACAGCAATGAGTAAAGTAACTAACATACTCCCTGTGAGGCATGCTTATCTGGTATCGGCCGCAGCAGTGCAAGAGGAGCTAATATGCTAGCTCATGCTCTTCTGATGAGTAACCAGCATTCTCAGTTCTTATGCCATCGGTCGGCTTTTCTCTCTTTATCTCCTCTTTCTTTCTTTCTTTCTCTCTTTTTGGTTTTTTTGGTCTTGCTCTAGCTCAGGCTGACCTGGAATTCACTATGTAGTCTCAGGGTGACCTTGAACTCACAGTGATCCCCCTACTTCTGCCCCCAGTGCTGGGATTAAAGGCATGTGCCACCACGCCCAGTCTCTCTTTCTGTATGTATGTGTGTATGTATAGATATCTGATTTCCTTTGCTCATTATATTTGCAAGATTTATTTATTTATTTTGGTTTTTCAAGGTAGGGTTTCACTCTAGCTCAGGCTGACCTGGAATTCACTAGGTAGTATCAGGGTGGCCTCGAATGCATAGTGATCCTCCTACCTCTGCCCCGAGTGCTGGGATTAAAGGCATGCGTCACCACGCCCAGCCTCTCTCTCTCTCTCTCTACATATATATATATATATATATATATATATATATATATATATATATATATATATATGACTACATATATATATATGATTTCCTTTGCTCAACATTATATTTGCAAGATTCATTGATTTATTGACTGTTGTCCCAGTTTGAGGTTCACCAGTAACACTGCCATGGACATTGCAACATATGGCTCTTATACACATTCCCATTTGATATTTAGTTATATGCAGAATTACTGGGCTGTGGGAAATGTACAAATTTAGCTTCAGAAATTATTACCAAGCTATTTTGAAAATAGGTATATAATAACCCTCTTTCCAGAAATGTCTAAGTATTCTAGTAATTCCATATCCTTGTAGCACTTAGGTTTGTTAGTCTTTTTAATTTTATAATCAGGGCCTGGAGAGGTTGCTCAGTGGGTAGAGTGCTTGCTTGCAAAGCCTAAAGACTCAAGTTCAGTTCCCCAGTACCCACATAAAGCCAGATACACAAAGTGGTGCATGCATATAGAGTTTGCTGTGGCTAGAGGCCCTGGTGTGCTCATTCTTTGTCTGTCTCCTCTCTATCTCTCTCTGCTTGCAAATAAGTAAATAAAAATATAAAAAGAATTTAACACTAAGCATGGTGGCTCATGCCTTTAATCCCAGCCCTGGGGAGGCCAAAGGTAGGAGGATTACTGTGACTTTGAGGCCACCCTGAGACTACATAGTGAATTCCAGGTCAGCCTGGACTACAGTGAAACCCTACCTCAAAAAAAAAAAAAAAAAGAAAGAAAGAAAGAAAGAAAGAAATTTAAAAAGCATTTGCAAAATATTTTATAATCAATTATAATTAATTATGGTTTCAGTTTTCATTTCATTTCACTAATGACTAATGAAGTTGAGCTTTTTTAATTTTTTCTTTTGGTTTTTTGGGGTAGGGTCTCACTGTAGCACAGGCTGACCTGGAATTCACTGTGGAGTCTCAGGGTGGCCTCAAACTCAACTCACATCGATCCTGCTACCTCTGTCTCCTGAGTGCTGGGATTAAAGGCATGTGCCACCATGCCCAGCTTGAGGTTGAGCTGCTTTTTTTTTCGAGGTAGGATCTCAGAGCTTCTTTCTAATCTGTGTCTTGGCTACTTGAATATCCTCTTTTAGAGCCTGGCATGGTGCCACTAATCTATAATCCCAGCAGTGCTGGGAAAATGGTTTAGCCTGCCAAGCCTAAGGATCCCAGTTCGATTTCCCAGGATCCACGTAAGCCAGATGCACAAGAGGGTGCATGCCTCTGGAGTTCATTTGCAGTGGCTGGAGGCCTTGAGTACCCATTCTACTCCCCCCACCGCCCTCTCTCTCTCTGTCTCAAATAAATAAATAAACCACTTAAAAAAGTGTGTGTCACCATGCAAAAAAAAACTCAGATGAAGTTTTTTTTTTTTTTTTTTTTTTCGAGGTAGGGTTTCACACTAGCCCAGGCTGACTTGGAACTGACTATGTAGTCTCAGGATGGCCTCAAACTCACAACGATCCTCCTACCTCTGCCTCCTGAGTGCTGGGATTAAAGGTGTGTGCTTTAACAATTTTTTTTTTTTTTTTTTTTTTTTTGGTTTTTTGAGGTAGGGTCTCACTCTGATCCAGGCTGACCTGGAGTTAACTCTGTAGTCTCAGGGTGGCCTTGAACTCACGGCGATCCTCCTACCTCTGCCTCCCGTGTTCTGGGATTAAAGGCATGCGCCACCACGCCCGGCTTTAACAATTTTTTCTTTTTTTGAGATGAATATTCTTCACCGAGTCTTTTCCCTTCCTTCCTTCCTTCCTTCCTTCCTTTCCTTCTTTTTTTCCCTCTCTTCCCCCCTTCTTCCTCCCTCCTTCCCTTCCTCTCTCTTTCTTTTCTTCCTTCCCTCTCTCCCTTTTCCTTCTTTTCTTCCTTCCTCTTCCCCTCCCTACTTCCATTCCTTCCTTCCTCCCTTCCTCCATTCCTTTCTCTCTCTCTCTTGCTTTATTTATTTATTAGCAAGATCTATCTATATCTAATCTATATCTATTTCTAATCTATATCTATCTCTATAGATAGACAGAGAGAGAGAAATGGGCATATCAGGGCTCTAGCACCTGCAAACAAACTCCAGATGAACGTGTCACTTTGTGCATTCAGCTTTATGTGGGTACTGGGGAACTGAGCTGAGTTCATTAGGCTGTGCAACCAAGTACCTTAATGCTTGAGCCATCTCTCCAGCCTTTCTTTTTCTCTCATCCTCCTTCTTTAGTTTGAGACACAGTCTCACTGTGTAGCCCAAGCTTGCCTTGAACTCATGGCAGTCATTCTGCTTCAACTCCTGGGGGCTGGGATTATAGATATGAGTGACTATGCCTAACAAAGCAGTCTTTTTTAACTGGATATTATACATAGCAGTCTGTTTGTTGATAATCTTAAATGTAGATTTATAATTATATCATCTATAAATGAAAATAATTTTACCTCTTCCTATTCAATTCTTGTGACCATAATTTCTTTTTCCTATATAATTACATTGGCTATTCCTTTGTACAGTGATAATGACCCATTTATACTGTTCCTATCTTTAATAAGAATGCTTTAGTGATTCCAGGTTAACAAAATTCTCCTTTATCTGAGGTCAGTATATTTTGCCATTACCTACAAATTTCCACTTTAACAAGGATTTTTATCAGGAAAAGATGCTGATAAATGCTTATCTAGGACATACAGATCTTCTAAGCCCTATGGTTTGATTATAAGGCTTCTTACTATTGAACCATCCTTGCACTCCTGGAATAAATTCCCTTTGATCCTCTAGTGTCCTATGTTACCCAACTAGAGAAGCTCCTAAATCAACCCATAACTACTGCAGACTACTCTATGACATGCGCAGAGTTGATACCTACATGCTTCTTCTGTCCTGAAGTGAGGAACTACCGGTTTGAATCTCCCAGGAATTGGTGCTCACAGTTCTTCCTGTGGGCAGTGAGAACTGGGGTTTCCCATCAAGTTCAGAACAACTGCATGATTCTAATCTTTTCCGGCAAATCCTCTTGTTGTTTTGCTAATAGTCATTGCATAACAAAACAAAACAAACCATAATATTTTAAAACCCAGAAAACATAGCCAAATAACCTCTATCCTGTTATACTTTGTTTTATTTATATAATGATTTAGAAGATGTCTCAGCAGGCTTAGAGCTCTGGGATATTCTAAACTAAATTTAGGACTCATTGCCTGAATATTTCTCAGGAAGAGTGGGAAAAAAATGAAAGGTAAATGGGTCTAGGCTGGAAATAAAGAAAAGTATTTGGGTTATCTGTCAGGGGAGGATAGAGCAGCCATTCAACAAGACAGCTTAATGGTTAAGAAAGTGGTCTTAAAAGCCAGGCGTGGTGGTGCATGCCTTTAATCCCAGCACTCGGGAGGCAGAGGTAGGAAGATCGCTGTGATTTTGAGGCCACCCTGAGACTCCATAGTGAATTCCAGGTCACCCTGGGCTAGAGTGAGACCTTACTTCAAAAAACCAAAAAAAAAAAAAAAAAAAGAAAGAAAGTGGTCTTGCAGCAGTTAGGAGGCAAACTCATTATTAAGAGGTCAACATAGCTACAGTGTGACCCTGTTCTCAAAACAAAAATGAACAAACATGACAGTGGTCTCTGGGCCAGACTGCTTGTGCTGAAATCCCTGGTCTGCCTCTGACTTGGACATATCATTTCACCCCTTTGCTCCTCCACATCCTCATTAGAGAGGATAATAGCTCTTCCCTCTGGCCCTTTGAGGATGCAGTAAATTAATATACTGAAAATTCCCCTGGTACATGGTGAACTTCTGGCAAATGTTGGAAGAATTTGTGGGGATGGAGTATCTAGTAGGAACACGGCCAGGTGGGCTCTGCTCTCAGTGTTCTTGACCCCAAGGTCAAGACTGACTATGATCCTCATGCAGACATCTGCAGTGTGTGCTGAGACAGATGATGGGTCAATCTCAAGGTCAGAATTTTTCATCATAAGGCCAAATAAAATCATTTAAGAATTTTATTTTGGAGGCTAGAGAGATGACTCAGTGGTTAAAGGCACTTGCTTGGAAAGTCTGATGGCCCAGGTTCGATTCCCCAGTATTCATGTAAAGCCAGATGTACAAAGTAGCACATGCATCTGGATTTTGTTTGCAGTGGCAAGAGGCCCTGATGCACCCATTCTCTCTCCCCTCCCACACACACACACACACTCTCTCTCCCTCTCTGTTTGCAATCATTTTTTTTCATTTGGTTTGTTTTTTGGGTTAAAAAAAAGTTTTTTTTGATGGCTGGAGAGATGGCTTAATGGCTAAGACACTTGCCTGTGAAGGCTACGGACCCAGGTTCGATTCTCCAGGTCCCACGTTAGCCAGATGCACATGGTGGCACATGCGTCTGGAGCTCGTTTGCAGTGACTAGAGGCCTTGGTGTGCTCATTCTCTCTCTTTCTCTCAAATAAATAAATAAATAAAAATAAATCAGAAAAAAATTTAAAAAAATTTTTTGAGGCAAGCCCACCAGTCTAACCTTCATTATTTATTTATTTCTGAGAGAAAGAGAGAGAGAGAGAGAGAGAGAGAGAATGGGCACATCAGGGCCTTCAGCCACTGCAAACAGACTTCAGAAGTGTGTTCCTCCTTGTGTGTATACATGATCGTGTATGCTTGTGTCACTGTGTGTCTGGCTTATGTGAGCTTTGTAGAATCAAAAATGAGTCCTTAGCTTCACAGGCAAGTGCCTTAACCACTAAACCATCTCTCCAGCCCTGTTTTTTTCTTTTTTCTTTTCTTTTTTTTTTTTTTTTTTTGAGGTAGGGTCTTGCTCTAGCCCTGGCTGGCTTGGAATTAGTCTCAGGCTGGCCTGGAACTCACAGTGATTTTCCTACCTCAGCCTTCTGAGTGCTGGAATTAAAGTTGTGAGCCACCACACCCAGCAAAAATTAATTTTATTTATTTATTTATTTTTACTTTGGGACTGGGAAGTTGGCTTAGTGGCTGCAAAGTTTGCCAGTCAGGTTCAATTTCCAAGTCATCCACATAAACTGGACACAAAAGCAGCACAAGTTTCTGGTATTTGTTTACAGAAGTAAACAAACATGCACACCCACACATGCTAATAAATAAATTAATTCTAAAAAGAACTTCACTTTTTTGGCTGGGGAGATTGCTTACTCAGTAAAGTACCTGCCTTGCCAGTTTGTGGCATGAGTTTAATCTTTAAAAGCCATGTATGTGTTGGGTGTGGTGATGTACAGCTTCATCCCTGTGCTGCGGAGGCAGAGATGGGGGTAGGAGGTTCTCTGGAGCTCATCAACTATCCAGTCTAGCCTAATCGGTGCACTCCAGGCCAATGAGAGGCCCTGTCTCAAGAACACGTGGAGGACTGGAGAGATTGCTTAGTGGTTAAAGTACTTGGTGGCAAAACCAAAAAACCCAGGTTCAATTCCCCAGTATCCATGTAAAGCCAGATGTACAAGGTAGCACATGTGTCTAGAGTTTGTCTGCAGTGGCTGGAGGCCCTGGCACACCCATTATCTTCATCTACCTCTATCTCTCTGTCTCTCTCTCATAAATAAATAAATAAATATAAAAAAAACAGAAGGGGCTAGAGAGATGGTTTAGCAGTTAAGGCACTTGCCTGCGAAGCCTATGGACACAGGTTCAATTCCTCAGTACACATGCAAGACCGATGCACAAGGTGGTCCATGCATTCCTTGCTTACAGTGGCTAGATGCCCTGTCACACCCTCTCTCTCTCTCCCTCTCAAATAATTAAATAAACAAAACAATTTTTTAAAAAATTAAAATATTGAAAAAAAAAAGATGTGGACAGCATAACTGAGGATGATATCCAAGGCTGGTCTCTGGCCTCTACACACATGTGAGCAAAAGTAAAAAAAATAACTTTTGGGTTGGAGAGATGGCTTAGCGGTTAAGGTGCTTGCCTATGAAGCTTAAAGACTCAGGTTCGATTCCCCAGGACCCACATAAGCCAGATACACATGGTGGCGCATGCTTTTGGAGTTTGTCTGCAGTGGCTAGAGCCCTGGTGCGCCCATTTTCACTCTCTCTCTGTGTCTCTAAAACTAAGTAAAAAAAAAAAACCCAAGACTTTTTTTTCTGCTGGGTGAGGTAGCACATGTCATTAACCCAGAATTTGGGAGGCAGAGGTAGAAGGTTTACTGTGAATTTGAGGCCAGTCTGGGACTACCAGATCAGCCTGGGCTGGAGTGAGACCCTCCCTCAGAATTACAATTTTTTCCTTTTGTAAATGTGTGGGCTCAGAAAGCAAAGGACTAGAGCTATGTTCCTTCAAAAGGCATTTCAGGTGTGGGGCATGGTGGTGCATGCCTTTAATCCCAGCACTCTGGAAGGCGGGGATAGATAGGAGGATCCCCATGAGTTCAAGGTCACCCTGAGGCTACATAGTAAATCCCAGGTCAGTCTGAGCTAGAGTGAGACCGTACCTCAGGGTGGGGCGTGGGGGGGAGGCATTGCAGATGGTAAATTTGTGAGCAAGTGAAAATGGCCTTGGCTCCTAACTAGGCCTTTAATCCTGGTGACAGCATCTCCACTAAAGAAGGCCAGTTTTCTTTTGACCAGAGCTTGCCCAAAATGGGTCTCTCAGGCAAGGCAGCCTGTGGAGCATTTGCATTTGAAAAGGTGCAGGGTGCATATGGACTGTGGGAAGAGAGGGGACTCTTTTGCAAGGGGAGGGAGCCTGAAGGTGAGGGCCCCTGGGCTGGGTCAGGCTGGGCCATGTGGCACTTGGACCTTCATCGCAGCGCTGGGCTATGCGCCCTCACTTGCTCTCTCTGGTTTGAAGCCAGAGCCGGGCTGCAGCTTTTATCGTCTTGCTCTTTCCAATGAGCTCTGTTTTAATTTTACATTTAGAAGTATGGTTTACTTAAAATAAAATGTGTGGCTCTTAAGCATTCAATTTGGTGGCATTCTACTGTAGCAAAGCACCGTGAACTTGATGGCTTATTATCGTGACAGAACTGAATTCTCTCATGGGGCTGCAGTATGAAATTTGAAATCCAAGTGTGGAAAAGGCCCTGGTCTCTTAGCAAGCTGGAGGGAAAGACCCACCTTCTAGTGGCCCAGCAGCTCCTGGCGTCCTTCACCTGCACGAATATCCCCCCTGTCTCTATCTCAACAGTTGGGTGGTGTTCTCTGTGTGTCTTATTTTCTCCTCTAACAAGAACACAGTCACTGGAGAGCTGGAGACGTGGCTCAGCTGGTAGAATGCTAACCTAGCGTGCACGGAGCCCTGGGTTTGATTCTGCACCTCATAAACTGGGCTTGGTGGCACACATTTGGAGTCCCAGCATTTAGGAGGTGGAAGCAGGAGGATCAGGTATTCAAGATCAACTCAGCTATACAGCAAGTTCAAGACCAGCCTGTGCTACATGAGACCCTGTCTCAAAAACAAAACGAAAGGGAGGAGGATACTTAATAGGTTGATATTGTATATATCTAATTACAATGATTGTAATGGGAAGGTAATATGATGGAGAATGGAATTTCAAATAGGAAAGTGTGGGGGTGGGAAGGGAGGGAATTACCAGGGGATATATTTTATAATCATGGAAAATGTTAATAAAAAAAAAAAAAAACGACAAAAAAATACCAGTCATTGGATTAGGGCCGACCTCAATCTTCAATCCACTCTCATTCCATTCTAATATAACCATTTACATCTACATAAAGCCTTTTCCCAAATAAGGGCACATGTAGAGATTCTCAGTGGATGTAAATTGGGGGGGGGGGCGCACTGCTTACTCGAGGACAGATGGCTTTTATAACCACCACTCCAGACACGTGATAGAGCATTTCTAACGTTCCAGGACGTACTCTCATGCCCCTTCTAGCTAACTGGCAGCCCACCTGTGTAACCACAGCTGATGTCTATCACCATAGATTAGTTTTGTCTATTCTGGCCTTCAAGTGAATGGAATTACACCATATGTGATAATGTGTTTGAGCTTCACCCATTCTGTTGCATGGTCCAGTTTGTTCCTTTGATTGCCGAGATAATCCCATGGTATGATAATGACAACAGTTTGTACATCTACTCTTCTCTGGGTGGATATTTGGATTATTTGGATTTTATTTTGTGGGGGGGGAGCTTCACGTTATTTGTAATATGAATATGATGGCAATTTATATTCTTTTTAAAAATTCTTTGTTATTTATTTATTTATTTGAGAGCCACAGACAGAGAGAGAAAGAGGCAGATAGATAGAGAATGGGCATGCCAGGGCCTCTAGCCGCTGCAAAGGACCTCCAGACGCATGCGCCCCTTGTGCATCTGGCTAATGTGGGTCTTGGGGAATCAAGCCTTGAACCGGGGTCCTTAGGCTTGACAGGCAAGCGCTTAACTGCTAAGCCATCTCTCCAGCCTCCCCCCCCCTTTTTTTAAAATTTAATACAAGGTGTTGGGCTGGAGAGATGGGTCAGTAGCTAAGGCGCTTGTCTGCAAAGCCTAATGATCCAGGTTCAATTCTCAGTACCCATGTAAAGCCAGATGCACAAAGTGGTAGTACGTGTATATGGAATTTATTTGCAGTGGCTAGAGGCCCTGATATGCCCATTCTCTCTCTCTCTGTGTGTCTGTCTGTCTCCTTGTCTCTCTCTGCTTGCAAATAAGTTTTAAAAGTACATATATTAAAAAAAATAAAGGGTCTTGCTGGGCACGGTGGTGCACTCCTTTAATCCCAGCACTTGGGAGGCAGAGGCAGGAGGATCACCATGAGTTCAAGGCCACCTTGAGACTATGTAATGAATTCCAGGTCAGCCTGGGCTAGAGTGAGACCCTACCTCAAAAAAAAAAAAAAATACAGGGTCTTGTTATGTAGCCCAGGCTGGCCTCAAACTCATGGCAATCCTCCTACCTGCTTCCTGAGGGCTGTGATTACAGGCATGAGCCACCATGTCTGGCTCTTGTTCATTCTTCACTTGATTCTAGCCAAAAGGCCGAGAAGTGATCTCTTGTTCATTCTTTTTTTTTTTTTAAGATTTACTTTTTATTTTATTTATTTATTAGAGGGAGAGAGAGAGAGAGGGAGAGAGAGGGCATACCAGGACCTCGAGCCACTTCAAACGGAACTCCAGATGCAATGTGCCACCTTGTGCGTCTGGCTTATGTGGGACCTGGAGAATCGAACCTGGAGCCTTAGGCTTCGCAGGCAAGCACCGTAATTGCTAAGCCATCTCTCTAGCCCTCTTGTTCATTCTTTATGTGGGTACCTCTTTAAAAATATTTATTTAAGAGAGAGAAAGAGGGTTAGAGAGAGAGAATGGGTGCACCAGGGCATCCAGCCATTGCAAACGAATTCCAGATGCATGCGCCCCTTGTGCATCTGGCTTACATGAATCCTGGAGAATTAAACCGGGGTCCTTTGGCAGGCAAATGCCTTAACCGCTAAGCCATCTCTCCAAAACCCCCCTCCCCAATTTATTTTTTGTTTGTTTGTTCAAAGTAGGGTTTTGTTCAAGCCCAGGCTGATCTGAAATTCACTATGTAGGTCTCAGGGTGGCCTTGAACTTACAGCAATCCTACCTCTGCCTCCCAAGTGCGGGATTAAAGATGAGCACCACCACATCCAGCTCAAAAAAATTTACTTTATTGACAACTTCCATAATTATAGACAATCAACCATGATAATACCCTTCCTTCCCCCACTTTCCCCTTCACAACTCCATTCTCCATCATACCCCTCCCCCTCTCAATCAGTCTCTCTTTTATTTTGATGTCATCATCTTTTCCTCCTATTAAGAGGATGTTGTGTAGGTAGTGCCAGGCACTGCGAGCTCATGGATGTCCCAGGCCATTTTGTGTCTGGAGTAGTGTATTGTAAGGAGTTGTACCCTTCCTTTGGCTCTTGCATTCTTTTTTTTTTTTCAAGGTAGGGTCTCACTCTAGCTCAGGCTGACCTGGAAAGCTCTATGTAGTCTCAAGGTGGCCTTGAACTCATGGTGATCCTCCAACCTCTGCCTCTCCAGTGCTGGGATTAAAGGCACGCGCCACCACTCCCGGCTTTGGCTCTTACATTCTTTCCACCACCTCTCTGCAATGGACCCTGAGCCTTGGAGAGTGTGATGTGATAGAGATATTTCACTGCTCTGTCACTGAGAAGAATCTCAGCACTGTGGTGCCATTTGAGTCATCCCAGAGGTTACTGCCATTTGAAAAGAGAAGATTCTCCAACCAAAAGTGAAAGTAGAATTAATATATGGGTATGAATGTTAAGAAAAATGCTTACTGGGCAGTTTGGTAAGCATAATATATGCATTTAGTCAGATACCAGCAGATGTTACACCCAGCTCATGACCTGTTGGTACATCTTTTTGTTTGTTTGTTTGTTTTTTGTTTTTTAAGGCAGGATCTTGCTGTGACCCAAGCTGACCTGGAATTTACTCTGTAGTCTCATGGTGGCCTTAAACTCTTGGTGATCCTCCTACCTTTGCCTTCCAAGTGCTGGGGATAAAATTGTGTGTCGCTACATCCAGCTGGCATATCTTTTGATGATTCTAGGCTAAATATGAGGAGTGTACAGGTGCTGGATCATAGAATAGATGTATGTTTACTAGAATCCCCAGTCTTCCAAAGTGATTGTGTCCGTTCACGTTCTCAACCTCTTCCTTTCCATTTTCTTCCCTTTTCTCCTCTTCCTCCATGCTGAGGGTTGAAGTCAGGACTTTTGGTAAGGCCATCCCTACACCAAGTGTGGTGATTCTCTTCAAAGAGCAAGAGGATAAGCCCCAGTTTCTGGAAGCATGGAGGAGTATACTATATTCATCTTGCTTCACCATGTGAAGAATGTTTAGCACTGGTCAGCACTAAATCAACACCAGGTATTTCTAATGGCCTTTCTGTGGTTTCATGTTTAAGTTGTTTCCAGGGTTTTAAATTTCAGTTATAAACAATGTGTGATAAATATCCTGCCATGCAGCTTATTTCTTCTTGAAACTGTTTTAGGTCATTTCCAACTCCTTGTCCATACCACACGTGAGCGCTGCAAGTGTGTGTTTCATGGACGCTGCCAGAACCATGGCTGGCCTTTACCTCTCACGGTGTCCAGCCAGATGCAGCTCCATGGGCAGCCAGTCTCAGGGCTGAGGTCACTGCCACCCCTAGGGAAACTTTCCTGCCTAGTCCCGGCCTGGTGGTTTCTTACCCTGCTCATATCTGCACACATTTCCCCATGGTGATGTTTCATTTATTGACCACTTAGCTTTCTCCACTGGCCTGGTGCTTTTTCTTTCGATGGTGATTTGTTAGTCCCCACATACAGTAGGGGCTGCGTAAGTGTTGTCAGCAATGATTGCTGCCCACTGCAGCTTCCTCAGGACTACCACCGGCCCTGGGAATCTCCCTGAGATGGGCCTTTGGTAAATCATGTTATTTTAACAACTGTGCCTGATGTCACCTTGGGGCTATGTTATTATTTAATATATTTTATTTATTTGGAAACAGAGGGAGACAGAAAGAGTGAGAGAGAGAAAGAGAGAGAGAGGGAGAGGGAGGGAGAGGGAGGGAAGGAAAGAATGGGCACACCGGAGCCTCTAGCCACTAGAAATGAACTTCAGATACATGCACCATATTGTGCCCCTGGCTTTGTGTAGGTACTGGGGAATTGAACCCGGGTCATTAGCCTTTGCATGCAAGCACCTTAGCCGCTTAGCCATCTCTGTAGCCCTCTTCATGTCATTATTTAGACAATTTTCTCTAAAGGTGATCATGTACCATGATCAGTGTTGAATGGTATTCCCTGGTGACTGGACCTACAGGAGATGACACTGAATCCAGCCAGGGCATGGTGGCACACACATGTAATTCCAAACCTCAGGAGGCTGAAGCAAGAGGAAGATGAGTTTCATAATGAAACCCTGTTTCAAAAAAATCAAGCCGGGCGTGGTGGGGCACGCCTTGAATCCCAGGAGTATTGCCGTGAGTTTGAGGCCACACTGAGACTACAGAGTGAATTCCAGATCAGCCTGGGCTAAATAAAGCAAAATCCTACCTTGGGTGGCACACACCTTTAATCCCAGCACTTGGGAGGCAAATGTAGAAGGATCGCCATGAGTTCGAGGCTGCCCTGAGGCTACATAGTGAATTCCAGGTCAGCCTGGGCTAGAGTGAGATCCTACCTTGAAACCCTCTCCCAAAAAAAACCAAAAAAAACAAAAAAAAAAAAAACAACTGAGGGCTGGAAAGATGGTTTAGTGGTTAAGGCGCTTGCCTGCAAAGCTAAAGGACTCAGGTTCAATTCCCCAGGACCCACATAAGATAGATGCTCAAGGGGCTCACATCTAGAGTTTGTTGGCAGTGACTGGAGGCCCTTGTGTGCTCATTCTCTTTCTCTCTCTCTCTACTTGCCTATGTCTCTATCTCTTTTTCAAATAGATAAATAAAAATTTATTTTAAATGTATTTATTTTAAATGTATTTTAAAAAATGAGCTGAATATGATGGTGTGCTTCTTTAATCCCAGCACTCAGGAACTCAGGAAGCAGAGGTAGGAGGATCACTGTTGAATCTTAGAGGCCAGCCTGAAACTACATAATGAATTCAAGATCAGCCTGGGCTAGAGTGAGACCCTACCTCAAAAAACAGAGCGATGACATGAGCCATGAGCTATAATCCCAGTTTTGGGAAGACAGAAACAAAAGGATTCCTGAGGCTCAGTGGCTAGCCAGTCCAGGCTGACCTCAAACTCATAATGTAGCTGTGGATGGCCTTGACCTGCCTCCACCTCTATAGGTGTGTGCTACCGTGCCTGGCTTATACAGGTTGAATCAAGGGCTTCGTGTACACTAGGAAAAAAGCTCTACCTACTGAGCTACCTCCTCAATCTCAGAGACCCTATCTCAAAAAAATGTATATAAGGAATGATACCCTAGGTGGTCCTCTGGCTTCCATGTGCATGCAGACATAGTGTGCATGTGCACACACACACACAACACACACAAGTAAAAACAAGCATCGAATCCCAGAGTGAGGGAATCTTTCTTTCTTTCCTTTTTAAAAAAATTTATTCATTTGTGTATGTGAGAGAGAAAGAAGCAGATACAGACAGAGAGAAAAGAGATAATAGGTTCTCCCGGGCCTCTAGCCATTGAAAAGGAACTCCAGACACTTGTGTCACTGTGCATCTGACTTGCCTGGGTCCTGGGGAATTGAACCTGGGTCCTTGGGCTTTGTTGGAAATTATCTTAACCACTAACCGTCTCTCCAGCCATTGTTTTTTTTTGGAAGTAGAGTCTCACTTTAGCTCAGGCTCACATGGAATTCATTATGTAATCCCAGGTTGGCCTTGAACTCGCCTACCTCTGCCTCTTCAGTACTGGCACTAAAGGTGTGTGTATTGTGTGGTAGCACACACCTTTAATCCCAGCACTTGAGAGGCAGAGGTAGGAGGATCGCTATGAGTTCAAGGCCACCCTGAGTCGATGTAGTGAATTCCAGGTCAGCCTGAGCTAAAGTGAAACCCTACCTTTCTCTGTACATATATATATTTAAGAGAGAGAATGGGTGCACCAGGGTATCTAGCCATTACAAACATACTCCAGACTCATGCACCTCCTTGTACATCTGGTTTTATGTGTGCACTGGGGAATTGAACCGGGTCTTAACTGCAGAGGCATCTCCCCAGCTCTCGGATCCTTTAAAAATTCTTCCTTTAGCTGCTTTCCGTTGACATTTGGGGTAGAAAGTTCTTTGTGTGGGGAGTTGCCTTGTGCGCTGTAGAATATTTAGCAACATTCTTTGCTTTTGCCCACTAGATCTAGTCACATGCTCATCTTCAGCCATGACCACAAGCAATATCTCCAGATACTGTCAAGCGTCCCTTAGAGGACAAAGTCATATCAAGTTGAGAACTTCTACTCAAGAAAAACAGGCTAGTCTGGTGCTAATATATTTTAACTCGTCTTTGATTCTTTTTGGTCTTTGGACCCATGTGTGTACCTGGTAAGAATCACCGCAGTAGCTTGGAGTCCTATGGATAAAGGCAGTGAAGGTCTAGATATTGGCCAATCCTGTTTTGAAAAGCAGCTATTTGAAAACAGATAAACCACATGAGCCTAGATACGATCTGATTTTGGCGAAAGACCAGATGTGGGAGGGGAGGCACAATATTTCATTCCTATCAGGCACCTTGGCTCACTGCCTCTGCTTGCCTTGTGGGAATAGATTCACTCAGGAAGCAAGACGAGTTGAAGACTGCATTTAGTCGCCCCTGATCAGTTAATAGATCCAGCATTTAGCATCAGCAGCTGCCAACATCAGCCAAGTGAATTCCAGATAGCATGGGTTTCTAATCAAGAGAACACAGCATCCCATGTAGTTATAACAAAGGGTTGGGCTGGAGTTGCTCCAACCACCAGCAGGCAGGAGTGGAGCAGGCAGAGGAACTGAGGAACTGTGCCATAGTCTGTATGCAGCAGAGGCTCCATGGAACTGTGTGCTAGCAGAAAAACTATAGACTAAATTTGTTTTCAGAGGCTGTGTCTTAATATGTAGCCCAGGCTGGTCTCAAATTCATAATCTTCATGCTTCAGCCTAAGGAAATATATGTAATAGAGTTTATTTAAGTTAATGAATATGTTTATTTTCTTTCTTTCATCGTCATCATCATTATCATTATTGGTTTTTTGAGGTAGGGGCTCACTCTGGTCCAGACTGACCTGGAATTCACTTTGAAGTTTTCAGGGTGGCCTCAAATTTACAGTGATCCTCCTACCTCTGCCTTCCAACAGCTGGGATTAAAGGTGTGCGCCACCATGCCTGGCATTTTGTTCTTTTGTTTTCTTTTTCTTTAATGAGAGAGAGAGAGAAAAAAAAAAAATGAGAGAGAGTTGGTATGCCAGGGCCTTAGCTACTGCAAACGAATTCCCGATGAATGCACCACCTTGTGTGCATGCGCCATCTGCTGCACGTGTGTCACTGTGTACATCTGACATATGTAGGTCCTTGGGAGTCAAACATGGTCCTTAAGGCTTCGCAGGCAAATGCCTTAACCATTAAGCCATCTCTCCAGTCCTCTTTTCTTTCTTTCTTTTTTTAAATAAATAAATATTTTTTTGGATATATGGTTAGGTACACCCTTTTAAACAGATGTCTTTTTTTTTTTTTTTTTGAGGCAAGCCCAACAGACTGGCCTTTATTTTATTTTATTTTCTCAATTTTTATTAACATTTTCCATGATTATAAAAAATATCCCATGGTAATGCCCTCCCTCCCCCTTTTCCCCTTTGAAATTCCATTCTCCATCATATCCCCTCCCCATATCAATAAGTCTCTCTTTTATTTTGATGCTGTGATCTTTCCCTCCTCTTATGATGGTCTTGTGTAGGTAGTGTCAGGCACTATGAGGTCATGGATATCCAGGACATTTTATGTCTGGAGGGAGCACGTTGTAAGGAGTCCTACCATTCCTTTGGCTCTTACATTCTTTCCGCCACCTCTTCCGCATTAGACCCTGAGCCTTGGAAGGTGTGATCGAGATGTTACTCAGTACTCCAGACACTTCTTTCCAGCACCATGATATCTTCTGAGTCGTCACAAGGTCACTGCCATCTGAAAAGAGAAGATTCTCTACCCAAAGTGAGAGTAGCATTAATATAAGGGTATGAATATTAAGAGAAGTGCTTACTGGGAAGTTTGATAAGCATAGTATATACATTTATCCAGACATTAGCAGATGTTACACCCCTAGGGCTCATGACAACCCCTGTTTTAAGTTTTCAGTATCAGGGATGTATTCCCTCCCTTGGAGTGGGCCTCCAGTGCAACTGGAGGGCAGTTGGTTTCTACCATGACAGACGTGCCACTATTGCACCCATTGGGTCATTTGGCCTGGCTGGCCAATTATAAGGCTTGCAGTGTCTACTGTTGAGTATCTTCACTGGTGGTATCTCTTTCTCCCATTGAACTGCATGTAGAATGGCTTCTTCTAGCTTTCTGTCAGCTGGTCTACATGGAGGAGGTTATCAGCTCAGTTCCAGCAGGATTTCTCAGTCTTCAGCAATAGGGTCTTACCATTGATTCCTGGTGGGAAACCAAGGGCCTCAGCAATGGCCTATAATGTTTTGGGGGCATCAGGGATCTCCCTGGCCAACAACTCACTGGAAGGTATCCCATCCCTGACACTGAAAATTTTCTGGCAATTATCTATGGCTCCTGGGTGTTCCATTGTCCAAAAGTGGAGGATTCCATATGATTTACTTATATCCTCTTAGATTTTGATTAGCCCTCCCCTCACCTTTCCTTTACTCAATCTCCTCCCCTGACCTCACTCTGGGCCTTTTCACCCCCGTTAATCTATTCTTCTACTTACATATATTCAATACCAACCTATTAAGTACCCTCCTCCCTTCCTTTGTCCTCCCTTTTTATCTCTTTTTTAACTTGCTGGCCTCTGCTACTGAGTTTTTTCCTTCTCACACAGAAGCCCAATCATCTGTAGCTAGGATCCACTATGAGGGAGAACATGCGGCGCTTGGCTTTCTGGGCCTGGGTTACCTCACTTAGTATAATCCTTTCCAGATCCATCCATTTTCCTGCAAATTTCATAACTTCATTTTTCTTTACTGCTAAGTAGAACTCCATTCTATAAATGTGCCATATCTTCATTATTCACTCATCAGTTGAGGGACATCTAGGCTGGTTCCATTTCCCAGCTATTATAAATTGAGCAGCAATAAACATGGTTGAGCGTGTACTTCTAAGGAAATGAGATGAGTCCTTAGCATATATGCCTACAAATGTCTATTTTTAAATATATTTTTATTTATATATTTGCAAGTAGAGAGAAGAGAAACAAACCAAGAGACTGAGCATGTTAGGGCCTTCAGTCCCTGCAAAAGAACTCCAGATGCATGCATCACTCTGTGCATCTGGCTTTATGTGAAGTTCTAGAGAATTAAACCAAAGTTGTTAGGCTTTGCAGGCAAGTGCCTTAACCACTGAGCAATCTTCTTAGCTCCTGATTCTTCTTTTGTTGTTTTGAGACAGGGTCCCATGCAGCTAAGGATGAAATGACTTTGAACTCAGGATTCTTCTGCCTTTTTCCTCCTCAGTGCTAGAATTATAGGCATATGCCATCCATCACATCTGGAAAATTGTTGAAGTTACTTATTGTGTGTGCGCGCGTGTGTATACATGTGTTAGGTAGAGGTGTCTTCCTCAATTGCTGACCACCTTATTTGAAGTAAGGTTTCTCAATAAGCCTAGAACTCATAATTTGGCTGGACTAGCTGGCGAGCAGGGCCTAAGGAAAGAACTAGTCTCTGGAATAATAGATGCACATCAGCACACTCAGCATTTTATGTGGGTGCTGGGATCTGTCCTCAGGTACTCATACATTTTATCTACTTGGCCATTTCTCTAGCCCTGAAAATGTGATTCTTGAATTAAGCAATATTTAGACCATAAATAAAGCAGTCTTAATCAGTGAGATTTTTTGTAAATATTTTATTTATTTATTTGACACAGAAAGAGGGAAAGAGAGAGAGAAGAGAGAGAGAAAGAGAGAGAGAATGGGCGTGCCAGGGCTCCCAGACACTGCAAATGAACTTCAGATGCATGCGCCCCCTTGTGCATCTGGCTAACGTGGGTCCTGAGGAATCAAACCTGGGTCCTTTGGCTTTGCAGGCAAACACCTTAATGGCTAAACCATCCTCCAGCCCATCAGTGAGTTTTTTTTTTTTTTTTTTTTTTTGAGGTAGGTCTTACTCTAGCCCAGGCTGACCTGGAATTCACTATGTAATGTCAGGGTGGCCTCGAACTCACAGCAATCCACCTATCTCTACCTCCCAAGTGCTGGGATTAAAGGTGTGTGCCACCATGCCCTGCTCATCAGTGAGATTTTTATAAGCTGATATAGAAGGAAGACAAAATGCATTATCTAGTTAAAAGCTACTTTGGTGGCATCTACTGCAAAAAATTCTCTAGTTAGGGGTTAGTTGGCAGTTTCTGATTGTAAAATCCTTTGTTTGCTATTTACTTGGGTTTGCTTACAAAAGAACTTAAAGAGACACAGCTGCCCTGTCCAATGGCCTCCCCTTATTTATTTATTTTTTGAGACAAAGTCTCAACTATGTAGCCTAGTCTGGCCTTAAATTCACAATACTATTGCCTCAGCCTCCCAAGTACTGGTGTTACAGACATGTACCACTAGGCCTAGTCTATGGCCTCCCAACTTTTTTTTTTTTTGAGGTAGGGTCTCACTCTAGTCCAGACTGACCTGGAATTCACTATATAGTCTCAGGCTGTCCTGACATGGTGATCTTCCTACCTCTGCCTCCCAAGTGCTGGGATTAAAGGCATGTGCTACCACGCCCCGCCCAATTAAAAACATTTCTTTGAAACAGGGCCTCGCTCTAGCTCAGCTGACCTTGAACTCACTCTGTAACCCAGGCTGGTTTTGAATTTATCTGGGATTAAATGCATGTGTCATTATGCCTGGCAACATCAAACTGTATATTTTTAATATTTATTCATTTATTTATTTATTTTTATTTGACAGAGAAAGAGGGGAAGAGAGAGAGAGAGTGAATGGGCATGCCAGGCACTCCAGCCACCGCAAACAAACTCCAGATGCGTGTGCCCCCTTGTGCATCTGGCTAAAGTGGGTCCTGGGGAATCAAACCTGGGTCCTTTGGCTTTGCAGGCAAACACCTTAACTGCCAAGCCATTCCTCCAGCCCAAAATGTATATTTTTAATATTTATTTATTTTATTTGTTTGAAAGAAAGAGAGAGAGAATGGGTGTGCCAGGGCTCCTAGCCACTGCAAACGAACTCCAGATGCACGTGCCACTTTGTGCCTCTGGTTTACATATGGGCTGGGGAATTGAACCTGGGTCCTTAGGCTTCATAGGCAATCACCTTAAATGCTAAGCCATCTTTCCAATCCCCCCCTTTTTTTCTTTTCAAGGTCGGGTCTCTCTCTAGCCCAGGCTGACCTGGAAATCACTATGTAGTCTTAGGCTGGCCTTGAACTCACAGTGATCCTCCTACATCTGCTTCCAGAGTGCTGGGATTAAAGGTGTGAGTCACCATGCCCAGCTCTCCAAAAATATTTTTTAAAAATATTTTTACTTATTTATTTGAGAGAGAGGACAGAGAGAAGTAGAGAGAGAGAATGGGTGCACCAGGGCCTCTAGCTGCTGCAAATGAACTTCAGATGCATGCGTCACCTTGTGCATCTGGTTTATGTGGGTACTAGGAAATCGAACCTAGGTCCTTTGGCTTTGCAGGCAAGGGCCTTAACTGCTAAGCCATCTCACCAGCCCCCCAAACTATATTTTTTAATTTAATTTTTATTTACTTATTTGATAGAGACACACACACAGAGACAGACAGACAAACACACAAACACACACACACACACACACACAGAGAAAGAGAGAGAGAGAGAGAGAGAGAGAGAGAGAGAGAGAGAGAGAGAGAGAGAATGGGCATGCCAGGACCTTCAGCCACTGCAAACGAACTCCAGACGTGTGTGCCCCCTTATGCATCTGGCTAACGTGGGTCCTGGGGAGTTGAACTTAACCACTAAGCCATCTCTCCACCCCCCTCAAAATATTTTTAATGAAAGCTGGTGGGGGCTGGGGATGTAGCTCATCAGTGTAGTGCCTGCTTACCATACATTAGGTCCTGAGTTTGATCCCTGGCATCACACAAAACTGGGCATGGGGGTGCTCACCTGCAATCCCAGCACTAGGAAGGTGGAGACAGGAGGATCAGAAGGTGAAGGTCATACTCAGCCTGGGCTACATGAGACCCTGTCTCAAACAAAAGCCTTTAATTCTAGCACTCAGGGAGGCAGAGGTAGGAGGATCAATGTGATGAGGTTTGAGGCTACCCAGAGACTACATAGTGAATTCCAGGTGTGCCTGGGTGAGAGAGAGACCCTACCTCAAAAAACCAAAAAATATAAAATAAATAAATAAAATTTAAAAAGAGAGGAAAGGGTTGGAGAGATGGTTTAGTGGTTAACACCCTCACCTGCCAAGCCAAAGGATCCAGGTTTGATTTCCCAGGACCCACGTAAGCCAGATGCACCAGGTGGCACATATGTCTGGGATTTGTTTGTAGTGGCTGGATGCCCTGGCATGCTCATTACCTCTATATATCTGTTTATTTCTCTCTCTATATCTCTCTCAAATAAATAATAAATGTTCTTTGTTTTTTTGAGGTAGGGTCTCACTCTAGTCCAGGCCGACCTGGAATTCACTATGTAGTCTCAGGGTGGCTTTGAACTCACGGTGATCCACCTACCTCTGCCTCCCAAGTGCTGGGATTAAAGGTGTGTGCCTTTACTAGAGATGGTTTAGGGACTAACGCGCTTGCCTGCAAAGCTTAAGGATTCAGGTTCAACTCCCCAGGATGCACATAAGCCAGATGCACATGGTGGGGCATGTGTCTGGAGTTTGTTTGCAGTGGCTGGAGGCCCTGACAGGCCCATTCTCTCTCTAAATAAATAAATAATATTTTTAAAAAGGACAAGAAAGCCAGGTATGGTTGCATATGCCTTTAATCCCAGCACTCAGTAGGCAGAGGTACAAGGTTTACCTTGAGTTCAAGGTCAGTCTGGGCTAGAGTGTGAAACCCTACCTTGAAAAAAAAAAAAAGAAAAGAAACAGGGAATGTAGCCATACATTATAATCCCAGCATTTGGGGTGTAGAGGTAAGAGGATCAAGTCCAGCCTTGGCTACATAGTGAATTAAGCCATCCTGGACTACATGAGACCCTATATTAGAAAACAAAACAAAAGGGCTAAAGAAATTGCTCAGCAGTTAAAGTTGCTTGCAAAACCTGATAGCCTAGGTTCAGTTCTCCAGTACCTACAGAAAAGCCAGAAGCCAGAGCTGGGCGTGGTGGCACACGCCTTTAATCCCAGCACTCAGGAGGCAGAGGTAGGAGGATTACTGTGAGTTTGAGGCCACCCTGAGACAACATAGTGAATTCCAGGTCAGCCTGGGCTAGAGTGAGACCCTACCTCGAAAAACCAAAAAAAAAAAAGCCAGAAGCCAGACACACAAAATGGCTCATGTGTCTGGAGTTCATCTGCAGGAGGTCCTGGCGTGCTTTCTCTCTCTATCAAGTAATAAGTAAACAAAATATTTTTAAAAAGAAAACAAGTGTGATGGAGAGATGGCCCAGCGGTTAAGGTGCTTGTGCTGTAAGATGCTTGCCTGCAAAGCCAAAGGACCCAGGTTCAATTCCCCAGTGCCCACATAAAGCCAGAAGCACAAAGTGGGACATGTGTCTAGGGTTGTTTGTAGTGGATAGAGGCCCTGACACATCCATTCTCTCTGTCTCTCTGCCTCTCTCTCTCTCTCTCAAATAAATCAAATAAAATATTTAAAAATTACTAAAAAGAAAGCTTAAACTATACAAACTCTTATAACTTTTAATGCTGGTGCTATCATTTTGAAGCTATTAGATAAAATACTGTTTATCTTGTGTTGTTGGAAAATAGTGTTTTCACTGCAAGAAAGAAATGCAAATAACAAGTTGAAGAAGATAAAATCTTTATAATGCTAAATGATTAAACTATGAGTTAATGATTTTTTAATTCCAGTACTTGGATGGCAGAGGTAGGACTGCCATGAGTTTGAGGCCATCCTGAGACCACATAGTGAGTTCCAGGTCAGCCTGGTCTAGAGTGAAACCCTACCTCAAAAAACAAAACAAAACAAAACAAAATTATGTGTGTGTGTGTGTGAATAGCCCTATAAACAATGACAGCCCTGTAGCAATGAATACTTGGAATTCCCAGGCTGTAAAATCTAAGTACCACTGATTACTAAAAGGGTTCCTTGGAAAAGTGTCTCATTTTATGTGAAGATACACAAGATGAACCTGGAAGCTTTTGTAATATTTAAGAGCAAGGAAATTCCTTAAGACTACTGGAGTCATGTCAAAAGGTGAAGGAACCTTCTTGAAAGAATTTTCATTAGCTTAATGATAAAATAACTTGATCATCAAAGATAATCATAGTCACTTTGGAAAACAGCTTGGCAATTTCTTATATTTAATTCTCCAGCTATCCTATGACCTAGCCTCCTACCTATTTACCCAGCAGAAAGGAAAACATGCTCACAGAAAGACCTGTGTGTCAGTCCATTTTCCATTATTATTTTAAAAACACCTCATACTGGATAATGTACAAGGAAAATAAGGTGTCAGGCATGGTGGTACATGCCTGCAATCTTGGCACCTGGGAAGATGGGGCAGGAGGATCATGAGTTTGAGGTCAGCCTGGACTACATAGCAAGAGCCTTTTCAAACCAACTAACTAATCAACCAACCAAGCAAGCAAGGAAACAGCTGGATTGGGAAAATTGCCCAGTGAGTAAAGTGCTTGCCACACAAGAACCTCAGTTTGGATCCTTAGCACCCACATAAAAAGTAGGCATGTAATTCCAGTGCTGAGGAGGAAGAGGTAGGATATCACTGGGACTTTCTGGCTAGCTAGTCTACATAAATAAAGTGAGCTGGGTGTGGTGGTGCATGCCTTTAAACCTAGCACTTGGGAAGCAGTGGTAAGAGGATCACCATGAGTTCAAGGCCAGCCAGAGACCACATAGTGAATTCCAAGTCAACCTGGGCTACAGCAAGACCTTACCTCGAACCCCTCAACCACCACCAAAAAAAAAAAAAAAAAAAGAAAAGAAAAGAAAAAGAAAGTGAAATAGTACTGAGAAGAAGTAATAGTGGACTGTTCAGCATTGAGATATTTCACTTAGGAGAAGTGTTTACAATACTGTCATACTGTCTTCCAGACACAAAATGGCTTGATATTCATGACCCCCGCAGTGGCTGACAACACCTCCACAGACATTCATGATAAGGAGGGACAAATGATCTCATAAAAATACAAGAAAGGGCTGGAGAGATGGCTTAGTGGTTAAGCACTTGCCTGTGAAGCCTAAGGACACTGGTTCGAGGCTCAATTCCCCAGGACCCACGTTAGCCAGATGCACAAGGGACGCATACGTCTGGAGTTCTTTTGCAGTGGCTGGAGGCCCTGGCACGCCCAATCTCTGTCTCTCTCTCTCTTTCTCTATGTCTTTCACTCTCAAATAAATAAATAAAAACAAAAACTAAAAAAATACAAGAAAGACTAGTTGGAAAGAAAAAGAGATTCAGTGAAAGGGAGGTTTGGGATGGGGAAAAGGGTGGATGGTGGGAAGGGATTTTGGTCATGGCATATTGTCTATATTTATGGATGCTGTCAATAAAAAAATAATTAATGTGAGCCAGGCCTGGTGGCACACGCCTTTAATCCCAGCACTCGGGAGGCAAAGGTAGGAGGATCACTGAGTTTGAGGCCACCTTGAGACTACATAGTGAGTTCCAGGTTAGCCTGGGCTAGAGTGAAACCTTAAAACAAAACAAAAAAAAAAAAAAGGTGCCGAGTGATTGAGGAAAACACCCCTGTGTCAACCTCTGACCTCATGTGCATGCACATCCAAGCACATATATGCACCCACACACATTATGACCATGCAAATACACACTCCTGCTCAGTATACCTATATACACCCCAAAACAAATGAGCAAGAAAAACAACCAACCAAAAACAAACAACAAAGAAGGAAGAAGAGAAGGAAGGAGGAAGGAAGGAAGAAGGGAGGGGTGGAGGGAAGAAAGGAAGGGGAAAACAGGTTTGTTTAGCTCACAGTTTTGGAGATTCAAGGGTATGGGTGCCACTGTCTGGGTTCTGATGGGGACCTTATTTATTTATTTATTTTCGAGGTAGGGTCTTGCTCTAACTCAGGCTGACCTGGAATTCACTGTGTAGTCTCAGGGTGGCCTCAAACTCATGGCCATCCTCCTACTTCTGCCTCCTGAGTTCTGGAATTAAAGGCATGTGCCACCATGCCTGGCTTGGTGGGAACCTTACTGAAGATGGCATTGTCATAGCAAAACGTGTGGGAGGGAGTGATCACATGTCAAGACAGGGTAACAGATGGCAGGGAGGGGTTCAACCCTTGCTCTTTTTTAATATTTATTCATTTATTTATTTACAAGAGAAAGAGAGAGAGAGAGCCACAGAGAGAGAGAGAGAGAGAGAGAGGCAGATAGCCACTGCAAACAAATGAATTTCAGACACATGCGCCACCTTGAACATTTGGCTTTACGTGGATACTAGAGAATTGAACCTGGGTTCTTTGGCTTTGCTAGAAAATGCCTTAACCATAAAGCCATCTCTCCATCCCCAATCTTGCTCTTTTTTCTTTGTTTGTTTGTTTGTTGTTTGGAGGTAGGGTTTCGCTCTGGCCCAGGCTGACCTGGAATTTACTATGTAGTCTCAGGGTGGCTTTGAGCTCACAGCAATCCACCTACTTCTGTCTCCTGAGTGCCGGAACTCTACAAGTGCTGGGATTAAAGACGTGCGACAGCATACCTGGCTCTTTCTTTTTTAAAATAGTTTCCAAAAAAATATTTTGTTTATTTGCAAGAAGAAAGTGATAGAAAGTAGGGAGACAGAGAGAATGCGCACATCAAGGCCTCCAGCCACTGCAAACAAACTCTAGATGCATGTGCCACTTTGTGCATCTGGCTTTATGCAGGTACTACTGGGGAATTGAACCCAGGCCGTAAGCTTGGTAGGCAAGCACCTTAACTGCTGAGCCATCTCTCCAGCCCTGTTTGGTTTATTTATTTATTTATTTGAGAGCGACAGACACAGAGAGAAAGACAGATAGAGGGAGAGAGAGAGAATGGGCGCGCCAGGGCCTCCAGCCTCTGCAAACGAACTCCAGACGCGTGCGCCCCCTTGTGCATCTGGCTAACGTGGGACCTGGGGAACCGAGCCTCGAACCGGGGTCCTTAGGCTTCATAGGCAAGCGCTTAACTGCTAAGCCGTCTCTCCAGCCCCCTGTTTGGTTTTTTGAAACAAGTTCTTATGCAGACCAGGCTGGTCATAAATTCACTAGGATTCGAGGAGCCCCTCTCTGGTGATCAAATCTAGAGCTCCGGGCATGCTAGGAAGGCACTGTACCAAATGAATTACACCCGCTAGCCCAGTGACCTAATTACCTTGAGTGAGGAGGCTCCACCTCTTTTCCTCACCACCTTCTGTTCTTCCTTTTGTGATTTTTTTTTCTTTTTCTTTTTTTTTGGACAGGGTCTTCCTACATAACCCAGGCTGGCTTCCAACCTTCACTATCTGTGCTGGAATTATAGATGTGAGCTACCAGGCCATGTTTCAGACTCCACTTTTTCTCCTCCTCCTCCTTCTTCTTCTTTTATTTTTGTTTTGTTCTGTTTCTCAAGGTAGGGTCTTACTGTAGCTCAGGCTGATCTGGAATTCACTCTGGAGTCTCAGGATGACATCAAACTCATGGCCATTACTTGAAAAACCAGAAAAAAAAAAAAAAAAAAAAAAAGCTCCAGGGGAAGTGGGGGGGGGAGCTAAAAAAGTAAATAAACAAATGACTTCAGAAAGCTGAGCTACATAAATAAACAATTTAGGGGGGGTGGCTCCCGCGGGGGCTTCCTCGGGGATGCGGACCCCGGCTCTCACTGTCCCAAGCGCGACCACCTCCTTCCCGCCCACGCTGGTCACTGCCCACTCTACTGGGCTGGCCTTCCCCGAGGGCCCGAGGCCTGGTTCTGGCTCCAGCATGTCTTTCTGCGGGGCGCTGTGGCGGAGTCCTCATGCAAGAACTCTGTCCCTGTGAAGACCCCAGCGGGGACTCCAGCCCCGCCATCGTGAACGGGACCCCGATCCCACACACGCCCATTGCCGTGGACTTCTGGGGCTCGGCGCGGCTCTTCTTCTTGTCCCTCATGCACTCGGACCACACGGTGGTCCTGTCCAGCACGTGGGCGCCGCCCCTCTACTGCTCCCCAATCACCGCCCACCTCCTGCACCGTCACCTGCAGGTGATTTTCGATATCCACCATCCATGCTGAAGGAGCCAGCCCTGTCCGTGGGGAAACAGATCCACACTTTATACCTGGCCAACACCAATTGCAACCCAGCCCACGTTCTTCCTTCCTGACAGGAGGCTGCGCAACAAATTATCCATCTCATCCGAAAGTACCCACGACATCACACAAAGATTGGACTCTACAGCCTGGGAAAGGAGTCACTACTGGAGAAACTGGCCCTGGAGTTTCGGACCTGGGCGGTATTGAGTCCTCGGCGTCTGGAGGTGGTACAGCTCCTGGGCCTGGCAGATGTATTCACGGTGGACGAAAGGGCGGGCCGCATCCATGCTGTGGACCATACGGAGATCTGCCACTCTGCCACGCTTCATTGGAACCAGACCCACCCTGCCATTGCTATCCTTCCCACGAGCCGGAAGACCCGCAGCCCCCCCCACCCACACCGACGTCCACATCATCCCTTACTCTGATCATTCCTCCTACTCTGAGCTGCGTGCCTTCCTTGCAGGGCTGAGGCCTTGCCAGGTGGTGCCCATTATCAGTCGACAGCCCTGTGGAAGCTACTTCCAGAAACAGCCTGAGTCCTAGGCTGCCCGTCCCCCTCATTCCAGACTGTGCAGCAATATATGAGCGCTTCTAGGAAGGCGAGCGTGTTCTGGCTGTTAGAAAGGAGGTCAAAGAAGCCAAGGATCCCAGGGGTTGTGTTTGAATCCCCGGAGGAAAATGCTGACACACACACAAAGAAGCGCAAGAAAGAAAACCTTTTCCCCTGGCCTGGAGACCTTGAGAAGCTCTCCCTCTGTCCTTGTCCTTTGCAGGCCAAGAAGCAGTTACTCCCAGACTGGCTGCAAAGAATGGGATGAGCCAGTCTCTTTCTGTGAGTCTCAGGAGATAGTGACTGCGTTGACTTCCCCCTTAGGCTTTTCGGTACAGTTAAAGTCTACAGATGAGGAGTTTATCTCTCCAGAAACCACGGAAGAAATTGGCTTAAAGTCCCCTTTGATATCTAGAGATGATGGCGCCCCAGATTTGGGGAACCAAGATGCACAGGTCAACCAGGATGTCCCCCTGTCTCACAGTAGCAAGGCCATTCCTGTTCTAGCTACTGAGTCCAGGGACATGGCACTCAAGTACCTTCTGACTCCAGTGAACTTTTTCCAGGCAGGGTTCTCTTCCCGGAGCTTTGATCTGCAAGTAGAACAATTCCATAAACTCTTGCTAAAGCACAAACCAGAAAGTGCAACGTGACAGTCATGTTGGATCCAGCATTACATTTTGAAGGCAGTGGCTAGTGGCCGGCGGCAAGAGTTTTACACCTTATATATGTTTACAGAAGCCTCAGAATCATTCTGACCAGAGCTTGTTCACCAGAGTCCTGGTGCCTGTCAAAAATCTTTAGTTCTAGGGCTGGAGAGATGGCTTAGCGGTTAAGCGCTTGCCTGTGAAGCCTAAGGACCCCAGTTCGAGGCTCGGTTCCCCAGGTCCCACATTAGCCAAATGCACAAGGGGGCGCACGCGTCTGGAGTTCGTTTGCAGAGGCTGGAGGCCCTGGTGCGCCCATTCTCTCTCTCTCCCTCTATCTGTCTTTTTCTCTGTGTCTGATGCTCTCAAATAAATAAATAAATAAAAATTAAGTTCTATAGTTAACTCTGTTTAAGAAACACACTTTGCCAGGCATGGTGGCACACGCCTTTAATCCCAGCACTCAGGAGGCAGAGGTAGGAGGATTGCCGTGAGTTTGAGGCCACCCTGAGACTACATAGTGAATTCCAGGTCAGCCTGGGCTAGAGTGAGACCCTACCTCGAAAAAAACAAAAAAAAAAAAAAAAAAGAAACACACCTCATCACTTCATTATGAACTCCTGGGAGTGCACATTAAAAGGCTCAGGTTCGCACTTGCTTCCGCAGCATGCATACTAAGACTGGAACAATGTGGAGATTAGCATGGCCCCTGTGCAAGGATGACACGCGAATTTGTGAAGCATTCTAGATTTTTCATAAAAAAGGCCAAGGTTCTTCCCATTGTTACTCTGTGTATTGTATGCCATGTCCCACATCCCCTTATTTCTCTTCCCCACATCCTTGGGGAGTTGTTTTCAGTTTACAAACTGGTGCTGGAGGACAAAGTGGTGTCCCAATCTTGAATGTCACTGACTTGCTGTGACCCTATCCAAGTGACTGCCCGTTTCCGCCTCTGGGTGGGAACAGGAAATGAAGCAGCAGCCTTGGAACAGTGTTGGAAAAACCCCACCTTCTGCCTCACTGAGCAACTGGGGGGCAGTTGGTGTCACTGGGAGCCCATGTTGAACAAAGCCATGTGGGGGGTTGGGCACCTCTCACCAAGGCAGTATCTAAACGGATTCTGAACATTAAGGCTTGGAGTGTGACAAGGCTACTGGTTGCTTGAAGGCATTGACTCTTTGGTTAAAATAAAGCTATAAAAGATCAAAAAAAAAACAAAAAAAAACCAGAAAAACAATTTAGAAGGGATCAATTCCCATCATGAAGGGCCAACCACTTCAGGGAAAACAATGGCCACCAATGTCATATGTCCTGGGTAGGGGCCATTACCTAAAATAGGAGTTTGTGGAAGACAAGTCAAAATATAAAACAAAGGAGTTGAGACAGAGCTCACCTGCGATCGTTTCCTGCCCCAGGCTCTCTGGTCTCCTGGGTTCTGAGGCTTTCACCAGCGCTGCTGGGGGTGTGGGGCAGGCTGCTCCATGTCTGGCTATGAGACTCCTGGCCTTGACCAATGACTGCTCTATGTGCTTCTTGGATGGTGAAGGGATTTGAAGCATGCAGACCTCAGTTTCTCTTAGTTCACCCAGATGATTTTGTTTTTGGAGACAGGGTCTTGGTCTAGCCCAGGTTGACCTGGAATTCATTTTGTAGTCCCAGGCTGGCCTTGAACTCACGGTGATGCTCCTACCTCTGCATCCTGAGTGCCTGGCTGCCTATATATATGGACTGACCTGGAGCTCAGAATCCTATCTCAGCCTCTCTAATCTGGGACTACAAAAATATGGTGGCACCACACCCAGCTTTCAATAGTTTTTGAGTTTTGTTTGAGATAGGGCTTCTCACAGTATATCCCTGGCAACCAGGGAATTCATTATGTAGTCCAGGCTGGTTTTGAACTCATGGCACCCTTCATCCCTGAGCCTCAGTGGTGGGGTTAAAAGTATAGGTCATCACAACTGGGACAAAATGAATTTTAGGGACTAGAGAGGTGGTGCAGCCATTAAGGTGCTTGCCTGTAAAGCCTAACAACCCAGGCTCAATTCCCAGCCACGTAAAGCTAGATGCACAAAGTGGTAAATGTGTCTGGAGTTTGTTTGCAGTGGCTAGAGAACCTGGCATACCTATTCTCTGTCTGTCTGCCTGTATCTCTCTGCTTGCAAATACTTATTATTTTGTTTTGTTAGTTTAAAAAATGTATAAAACCACATTAGATGTCATCTTTGTATCTCGATCAAGAACCTATTTGAGGGCTGGAGAGGTGGTATTTGCCTGCCAAGCCAAAGGACCCAGGTTCGATTCCCCAGGACCCACATAAACCAGATGCACAAAGGTAGCACATGTATCTGGAGTTTGCTTGTGGTGGCGTACGGCTCTGGCATGCCCATTCTCTTTGCCTCATTCTGTCTCTCAAATAAATAAAATAAGTGAAGGTTTTTTTTTTTTTTTAAGCAGGATAAAGGCTTGATTCATTCCTGTTCTCTGTTTTCAGAATGAGTAGTCCTCTGGTATCTTCTAGAGATAAATAATAAGTATTTTTAGTATGATTTTGAAATTGTCAATTTTTAAAAAGTTTTACAGTTTATTAATCATTTCATGAAAACTCCATATAATCATCACAGATTAAACACTGCAGTGCTTGTTTGGCAGCACATGTACTAAAATACAGAGGAGATTAGCATGGCCCCTGTGCAAGGATGGCATGCAAATTTGTGAAGTGTTCTAAATTAATAAACAGCAACAAAAAAGAAACACTGGAAAAAAAGAAAGAAAGAAAGACTGCAAAATATGACTTCTCTTTGCCAGCATTGGCCTTTGCAGGGCCCTGACTTTCTTCACCTATTTCCAGTTTTGTTTTGTTTTTTTTTTCCTTGACAATGCTGGTGATCAAATCCCAGGCCATACACATGATAGTCAAATGCTTTACTGCTGACCCATGCCCCTAGCTCCTTTTCATTGTCCTCTTGAGATCTTCTTCTCATCCAGTCCTCATGTTCTGAGTGTGTGCTTGGGTTCATTTGACTTTGCAGAATTTAAGGACTTCTAAATCAAGTCAAAGCTTATTGTCTTACCACACCCAAATCGGTTCTTTATTAATTTGAGAGACAGAGAGGTAGAGAGAGAATTGGCACACCAGGGCCTCAGTCACTGAAATCCAACTCCAGACGCTTACACTACATAGTGGGCATGTGCAACCATGTGCTTGCTTCACCTTTGTGAGTCTGGCTTATTTGGGATCTGGAGAGTCAAACATGGGTCCTTAGGCTTCACAGACAAATGCTTCCACTAACCCATCTCTCCAGGCCTATCATGCTTGTTATATACTGAGCAAACTTGAAGATAAGAAAACAAGTGCTGGGGGGAACATTCTACTTCATGGAAGGATCACAGTAATAAGTATAGTTGGAAAAATGGAATCAGGAAGTCACTATCTGATGAAATACTGGATCAGTGATATACTCATCAGCACCTAATGGAAGATAATTCTGGAGGAAGGTTATAATGGATAGATCAAAGAAGACGAGCATGATATTGATTTATTGAATAGAACCAGCAGTGGGGCCAGCAGACATTGTGAGCTTCTTGATGTGATGAGATAGGAAATACTCAACACCTCCTTTAAAAATTATACTTGACCGGTGGGGAGGCAGTGGAGAGATGGCTCTGTGGCTAGGGCGCTTGCCTGCAAAGTCTAATGATCCAGGTTCAATTCCCTAGTACCCATGTAAAGCCAGATGCACAAGGTAGCCCATATGTCTGAAGTTTGTTTGCAGTGGCTGGAGGACCCAGCATGCCATTCTCTCTCTCTCTCTCTCTCTCTCTGTATATATATATCTATCTGCTTCTTTCTCTCTCAAATGAATAAATAAATAAATAATATATATTTTTTAAAGTAAGAAGAAAGCTGGGCGTGGTGGTGCACACCTTTAATGCCAGCACTTGGGAGGCAGAGGTAGGAGAATCGCCATGAGTTCGAGGCTACCCTGAGACTACATAGTGAATTCCAGGTCAGCCTGAGCTAGAGTGAAACCCTGCCTCAAAACAAAACAAAACAGTATTAAGTAGAGAGCTGGAGAGATTGGTTTATTTTTATAGGCCTGTCTTTGCCTATAAAACCTAAGGACCCAAGTTCAAATTCCCCAGGACCCATGTAAGGCAGATGAACATGATGGCACATATGTCTGGAGTTTGTTTGCAGCGGCTGGAGGCTCTGGTGTGCCCATTCTCTTTCTCTCTCTCTTAAATAAATAAATAAATAAATAAAAATCTATAAAAAATATCAAGTAGAAAACCAGGTGTGGTGGTGGATGCCTTTAATCCCAGCACTTGGGAGGCAGAGGTAGGTGGATCACCATGAGTTTGAGGCCACCCTGAGACTACATAGTGAATTCCAGGTCAGCCTGGGCTAGAGTGAGATCCTACCTCAAAAAAAAAAAAAAGAAAAAGAAAAGAAAGCAAGCAGCAGTACATGCACATTCATAGCAGTTTTATTCAGATAGTTCCTAAAGCAGGGCTGGTGAGGTGGCTTAGCTGTTAAGGGCCCTTGCTTTTGAAGCCCAAGGACCCAAGTCTGAGTGCCTAGCACTCACGTAAGCCAGATGCACATGGTGGCACAAGAGTCTAGGGTTTGTTTGCAATGGCCAGAGACCCTGGAGTGCCAATTCTCTCTAATAAATAAATAAATAAATAAATAAATAAATAAATATAATGCTGGAGAGATGGATTAGTGGTTAAGGCCCTTGCCTACAAAGCCGAAGGACCCAGGTTTGATTCCCTGTTACCCATATAAAGCCAGATGCACAAGGTGGCCTATGCATCTGGAGTTTGTTTGCAGTGGCTAGAGGCCCTAGAGTGCCCATTCTCTCTCTCTCTTTGTCTGCCTCTTTCTCATCTCTCTCTCAAATACATAAGTAAATAAACAAATTTTGAAAAGATATAAAAATAAATAAATCAAAATAAAAATAGCCCTAAAGTATAAACAACCCAAATGTTCACCAATAGGTCAATAGAAAAGAAACTGTAGTACATTTGCTCATTGGAATATAATTTGATAGTAAAAAGGAATGGAAGCCAGGTGTGGTGGCACATGCCTTTTCTCCAAGCACTTGGGAGGCTGAGGTAGGAGGATCACTATGAGTTCAAAGCAAGCCTGGGACTGCAGAGTGAGTTCCAGGTCAGCCTGAGCCAGAGTGGGACTCTACCTCGAAAACAATAACAAAAAAACAAAACAAAGAAGGAATGGAGGGACTGGCGAGATGACTCTGCTGGTAACAGCGCTTGCTGAGCAAGAGGGCCTGAGACTGAGTTTGATTCCCCATCACCCACATAAACTGGACATGGCCTCATATACCTGTACCACCAGTCCTGTGAGGAGTGGAGACCAGAGAATTGCTGTGAAATACTCATGGAAATGGTAGCTCCAGGTTCAGAGAAGAGACCTTATCTCAAGGAAACACAGATGAGTGATGGAAAGGATACCTGGCATTCTTCTTTGGTCTCTACATGTGTGCCCCATGAGTGCGCATTTGCACACACATGTGCATACACCACACACATCACATCACATACATTATACACAAACACAAAGAAATGGAAGCTGGACACGGTAGCATATGCCCAAAATCCCACTACAGAAGAGGCTGAGGCTGGAGAACTGCTGTGATTTCAAAGCCAGACTAGGCTTACATAGTGAACTCCTCCAAGCCAGCCAGAGTACAGTGTGAAACTTCGACTCAAGAAAAAAAAAAAAATATCAAACATCCCTAATCTAAAAATCCAAAATTTGGGCTGGAAAGATGGCTTAGTGGTTAAGTACTTGCCTGAAAAGCCTGAAGACCCCGGTTTGAGGCTCGTTTCCCCAGGTCCCACATAAGCCAGATGCACAAGGGGGCGCATGCATCTGGAGTTCGTTTGCAGTGGCTGGAGGCCCTGGTGTGCCCATTCGCTATCTGCCTCTTTCTCTCTGTCTGTCACTCTCAAATAAATAAAAATAAACAAAAAATTAAAAAAATAAAAATCCAAAATTTAAAATATTGCAAAATCCAAGACATTTCAGCATCTACATGATGTCAAAATGTGGATGCAGGGTTGGAAACATGGCTTAGCAGTTAAGGCATTTGCCTGCAAAGTCAAAGGATCCCTGTTCAACTCTCCAGGACCCACAAAAGCCAGATTCACTAGGGTGCGCATGCATCTGGAGTTTGTTTGCAGTGGCTGGAGGCCCTGGCGTACCCATTCTCTCCCTCTCTCTCTCTCAAATAAATACAGCATATATTAAAAAAAAAAAAAAAGAAATGGCAGAGAAAATAAAATGTGGATGCAGAGCTGGGCGTGGTGACACATGCCTTTAACCCCAGCACTTGGGAAGCAGAAGTAGGAGGATCACAGTGTGTTCCAGGCCATCCTGAGACTACAGAGTGAATTCCAGGTCAGCCTGAGCTAGAGTGAGACACTACCTTGAAAAAAAAAATACACAAAGAGCCTGGTGTGGGTACATGCCTTTAATTCCAGTGCTTGGGAGGTGGAGGTAGGAGGATTGCTGTGAATTCAAGGCCAGCCTGAGACTACATAGGGAATTCCAGGTCAGCCTGGGCTAGAGTGAGACCCTACCTCGAAAAAAAAAATTACGTGAAGGGTTGGTGAGATGATCTAGTGGTTAAGGTGCTTGCCTGCAGAGCCTAAGGACCCAGGTTTAATTCCCCAGGACCCACGTAAGCCAGATGGTGCACAGGGTGACATGTGTATCTGGAGTTTAGAGTGGCTGTAGGTCCAGCACACCCATTTTCTCTCTCTCATCTGCCTCTTCCTCTGTCTCTCAAATAGAAAAAAAAAAAATTTTTTTTAAATTTTTATTTATTTATTTATTTGAGAGCGACAGACACAGAGAAAGACAGATAGAGGGACAGAGAGAGAATGGGCGCGCCAGAGCTTCCAGCCTCTGCAAACGAACTCCAGACGCGTGCGCCCCCTTGTGCATCTGGCTAACGTGGGACCTGGGGAACCGAGCCTCGAACCGGGGTCCTTAGGCTTCACAGGCAAGCGCTTAACCGCTAAGCCATCTCTCCAGCCCAAAAATTTTTTTTTAATTACACACAAGTAATTTTTTTGAGTCAAATCTCACTCCATCTCAGAATGACTTGGCACTCACTCTATATCAGGCTGAGATCCCTCCTACCTCATCTTCTAGAGTACTGGAACTATGGCATTAGCCACCTTGCCCTCTCTCTATGTGTGTGTATATTTTTAAACTTTTTTAGTTTTGGGTTTTTTGAGGTAGGGTCTCTCTCCAGCCCCAGGCTGACCCGGAATTCACTGTGTAGTCTCAGTCTAGCCTCAAACTCACAACAATCCTATTCTGCCTCCCAAGTGCCGGGATTGAAGTTGTGTACCGCCACACCTGGCTCCCTTTATAGTTTGTATAATTTAGTGTATAAGGTGAGTATATAAAACAAAAATGATTTTCATTTTAAGACTTGAGTCACCTCCCTAAGATATCTCCTTGTGTAAAGGCAAACATTACAAAACTTGAAAACATCTGAATCCAATCTGGTCCCAAACATTTTCCACAAGAGACACTCAGCTACTTGCAGTGATTCATGCCGTGTATTCTGCTGGAACACCCTAAAAAAAAGCCAAAAATGGTGTGGCTTAAAGAACAGAAAACTAGGTGGGTGCTTGTGCTTGCCTTTAATCCCAGCACTTAGAAGGCAAAGGTAGAAGGATCACTGTGAGTTTGAGGCCAGCCTGGGTTACAGAGTAAGTCCAGGTCAGGCTGGACTAGAGAATGACCCTGCCTCAAAACAACAAAAGCAACCAGAAACTGATCTTTTCACAGTTCTTAGGGCTAAAAGTTTGAGAACAAGGACTAGCATGCTTGAGCTCTGGTGAGGCCCTTCCCCTTGGAGTGCAGACAACTGCCTGCTCTCTGTGTGATCATATGACCTCCTCTTTGCCTGAGGATGAGGAAGGAGAGGGAGGGGGTGGGGGAAGGGAGATCATGCTTTCTGGTGTCTCCTAACAAGGACATTAATTCCATCATGAGGGCTCCACCTTCAAGAACTCACTTAACCCTAATCACCTCCCAAAGGCTCTATGTCTAAATACCATCACATTAGGCTTCAACATATGAAGTTTAGGGTGATACAAACTTCTAGTTTAGGGCATGCTGCAGATAAAGGAGCCCTGAAAACATGATGTCAAATTAAAAGATCACATGTGATTCTGTTTACATGAATTGTCCAGAATTGTTCAGGGTGATGCTGGCCTCATAGGAGGAGTTTGGTAGAATTCCTTCTTTTTCTATTTCCTGGAAAAGCTTAAGAAGCAATGGTGTTAGCTCTTCCTTAAAAGTCTGGTAAAATTCAGCAGTGAATTAATTCATCTGGGCCTGGGCTTGAATTGTCCAGATTCAAAGAGACAGAAGGAATATTAGTGGTTGCCAGTGGCTGGGCGGGACAGAAAACAGGGAGTGATTACTAATGAACAATTTATTTGGGGGAATGATAAAAATGCTCTGGTGATCACTGCATATCCTTGTGAATGCACAAAAATCACGTCAGCCAGGCGTGGTGGCACATGCCTACAATCCTAGCACTTGGGAGAGACTGAGTTCCAGGTCAGCCTAGGCTAGAGTGAAACTTGACTAGAAAAAGGAAAAGAAAAAAAAAAATCAAAACACTGAATTAAGGGCTAGAGAGAGGGCTCAGTGGCTAAGGCACTTCCCTGCAAAGTCTAATAACCTAGTTTGATTCCCCAGTACTCACATAAAGCCAGATGCACAAAGTGGTGCATGCATCTGGAGTTTGTTTGCAGCAGCTAGAGGCCCTGGCATGCCCATTCCCTGTTTCTCTTCTCTATATTTTTCTCTGCTTGCAAATAAGTAAACAAAAATATTTTAAGGGGGCTGGAGAGATGGCTTAGCAGGTAAGGCACTTGCCTACAAAGCCAAAGGACCCAAGTTTGAGTCCCCAGGACCCACATAAGCCAGATGCACAAGGTGGAGCATGTGTCTGGAATTTGTTTGAGGCAGTTGAAGGTCCTAGTGCATCCATTCTCTCCCTTCCTTTCTCAATCATATAAATAAATAATAATAATAATATATATTAAAAAAACTAAAAACCGAACAGCCAGGTATGGTGGCCAGCCTGAGGCTATAGAGTGAGTTCTAAGTCAGCCTGGGCTACAGTGAAGCCCTACCTCAAAATAAATAAATAAATAAATAAATAAATAAAATAAAACAAGGGGCTGGAGAGATGGTTTAGTGGTTAAGGCGCTTGCCTGCAAAGTCAAAGGACCTAGGTTTGATTCTTTAGTACCCACATAAAGCCAGATGCACAAGGGAGTGCATGCATGTGTAGATCGTTTGCAGTGGCTAGGGGCCCTGGTGCATCCATTATCTCTCTTCTCTCTCTCTGCCTATTTCTCTCTCCCTCCTTCCCTCTCTCAAATAAATAAAATATTTTTTAAAAAGCAACCAAGGAGGGCTGGAGAGATGACCTAACGGTTAAGACACTTGCCTGTGAAGCCTAAGGACCCAGGTTCAATTCCCCCAGCACCCACATAAAGCCAGATGCCCAAAGTGTTGGCATGCATCTGGAGTGCGTTTGCAGTGGCTGGAGGCCCTCGGGTGCCCATTCTCTCTCTCTCTTTCAGATAAATAAATAAATAAATAAATAAACAAACCCAGGGAAAAGTAGAAATAGATTCTGTGTTGGATTATATTAGAGAGCCATTAATTTTGTAGAGCACAATGATGATATTGTGGTTATATCTTTTTCAAATCCCTACATACTGGTGAGATCTTTAAAATATCCCCGGGCTTTTTCTGGATCTCCTGCTTCTCAGCTGCATGCATCCTCCTTTTGCTCCCCCTCTCTCCCTTCTCTCTCTGCCCCCTTCTCCTTCTCCCCAATTACAATAGTCTTAGATCCAAAAATAAATAAATAATAAATAAATAAATATCCTCAGGGAAGAAAGGGTCTGAGTGAAACTGGAAAGAGATAGGACATTACATTTTGAAGCTGAGTAACAGAGTGTGTGTGGGGGTCCATTATACTATCCCACCTTGTTTAACCATAGTAAAAGTTCCCTCAAAAAACAACAAAAAAAGCCCTCAGATATGGCAGAGCAAATATAAAATCTTGATTAGTCCTGAATTCTAGAAAGTTCATCTCTGACAGAGGATCCCAGGCTAGTCCCTAGGTCAATGACAGCATACCTTTACCCCAAAGCCCTCCTGGTCTGGTTGAACTTCATTGTGAGAAGAGAACCTATCAGAATATGCTTTGGGTTGGGATTGATCTAACTTTTTCTGGAGCATTCTATATCCATGATGCATCTTCATGCTATAGTGGTTAGCATTTGCTGTGTAACAAATTTCAATGGCTTAAATGAAAAAAAAAAACAAAAACACAACAACATGTTTATTCTTTGTAATCTGTGGCTGAGACTCTGGGTGGAATTGGCTGGGCCCAACTGCTCCAGGCTGGTCTCACTTGAATGCCCCGGGCTTTGGCAGCACCCTGTCTGGAAGGCTGCCTGGGTGTATCTGTGTCATGAAAAGCCTTCCTAAAAGCTGGGCGTGGGCTAGAGAGATGGCTTAGTGGTTAAGCGCTCGCCTGTGAAGCCTAAGGACCCCGGTTCGAGGCTTGGTTCCCCAGGTCCCACGTTAGCCAGATGCACAAGGGGGTGCACGCATCTGGAGTTCGTTTGCAGAGGCTGGAAGCCCTAGTGCGCCCATTCTCTCTCTCTCCCTCTATCTGTCTTTCTCTCTGTCTCTGTCGCTCTCAAATAAATTAAAAAAAGATATTTAAAAGCTGGGCGTGGTGGCGCACGCCTTTAATCCCAGCACTTGGGAGGCAGAGGTAGAAGGCTCGAGGCCACCCTGAGACTACATAGTGAATTCCAGGTCAGCCTGAGCTAAAGTGAGACCCTACTTCGAAAAACTAGAAAATAAAATAAAAGCCTTCCTAAGCACTAAGAAGAAGCAAGTCGCAATATATACGTTTTGTTCCACTGGTAAGTCACATGGTCTAGATTCAAGAAGAAAGGCTTTCACCTATTTATCTGAAAGAGACAGATAGAGGGAATGAGAATGGGCATGCCAGGACCTCTAGCCACTGCAAATAAACTCCAGACATATGTTGCACCTTGAGCATCTGACTTACATGGGTGCTGGGGAATTGAACCTGGGTCCTTAGGTGTCACAGGCAAGTGCCTTAACTGCAGAGCCATCTCTCCAGCCCTTAAACTTAAAAAAAGAAAAGAAAACAAAAGAAAAAGAAAACTTTGCCAGGTGTGGTGGCACACACCTCTAATCCCAGCACTTGGGAGGCAGAGGTAGGAGGATCACTGAGTTTGAGGCCATCCTGAGAGAGTGAATCCCAGGTCAGCCTGAGCTAGAATGAGAGCCTACCTTGAAAAAACAAACAAACAAACAAACAAAATTTATTAATTAATTCATTTATAAGGAGAGAGAGAGAGGGAGAGAGAGAAAGAGAAAGAAAATGGGTACACCAGGGCCTACAGCTGCTGCAAACAAACTCTAGATGTGCCATGTGCATCTAACTTTACATGGGTACTGAGGAATCACTCAGGTCATTAGGCTTTGCAGGCAAGTGCCTTCACTGCTAAGCCATCTCTCCAACACAAGGCTTGTCTGTAGATTGGATTGCTACCCAATGGGAGCAAGGGTGATAACTGGGGTTTGACCCAGACAACCTCTTGAAATGAGACTGACATTTTATTTATATTAATGGTGGGCAGGCCAAGCCAAACCTTAGAATCTCAGGGGATAGTATGTTGGATTACCTGGTCAGTCTGACCACTTTCCTGTAAAGTATGGTGGGACTCAAAATACCTCAGAGGTATTCCATACATGCCCATGTTCCAGAGGTGCCTAAGAAGTGAAATAGTTTTTAAAAATATTTTATTTTTTTTTAATTTATTAGAGACAGAGAGGGAAAAAGGGAGGAGAGAATGGGCACACTGCAAACAAACTCCAGGTGCATGTGCCACCATTGTGCATCTAGCTTACATGGGACCCAGAGAATCAAAGCTGAGTCCTTAGGCTTCACAGGCAAGCACCTTAACCACTAAGCCATCTCTCCAGCCCCAGAATTGAAATTTTATTTCTGCTGGCAGAATAGTGGTAGTGGGTTAACTATTACTCAGAAATATAGATCTTGCCAGGTGTGGTGGCACACGCCTTTAATCCCAGCACTTAGAAGGCAGAGGTAGGATCACTGTAAATTGGAGGGCAGCCTGAGACTATGTAATGAATTCCAGGTCAGCCTGGGCTACAGTGAGACCAGGATTTATAGTTCCTATGTCTGTTTCTGATCCTTCTCTCCTCTTTTTTTCTTTTGAGATATGGTCTCACATAGCCCAAGCTGGCCTCAAATTCAATATGGCCATCAAGTTTTGCAAGCATGTACCTTTAATTACTGAGCCATATCTTCCCACCCCCCCTATTTTTTTTTTCTTTGAGGTGGAGTCTCTGTCTAGCCTAAGATGACTTGGAATGCACTATGGAGTCTTAGGCTGGCCTCCAATTTACAGCTATCTTCCTACCTCTGCCTGCCAAGTGTTGGGATTAAAGGCGTACACCATCACACCTGGCTCCTATCTCCCTTTTTCTATGGCTTAAACTCAGACCCATTTTGTGATGCTTCCTGAGCCTCCCATATCCTTAGGGGGCATGGCTTGGCTCTCAGAAGGAGAATGGGTTTGCAGACCTAGAGGACTTGGTCTTGGGCCATTTCCTTCCTTCACAGAGTCTCTATTCTCATCTCTAGAGCATAGGCTTGCTTGGAATGGCTCTGAGGTCTTGGAGGCCCTGTCCTACTTATAGAAAAGTGGTCAAGCTGGGCAGGTAATCCAGTTTACTGTCCCCTCAGACTCTAAGGTCAGGCTTGGTCTTCAGAGAGAATGTCCCAGGTAGGTGTAATAGATGGGTTGCAAATATGGGTGCCATTCGTTTTTCTTTTTCTTTCTTTCTTTCTTTCTTTTTTTTCTTTTCTTTTTTTTTTTTTTTTTTTGAGGGAGGATCTCACTCTAGTCCAGGCTGACCTGGAATTCACTGTGTAGCGATCCTGCTACCTGTGCCTCCCGAGTGCTGGCATTAAAGGCGTGTGCCCCACGCCCGGCTGATGGGTGCGATTCTTTCCCCACACCCATCCATGCCCTTTATAATGATATTGTGCAGCACTGTTCCTTCCATCGAGAAATGGAGTCTATGCCCCATGTGATAAAAGCGATGGTATGATTGTTCTAGGACTTGACTCATTTGCTCTATTTCTGGGGTACTGCTTAGCCTAGGCTAGCCTGATGGAGGATGTTATTCCCAGTCTAGAACAGCCAGCATTCTGCAAACTCATCAACATGCATGAGGCTAGCCTGATCAGCCCAGCCAGGACTGGATGGGCAGAATGCAGCTTGGGTGAAGAGTGACTAGCCGGAATCAGCAGAGCTGGGTGCACATCTGCAAAGCCTAGCCTAGATCTGTGGAGATCAGCCCGGATCATCAGAGCCCAGCCTGGGCCAGCTGAGCTCCTTGTACATCACCCCAACGGAGCCTATGTTACTGGAGATCCTGGATCAACTGGGTCCATCTTAGATCAACCAGGCCCAGGCAGGAGCAGTAGAGCACAGCATGCATCCATCAATCAAGCCCAACCTGTGTCAGTGGAGATCAGCCTGGATCAGCTAACTTCCAACCAGCTGCAGTTTGGGAAAACTAGGATTTCCAACTTTCCTATTTTGGGCTGATCTACAACTAAAAGAGTGGAAATGGGATCTCTTGTTAGCTGGGAATGCCCTTGACGTTCAGCCACATCTCTTCTGGGCTAGGGCACAGGCTCAGCTGCCATGATTGTAACTCTGATTCCTATGTTTCTTCCCTTGGGAGGTAGTGGTGGATCTCAGGCAGGAACAGAAGGATCAAAGCAGGTGGCTTTGACAAGGAGGGGACAGACAGGCCCCAGGGTGAGCAGGTCCTTGGTGTCTGACTTGGGTGAACATCTCAGCACAGGTCCAGAACAAGAGGTTTGTTTTTATTTTTATTTTATTTTTTTAAGGTATCATTCTAGCTCAAGCTGGCCTTGAACTCACAGTTATCCTCCTACCTCAGCCTCCCAAGTGTTGGGATTATAGACATAAGCCACTACTTATAGCAAGAATTCCTCTTAAAAAATATGTTTTTAACTGGGAGTGGTGGTGCATGCCTTTAATCCCAACACTAGGGAGGCAGAGGTAGGAGGATTTCCATGAGTTCGAGGCCATCCTGAGAATACAGAGTGAATTCCAGGCCAGCCTGGGTTAGAGTGAAACCTTACCTTGAAAAACCAAAATAAATAAAAAAAAAAAATAAAATAATTCAAGCAATATCAGCACCTCAGTTAGGTAAAATCGCTCAGTGTGACATTATAAGCAACAGTAGGCACCTGTCTGTGTCCTCTCCTCACCAACTGTTTCCCAGCCACTGAAACTTCAACTCAAATTAAAAACCAGCTGTCAGGTGCTGGAGAAGTAGCTCAGTTGCAGGACACTTACCAGCTTTCCAAGAAGCCTTGGGTTTAATCTCTAATACCACAAAAACCAACACACCCAGCGCTACCTCATCTCTCTCAAGCAGCATATTCATGTTCTTACTTCATTGGAGCTCTTATCGGTTCACTTCCCACTATGGAAGATTTAGCCCTTTCTCTGATCCTGGCCCTCCCCAGGACCCTTAAGTCATAATTTTGTAAAATTGGTTTTTGCTTTATATTTGTTTCTATGACTTTGAAAATGCTCTTCACCGCTGAACTATGTTAAGTACTCCACCCACTTTTACTTTTTTTTTTTTTTGCCCAATTTCCCCCTCCATCAGCTTCCCAGTGATACTGTAAACCCCAGGTGGTGGTGGCGGTGGGGAGGAAAAGGGGTGAAGTGACAAAAAAAATCTCATTTCCACACTCCTGTCCTGACAGAGAGGTAGAGAAACACCCAGAGAAAACAAGGCAGGCCTGAGCCTCCCAACACTGAAGAAGCAACTGTCTTGGGTCAGGCCTCATTGCTGGAGGGGATGCTGAGGCCACTGGGCTGTACCCGGCCCTTGTGCTCCTGTCCCCGCTCTGGCCTCCCTGCGGGTCTTTCTCTTCCACCCCATTTCAGTGGCGCTCACGCCAAGGTCACAGACGGTGGGCAGGTCCAGGGAGCAGCACAGGTGAAGCTTCATCAGGGCTCCCTGGGCTTTAAGGTCTGAGTAAAGAGCATTTGTAGGGCTCGGGCAGGGTGAAGAGACTCATTATGGTAGGTCCTGTGCGAAGATCTGGACTGTGGGACCCCTAGTCCTGCACATAGCAGAGTTGAGGGGTGCAGTAGCCATGGCAGGCAGCCCAGCCTGTGTGGCTGGCATGCAGATGGTTTGAAGGGCCGTGGGGCATGACTCAAAGCTACAAATAGACCCAAGAGAGATGGAAACTTCCATCCACACCAAAACCTGTCTGTCCAGGCTTTTGTGGTGTTTTGTTCATGATCAGAAATGCTGGAACAACCCATATGCCCTTCCATTAATGGGCGGACAGTGATTCGTCTGCACAACGGACTCACGATGAGCAGGGGAAAGCAGAGCAGTGTGAAGACACACGTCAACACACAGAACTCCAAATTTATCACGCCAAGTGAAAGAACTAAGTTACAAAGGCTATATACCCCAAGATTGCATTTATGCGGCATTCTGGGAAAAAGGGACGGGGACAGGAAAGCACTGGGGTGGGAAGAGGCCTTCACTACTAAGTGGCAGGGAGGAGTTTCTTCATGTGGATGGAAGTGCTCTATGTATCAACCACTGCAGTACATGCAGCCACATGGCTTTATTAAGTTATCCAAATTCTTAGAGAGATACACCCAAACGGATAAAGTTTTTATAAATAAATTATACTTCCATAAACCTGCAAAAAAATGATGAAGCTGGACACGGTGGTGCACGCCTTTAGTGCCAGCACTTGGGAGGCTGAGGTAGGAGGATCGCCATAGTTCAAGGCCAAATATAGAATATGTTCAAAAAGGGTTGGAGAGATGGCTCAGAGGTTAAGGTACTTCTCTATCAAACCTAAGGACCTGAGCTCGATTCCTCAGTGCCCACATAAAGACAGATGCACAGTGGCACCTGCATCTGGAGTTTGTTTGAGGCAGATAGAGGCCCCAATGCACCCATTCTCTCTCTCTGTTTTTCTCTGCTTGCAAATAAATAAAATATTTTAAAAAAATTATAGTAATCATCAAAAGGTAGAGTTAGGGGATGTGGAACAGTTGGTAAAGTGTTTACCTAGTATGCAAGAAGCCATGGGTTCTATCCCCAGAACAGGTGAACTGGGTGTCATGCTGCATGTCTATTATCTCAGCACTCAGAAGGTACAGGCAGGAGGACCAAAGTTCAAGACCAACCTGGGCTACATAATATTTTGTCTCAAAGAAAAGGCATAGTTAAGATAATGTTTACAGTCACCCTGTAATAGTAGGGGTAGGAAAGAGGGACAGAGGAGAGGTAGCAGTGGGACTGAGGTCCAGGAGTGATTTCACACAAGGGGTAAATCTGAATAATCCATAATCTGTGTGTGTTTTGTTTTTTTTTTCTTTTCTTTTCTTAAACTATTTATTTTATTATTTATCTATTTGAGAGAGAGAGAGAGAGAGAGAGAGAGAGAGGGAGAGAGAGAGAGAGAGAATGGGAGTGCCAGGGTCTCCAGCCACTGCAAACGAACTCCAGATGCATGTGTCCCTTTGTGCATCTGGCTTTTGTGGGTCCTGGGGAGTTGACCCAGGATCCTTTGGCTTTGCAGGTAAGCACCTTAACCACTAAGCAATCTCTCCAGCCATGTTTTTTTTCAAATGCCCTAGCCCAGGCTGACCTGCGGTGGCCTCGAATTTAGAGTGATCCCAAGTGCTGGGATTAAAGACATGCACTACCACGCCTTGCTCTGTGTGTTTTGTATGCAGCCCTGCCTGTCTCTGAGGGTAAGGGCCAGCACTTTTTTTTTTTATTTTTTAGTTAAGGCTTCATTATATAGTCCAGCCTTGATCTTTTTTCTTCTTATTTTTCTTCTTTGCTAGGATTTGAACTCTGGGCCTCATGCATGCTTAGGCAAGCACTCTCCAACTGAATTATACCTTCAACCCCAAGGCCATTAATTTTGGTACATTCTGTGGGGATGTTACAGATACCACAAAGGAGAGGAATCCCAAAATCACACCAGCTTCCCTGCATGCCCTCAACTTGTGACCATTTTCCTTGTCCAGAGGAGACACAGGGAGGGCACAACAGGATGGAATAGAATCCAGTTAGAAACTGAATTTCAGAGCTGTCTCTGCCTCCGGCCACTTTAGCATCACCTGCACAATGGAGACCATAGATTGCAATTTACAGAGTCCTGGGAGGGATGGATGAAATGATTGCAGAGGTACACTGGGCCCCAAGGGTGCGTCGACTTTCAGGGATGGCCACCAGCAGGCTGGGTTAAAATTCCTGTCACAAGTTTTTGTTTATTTTTTGGAAATAATCTTGTTAAGTAACTCTGGCTGGCATCACCATCTTCTTGCCTCAGCCTCCAAAGTGCTGGGACTATAATTGTGCACTCCTACAACTGTACCATGAAGATTTTTTTTTTCTTTCTGGTGTGAAATATGTCCTATTCAGTACTTGGGACCTAATTGTGATAAAAAATTTACATGAGCTGGGCATGGTGGCACATGCCTTTAAGTCCCAGCACTCGGGAGGCAGAGGTAGGAGGACTGCTGTGAGTTCAAGGCTACATGAATTCCAGGTCAGCCTGGGCTAGAACAAGACCCTATCTCCATAAACAAAACAAAACAAAATTCACATGAGCCGGGCGTGGTGGCACACACTTTTAATGCCAGCACTGGGGAGGCAGCGATAGGAAGATCACTGTGAGTTTGAGGCCACCCTGAGACTACATAGTGAATGCCAGGCCAGCTTGGGCTGGAGCAAGAGCCTACTTCCAAAAAGAAAAAAAAAAAAAAATTCACATGAAATACTAAAAACTAAAATTAGCTTATCTGAAATTTAAAGTTAATTGGCTTTGTCAGTCTTTTACCTGGCAGGGGCCATGGACTGTTATGGGATGGGAAGAAGGGGTGATGAATACGTGGTGAATCATCCCCGACTCTCCAGCCTTCTCTGCAGCCTGAGTCACTTGGGCTTCACTTGGCATCTCGCCTCTTCCAGGCAGCCCCCCAGCCTGTGAGCCACACTGCTGCCGGTTGATTTCGTGCCAGTCCAGGACTGCCAGCTTGAGTCATCGTTCTTCGGAACTTACTCCTCGCCTCCAGGCGGCCGCTCGGGGTGTCCTGGAGTCAGTCCTTGTGTGTGAGCCCCGTGTCCATCTCGCATGGCTGGCAGCTAGGGCTGGGTGTCCCACTGCAGGCAGTGGGTGTAGCGTGCACCGTGGCGGTGGGTCTTCTTCGCCTGGCTGGTGGCTGAGTGGCAGCGTCGCTCTTACATAATCAGTTTCTCTCCTCCTTCTTTTTCCAGAGCCAGACTTCACACTGAGCAGCTGCAGTCGGAGAAATCAGAGAAAGCACCACCCAGCTCCAGATTCCGAGGGGCCTGCTGGGGACTCTCCTCTTCCTCCTCCTTGAGAGACCCCAAGGCCACTGTGTCACGCCAGCTCCTGGTCTGCCATGGGACCGGCAGCTGCCGCCCCCTGGCTGTCCTCCGCCCTGCCAAGCAGATAGGCTAGCGGGTGCTTCAGAAGCACCTGCCTCCTCCCTGCCCGGGCCAGCCCTTCCCTGACTTGGTGGCCACCTTTGCTGACCTGAGGCCATGTAGGCCCTCGCTCAGGCCTCGGTGGATGCGCGCTGGGGTCAGCACCTCTGCTCTCGGGGAATCCGGTACACCATCATGCCCTTGGAATTGGCCTGGCTGCACTGTGAGTACTGAGGGGGTCCTCCGGGTCCCTGCCCTGGGAGGTCTCAGCTTTACCGTAACCATGGAAACCGAGATGTTCTTGCTGGGGAGAAGTTGAGACGCTTCTCAGCTGGGCTGCAGAGTGGCCTTGGAGATGAGGACTCCGGGCTGCTCTCTGAGCTGCCTATCTCTGACCTCTGGCTTGGAATTCAGGCTGGGTGGGCACAGTGTGGGACAGGCACGTACCGGGGTGGGTGACAGCTTCTCTGTAGCCTCCTTGGTGCTGCGGAACAGGGTGGGGGCAGTGGTGGTAGGGAGTGGATTTCCACCCTCCTGGGTGTGGCCAGTGGAGGTGGGGGAGGCAGGGACCCAGACAGGACACATGGGGCAGGTCCTGGCAGTGGCAGCCTGTTCCCTTCTACCACCTTCCCCCTGTAATAGGACAAAATTTAAAAGCAGCTTACAGGTTAACAGTGTTATCTGTAAAAAGAAAAATAAGTTGAAATGGAGGTAAAGGATCTCAACAGCGCTGTCTCCAACCCAGCACAATTCTCTGGCCACCCACTGGGCCAGTGGAGAGTGGCCACCATGACCTCACTTGCCTTGTGTCTCCACCGCCTTGGAGTTAGGCATCTAGGAACTGTGTGCTGAATAAACCAATGCAGGGGCTGCAGCCTGCAGGAGCTTCTGAGAAGAGCTGGGTGTACCCTGGCCCTGGTGGAGACACACTGCAAAAGGTGGAGAAGTTCAGAATGGGTGAAGGGCCTGTCCAGACCCAGTGATCGGGGAGTTCCATGTCTTGAGGAGCAAGGGAAGAAACATGGGCAAGTCCTTCTCAAAGCAGACTCCAGGCTGGGGGCAGGGGCATTCACACCGGCAGACGTGGAGTGGTGAGGACAGTTGTCCAGGCAGTGGGAACCATGCATGCAGAGGCTCAGCGGTGGGACAGGGAGAGGCCAGGCTGACAAGGCTGACCGTGCCTAGGTTCCAGAGGCTGTGGTTGGCAGGATCTGCTTTGCCATACAAACTGATTGGTTGAGGACTTGGAGGAATAGGGCAGGGCGGTGGTTGTCTGTTACTCCACCTTTGAGGACCAATCTGGTGGCCCTTGGAGTCAGAGTTGCAGTGGCCTGGGCGTGGCCAGGAGAGGTGGGTTAATTCCACAGGGAAAATGAGAAAATGAAACTTGATGAGGACGAGCTTGGGGAATAGGACAGGCAAGGCAGGCGCTACCTAGCAGAAGGGCTGGAGGACCTGGAGGACATTGGGCTATCATGACATATCACAAATTGGTAACTTAGATCAATATAAATGTACTCTCTTGAGCTGGAGAGATGACTCAGCATTTGCCTGCAAAGCTTAATGACCCAGTTTTGATTCTCCAGTGCCCATGTAAAGTCAAATGCACAAAGTGGTGCATGCGTCTAGAGTTCCTTTGCAGCTGCTATAGACCCTGGCATGACCATTCTGTCTCTCTTTCTCTGCTTGCAAATAAATAAATTGATTAAATTTTAAAAATGTACTCTCGGGCTTAGCAGTTAAGGTGTTTGCCTGCAAAGCCAAAGGATTGATTCTCCAGGACCCTCGTAAGACAGATGCACAAGGGGATGCACGCATCTGGAGTTTGTTTGCAGTGGTTGGAGGCCCTGGTGTGCCCATTCTCTCTTTCTCTCTACCTCTTTCTCTCTCTCTCAAATAAATAAATAAAATATATGTGTTTAAAAACTGTACTCTCGCCGGGCATGGTGGCGCACGCCTTTAATCCCAGCACTTGGGAGGCAGAGGTAGGAGGATCGCCGTGAGTTCAAGGCCACCCTGAGACTACAGAATTAATTCCAGGTCAGCCTGGACCCTACCTCAAAAAAAATAAATAAAGGGGCTGGAGAGATGGCTTAGCGGTTAAGCGCTTGCCTGTGAAGCCTAAGGACCCCGGTTCGAGGCTCGGTTCCCCAGGTCCCACGTTAGCCAGATGCACAAGGGGGCGCACGCGTCTGGAGTTCGTTTGCAGAGGCTGGAAGCCCTGGCGCGCCCATTCTCTCTCTCCCCTCTATCTGTCTTTCTCTCTGTGTCTGTCGCTCTCAAATAAATAAATAAAAATTGTTTTTTTAAAAAAAACAAACAAAATAAATAAATAAATAAATAAAAAGAAAATAAAAAAATAAAAAAAATAAAAACTGTACTCTCTCCAAGTTCCAGGGACCATAGCCTGAAATTGAGGTGATAGGGTCACCATGGTCTCTGGAGGCTTTGAGGAAGGGTCCTTCCTGCTTCCGGCAGCTCCCGGAGTTCCTTGGCTTGTGGCAGCATTGCTTTTCACCCTGTCCCATCCGCAGACTTTACCTTTGTGTTTTCTTTCTACCCAGACACTTGTGTTTGGGGCCCTCCTTGAGCCCAGGATGCTTTCATCTAAGATCCTTCACTTAGGCACACCTGAAAGACTCTATTTCCAAGTAGTCACATTCTGAGGCTCCTGGTAGATGAGTGTTTTTTGGGGGGAAGGACGGGAATGCCATTCAACTCATTATACAGGCTCAGATTTAGTGACTGGGGATGGAGATAATAGACCTCATTTATCCCTGTACAAAAGGTCTCCTTGTGAGAGAGGGCCCCGGGTTCTCCTTCAGTCTCATTAGCTCCCTGGCCTGTGGTGGCCAGGGTCAGTCGGACACTGGCTGTGTGGCTTCTGATGTGCAAAGTATGAGTAACAGTTGGTCTTGAGGTTGTAGCTATGCTGTCCCTGCCTGGCCCCCTGTTTTTCCTGAGGGAGGTAATAGGAGATAAGCTTAAAATTAGAAATGGTGGCCTTGGGTTACGGAGAGAGAGAAAGAGGGAGAAGAGAGAGAGAATGGGCACGCCAGACCCTCCAGCCACTGCAAACGAACTCCAGATGCATGTGCCCCCTTCTGCATCTGGCTTACTTGGGACCTGGAGGATTGAACCATCATCCTTTGGCTTTGCAGGCAAACACCTTAACCACTAAGCCACCTCTCCATCCCTGTAAACAAATTCTAGACACATGCTCCACCTTGCGCATCTGGCTTACTTGGGTATCATCAAATCAGGGTCCTTGGATTTTGCAGGCAAGCACCTTAACAACTAAACCACCCCTCCAGCCCAAGATTCTTATTTTTATGTGAATTCCTGTAGATACTGAGAGACAAGCTTACAAGTGTTTCTCGAGGTCCATCGCTCTTAGAGTGCACCTGGGCCAGTGGCCATAGCTTTACCTGAGAGCTTGCTTCAGAGGCACCACTCCCACATACAATCTGATGGATCAGAGATGAGGAGTGGGGCTGCGCCATTGGTTACTTAACCAGCCCCACTGCTGGAGGCCAATCCCCAGACTCAAATGTGATGTGCTCAGTTCACAAGGCCAGCATTTCAGCACCACATCTCAAGGCTTGGTGGTCTGCTGAGGTTATGAGTGGATAGGTGGTGCTGGTGTATGCGGGGCTGGGGAAGGTTTGCAGTGTGAGGGAACACCCAGCGTGAGGCAGAGCAGGAGCAAAAGCCTCTTGTGATCACAGAAATGATCTCCATCTGCAGCAGTGGGTGCCAAGCTGAGAGGCTTTCTGACTTAGGGGCAATTCTATGTCAAGCACGCAGCCTATGTCAAAGGGGCCGATTGTGTTCCTGCAGCCCAGTGCTGTGTTGGGTACATGGGAAGAGAGAGAAAAGAAGTGCAAGACAGATCATTGCAAACTTGTCACTTTGCAAAAATGTGACACTGTTAGTGGGGAAGGGCAGGTGATTGTGACCTCTATGGAGCGTAGTGTGTGAGTACACCCGAGGACCTGAGGTGAGGGAAGGTGCTCCTGGTGAGGGGTCCAGTGGGTACAAGGGTTCAGCAGCAGGAGACACAGAGTGAGCCTGGAGAAAGAGGAGCGACGGAATGGAGAGGGAGAGGTCCAGGCCAGTGCGGGTATAAGGACAAAAGTCTTCAAGGTGTCAGGAAGTGAGTGGACCAGGTGCATTAGGACAGTGACTCAGCCTGCCTGCTTCTCTTTGCCCACCTCACCCCCTCTCCAAAAAAAAAAAAAAAAAAAAAAAGCATAGGCTGGGGTGATGGCTCAGTAGGTAAAGTGCTTGCTGTGCAAGCATGAGGGCCTGAATTCAGATCCTCAGTGCCCAGGTAAATGCCAGGAATGATTGTGCATGTCTGTAAACCCAGCACCAGGGAGGTGGAGACCGGAGTCCTTGGAGTTCACTAGCTAGGTAGTACAGCCAAACTGGCGAGCTCTATGTTCAGCAAGAGACTCTATCTCAGTCAGGCGTGGTGGTGCATGCCTTTAATCCCAGCACTCGGGAGGCAGAGGTAGGAGGATCAGAGTGAATTCCAGGTCAGCCTGGGCTAGAGTGAGACCCTACCTCGAAAAAACAAAATGAAACAAAAAAAAAAGAAAGAAAGAAAGAAAGAAAGAAAGAAAGAAAGAAAGAAAGAAAGAAAGAAAGAAAGAAGTTGGAGAGTGGCGCTAAGAAAGTCCTCCTATGTTGACTTTTGGCCTCCACATGTGGGCACACATACATGCATACCTGCCCACACATGTTCACATATACATACAAATAAGTACATATTTACATGCAAAAAAGCAGAGGCTACTAGAATTAAAGGTGTGTGCCACCACACCTGGCTATCTTAAGCTTTTTCTCATTATATAAACTATCAAAAGCACTCTTTGCCAATGAGCTTTTTAGGTGGGGTCTTACTCTAGTTCAGGCTGATCTAAAACTTACTCTGTAGCTCTAGGCTGGCCTTGAACTCCTACTTCTGTCTCCTGAGTGCTGGAACTAAAGGCATGTGCCACATGGCAACAATGTGCTTTTTATTTATTTATTTATTTTAAAATATTTTATTTATTTATTTGAGAGAGACAGACACACAGAAGAGAAAGACAGATAGAGGGAGAGAGAGAGAATGGGAGCGCCAGGGCTTCCAGCCACTGCAAACGAACTCCAGACGCGTGCGCCCCCTTGTGCATCTGGCTATCGTGGGACCTGGGGAACCGAGCCTCGAACCGGGGTCCTTAGGCTTCACAGGCAAGCGCTTAACTGCTAAGCCATCTCTCCAGCCCAATGTGCTTTTTATTTTGAGACAGAATCTCACTCCAGCCTAGGGAACTCACTATGTTGCCAAGGCTGGACTCAAACCCAAAGTGATCCTTCTGCTGTAGACTCCCCATTGTTTGGATTACAGCATGAGCTACCATGTCTGGGAATAATGTGATACACACACACACACACACTGGTTTTTCAAGGTGGGGTCTCACTCTAGCCCAGGCTGACCTGGAATTCACTATGTAGTCTCAGAGTGGCCTCAAATTCATGATGATCCTCCTACCTGTGCCTCCCAAGTGCTGGGATTAAAGGTGTGCGACACCATGCCTTGCCAATAATGTGATATTTATTGGCTACATTAATTATTATGGAATGCCTTGGCCATTTACAGATTGTCACTATTATAAAATAATGCTGCAGTGTAAGCCTTTGTCCATAAACCTTTTGGTTTTGTCTCTCTTTCCTGCTTTCCTTTCAGTTTCTGAGTTCAGTAGGTCAGAGTCTTGACATTTGTAAAGATTAGTGGGTCAAAGGCAGTGGACTTTATGAAATCCATTTTGGTATTAAATTTGCCAAAGTAGTTTCCAGGATGAGAACACCTGCCTCTGTATTTTGGCAACATCAAGGATTATTGAAACAAAATATAAAATCATTTCCATGTCAAGGGGGAAAACACTAGTTTTCTTTTTTTAAAACATACGTTTATTCAGCCAGGAGTGGTGGTATATGCCTTAAATCTAATCCTAGCACTTGGGAGGCTGAGGCAGGAGGATCACCTTGAGTTCAAGGCCATCCTGAGATGACATAATGAATTCTAGGTCATCATCCTGAGCTAGAGTAGACCCTACCTCACAAAACCAAAACCAAAACCAAGCCAAACAAAAAAGACTATCTCTCTCAGATAGAATGAGACAGAGAGAGAGGGAGAGAGAAGAGAGAGAGAGAGAGAGAGAGAGAGAGAGGGAGGGAGGGAGGGAGGGAGAGAATGGGTGTGCCAGGCCTCCAGCTGCTTCAAACAAACTCTAGACACATGCCCTACCTTGTACATCTGGCTTATGTGGATCCTGGGGAATTGAATCTGGGTCCTTTGGTTTTGCAGACAAGTGCCTTAACTGCTTAAATAATTTTTTAAAAATATTTATTTTTATGGCTGGAGAGATGGCTTAGCAGTTAAGGCGTTTGCCTGCAAAGCCAAAGCATTGCAGTTTGATTCTCCAGGACCCACACGAGCTAGATGCACAAGAGGCACATGTATCTGGAGTCCGTTTGCAGTGGCTGGAGAACCTGCTGCACCAATTCTCTTTCTCTATTTCTCTCGCTCCCTCGCTCAAATAAATAAAAAAATATATTTTAAAAAATATTTAGCTGGGTGTGGTGGCTCATGCCTTTAATCCCAGCACTTGGGAGGCAGAGGTAGGAGGATTGCCATGAGTTCAAGGCCACCCTGAGATGACAGAGTTAATTCCAGGTCAGCCTGGACCAGAGTGAGACCCTACCTCAAAAAAAAACCAAAAAAAAAAAAAATTAATTTAATTTATTTATTTGAGAGAGAAAGAGGCAGATAGATAGAGGAAAAGAGAGAATAGAGACACCAGGACCTCCAGCCACTGCAAATGAACTCCAGATGCATGTGTTACCTTGTGCATCTCGCTTATGTGGGTCCTGGGGAATTGAACCTGGGTCCTTTGGCTTTGCAGGCAAGCACCTTAATCATTAAGCCAGACCCTGGTTTCCTTTTTTTTTTTTTTAATTTACTTGCAAGTGAGGGGGTTGGGGCCAGGAATGTGCAAGCCAGACCTCCAGCCACCACAAACAAACTCCAGACACATGAGCCACTTTTGCATCTGGCTTTATGTAACTGCGGAATCAAACCCAGACCATCAGATTTTGCAAGCAAGTGCCCTTAACCACTGGGACACTTCTCCCGACCCTGGCTTGATTTTTGTTTGTTACTTTGGCTCTAGAGAGCATCTAATTGTTTTTTTGTTGTTCTTTTAAACTTAATTATTTGCATGCACGTGCCTGAGTGTGTCTGTGCGCACCAGGGCAGCTACAAACATACACCAGAGCTTGCACTACTTTTTTTTTTCTTTTCAAAAAAAATGTTTTGTTAACAACTTCCATGATTATAAAAAAAATCCCATGGTAATACCCTCCCCCCTACTTTCCCCTTTAAAACTCCATTCTCCCCATCTTAATCAGTCTCTCTTTATTTTGATGTCATGATCTTTTCCTCCTATTATGATGGTCTTGTGTAGGTAGTGTCAGGCACTGAGGTCATGGATATTCAGGCCATTTTGTGTCTTAGGGGAGCACGTTATAAGGAGTCCTACCCTTCCTTTGGCTCTTACATTCTTTCTGCCACCTCTTCTGCAATGGACCCTGAGCCTTGGAAGAACTTGCACTACTTTTTGTGTCTTGCTTAAGTGGGTGGCTGGAGAATTCAACCCTCGGCCAGCAGACTTTGCAAGCAAGCATTTTCAACCACTGAGCCATCTTCCCAGCCCCGTGTTGTTACTTTTCAGGTAGTCTCACTCTATGCCAGGTTGATCTAGAACTCACTTTGTAGCCCAGACTGACTTTGAGTTCAAGGCAATCCTCCTACATTTGCCTCTTGAGTGCTAGGATTGTAGGCATGAACCATCATGCTTGGCTTGCCTCTAATTTTTAAAAATTTATTTTATTTCTTTTCACACTGCAAACAAATGTCAGACATTTGTGCCACTTTTTGCATCTGGCCTACATGGGTGGCTTGGTCACTGAACCTGGGCTGGCTGGTAGGTTTTGCAAACGAGCACCTTTAACCACTGAGGCATCTTTTCAGCCCTACATTTAATTGTTTTAATGTCAATTTGATCTTTTGTTTACATCTTGCCCTTTTAGGTCTTGTTCTTTCTTCTCTCATTCACTTGACTTCTATTTAATATTTATTTTGTGAATTCTCTCGGGTATTTTTTTCTGTTGAAAGTATGAAGCAATCACAAAGGCTATTTTTTAGACTACACTGACATCTAGTGGTAAAGACTGGAAAGGGTGTTCAGGTACAGCCAGATTGTAAGATTGATTTGCTTAGAGTCCCAGAGCCACGAATGTAGATAGCTCCTACAGCCTGGTTGGTACATGTAATAGGAAAATAAATAAATAAGTAAGCAAGCAAGCAAGTAAGTAAGTAAGTAAGTAAGTAAATAAATATCCAAGGTCAGATAGAGCAAAGCAGAAACAGAGAAAGGTAAGAAAGTCATTTTTTTTTAAAAAAGTATTTTTTAAAAAATAGTTTTTAAAATTTATTTGAGAGAGAAAGAAGCAGAGAGAGAGAGAGAGAGAGAGAGAGAGAGAGAGAGAGAGAGAGAGAGAGAGAGAGAATAGCGCACCAGGGCCTCTAGCCACTGCAAATGAACTCCAGACACATGTGCCACCTTGTGTATCTGGCTTACATGGGTCCTGGAGAATAAACCAGAAGTCCTTTGCTTTGTAGGCAAACGCCTTAACCACTAAGATACTCTTCAGCCCTAAACAAGCCTTTTACATTTTGACTCTTTTTATTAAGATTTACTTTTATTTATTTATTAGAGACAGAGAGAAAGGGAGAGAGGCAGAGAGTGAGAATGGGCGCACCAGGGCCTGTAGCCACTGCAAATGAACTCCAGATGCACGCGCCACCATGTGCATCTGGCTTACGTAGGTCCTGGAGAGTCGAACCTGGATCCTTAGGCTTCGTAGACATATGCCTTAACTGCTAAGCCATCTCTCCAGCCCGCTTTTTACGTTTTTAAATTTTTATTTATTTAAGAGAGAGAGAGAGAGGAAGGTAGTGAGAATGGGCATGCGAGGGCCTTCAGCCACTGCAAACAAGCTCCAGATACATGCACTACCCTGTGCACCTGGTTTATGTGGATACTGGGGAATGGGACCTGGGTCCTTAGGCTTCACAGGCAAATATCTTAACTGCTAAGCCATCTCTCCAGCCCCGCGTCATTTTTGTTAAGATTATTTATTTATTTATTTGAGATAGACAGAGGGGGAGAGAGCATGAGAATGAGCATGCCAGGGCCTCTAGCCACTGAAAAAGAACTCCAGACGCTTGTGCCACATGTGCATCTGGGTTATGTGGGACATGGAGAATCGAACCTGGGATTAAAGGCATGAGCCACCATGCCCTGCTATATGTGAATCTTTAGATAGAAAAAGCCAGCTACATGTTTTGAAAATATGTCACCCCTACAAGAAGGAATGCAGTTGTCCTGGAAAGAAAGTTGTGCTGGTCCCATGGGGCAGGAGCTAAGGAGAGCCTGGAGACCAGCCTCCTGGGAACTCTGTTGGTTGAGTTGGATGAGTTGCTATTATGGAGCTTAAACCCTGGGACAGCATTCAGATGCTAGTTGTATGGCCTCCCTTAGGACTTTGTGCCTCTCCCATGAGCACTTGTCACCCTTGAACGTGGGTGATGTCTGCATACAGCTGTGCACACCGGGGCGGTGGGAAGACAGTGCCTGGTGCTCATGGGCTCTTGTTGGGTGTGGTCCACAGGTCTTGGGATCCTCCTTGGCATGGCCTTGGGGAACGAGAGTTTGGAGATGTGGCCTATGACTCAGGATAAGGAGTGTGATGTTACGGGCTACCTGCGGGTCAAGCTGCAGTACAAGAACCGGCTTCAGTACATGGTAACCACATGGGCACAGTATTCTCGTTCCCAAGCCCCATGGCTCGCTTGGAACAGGGCCATGGACGTTCATCTCACCCCACCCAGGAACTACCAGCCCCAATGTTACCGTAACTCCCCTCTCCACCTTGTTTATATTTAAAATATTTTATTTATTCATTTGAGAGAGAGAGACAGACAGAGAGAAAGTGGGTATGGGCATACCAGGCACTTTTGCCACTGTAAACAAACTTCAGATGCATGCACCTCTTTGGGGAACCCATGTCGGCAGGCTTTGCAAGCAAGTGCCTTTAACCGCTGAGTTATCTCTCCAGCCCTCCTCTCCACCTCCCCACCCCCTGTAGGGTCTTCTTGCTGTAGCCTTCTTGCTGGCCTGGAATTCACTACAAAGTCTCAGGCTGGCTTCAGACTCATGGCGATCCTCCTACCTCTGCCTCCTGAGTGCTCAGAATAAAGGAATGTACCACCATGCCCAGCTTTCTAATCCATTTTTTAAAATATTATATTCATTTTAGAGAGAGAGAGAGAGAGAGAGAGAGAGAGAGAGAGCACTCCAGGGCCTCCTGCTACTGCAAACAAACTCCAGATGCATTTGCCACTTTGTGCATCTGGCTTCATATGGGTACTGGGTAGTTGAATCTGGGCCATCAGACTTTGCAAGCAAACACTTTAATGACTGAGCCATCTCTCCAGCCCTCCACCTTTTTTACCCACTATATAATCAATGTATTGGTCTGGGCCAATCCCCTTCCACCTTTCCACCATCTCCCAGGATTCCATCTCTCCTCTTTTTTTCAAGGTAGGGTCTCAATCTAGCCAATGCTGACCTGGAACTCACTCTGTATTTCCAGGTTGGCCTTGAAGTCACAGTGATCCTGTACCTCTGCCTCCCGAGTGCTGGAATTTAAGGCATGAACAACCATGCCTGGCTGTTTTTTTTTTTTTTTTTTTTTTTTTGGATACAGTATCATTATGTAGCCCAGGGTGGTTTAAAACTTGAGATCCTTCTGCCTCAGCCTCCCAAGGTCAGGTTTATAGGCATATGCTACCATGCTAAGCTCTTTAAGTCTTTTATAAGAATACTTTTTTGAGCTGGGAAAATGGCTCAGTTGATAAAGTGCTTGCCATGCAAGTCCGAGTTCCTGGGTTTAGATCACCAGAACCCATGTAGAGCTGGATGTCATAGGGGTATCTGTAACCCCAGTGTGCCTACGGTGAGATGGGAGGTGGGGACTGGAGAATCCGGCAGAAGCTTGTGGGTCAGCTAGCAGGGTGAATGAGAGATTCCACTTCAAACAAGGACTGGAGTTGTCCTCTCACTTCTACACGTGTTGTGAATGCCCATCTCACACACACACACACACACACACACACACACACACGATTATCTATTGAGAAGGAATTCACTTACAAAGGACCCATTGAAAGTGTACACCTCATTGGTGCTTAGTGTGTCCACAGAGTTTGTAGCTGTTCCCTTGGTAAACTTTAAAACACATCTCCCTCATTCCTAATGTAGCATGTCTTCGTGAAAGTCCTGGGTCCACACCTTGGACCTGAAACTTCTGAATGTACTGTGTCTCAGTCGAAAGTCTTCAGTGCAGTTGGCCAGGGCTGTCGCCACACTGCGGGGCTGGGCTCCTCTCCCACACCGGGCCGAGTGCATTGTCTCAGCTGTTTTTGTTTCTGACCTCATGGTTTGTTCCTGTTCCTCCCTAGAAACACTACTTCCCTATCAACTACAGGATCAGCGTGCCTTATGAAGGGGTGCTCAGAGCTGCCAACATCACCAGGCTGGTGAGGATCTTTCTTGAGCTGGAGAGCCCCTGCCCACGATGCCCTGTGGGTCCCAGCCGCAGAGGTGGACGGGGTGGAAGGCTGCCGTTCGGCTGGCCAGGGCCACTTCTTCAGCCATTGAAGCAAGCTCACGTGTGTCTTGGGCTCAGGGCTGATTGCTGTCCGCTGTGGATGCCTGTGGCTACTCCCATGCAGGCTCCAGGGGTGGGAGGTGGTCCCTGCTCAGAGGCCTATGTCTGCGGGTTCCGGTGACTTCTCTTGTCCCTGCAGCAGAGAGCCCGGGTGAGCGAGCGCGAGCTGCGGTACCTGTGGGTCTTGGTGAGTCTCAACGCCACCGAGTCAGTGCTGAACGTGCTGCTCGAGGGCCACCCGTCCTGGAAGTATCTGCAGGAGGTTCAGACGCTGCTGGAGAATGTGCAGCAGGTTCAGCAGAGCCTCATGGAGAGCCAGGTGTGTGAGTGTGCCTCTGACAGGAGCAGCCAAAGCAAAGTTCTGGAAAAGTCCTGAGGACATGAGAAATGGAGGGTGGGCACAGGAAAAGGAATGTGAAAGTAGGGGGTACTGAGAGGAGCCATTCAGGTGGGCCAGGCCGGGGAGTGGGAGAGTCCTGAGACCCTGTTTATTCAGGTGTTTTTCTCTCTCCTTTAAAAAATATTTATTTTTATTATCAAGGTAGGGTCTCATTCTGGCCCAGGCTGACCTGGAATTTACTATGTGGTGTCAGGGTGGCCTCAAACTCACAGCGATCCTCCTACCTCTGCCTCCCGAGTGCTGGGATTAAAGGCGTGAGCCACCACGCCCGGCTTCTCATTCTTTTATTTATTGTGTGTGGAGCTATAATTTGTGTGGCATGTGTGCATAAGTGTGTGCCTCATGCATATGTGTGTGGAGGCCATAGTAGGATGTTGGGTGTCTTCCTCTATTGCACTTTGTCTTTTCTTTAGATAGACTCTGACTGAACCTGGACCTCACTTTTTAAAAATAAATTATATTTATTTATTTATCTTTTTTTAACCTCATTTTTAAAAAGATTATTTATTTATTGTTTTGGTTTTTCGAGGTAGGGTCTCACCCTAGCTCAGGTTGACCTGGAATTTACTATTTCAGGATGGACTCAAACTCATGGTGATCTCCTACTTTGCCTCCCAAGTGCTGGGATTAAAGGTGTGTGCCATCACACCTGGTTTAAAGATTTTTACTTATTTATTTATTTATTAGAGACAGAGAGAGGGGGAGAGAGATACAGAGTGTGAGAAGGGGCACGTCAGGGCCTCTAGCCACTGCAAACGAACTCCAGACACATGCACCACCATGCACATCTGGCTTATGTGGGACCTGGAGAATTGAACCTGGGTCCTTAGGCTTTGCAGGCATGCATCTTAACTGCGAAGCCATCTCTCCAGCCGGATCTCACTTAAAAAAATATTTTGGGGCTGGAGAGATGGCTTGCCTGTGAAGCTTACGGACCCTGGTTCAAGGCTCGACTTCTCAGTACCCACGTAAGCCACATGCACAAGGTGGCGCATGCATCTGGAGTTTATTTGCAGTGGCTGGAGGCCCTGATGCACCCATTCTCTCTCTCTCTCTCTCTGCTTCCTTCTCTGTCTGTCTGTCGCTTTCAAATAAATAATCAATAAAAATAAACAAAAATATTTTGTGTATTTATTTGCAAGGAGAGAGAGAGAGAAAATTGGCACATCAGAGCCTCCAGCCACTGCAAACAAACTCCAGATGCATGTGTTATCTTGTGCATCTGGCTTACATGGGTACCGGGGAAGCAATCCTGGGTCCCTAGGCTTCACAGGGAAATGGCCTTAATTACTAAGCCATCTCTCCAGGCCCCTCTGTTTTTAGACTGGCTGACCAGAGGTCCTCTTGTATCTGCTCCCCTCAGCACTAGGATTGTAGGCATGCATGCTTCTGCCTTGCTTTTTTTTGGGGGGGGGGTTTCGAGGTAGGGTTTCACTCTAGTCCAGGCTGACCTGGAATTCACTGTGTATGGCGATCCTTCTACCTCTGCCTCCCCAGTGTTGGGATTAAAGGTGTGCACCACCACGCCCGACTTTTACCTTACTCTTTATGTGGGTGCTGGCAAGTCCACCCAGTCTTTTTAAAAAAAACACCTTTTGGGCTGGAGGGATGGCTTACCAGTTAAGGCGTTTGCCTGCCAAGCCAAAGGACCAAAGTTCGATTCCCCAGGACCCACGTTAGCCAGATGTACTAGGGGGCACATGCAGCTGGAGTTTGTTTGCAATAGTTGGAGGCCCCGGCACGCCCTTTTGTTTTTTCTCTCTCTCGCTCTCTTTCTCTGTCAAATAAATAAATTAATTAAAAAAAAACTTAAAAAGCACTTTTACTTTTTTTATTTTTTTATTTTTTTTAAATTATTTATTTATTTATTTGAGAGCGACAGACACAGAGAGAAAGACAGGTAGAGGGAGAGAGAGAGAATGGGCGCGCCAGGGCTTCCAGCCTCTGCAAACGAACTCCAGACGCGTGCGCCCCCTTGTGCATCTGGCTAACGTGGGACCTGGGGAACCGAGCCTCGAACCGGGGTCCTTAGGCTTCACAGGCAAGCGCTTAACCGCTAAGCCATCTCTCCAGCCCCACTTTTATTTTTTGAGGTGGGGTTTCACTCTATCTTAGGATGACCTGGAGTTCACTATGTAGTCTCAGGGTGGTCTTGAACTAATGGACATCCTTCTACCTCTGGCTCCCAAGTGCTGGGATTAAAGGCATGCACTACCATGCCCAGTTTAAAAAGCACTTTTATTTATTTATTTATTGCTTTGCAAACATAGAGAGCTAGACAGAGGAGAGAGAGAGAGATTGAGAGAATGAATGGGTGGGCCAGGGCCTCCAGCTGCTACAAACTAACTCCAGATGTGTGCTCCATCCTGTGCATCTGGTTTTACCTGGGTACTAGGGAATGGAACCTGGGTCCTTAGACTTTACAGGCAAGCACCTCAACCTCTAAGCCATCTCTCCAGTCCTACCCAATTTTTAATGGGGTGTTGGGGGTCTCTAGGTCTTCATACTTGTGTAGCAAGAGTTCTTACCAGTTGAGCTATCCTTTTAGCTCCCCCCACTTTTTTTAAGGTTTCACTCTAGCTCAGGCTGACCTGGAATTCATTATGTAGTCTCAGGGTGGCCTCAAACTCTTGGTGATTCTCCTACCTCACAGTGATCCTCTTACTACAGCTTCCTGAGTGCTGGGATTAAAGGCACATGCCACCGCACCTGGTCCCTCCTTTTTATTTATTTTTTTTTTTAGACAGAATCTCACTGTGAAGCCCTGACTGAATGGCTCTTAGGCAAGCCAGGGACTCCTCTGGCTCCATTTCCGCGTCTGAGAAAGGAGGCTCCTCTAAGAGAGGGATGTAGAGGATAGAGAAAAAAAAAAACAAAAATAAATAAAAGTTCATTCAGTCAGGGTGGTAGCACCTGCTTTAAATTCCAGCACTTTGGAGGCTGAGGTAGGAGGAAGATCACTATGAATTTGAGGCTAGTCTGGGGCTACAGAGTGAGTTTCAGGTCAGTTTGGGCTAGAGTGAGACCCTACGTAAAAAAGAAAGAGGGATGGGAGGGAAGAAGAGGTGGCGTAAAGGGGAGTTTTAGGACACCGAAACTATTCTGTATATTATGGTAATAGTGGATGCCTGACATTTTGCCTTTGTCAAAACTCATGCAAGCAAAATAAAACAGAGACGAGTTGGAAAGAAGAAGGAACTCAGTGGAGAGGAGGTCGAGGGGGACGGAGAGTGGTGAGAAGGGATTATGATCATGGTATACTGTCTATATTTACTGAAGTTGTTAGATGTTAAAAAATTAAAATACCGGGATGGAGAGACGGCTTAGCAGTTAAGGCATTTGTCTGCAAAGTCAAAGGACCCAGGTTCGATTTTATAGGACCATGTACGCCAGATGCTCAAGGTGGCACATGCATCTGGAGTTCATTTGCAGTGGCTGGAGGCCCTGGCATACCCATTCTCTCTCTTCCTGTGCCTCTCTCTCAAATAAAAATAAAATATGTATAAAAAAAAGAACCAGGTGTGGTGGTGCATGTCTTTAGTCAAGCACTTGGGAGGCAGAGGTAGGTGGATCATCATTAGTTCAAGGTTACCCTGAGACTACATAGTGAATTCCAGGTCAGCCTGGACTTCAGTGAAACCCTACCTCAATAAATAAATAAATAAATAAATAAATAAATAAATAAATAAATAAAATTAAAATACTCATGTAACACAGAGCGTGAATTAATGACTATGACTTTGGTTAAAAAATATATATAACAACAGCAACAACAACCCTAAAAGGCCTTTAATCCCAGCACCTGGGAGGCAGAGATAGGAGGACTGCTGTGAATTCAAGACCACCCTGAGGGCTGGAGAGATGGCTTAGCGGTTAAGCGCTTGCCTGTGAAGCCTAAGGACCCCGGTTCAAAGCTCGGTTCCCCAGGTCCCACATTAGCCAGATGCACAAAGGGGCGCACGCGTCTGGAGTTCATTTGCAGAGGCTGGAAGCCCTGGCGCGCCCATTCTCTCTCTCTCCCTCTATCTATCTTCCTCTCTGTGTCTGTCGCTCTCAAATAAATAAATAAATAATGAACAAAAAAATATTAAAAAAAAAAAGACCACCCTGAGACTACATAATGAATTCCAGGTCAGCCTGAGCTAGAGTGAAGCCCTACCTCAAATTCCTCCCCCAAAAGAAAAGAAAAGAAACTAAAAGAGAGGGCTTGAGATGGTTTTGCAATTAAGTCACATGCCTGTGAAGCCTAAGGACCCAGGTTCGATTCTCCAGGTCTCACATAGGACAGATACACGTGGTAGCACATGCATCTGGAGTTTGTTTGCAGTGGTTAGAGGCCCTGGTGCACCCATTCTCACTCTCTTTTCTCTCTTTCCCTGTCTCTCTGTCTCAAATAAATAAATAAATAAATAAATCTATCCTTTGTCAGGTGTGGTAGTACACACCTTTAATCCTAGAATTTGGGAGGCAGAGGTAGCATCATGAGTTCGAGGCCACCCTGAGACTACATAGTAAATTTCAGGTCAGCCTGAGCTAGAGTGAGACCCTACCTTGGAAAATAAAATAAAACTAAAGGAAAAGGAAAGCTAGGCATGTTGCTGCATGCCTGTAATTTCAGCACTCAGAAGACTGAGGCAAAAGGATGGTAAATTCCAGGTTATCTTGGGCTACACAGTAAGGCCCTGTCTAAATAAAAACAACATGAACAGAAGAGGTTTATTTTGTTCAGTAGGGTTGACTTGAGGCCTTGTATATCCTTTGTAAAATCTGAGTTGTAAGATGTAAACTGGGCTGATGCTGCCTGCTTGAAGTCTCAGCATTTAGGAGGCTGAGACAGGAGGATCACTATAAATAGGAGAGACCATCCCAGAGGATGGGGTTCAATAGCCAGCTAGCCTAGCCTAATCGGCAAGCTCCAGGCTAATGAGGCACTGTCTCAAAAAAAAAAAAAAAAAAGAAAAGAAAAGAAAAGTGGGGCTGGAGAGATGTCTTAGCAGTTAAGGCACATGCTTTTGAAGCCTAAGGACCCAGGTTCCATTCTCCAGGTCTCACGTAAGCCAGATGTACATGGTGGCACATGTTTCTGGAGTTTGTTTGCAGTGGCTAGAGGCCCTGGCGTGCCCATTCTCACTCTCTCTCTCTCCCCCACCCCTCTCTCTGTCTCTAACAAATAAAAATAAATCTTAAAAAAAGTGGATAGCATTCTTGAGATATGACACTTTAGGGTTGTCCTCTGGCCTCCACATGCATGTGCAATCACACACATGTGCATCCCCAGACTTAAACATCAACATATATAAACATGTACACACACAAACTAAACCAACAATAACAACAACAAAACCTGGGCTGGAGAGATGGCTTAGTAGTTAAGGCGCTTGCCTGCAAATCCAAAGGACCCCAGTCCTACTCCCTAGGACCCACGTAAACCAGATGCACAAGGGGGCACATGCATCTGGAGCTCAATTGCAGTGGCTGGAGGCCCTGGTGTGCCCATTCTCTCTCTATCTGCCTCTCTCTCTAATAAATAAATAAATAAATAAATAAATGAATAAATGTTTAAAAAGAGAAAAGGAAGGCCAGATGGCACACGCTTTTAACCCCAGCACTCGGGAGGCAGAGGTAGGAGGATCACTGTGAGTTTGAGGCCACCCTGAGACTACATAGTGAATTCCAGGTCAGCCTGAACTAGAGAGAAAGAAAGGAAAGAAAAGAAAGAAAGGAAAGAAGGAAGGAAGGAAGGAAGGAAGGAACCATACCCCGAGTCATAACAGGGAGGATCATGTGTCCATGCAGGGCTGCTCCTCCACCAAACCTCCTTAGGCCCCTGGCGCACACCTGCTGCCTGCTCAGCCAGCTGCCTGGCTTCCTCAGTCCAAGCAGAACATCTGACACCAAGTGTGAGCTTCCGCTGATGAAAGGGCTCAGGGACCAGCAACTGTTTTTGCAGCTGTCTAGAACTGCTCCTGGGTCAGTTTTCTCAGTTTCTGCCAAAAAGTTCTCAGGAATTGGCTCTTCTGTGCTCATGGGCAAGATGGAAACCCCAGGCACAGTGATCTGGTCTGAGGAAGACACTTTGCCCTTGCTTTACCTGCAGAGCAGGCTCTGAGAGGCTCTTGGGGGCTGGAGCTTGAGGAGGAGGATATGACGGCCTTAGCCCTCCCCACCTGGACCGGCCCACTTGAGACAAGTCTTGCACAAACAGATATTTTACTATTTACTGTTTGTCCCTTACTGCCACCCCATCGCTGGGGTTTGAACTCAGGGCCTTGGGGATAGAAGGTGCATATCTCCTCTATCACTGAGCTACACTTCCAGCCCTGTAGCCAGCTTTTAAAATTCTCTTCTCGGGCTGCGGAGATGGCTCAGCAAATGAAAGCCCCCGCTGTGAGCATGAAGGCCTGAGACCACCTGAGTTCGATTCCCCACTCATTTAAATGGGTGGGTGTGGCCATATGTGGTGGTATCTCCAGTCCTGTAGGGAGTACAGATTGGAAACTCTCTGGGGCTCATGAAAACCATAGCTCTGCATTCAGAGAGAGACTCCTTCTCAAAGAAATATGCAGATACACTCAATGTTCTCTGAACAAACAAATCAGACCAAACAAGTTCATCCATTGGGTTGGGGATATAGCTCAGTGGTAGAGTGATTGCCTAGCACTTGTGAGGCCTTGAGTTCAAACCCCAACTCTGTTTTTTTTTCCCTCCAGGTAGAGTCTCACTCTAGTCCAGCAATTCACTATGTAGTCTCAGGGTGGCCTCGAACTCATGGCGATCCTCCTACCTCTGCCTCCCGAGTGCTGAGGTTAAAGGCGTGTACCACCACACCCAGCCTCAAACCCCAACTCTGGAACAAAGTTTATTTTAACTGAGTGGAATTTCTGGGTCATGTGGTGACTCTAAGTCAAACTTTATTTATTTATTTGAGACAGAGATAGAGAATAGACAGGGAAAGAGAGAGAGAGATAATAGGTACACCAGGGCCTACAGCCACTGCAAATGAACTCCAGATGTGTACGCCCCCTTGTGCATCTGGTTTACGTGGGTCCTGGGGTACTGAACCTGAGTCCTTTGGCTTTGCAGGCAAGCACCGTAACTGCCAAGCCATCTCTCCAGCCCTCTAAGTTAAACTTTTGAGAAACTGCCAGATATTTGTTTCTGATGTTTTTTATTTTTGTTTTATTTTTCGAGGTAGGGCTGACCTGGAATTCACTAAGTAGTCTCAGGGTGGCCTCCAACTCAAAGCGATCCTCCTCTCTCTGCCTCCTGAGTGCTGGGATTAAAGGTGTGCGCCACCATGCCTGGCTGTTTCTGGTGTGTGTGTGTTTTTTTTTTTTTTTGGTGGGGGGAAGAGGTGGGGGAGGAAATAGGGTTGACTTCTAGTTTAGTTTCCTTTTCTTTTCTAGCCTAGGTTGATCTAGAATTCACTATGTAGTCTCAGGCAGGCCTCAAACTCCTCCTACTTCTGCCTCCCGAGTGCTGGGGTTAAAGGCGTGCGCCCGACACACAACTAGTTCTTTTTCTTTTAGTCAGTTTCCACTATGTGGCCCTGGCTGGCCTCCAGCATGGAAATGTGCAGTCCTCCTCCATCGGCCTCGTGAGTGTTGGGGTTACAGATGTACACAGCCACTTCCAGCTTCAGGTTTTTTCTGCGTGAAGCATTTGGAAGAACATTTGCTGTCTTCTGTCCTAATTTTGAGTGTTTCTGGCAGCACACTGGTTCTGGCTGGTCATCAGGGCAGCCCGGTTCTCCCTGGAGAGCGAGTGGGTGGTGAGTTGGGTCTCCTTTCCTTTCTGTTAGCCTCATTCCACCTTCGAGTATAGCTCGTCCTCCCTCCCCCTCTTTCTTTCTTTCTGAGACAGGATTTCACTGCAGTCCAGGCTCAGCTAGAACTCATTTTGTAGCCCTGGCTGGCCTCAAACTAATGGCAAGCCTCCTACTTCAGTCTCCCATGTACCTTAGCGTGTCCCTTTCTAGGTCTGCTGTAACAGATTAGCTCAATATGGGTGTCTTAAAACAGCAATGTCTTCCCTCACACTTCCAGAGGAAGTTCAGAGTCAAGGTGCTGGCAGGGCTGTGCTCCCCACAAAGGCTGCAGGGGAGGATTTGTCCTTGCTTCTTCCAGCCTCCGGGAATGTTGTGTGTTTCTTGGTTTGGAACTTCCTTCCAACCTCTGTTTCAGTCTTTTTTTTTTTTAATTAATTAATTAATTATTTTTTTTATTTACTTGAGAGCAACAGACACAGAGAGAAAGACAGATAGAGGGGGAGAGAGAGAATGGGCGCGCCAGGGCTTCCAGCCTCTGCAAACGAACTCCAGACGCGTGCGCCCCCTTGTGCATCTGGCTAACGTGGGACCTGGGGAACCGAGCCTCGAACCGGGGTCCTTAGGCTTCACAGGCAAGCGCTTAACCGCTAAGCCATCTCTCCAGCCCCTCTGTTTCAGTCTTTACATGGCCATTGCCTCTGTGTTTCTGTCTCAGCAACCTTTCTCTGTAAGGACATGACTGGGGATGCATAAGGCCCTGTGTTCTATTCCCAGCACTCAAGAAAGAAAGAAAGAGAGAAAGAAAGAAGGAAGGAAGGAAGGAAAGAAAGAAGGAAAAAAGAAAGAGAGCTGGGCATGGTGGCACATACCTTTAATTCCAGCACTTGGGAGGCATAGGTAGGAGGATTGCTGTGAGTTCACCCTGAGACTACGGCTACATATGGAATTCCAGGTCAGCCTGGGCTACTTCAACAATCCTATCTCAACAACAACAACAAACAAACAAAAAAAAAAAAAAAGAAGAAGAAGAAGAAAAGAAAAGAAAGAGACTACCAGTCATTGAATTTAGAGTCTATCCTAAATCCAAGATGATGTCATCCTGAGAATGATGATTGCATCTTCCCATTTCCAGAGGGCCACGTGCACATGTACTAAGGGCAAGACTAAGGGCATTAGGGGGACCAGGTGTACACAATTCAGACCAGATGCTTTGCCTGGGATGCGGTAGTGTTTAGGAAGGTCAACTCTCAGCTCAGCCCCCACCCTTCCCCATGATGCCTCTACAATGGTACCGAGTCCCTGTTCAGGGGTAGTCTGAGCTCCCAACACTCCCTACGTGTTCTTTTGCTAAACTTCGTGAGGAGAAGCCTCACAAACCTGAGCTTGCAGCCAGACACCCAGTCCTGCTTGTGTGATGTGTGCACCAGTTGCTCGTTAGGGTCTTCTCTTATTCCTCAGGTCAGGGGCTCTTCGTGGTGCTGGGTGTCTATACATGGACTAGAACAAGGAGGCCCCAACTTCTTTCCTCTCCCAGCCTGGGCCCTGTGGTTACTTTTCCAGTGATAGGGGAGTCAAAGTGTCTGTGGTGTGCTTAGGGAGGGCTGGCAACCGGGGCTTTCCTAGGCTTGTGATCACTGGAAGTCTTCTTCTGTAAGTTGGGGCGGCTCCAGGTCTGATCGCACCCATGGTTCTCGCACTGTGTGGTGTCCTTCTCTTCACCAGTCCTGTTTCTTTCCTCCCAGGATGTGGAGATTAGCCCTCAAGTGGAAGCCTTGTTATCTCTTCTGAGTACCCCAGGCTTGAGCTTGAAGTTGGTGCGACCCAAAGCCTTGCTGGACAACTGCTTTCGGGTCATGGAGCTGCTGTACTGCTTTTGCTGTAAGGAACTCCCAGCGGGTGGAGCTTGGGGAAGGAGGCCGGGCAGGAATCTGGGCTCAGGTCTGTGAGCAGTTAGTACCCTCTTGAACATACCTTCTGCTCTTTCTTGGTGACAGGGCTTTCTGGAAGCTGAGATGGGCTTTGAGTATGACAACGTGTGGTTTGGCTGTGCGGGGTCTCGCAGTCTCTTGAAGTCCTATATTGTTTCTTCTTCTTTTCTCTTGCAGGTAAACAAAGCCACATCCTAAAATGGCAGGACTGTGAGGTGCCAAGTTCTCAGCACCATGGACCAGAGTCCTTAAATCAGTGTACAGCTCCCCAAGTGTACCCTCCTCCCCTGCCGCCCACCACCTCTCTGCCCCACTCCTAAGGCTCAAGCACCGGGCCCAGGTTAGCCCCTGAGCAGCCTGTATGTTGACCATTATTAGGTCCACTGGATGAGTCCCAGGTGCTGGCCTGGGCCCAGCTTCCCTGGGTTGGGGGTATGCAGTCCCACGGGATGGGTCCCCTGGGAAAGGTGGTTTCCATTTATGACACAGCTGGGCTCAGCTTCCTTCTGCACCTTCACAGTCTTGGCTGGAGCCGCAGGGGCACAGCCACCCTTGCTGGCAGGTGCTGCTGCAATCTCCTGTGGCCTCAATAGCAGCCAGTGCCGTATCCCACAGGTGGGTGGTTAGGGTTGGGGGAACCACATAGGACTGGGGACTCATGAGGGCTTTCTTTGGGCTGTGACGGGGGTTCAGGATGGAGTCAAATGCCACATCTTGCCACAGTAATGCTCTTCTAGTTATTTTTCTTTTTCTATTAAATGCCCACTTGGTTTGGTTTGGTTTGGTTTGCATTTGTGAGGGGCTGGGAGCTGGCTAAATTTGGGAAGTGGGAGGATGAGAGGGATTAGTTTTAACCTGGTCTGGGTCTGAGGATCTTGACTTGGAGTGAGCAGAGTCTTACCAAAGGCCAGAGGATTGACCATTTCCAGGCCCGCCCTAGTCCTCGGAACCTCAGCAGGATTCAGAGTATCTGCTGGAGGTGTTGGGTGACCCGTTGGCCATGTTCCTTTCCTCCCTCTAGATGTTCCCAAATGGTGTCCATGGGGGCAGAGTGAGAGTATCTCAAAGACTCAGGTCTAGGTGAAAGTCTACTACCTGCATCAGTGCCCATGCTTGGAGTCCTGGGTCAGTTTTGATCGAGGCCAGGGGGCAGGTGTGAGAAGGCGGCAGGTGAGCAGCAGCAGCAGAGCGCAGGAGGAGGCCAGGGCGTTAACTACAGTACCACTTTATTAATACTGGAATCTTCACAGTGCATTTGTTACTTGTAGCAGTGACTAGTTAAATCAAGGAGAGGATGGAAGTGAGGGGGGCAAGGAAGACAGGAGAATTTATCCAAAAACTGACAAGAAAAGAAGATAATTCAGATGGGATGCAGGGGTTGGGAGGAGTGGGATGGGGAAAGAAAGGGTAAGTAGGAACCAGGAGGGGTGGCCTGGGGTGGAAAAATAAATTAAAAAAAAAAAAAAAGGAACAAGTTAACAACAGCACCAGAAAAGTTACTTCAGTCAAAAGACGCTTTTGAAAAGAATATTTCTCTGTACAAAATGAAAAATAAAATGAACATAAAGAAGCTCCCCCAAACCAAAGTTTGTGATGCAGGATGGGGTGGCTCGGATCCCAAGGGATGGGCCTACAAGGTGGTCGCTAAATGGAAGAGAAGGTGACTGTGGGGTAGTTGTGGGTCAGACAAAGGGATGGAGTATGTACAGCCCCAGGGGCTCGCAAGGGAGGGGAAGGCGGAGTGTGGGGGGACTAGGCCGCCCCACCCCCTCCCTGGGAAGCCCCTGGCCTCCCTTCCCATCAAGGCCCAGAGCCCCCAGGAGGTAGTGAGCCCTTCCTTGCAGAGGCCTCCAGGGCCCAGCCATAGCCCTGGTGCCGAGGCCACATCTGCCTGCCCGACTGCCCCTCACACACCCTACACCCCTCTTCATCAGCCTGGTGGGCAACCCTTAGACACAGCCCCACATGAAGGTGCAGTCAAAATTCTACCCTAGGGGCCCCATCTGGTCACCTGTTCTCCTGGCTCTCATACCTGGGGGTCTGGTGACACCTGAGTTTAGTAGGCCAGGTGATCAGCCAGGCAGGAATCAGACTTAAGAGACCATCTCTAGAGGCTCTGGGGAGCCCAGTGAGAACTCCATTCATGCACAAGAGTCCATTTCCCTAGACCTACCTGGTCACCCTGCGGGGACCCCAGTTCATGGCACAGTAGCACCTATGAGCTTGTGCCTGGATCGGCTCAAACTGTGACCCATCCAGACGGAGGCAAACTGCTCTCCTGACTCCCGGGGGGACGGTGTCCTAGAGCCCGACTGTGTGCTGTGACCTGTACCTCCTAAATCCCTCCTCTTGCCCTAGACTCACATGCTTCGACTTGCTCAGACTTGGGGCACAACATGGAGGCGGTCCCACTCCTCCCCCAGCCCCTGCTGCCAGCCCCATGGTGGGGACTCTCCTGGGATGGCATCTCCTCTGGCAACAGAGTCAAAGCCCACCTCTGTGACTTGCTCCCAAGTAGGCCTGCAGCTCACTCAGACCCCAGCAGACAGGCCCAGAGGTCCTTCGCCTTGCCTTCTCCTCCCACCAACACGCTGGTGAGAAGAGCAGTGTCTCTCTGACTTTGGGGAGCCAATTCTACCCTCCTCCTGCAATGGGTCCACCAGACCACTGTGGGCCCCCTCAACATCTCTCAGGCACTCAAAGACACACACCCTGTTCCACCAGCTTGCCCCACACATAGCCCTTGTCCAGGGCCAGCTCCATTTTATTGGTCATAAAATACCCCTCCCACGCCCTCTAATACTTCAGCTCTCACCCCGGTGGTGGCTGAAACTGTGACCCCAAAGTGCTACCAGAGTTAGAGTCCCAGTGTGCCCAGGTGAAGACAGGATACCTGAACGAGCTGTATGTCTGTCCTGCCTCTGGGCTCCTTTCTCTGCAGCCCTGCCTGGCTTGTACTTAGCCACTCTTCATGGGGGATGGCAGCTGGAGGGTCCTCCGAGCCTCCCCCCAGAGCCCCTGCATTACCTCCCTCTAGTCTTTCTCCATGGAGGCTGGTCTGCCAACACCAGCCTGTTCCCTTAACTCGGGTCACAAAGTGACTCAGCTGATTGGGTGCCTTCCTCCTCTACAACCCACCATCCCCCCTAACAGAGAGGAGTCTAGGAGAGGCAGAGAGAAGGGGAGGGAGCTCAGGCAAGGAGAGAAGGAAGCCAGCATTCCATGAGTTGGGCACATGGTCCCAGGGAACAGTGGGGCCAGGGGAGCTGAGTTATAGACCCCAGGCCGTATGGGGCCCCAAGTGGCAGAGGGAGGTGGGCCCCTTGGTCATGGGCTCTGGGGTTTGGACAAGGCAGGATCTGAGGGAGGAAAAATGAGGACCAGAGTAGGCAAGGAAAGTATAAAACTGGCTTGGAAACCAGTTCAAGGCCTGCAGGCTGTCCTGGCATGGTCTGTAAAGGACATCACTTCCCATTAGATGTTGAAATCCAGCCTAGGTGTCTCTTTCCATAAAGTGGCCGTGCCTCATCTCTGGCGCTGTTCTCTCTCCTGGCTGTGCTGTCGCTCTGAGTGGCTGCTCACAGACCAGGACACCTGCTTGTGCCTGGGACTGACAGGGTAGGGAGGTTGGCACCATCATAAGATGCGGGGTGCCGACCTGTCATTGGTGACGGTCCTGCGGAGCCGGACCCCGCGTCGGATGGCCACCAGCATGTCTTCGGCTGGAGGGTCGCTGGTGGCAGCTGGGGGTGGGGTAGGTGTCTCCTCTGCCAGTGTGGCCGACAGAGCTGTGGGGAAGGGGAACTGGCCCTCGCCCAGGGCATGGGCTCCGGCCACCAGCTCCCCAAGCTTCTCTACCAGGCTGTGCCGATTGGCAGCTAGCTGCTGCTGCTCATCGTCCTCAGTGGGCAGCCCGGCCCCGGCCCCAGGGTAGCTGGCTGCCTCTGGGGATGGGCTGCCCCAGGCTGTGTTGGGCAAGCTGAGCCTCTTTGGGGAGGCCTTCACGAGGTCTGCTGCCAGAGGCGAGGCTGCCTCGTCCGTGTAGAAGACACACTCCTCACTGCCTGCCCGCGTGGGCCCCACATAGCCAGGGGAGTCGGGCACTGTGGGTGTCTTCACCGGGACTATGGGAGGCCGGATAGGGATGGGACCGGCACTGGACAGGGCACGGCGCACGGTGGGCTTGGTGGAGGGTGTGCGGCGGATGGTGGCCACACCAGGGGGTGCGCCTGAGGGCAGGCCCGTGGCCGTGGGGAGCCCTGCAGTGGGCAGCCCAGCTGTAGAGGCCGGGCGCTTGGTCTGGATCAGACGGCGGTAGTTCTGGGCGATGTTGCTATTTCGAGGGATGGTGGACGACTTGTCAAATTCAGGAGGGCCCTCACCGTCTGCATCCCCATTCACAGAGTAGCAGTCGTAGTCTGAGCCTGAAGGCACAGGATACAGTGAACCTGGGGCCCTGGTGCCCATGACCCCACAGCCACCCAGGGTACAGACAGAGAAGTAAGGGCTCTTGTGTGGCCTCATCCCAGCTGTCCCTGTTGGGAGGGCCCTGGGGCTGAGAAGGTCCAGTTAGCACTCCCAGCCTGAGAGACCCCCGTCCTCCCACCCACCTTGGGAGGGGATGGTGTCCTCAGAGCACGAGGGCGTGGTGGTCTGTGTGCTGTAGCCACTTGAGTACTGGAGCGAGTCCCTGCTGCTTTTCTGGTGCTCCAGGCTCAGGCCACGGGTCAGCACCATGGCCAGGTCGCTGGCTGCAGGGGACACCTCCTCACCATGCTGAGGATATAAAAGAATAGACTGAAGCCTCCACTTGCCACCTCCACCCTCCGCTGGGACGCCAAGCACACCCAGCTGGCCCTGGGAGTGAACGTAGGCTGGGGAGCTGCCTACCTACCTTGGCTGCGATGGTGGCAGGGGACATCCGGGGTCTTGGAGCTTCTTCTCCACTGGGGCCCAGAGTGCCTCCGCTGGCGGGGCCTGGCTCTGTGTCTCGGATGAGCTCCACTCGGTCTTTCCTCCGTTGTAGAGTGCTGCCCAAGGGCTGCTCATGGGGACCAGCCTTGGTCCAGTCCTGTAGGGTATGGCAGGCAAGTCAGGGGGACCTCGGCCTTGATGCTCATGGCCAGGTGGGTAGATCTGTGAGGGATCTCAGCCTCACAACCATGGCTAAGGCCAGATCCTGGTAAGTAACAGTGACTCCTCCTCCCACCAGCCCAGGGGAAGGACAGGGTATCCTAGGATGGAAAGACACAGTGCCCAGACTGATGTTTCATGGAAACGGGTGTCACGTGTACATGGTCCTCTGGCTGAACCTGGGTCCCGGCTGTGGTGAGTGACTGCCCCAGGCCAGGAGTGGGTAGGGTGGGCAGCTGGTGACAGTAAAGGAGCTGGGAGCACTGACCGAAGTGGGGGAGCTGCACTCGCTAACAGACTGGCAGGTCTCCGAGGCTTCGGAAGATGCAGAGCTGGAGGACTTCTGCCGTGCAGAGGCCAGTGGGTGGTCGTACAGCACCGCGGTTAGACAGGCCGGGGAGGTGGGGATGAGAGAAGAGTTCTGGTCACAGCGGTGGCATGCAGTAGGCAGCTTGATTCTGCGCCTCACCCCATGCTCCCCGCTCAGGCCACAGCCCAGAGCACTGCAGCAGAAGTTAGCAGTGCAGTGTGTACACTGCAGGCGCTGACCCACCACAGACCCAGCCCTGCAGCCACACAGTTTGAGGCGGCTTCAGCTCAGGATTTGCTGCTAACGCCTCTATACGGTCAGCAAAGGATATGGCAACAGGGAGGGTGTTGGGTTCGGGCAGCCAAGTTAACAGTGTCGCTATTTTCTCAAGGGGAGGCCTAGGAGAGCATGTACTGTGGAGTCAAGTGCCATTCTAGGCATACTCAGCTGGGCTGCCTGTCAGGCGTCTGTCTGTGTATAGTGCAGTGTGGGTAGCCACGTGTAGAAGCCTGGAAAGAGGGAGGAGCCAGAGGCGGGTCCCACACCTGGCAGTGATGGGCAGGATGAGGCCGCAGGGCAGTATTAGAGACTGGGCTCACAGCCAGGCCCTTGGAGGGCTGCCACTGAGTGGCAGGGAGGAAGAGGCATGAGCAAAGGAAAGTAGAGAGGAGCCAGCAGAGAGAGGGAGAAAGACCTAGTGCAAAGGATGCCACAGGGGTCAGAGGGGAGGGGACCCTCTGTGCCAAGACTGCAGGACCATCAGCTCCCATGCCCAAGGGCACCATGAGGAGAGCTGCTTCAGAAGACTGGCACTGGCGCCCTCACTTAGGAGTGGTGTGAGTATGAACAGGAGCTTCTCTGTGGGCAGTAAGGTAGACAAGGAACCCAGGAGAGCCTCCAACTCCAAACCACTGAAAAGAATAAGGACAGTGAAGTGAGGGCAGAACTGGGACCATGGACCCTGAGTGGTGTGATGGGCAGGGTTTCTGGGCAGGTGCTGCATTTGGCACTGATGTCATAGACAGAGAGCCTGGTGAAGCGCTGACCCTGAGAAGAGCAAGCTAAGCCAAGACAGCTTCAGCACCCCTGTCTCTGCCAAGCTTTCCACGTCATCCCCGATTTAGAGTCTCGGGTTTCCTACAGGTTATGATCTGCCAAGATCACCAAAATAAAAGGGAACAAGGACCCAGAGAAGTTGACTAAGGGTGAAATAACCCTCACTTTTAGCAACATGACTATTAATGGAAGCCAGGTATGGTGGCTCACATGTATAATCCTAGCACTTGGGAGGCAGAAGCAGGTGGACTGTCTTATGTTTGTGGCCAGGCTGGTCTACATAGTGGGTTCAGAACAGCCTGGGTGAGTGATACCCTATCTCAAAAAAACAAAGCAAAACACAAAAAAAGCCTGATGGAAAGTTCAATACTCATTCACAGAAAAGTATGAACAAACACTTAAACCAGGAGTAGAAAGGGCCATCTTCAGTCTGCTAGAGAAAATCTATAAAATCTTGGTACTTTTCTCTCTGAGGCTGGGGAAATGATAGGATGCCCACTATCAACTCTTCTACTCAGGATAGGAAGCCAGTGACACAAAGCAAGAAAAAGACAAATGAGGGCTGGAGGGATGGCTTAGCAGTTACAGCGTATGCCTGCAAAGCAAAAGGACTTAAGTTCAATTCCCCAGGACCCATGTTAGCTAGATGCACAAGGGGGCACATGCATCTGGAGTTTTTTTGCAGTGGTTGGAGGCCCTGGTGTGCCTATTCTCTCTCTCTCCCTCTTTCTCTGTCAAATTAATAAATAAATTAAAAATTAAAAAAAAGAAAATCTACAAATTATTAAAATCAAAATGATCAGAATAAGTGATTACAACAAGGCTATTGAGTAAAAATATCAGAAGTATTTGAATTGCTTTATACCAGCACTAATAAACAGAAATGTAATTTATACCATCAACAAATACCAAAAACCTAAGAAAAAGTCCTGTGATAGAAGGACAAGATTTTTGTACACAAAATGACAAAATATTGAAAGAACTTTAAGCTTAAGCAAATGGGGGACATGCATATTTTGTTTAGGTTTGATTTTTTGGTAGAAACTGATAAGATAATCTTGAAATTTATAAGGAAATACAAAGGGGCAAAAATTGACAGGGTGGGCCACGCGTGGTGGTGGAGCCTTTAATCCCAGCACTTGGGAGGCAGAGGTAGGAGGATCACCATGAATTCAAGGCCAGTCTGGGACTACATAGTAAATTCCAGGTCAGCCTAGGCTAGAGCAAGACCCTACCTTGAAAAAACAAAAACAAACAAACAAAAAGAAAACTGACAGGGAGATTCTGGAAGGCAGCTTTGCTCACTAATGCTGCACGGTCAGGGTGGTTCTGAATAATCAAGCTGGAGGAGTTTCAATATCAGACACCAAGGTTTTCTATAAAGGGCTGAACATTTAGCACACCCAAGGCCCTGGACTTGGTTCCCAGAATCCTCTCCTGCACAAAGAAGATTTTATACAAAGTCACAATTAAGAGGGTGTGGTATTGGCATAGGAACAGAGAGATCAGCTAGTTGGACAGAGTAGACGGACAAACACACACACACACACACCTGAATCAGAACAAAGATGTCACTGCAGTGCACTAGGGAAATGATGAAGCTGTGATCTGGGTGTTTGTGTTGACTCAAAATTCTACCCCCCCAAGAAATGAGAGGTCTTTGGGAGGTGATCAAGGTTTCGGGGGTGCTCTCACAAGTGGGGTTAGGGACCTCATCAATAAAGCCTGATGGAGCTAGCTTACCCCTTCTACTGTGTGAGCAGGGTCTTCACTAAACACTGAATCTGCTGGGGCTCAGTCTCTACATCTTAAAAATTACATGTATGTTACTTATGAATCACTTAGTGTACAGCAGCTCAAGTGGGCTAAGACAGATGGTCCTATTAGTAAGATACCTGTATGGAAAGAAGGACCCTACATCATCACATACCACACATATATGCACAGTCAGTGAGCTGAAGAGCCGAATGAAACAGATCAGAAAAACACCTTTAGGGGTGGAGAGATGGCTTAGCAGTTAAGATGATTGCCTATGAAGCCAAAGAACCCAGGTTAGATTTCCCAGGACCCATGTAAGCCAGATGCACAAGGTAGCACATGTGTCTGGAGTTTGTTCGTAGTGGCTAGAGGCTCTGGCAAGCCCATTCTTTTTCTCTCTCTGCCTCTTTCCCTTTCTCTCAAATAGATTGTTACTGGTACAATTTCAGTGCTAGGGATGGGATACCTTCCAGTGAGTTGTTGGCCAGGAAGGCCCCTGGTGCCCCCAAAATATTACAGGTCATTGCCAAAGCTCTTGGTTTCCCACCAGGAATAGATGGTAAGACCCTATTGCTGAAGACTCTACATGATTGGGCTGCAAGGTCACTGAGAAATCCTGCTGAAGCTGAGCTGAAAACCTCCATGTAGACCAGCTGACAGCTGGAAAAAAAGTATGCTGCATGCAGCTCAATGGGAGGGAGACAGAAGTCATCAGTGGAGATAAACAACAGTGGACACTGCAAGCCTTAAGTTTGGCCAGCCAGACCAAATGAGCCAATGGGTGCAATAGTGGCATGTCAGTTATGGGAGAAACTAACTGCTCTGTAATTGGATTGGAGGCCCACTCCACAGGAGGAACAATACATGCCTGGTACTGAAAACCTGTGATGGGGAGGTCATGAGCCCTAGGGGTGTAACGCCTGCTGGTGTCTGGCTAAATGCATATATTATGCTCACCAAACTGCCCTGTAAGCACTACACTTAATGTTCATATTCGTATATTAATGCTACTCTCATTTTTGGATAGAGAAGCTTCTCTTTTTGGATGGCAGTGACCTCTGGGATGACTCAAAAGGCGCCATGGTGCTGAGAAGTGACAGAGGAGTGCTCAGCACTGAAATATCTCTATGATACTTCTAAGGTTCAGGGTCCGTTGTGGAAGAGGTGGCAGAACAAATATAAAGCTAAAGGAAGGGTAGGACTGCTTACAATGTACTCTTCCAGACACAAAATGGCCTGCATACCCAAGACCTCACCTGGCACTACCTACACAAGACCCTCATTAATAGGAGGAAAAGATGATGACATCAAAATAAAAGAGAGACTTATTGAGAGGGGTAGGGGATATGATGGAGAGTAGAGTTACAAAAGGGAAAGTAAGAGGGAGGGAATTATTATGGTTTATTGTCTACAATTATAGAAGTTGTCAGTAAAACAAAATTTAAAACATAAAAAGAATGAATAATACTTTTAGCCAGGTATGGTGGTGCATGGTTTTAATCCCAGCACTTGGCAGACTGAGGTAGGGGGATTCCCCATGAGTTCCAGGTTATAGAATGAGTTTGAGGTCAGCCTGGGTTAGAGTGAGACCCTGTTTCAAAAAATAAAACAAACAAAAAACACTTTTAGAGAAAAGAGTATACCTGGAAGCATGAAAAAAAATATTTCAAGCAAGACAGTAAAAGCACAAACAATTTTTTTTTTGTTTTCTTTTTCAAGGTAGGGTCTTGCTCTAGCATGGGCTGACCTGGAATTTACTATGTATTCTCAGGGTGGCCTTGAACTCACAGCAATCCTCCTACTTCTGCCTCTTGAGTGTTGGAATTAAAGGTGTACACCACCATGCCTAGCACAATTTTTTTTTTTTTTTTGGTTTATCAAGATAGGGTTTCACTCTAGCTCAGGCTGTCCTGGAATTCACGATGTAGTCTCAGGGTGGCCTCTAACTCATGGCAGTCCTCCTACCTCTGCCCCACGAGTTCTGGGATTAAAGATATGTGCCATTGCATCTGGCTCAAACAAGTTTTTAAAAACAGATAACCTGGGGAAGGAGATATGGCTTAGTGGTTAAGATGCTTGCCCACAAAGCCAAAGGACCCAGGTTCAACTCCCTAGTACCCATGCAAAGCCAGATACACACGGTGGCGCACGCAGCTGGAGTTTGTTTGCAGTGACTAGAGGCCTTGATGCAGCCATTCTATATCTCTGTCTCTCTCTTCTCTCTCTGCTTGCAAATAAATGAATAAAAACTATTTGAAAAAAATATTTGAAATATTGGGTGTGGTGGTATACACCTTTAATCCCAGCACTTGGGAGGCAGAGGTAGGAGGATTGCCATGAGCTCGAGGCCACCCTGAGACTACACAGTGAATTCCAGATCAGCCTGGGCTAGAGTAAGACCCTATCTCAAACAAAACAAAACAAAACAAAACAAAACAAAACAAAACAAAAACAAAATGGATAACTTGGAATATCTTAAACTTGGGAACTCCTGGTGACTGAAAGACATCATTGAGGTAGTAACAGCACACCAAGAATGAGGAATTTCTGATGAAGGACTTATATCCACAACATAGGAAGAATTCTACAAATCCTAGCAAGAATAAAAACATTTTAAGAAAATGGGCAAAAGATGTGAACAGGCCCGTCACAAAAGATATGCAAATAGGCCTTCAAAGCATGGAAAGGTGTTCCACCTCCTAATCATAAGGGCCATGAAAAGTACAAACGCGGGCACCACTCCTGTACATCGACCAGAATGGCGAAAATGGACAAGACAAAAATACCAAGGGCTGGTGAGGATGAGGCATAGCAATCAACTCTCATCATCTTGCTGATAAGAGTATAAATTGCACAAGTGCTTTGGGAAACTATTTGGTAGTATCCATCACACCTGAAAATATGCATGTCTCCTGATTCAGCAATCCCACTCCCACCCATTTCCCCACAGAACTGGACACTAGAGTGTTCACAGAAGCACTATCAGCAGCCAGAGTCAAAACCCAGGGAACAACTCAGAAATCCTGCAAATGTAGAATGGTTAAATAGAGTATATATTCACCCAGTAGAATCCTATTGCAATGCAAACAATACACATCTCCACATCAAACAGACGAATCTCATAAACATAATGCTGAGCAGAAGCCAGACATAAAGGGGCTGGACCAGACCCAGGGCTTCATGTATGTTATGCAAGTGCCGAACCTCTGCACTATATGTGCCCCTAGCCCAGATTATATACAAATCTATCTCCAGAACAGCGATGACCCTGGGGTGCCCAGCATGGCACTGAGGAGTGCAGAGACTTTAGGGTGATGGTCATGCTGTTTTGTTTCCAGTGCTGGTTACTTGGGTGTGTTCAGCTTACAGATTGATTAAGATGTATTGTTGGGCTGGAGAGATGGCTTAGCGGTTAAGCGCTTGCCTGTGAAGCCTAAGGACCCCGGTTCGAGGCTCGGTTCCCCAGGTCCCACGTTAGCCAGATGCACAAGGGGGCGCACGCGTCTGGAGTTCGTTTGCAGAGGCTGGAGGCCCTGGCGCGCCCATTCTCTCTCTCTCCCTCTATCTGTCTTTCTCTCTGTGTCTGTCGCTCTCAAAAAAAAAAAAAAAAAAAGATGTATGGTTATGATAGACTTTCTTTTCTGTATGTAAAGAATATAACCATAATTAAGGTGTTTGCCTAAAAAGCCGAAAGATCCCAGTTTGACTCTCCAGGACCCATGTAAGCCAGATCCACAAGGGGGCACATGCATCTGGAGTTTGTTTGCAGTGGTTGGAGGCCCTGGCACACCCATTTTCTCTTTCTCTCTCAAATAAATAAATAAAATATATTTAAAAAAAAACATAACCATAAAAAAGTTCTTGGGAGACTCTGGTCATGGATTTTAGCACAGAATCAAAGAAGTATTTATGAGTTCATAATGGTATAAATAAGTCATTAGCTAGATAAATAAATGAGGGCCGGGCGTGGTGGTGCACACCTTTAATCCCAGCACTTAGGAGGCAGAGGTAGGAGGATCGCCATGAGTTCGAGGCCACCCTGAGACTCTATAGTGAATTCCAGGCCAGCCTGAGCTAGAGTGAGACCCTACCTCGAAAAACCAAAATAAATAAATAAATAAATTAATTAAAAATAAATTTAAAAAAATGAGGAAAAGGGACAGGCCCTTTTTTCCAGTGGAATTTCAATTAGTAAACAAATACAGGGGCATGATGGCAATAAGAAAATCACTACTGTAACTGGCAAGGATTGTTGATGGATGTTAAAATGGGAACATGAAAGAATGACAGGAAAAAGGATATCTGTGTAGTCTCAAGGTGTCCCCCATAACTTTATTAATTGCAAAGAGAAAAATGATGACTGAAGTGTGGGGAAGCCTGGCCAACCCCACCTAATGGTGTGTCAGCACCGTCAGGCACAGGGACATCAGGCAACCTATACGACGCAGCAGGACACAACACGACTTCTGGGGTATTGTCAGAAAGGTCTGGCTCTTCAGTCCAAATAGGAAGACATTAGACCAGCCTAAATTGAGATGCATCCTATAAAATACCCCAGCAGTGTTTGTCAAAATGTCAAAGTCAGGTGGGAGAGATGGCTCAGCCATTAAGGGGCTTTCCTGCAAAGCCTAAGGTCCCAAGTTCAATTCCCCTGTACCCACATAAAGCCAGCTGCACTAAGTGGCACATGCACCTGGAATTCATTTGCAGTGACAAGAAGCGCTGGAGTACCCATACTCTCTCTGACTGCCTCTCTCTCTTAAATAAATAAAAAGTAAAAATTGTCAAAGTCGCCTGGCATGGTGGCGCACGTCTTTAATCCCAGCACTCAAGACGCAGAGGTAGGAGGATCGCTGGGTGTTAGAGGCCACCCTGAGACTACATAGTGAATTCCAGATCAGCCTGGGTTAGAGTGAAACCCTACCTCAAAAACAAACAAACAAACAAACAAAAAATTGTCAAAGTCAGAAAAATAAGACAGGACTGTCACATGCTGGAGGAGCACAGACAGCACAAAACCCAAGCAACACAGAATCCTGGATTCCTGGACCAGATAAAATGATAAGAAAGAAAAACCTGGCAAAACGTGGAAAATAAAAATGAGGCTGTAGAACAGCCTTCTTTGTTTAGAAGATCGTTTGGGGCCTGGAGATGTAGCTTAGTAGTTGACAGGTAGTAGCATGCAGCAAGCCCTAGAACCAGGCTCATGCCTTCAATCCCAACACTTGAGAGTTTGAGACCCTGACTCAAAAACAAACAAAGCAAGCAAGCAAACAAACAAAAACAAGAAAAAAGGGGAAAGATTGTTTGGTAGTTACATACAATATCAACATTGGGGGAGACTATGTGGAGGGTATTTGGGGACTCTATTCTTTTTGCAACTTTCCTATAAGCATAGAATGACCCCAGAATAACAAGTTAAAGGAACAAGCCAGACATGGTGATGTAGCCTGTAACGCCAGCACTTAGAAAGCGGAAGAGGTGAGAACTGAGATCCCCAAAAAACAGCTAAAGAAACAAACAAAGCCCCCAAACCCTCAGTGGCGAGCAAAAAGAAACATACAAACAAACAAACAAACAAAAAACTAAGTAGACTGGAAGCAATTATTTGGCATGTAGTATGAAGAACCAAGAAGATAAAACAGATAAAGCCAGGCATGGTGGCTGACACCTTCAACTACACTGAGTCTGAGGCAGGAGGATCACCATGAATTGAGTCCATCCTAGGGCTGCTGAATATTCTAGTTCAGCCTGAGCTAGAGTGAGACCCTGTTACAAAAACAAACAGCCAATCAACCAACCAAACAAACAAAAACCCAACCCAAAACAAACAAACAAAAAACAACACAGATGAATCAAGAGACACAAGACAGAATGAGAAGGTGTAACGTACATTTAATTGGAATCTCAGCAGAGAAAGCAGGAAGAATGGAAGTGGACAGAAATAATATTAGGCTGGGGCTAGAGGTATAGTGCTTGTCTAGTATACACAAGTTCCTGGATTTGATCCCCAGTAAGGAAGAAAAAAAAAGATATTATCAAATTGGATTAAACAAGGAAACCCAGGCATATGCTGTTTACAAAAGATTCATCTAAAACATAATGTTACACTGTGTTGAAACCTTGAGATGAAAATCGATAATATAAATATGGAACAGAATGATGGCCCTGGGACCAGACTCAACAGTGGTACCAGCCCCATGCGTGGACAGCCAGAGGCAGACCTGAGGCCATCACAGCCCATCCACATGGTCCTCCTGATGCCACCTCACCTGGCTGGTGATGTCTGAAGGCATGGGCGAGGGGGGCTTGGAGTAGGTGGCGTCCTGGGAAACGAAGCCAGAGTCGTGGGAGGAGACGCTGGAGAGGCGGGTGGTGGCTGGCTGCGCCAGGCTGCGGTAGCGACAGGTGGAACTGGGTGAGTATGTTTGGGCACCACCAGGCCATGGGGCTCCGCCACCCTTGGCACTGCTACTGCTGCTGGGGGCACTAAGGGAGTGAAGAAGGAGGGCACAGCAGCCAGACAGGGAGAGACAGGGGTGTGTGTGGAGGGGAGGGTGACAGGTGGGGGCGGGGAGAAAGGTGAGGGTAAAGGAAGGAAAAGAAAATGTCAGACTAGGAGGTCCTAAGCCGCAGGTACAATGGAGAAGCTGGGCTCTGGATGTGGCAGGGTAGGGCTAGAGCTGGGGATACCTAGCCCCTGACCCCACTGCCCTAGTGCTGGAGAGCCCTTGCCGGGGCACACCCCAGGTGAGGAATCCCTTACCTCTGCCCACCCCTGCTAGGGAGCAAGTAGCTCTCCACGGCTCTCACTGTAGACACAGCCTTCCCACCCCTGGGCAGTTTGTGGTAGTGAAGACTGCCTTTTCCCTGAGCGTGACCTTGCTCATACATCTTCCTTGGACAGCCACCCACCCAGGTCTGAAGAGGCTCCAGTGGCCCTGGGCCCACCTCTCCTGGAAGGGTAAGCTGGTCACTGAGCCCAGATTCCATGTAGTCCCCAGTGCTCAGTTACAGGGGAGCACAGGACAGAGCCTCCCCAGGCTGCTAGAACCTCCTCTGTGCTTACCATCCTTCGTATCTCAGGACCCTTGGATCCTAAATGCCTCCTCCAAATCTGGCTGAAGTATCAGCCTGAGAAAGGGCCCTGGTCCTGAGCCAGCCCAGTGGTGGAGCAAGGCTTTTGGCCTCTCCTCAGCCCTTCGAGCTCCCCCAACCCCAGGAGCCAAGCCAGATGAGGGCTGGAACCTGTGGCAGCACGTGTTCCCAGAAACTTCTACACCCTTTCTTGAGCTTAGATTCTCTTTTTGTTTGTTTGTTTTTCAAGGTAGGGTCTCACTCTGTCCCAGGCTGACCTGGAATTCACTATATAGTTTCAGGGTGGCCTTGAATGAATGGCAATCCTTTTACCTCTGCCTCCTAGTGCTGGGATTAAAGGCATGTGCCACCATGCCCGGCCCTTTTTATATTTAATTTTTTTTTTTCCTGAGGTTGGGTCCTAATCTACCCCGGAGTGACCCAGAACTCACCCTGTAGTGCCAGGCTGGCCTCAAACTCACCACAATCCTCCTTCCTCGGCCTCCCAAGTGCTTGGATTAAAGTGTGTACCACCATACCCTGCAGTTTATTTCTTATTTTTGAGACAGGGTCCTAAGTATCTCTGGATGGCCTCTAACTCAACATGTAGCTAAGGAGGACCATGAACTTCTGTCTCCCTCTTCTAAGTGCTGGGATTACCAGTTTGAACCACCATGCCAACCTTGACCTTACAGACTTAATACTATTCTACACTGTCCTAGGCCTGGCAGAGTCCAGTGACTAGAGGCCAGGACTTAGTGGCTCAGTTTTCCCTTCTGTGAAACGAAAATCCCATGTCTGACAGTGGCATCAGGATTCAATACAGAAAAACGCATGGCACCTGGCACATAGTGATGTTTCATCAATGAGATAGTGCCCCTCCTTCCTGCAAACGAACAACTGCGCCATTCTTGGATGATGGAGCAGATTTTCCTGTATGCTTGAGAAGTCCTTGGATGTTGCAGATGCTGGGTGACCCTTGGGGCTCTAAAGAAGCTGTTTATGCAGCTTTCTGGTAGCTTCCCTAGATTTCTGGGGCCTCTCCCCCATAGGCCTCAACCCCAGCCCACCTGCACATGCTGGACTTCCGGGAGCTGGAGCTGCTGGGTGATGAGGGTGGGGTCTGGTAGGACCAGCTGTAGTCGGAACCCTTCAGGTCTTTGATCACCTGGAGAGAGACATGGGTGGCGGGGTCAGGGCGTCACTAGAAATGCTCCTAAGCTGCAGAGTGTCTTAGGTTTCTGGGGGGTCCTGAGAGAGCTGGTAGGGCCAGATATTCCCTACTTTCTTCCCAACTGTGAGCCATGCCCAAACACAGCCTTCTTCTAATGTGCTTTCCTTACTCAGCTCAGCCAGGCCAGGCTGGGGACATGGGAGCAGGCCACTCTGAGGACCCCTGGTTGTCGGCGGTGGAGCTGAGTGAGAATGTTGTGACACAAGGGGTTCAAATTGTCACTGGACCTGAGTTTCTTTTTTTTTTTTCTTTTTCCTTTTTGGTTTTTCAAGAAGGTAGGGTTTCACTCTAGTCCAGGCTGACCTGGAATTCACCATGTAGTCTCAGGGTGGCCTCGAACTCACAACAATCCTCCTACCTCTGCCTCCCCAAGAGCTGGGATTAAAGGCGTGCGCCACCGTGCCTGGCTTCTTTTTTGTCTGTGAATGGAGCCAGCTCTTGTCTTACAGCACCACCGCGAGGAGACGGTGAGCTAGAGCACTAGGCGCACAGGAGGTGCCCAAGGAGGGCAGTGGGAGCAGAGGAGAGGGAGGAAATAGGCAGGTGGGCCTAGGTGTAGGGTAGTGACGAGGTTCTGGGAATGACCGGCAGCCAGGCATTTCTAGGGACCTAAGATTTTGGCCAATCTGTCCTGGCCTGAGCCTTCTGTTGAGCCCTAGGTACACCACCCTCACCTGGAAAGCCGACGGTGCCTGTGAGAAGCTATCTGGTCTTCTTCCCCCAGATATCTTCCCGAAATGCTGTCCTTTTCCCCCTCTACTGTTCCCAACCGAGGACAAGGCTATCTCCTCCCTGGCCATGGCCCTTGGTCTGGTTTTACCTGCTCACTGGCGGGAGGCAGCTTGTGGGGTTCTGCGGTCAGCACCACCAGGTCGTCAATGATGCCCTGCAGATGGGTGATCTCTCCCAGCATGGTCAGCTCGCCATTCTGAGGAAGTAGCCAGTCAGACCCTAGGCTCTGTTGTCACCTGCCCACCCACCCTGGAGAAAAGGGCCTGTCACCTTCCCTGCTAACCAATACTGATGGAGGCTAGGCTGGTATGGCCCAGGTAGCTGGCACACCATTGGTCCAGACCTCACCAGAATGGGGATGAGTTCCAAGACCTGTTTTCAGGCCAGATGCACATGCTCCCCAATGCATACAGCCAAAGATACCCAGAAGCAATCCTGGAGGTCAAGGGGTCTACCCCGGGTCTGCCCTCCCTCTGGGGGACCTCCAAGCCACCAAGGGACCTACCACCACGGGCTGCAGGAAGGTGATGAAAGTACAGAAACGGCCCCGTTCCTCGATCAGTGCCCTGCGCACCGCCTGCTTCTCCGTCTCCTCCAGCAGCAGGTACATGTCATTGACGTCCTGCAGGGCGCTGTCCAGCTGTGGCTGCAGGTCTCCTTTTCCTGCAGGGGTTGGGAGGAGAGGCTGTGCTGGGGACACTGGCCTGGTTGGCTGCACCCATGACTCAGGCTCCCTGGTAGGTGGTGTCTCTGGCCATGGGACTGGATATATTATAGGGGCAGAGGGGCTGGGGAGCAGGCTCTGGACTCGTGGAGGGGCTGGTCACACCAGAGCAGGCTGAGAGGACAACAGATAAACACACACGCACGCAGGAAAGACACTAAGCCACATAGCCACCCAGGACCTGGGGAAGGCAGGGCTGACCACAGGGAAGCCAACTGAAGGCATCTTCTGCCCAGGATGCCCTCACTGCCCTGATATGGTGGCCCTGGCCTCATGGGGTTACAGGCAGGTGGCTGGAAGCTGGATAAAAGAGAACAGGGTGTGGGCTCAGCTGTAGGCCAGGCCAACTGGGGCCAGGAGAGCTAGTGGCTAAGCCTAGGAAGCAAGGAGAGGTGTCTCAGCGCGGGTCACCACTTACTCAGGGACCACTGCACAAGGACAGCAACAGCGACACAAAGAAGCAGCGATAGAGACAGAGAGAGGTGAGAGGGTGATGTGGAGGACATGGTGAGGGGGAAGCAGGAGGCGACAGGTAAGGACCCGGCTGGCTAAGTGGAGGCTCAGAAGCCAAGGCCTGTGTCCCCCACCCTACCCAGCCAGACAACCCCTTCTGGCCTGGCAGACTGACCCAGCAGTGGCCTGGGACTCATTCCTGGCCAGGGACCCCAGGGGAACTGTGCCCCAGGCCCCTCCCTCGCTGGACCGACCGCCTTCCTCGCTCCTCCTTGGCCTGGAGAGAAGAGGATCCTTCCAATGGCCCTGAGCTGGGGGAGACACACAAATGCGACAAGGACGGGAGGAGCAGCTGGAGGGGAGGACATTTGACTTACCAAGTAGCTCTACAGGAAGGATGTGGGAGGAGGAGAGGAGAGACAGAGAAAGAAAGAATGTGTGAAAGACAGCCGGATGGACAGAGCCACTCCTGGGGAGGGGTGGGGGGCCAGCCTGGGCAGTCTATGGTTCAGGGCACTCCCTCAGTCCCACCCGACATATTGTAGGGTCCTGTGTCCGGGACAGGATGCCCTCAGCAATGCCCTGGGGGACGCCCCACAGGGTGGCGGGGTTATGGAGTGGGGCCCAAGGGGCTGGGCCTCAGGGGCCACTGTGCGTTCTACCTTTGCGCGCTTTCTTCTGCAGTTTCAGCGTATCTGACGACTTCTTCTTTATCTCATGCCTGGCTCTTTTGTACTCTGTGAGAGGGCAAGAGGAGAGACTATAGTGTGTGTATGTGGGGGGGGGGGGTCCCTGTGGAGGGGATGACAGGCCCTGCAAAGCCCCACCCCACCTTTTGCGTGGTCCTTGTCCAGTTGGTTGGCTGACTTCTTCCAGTCCTCGATGCGCTCCTGCAGCGGGTTGATGAGGCTCTCCAGCAGGGCGCTGTGGGTGAGAGCGCTGCGGGTCAGAGCCCCAGGGCTGGGGGGTGCTCTCCCCGGGATAGGGTGCCTCACCACCGCACCTGTCCGCTGTGCCCCACTCACTTGGTAAACTGCCGCAGCTTGGTTTCGATGCTGCGGTGGCGCATGCACATGCGTGTGAGTGCCGAGCCAATGTCTCTGGTTGCCCCTGGCAAGGAAGCACACACCGCGTCTGAAGGGGCCTGCGGGCGCCCTCTGCAATACCAGCCTTGGGCCACAAGGGGGCGCGCCGTCCCACAAGGACTGTGCCTGCAGCTCGTGCCCCGCCCCCATCACCCTCAATCCTGTGGCCATCAAGGAGGATTAAATTGGCGCTCCTCATTTGCGGAGCTGCTTATGGGAGAAGGAGCACGGGGCTCTCCTGGCCATTCCAGCCGCCTGCAATTGTGGGTGCCCTGCCAGCAAGGCTAGGGTCATCTCCTTTCCCCTAGCAGCAGGACAAGGCCAACGACAGGCTTAGTTGCTCAAGAAGGGCCTGGCAAATTTCCTTCCAACCCTATGGGGAAACCCTCTAGGGGTGACCAGATGCCAACGAAATGGGCATGATGCCCATGTCCCTAGGCTGAGCTGTCATTCCAAAAGCACAGGAACCCTGGTCTCAGCTAGGTGGACCAGAAGGCAGAGGAACCAGACCCCTAGGGATTAGCTCACCTGATCCACAGGGCTTTCCGAGGGGACCTTGGGGATGGGTGAGAGTCACAAAGACAAAGTGTATAGAGTGGTGAACAACTGGCCAAGGGGTCAACTGAACTGCCTGCAGCAAGGAGCGCTCTGTCACAGCCCTGCCACTACTCACCCAGCCCTTCCTATCATGGCAGAAGCCAAGGCCTCCACTCTTGGCCATACCCAACTTGGCCTTTCCAGCCCACCTCCAGCCATGCCTCTTGCCCCACCTCGGGTGTTGGTGGCCATGTCGGCCACTTTCTGGAAGGCATCCAGGAAGGCCACAGCAGCCAGCACAGTGGTCCTGAGGAAATGCACAGGTCAGCGGGTTAAGGGGACCTCATCTGCCCAGCCCCTCCCCAGCTGGAGCACCCCGGACAGCCTCACCTCAGCTGGGAGTGCAGCTTTGTGGCCTTGGAGTTGAAGTCCTCCCAGATGGGGTAGGAGCTCTGTGGGGAGGCGGGAGAGGGAGTGAGACGCCTCGGAGTGGGCTTCCGGGCTATCTAGACTCCAGGCAGTTTCTGGCATGGCCTTTACCTCAGAGAGAGGAGTCAGGACAGAACACCAGGCATGAGGAAGTCCATCTTATCTGCTGTTGGTGACCATATACCACCCCCATGCTCCCTGAAGGGACTCAGAGGCAATGAATGGCAGGACCCATTCCCTCCGCACTCCCTGACAAGACTCTGGGCTCGGGCTACTGAAGGGCACTATATCTCTCTCCACGTGACTAGGAAGGTGGACACTGAGCTGCTATGTGCTTGAGGGAGGAGACACTGTGGAAGGTAGAGACTGGAGGAGCTCAAGGCCCACCAGATCTAAAGTGGCCCCGGAAGCTGCTGCGGGAAGGCTAGTCATCTTGGGCCAGCAGTAGTAGCTCCCAGGCCCCGGGAGGCTGTGGCTGCTGTAAGGTCCGGCCAGCCTGCCGGGGACAACTAGGCCCCGGGCTGAATGGGGCCTTGTGTGGCCAACAGAGCCACCTTTTTCCACCCCTCCCCTCCCCTCCAGGGAAACAGTGTGGCCTTTATCCCAGCCTGGCCAGAGGCTCCATATTGGGAGGGGGTTTCCCAGTAGGGAGGTCCGGCTCCTGGCGACCAAGTTGTCCAGTCTGATTAAGGGTTTTTTCTGGCTAAGGCTCTCTCCTCATAGCTGCTGGGCCTGAAGAAAGCTCAGCTGTGGCCTGGGGTCCTGGGGATACCTTGCTTTTTGAAGGGTAGCCCTGGGCCAGCAAAACCCCAGTTCCTGACCCATGTAGGGTAACTGGGATTGGGGCTTTTCCCAAGTTAAGGGGGAAGCCAGGGCCCCAGCAACCAATGCCCTGGGGAGGCCGTGGCTGGCTGGAGCCCCAGGTTTTGTCTAGCTGGCCTCTCTAGTCCAGGAGAGCCGCAGAAGCAGCAAAGAGGCAGGCTGTTTCAGAGAGCCTCAGAAACTCCCTCTCCCTGCCCAGCCAAACCAGTGTCTAGGGACAGCAAATATTTGAGAATTGCACTGAGGCTGGAATAAGAGGGGAAGGCTATCCCTACCAGCGCAGCTCTGAATAAAGAGGACTAGGAGTTTGCTCCTAGTATACTGTCCCAATGAGGTAACCCAAGCCTTGGTTCCCCAGAGATCTTTGGAGAGGGAGCACCATCCTACCAACCAGACCCCACCCATTATGGAAACCTGCTAAGACCTCCCTCCAGGGTGCAGAGAAATGCTGGGGCAATGGATGTCCAAAGCCAGCTGTTCTGGATCTCAGGAAAGCTTTTCAGGCCCTGGGCAGTCTCCGACAGTAGGGGCTCTCCCAGTGGTGGGGAGAATCCAGGACATGAGGAGGTCATGCCCAGGTTCCCCTCGACAGTTGGGCCTGGGCACTTTAAAGACCTGGGAGTCCCCACCTCCCAAACCCCTGTCATCATTTATGAAGGACCTCAGAGGCAAAGAGGAGAAAGGGCCTGAGTGCCTTGTGCCCCAGGAAGCCTTGCCTTCACTTGGCTCAGCTTAAAGCCAAAGGTGTGTCATCGCTAGCCACAGTAACTGCACCTGCTGGTCATGTGCTCTGGGTGGCCAGGCACTGATTGGTTCAGCCCTGGCAATGTGCGCTTCAGAACACCTTGTGAGTGAATCCTGAACGCATCCTATCACTGCCCCCATCTTCCTGATGAGGAACTGGAGGCTCTCAGAGGTTAAGTGGCTTGCTTGAGGCTTGGGGTCAAGGTCTAATCCTACAGTTGACAGGGGTTGGGGGTTGAGGGGTTCTGTTTCTGAGAGTACAGGGAGATAAGCACTTGATCTTCCAGGTGGGAAGGCAGGGACTGCAAAAATGGGGGCAAAACCCAGTTCTGCCCCAGGCACGAGGCTGTTCCAGAATGGGGAGATGCTCAGGTGTTCAGGAGGAGACTGATGACAATACACCAATGTGGCTGTGGTTGATGGAATGTGTGCTTTTGGGGTGACTTGGGGTAAGGGCCTCCCTCTGAGCCTGTTTCTTCACCTATAAAATCAAGAGCAGGACTACACCAACCTCATGGGGCCTGTCTGTGGGCTCCTGGGGGGGGCCCTTAACCTCGGGCAAAGCAGTGAGCACTCAGCCTGTGCTGGCTGATCTTGCAAGAGGGAACCCTGCCTCTCAGCTAGGAGTCCCTCCCCACTGGCCAGGGCCTGTGTGTCTGTGACACTCCCCGCTGGAGGGCAGGCAACGTTATGACAAGTCCTTTTTCTGACAGTGTGGGATGGGGCCCTATTAAACTAGGTTGTGCCCAGGGCCACAGGTCCAAGTCTCTGTCCCTGTCTGGGCTCAGTGGGTTTATGGCCTGACTTTTATAGATATAGATAGATATAGATAGAGAAGGCAGGACAAGCTCCTGAGAACCCTCCCCATTCCTGGGCTTCTATTCTCCTCTGTAAATCCATCCATGCCATCCCTCAGTCCAGGGTTGGGGTATCCTAATGGCCCCTGGGAAAGCACTGTGGGACCTGGGAGTTTTTTTGGGGGGAGCAACACCATGGGGGCAAGTTCGATCTGCTTGACTCAGCCAGTTGGTGGCCAGAGTGAGCCAAAAGCTTCCCCCTCCCCAAAGATCCAGTTAATTGGACTCTAGGTGGCCTGGTCTCTGCCATCCCCCAGCCAGGGTCCCTAATCACATGCATGTCACTGGTAGGGGCAGATCTGTACATAGTGTGACAATACTTGGTGAAACCTCACCCATTTTGTCCCATATGTCTAGAAATCCTGCCTGCCAGCTAGCCTGATTGTCTTGCTGCTATCTGGGTCTGTCTTCGCCCTGGGTTTCTTGCAACTGGCAGAGAGAGTGCACAATCCTGCTCTCTCCTGGGGTAGAAGCGGCTGCTTGCTGCAGTGTTTGTTGTATGGCTGCCAGTGGGAGGAGGTGAAGGCAGCTCCCACCCTCTGCTAGCCAGAGAGTGGCCAGAGGAGGTGGTCTTGGCTGCCCAGTCCTAGAAGGAGGCCTTGGTGCCAGGACTATAATGTTCACAAGGTGGGTGGGGATTGCAGAAGGTCCACAGAAGGAGCCCTCATGTGGAGTTGTCAAGGATGGCAGTCCTAGGGGGAGCACCACATGGTGGGGGGCGTCCACACGCTGTTAGCTGCGCAGCCCCAGATCTGGGTGGCTTCAGGCCTCTTCCCCAGGGATCAGGAATCTGGCAGCAGCCCTCCCCACCAGGGGGTATTCTCTTGGCAGCAGTGGGAGGGAGCCCCAACCTTTTGCCTTTCTGCGAGCCTCCTTGTCCCAAAGCACTTGCCTGGAGCCCTTGGGTGGGCTGCACTTGTGTGGGGGTCTGCTGGGCAGGGCTGTATTGTGCTCCTGGTGTAAGTGAGGCTGTGTGTGTGTTGGGGAGGGTTGGCTTCGGGAATTCCTGCGCCCAGTCCCATTCCTTCCTCTGCTTGCAGTCCTGCCCCTTCATCCTAGACCAAGGAAGGAGGGCAGTGGGGAAGGGCCCCAACATCCTGCCACTGGAGCTGGGCCCCTGCTGCCTAGCAGCCTGGGTCAGCCCTGTCAAACACAGGCCTCTCTGGAAGACAGAACCCCCATCAGGACCAGATAAACAGTGAGGGCTGAGGTCAGGGGCAGGGTCTCTTTAGTGACCTTGAACTAGTCCCAGGTGTCAGTTTTCCCTCCCAGAAGGTTGTTCCTGGTCAGCCTGACCTTGGGTAATCAGGAAGGCAGGAGGGGTGGTGCTGAGAACCTGGAGAGCTGATGGGGAAAGTGCTCCTTGGGGGCTGCTCCATCAACCTCGGTCTTCTCCCGCCCCCTTGCAGGGTGGATACAGGCCTACATAGCCCTGGGTTGCAGAGACATTCACACCCCGGACCTTGGAGCCCAGGAGCTTGCTCGGGTTGTTGGGGGTGGGGGCGGGGCTGGGTCTGTGCCCAGGCCCAGGTTGGCGGGGAAGGAGTTAACGGTTCTCTGCTTTATTATTTTTTTTTCCCTGCTTCCGCGGTGACAGCATTGTCTGGGCTCCGGGGCCGTCGAGGTGGGTGGGGGGGGGGCATTGTGGTGGAAGGGGGGGGCGGAGGCCCATGAGACCCCGGACCCATTAAAGGGCCCTAACAGTCGGCCCTGGAGCCAAAACCCATTCATAGTTTGGGGGGTCCAGGGCGCAGAGCGCCCGCTCTTGCGCAGGATCGGGTCGGTTCCGCACCGGTCCACTCGGGACACCGCACGGACACCCTAACACACGATCCCTCACACCCCACCCCCGACACACACCCGAGATCCCGGGCGCAAGGCAGGCGGGACGCTCTCAGACAAGGACACACGGCCGGACACCGCGCCGCACGGCCACCCGCCGCCACGCGTCCCGGGTGGGGACCCGCAGCCCGCGCATGGGTTACCTTCATGTCATTGACGATGGCCTGGAAGAGCCCGCCCAGGGCGCCGCACTCCTTCTCCGCCGTCTCCATACTGTGGCCGGGCGGGCCGCGGCGGCGGCGGCGGCGGGGCACACGGGGGCGCGGGGAAGGAACCGCGCGGAGAAAGGGGCCGGGCCGCGGCGGGCGCTGCTCCGAGGCCGCGCCGGGCCTCCCGTCTCCGGGCCGCGCTCAGCGGCGGGTCTCGCCGCGCTCCGGGGTCGCGGGCCGCGGGCGGGCCATGTCGCGGCGGGGCTGGCGGGGGGCGCGGGCAGCTCGCGGCGCAGCCTCGGCGCGGGGACTGGAGCGGCGGCGGCGGCGGCGGCGGCGGTAATCCGAGCCGCCGAGGCTCGGGCGTCACGTGGGCGCGGCGGAGGGAGGACCGCGGGGAGGGAGCGCGGGAGGGGGCTGTGGGAAAGGCCGGGCGGGCGCAGGCCCATTCACGGCCAGAAACCAGGGCTTTGAAATCCGAGCCCCGGCGCTGCCAGACTGGTCGGGCGAGCGGGACCGTGGGGCGCGGGCGCCACCGCCGGTCGGGGCGGGGACCACCCTGCGCCCCGAGGGAGCGCCCCCCCACCCCCGGTCGCACCTTCAGGCCCAGGGTCTCAGGAGGAGGCTTCCCGCGCTGCCCGGGGCCGGTGTGTCCTAAACGCGCATCTAGTCAAGCCCGGAGCAGACGCGCGAGGGCTTGGGGCGGGGTGGGGGACTGTCTGCCCCGGCCACAGACCCTCCAAAAACTCCGAGCTGCTTTCATGAGTTCTTTGGGTTCTTCAAGCCGTGCCCATGGTACCCGGAGGGGGTGTCCGAGGCCGGACTTTTTGGGTATGGTGGTCTCCTGGTCCTGGGGGGCAACGCAGCCTCCTTCCTTGTGTGTGTGTGTGTGGGGGGGAGGGTATGGGTCAGATGCCAGGGTAGTGTGTAGGGACGCCCACACATACACGTGGGCGAGGGCAAGCCCAGCTTTCCTCCTGGAGACTCCAGGTAAACCCATTCTCATGGGAGACACCTTGCTGGGGGCTCTAGGGGAAAGCAGGCACAGTCTTCTTGTGACTCCAGGGTTGCAGAACTTAAGAACTTACCAGAAAGGCCAAAGCCTGGGGACAGGTAGAGCCTTGGCATACAGTCTAGAGAACTGAGGAACAAGTCTTTCCTAAGTGTCCCATGTAGTGAGATCACTTCCTCCACAAATACTCAGGCTTGGCTCCCAAATGCCTGATGGAGACATACCCCAGGGAATCCGGAGGTTAGACTAGGGGTTCAGGCAGGACAGGAGGAAGATATTAGTTCTGGGGGTGGAAAGGTGAGTAGGCAGGACCCAGCCAGCATGAGGTAGGGTAAGCTTCCAGGACAGATGTGATCCTTGGAGTACTGTAGCATCAGGGAAGGAACAAACAGTTACAGTTAAGGTTTCTCTCATTCATTTCTTTATTGGGCAGGGACTGGATGGGAAACCATTCCATAGAGATCTTTGTGCTGGTCCCCGTACATTATTCACACAGATGTACACACACACACGTTTCCACATGTACACACCAGGCTAAGGTCAAGCTCTTCTCACAAGGGGGGATTAGAGACTGTTCAGAAGATGAAGCGCTTCTGAAGAGGTGGTCCCACCATGGAGGGATGCCAGGGTGCAACTGACAGTCCTGGGGACTGGGAGGAGCTGCAGTGGACAAAGCAGCCTGTCCCCCTCCCTGCCCTGGGCTGGTGGTCAGGTCCAGCCCTGCCGCTGTGGTGGGTCCTCAAGCTCCTCCGGGTGTCAGCCTGGAGACCCTGAGTATTTCATGGGCCCCTACTCCACGCCAGGTGTGTCAGAGGATAACTCTTCGGTCCAGGTGGTCACCGCGCCCACTCCGCTGGTGCCTTACTTCCAGGTGCTGGTTCTGGACCTTCTCAAAGTGCTGCAGCAGCTCTGTGTAGTCGATGCTGGGCGAGTCACCTTTCTGGGACTTGGGGACCACCTTCAGACTGTCTCTGGGAAGATGGGCAGAGGGTTGAGTCAGTGCCTGCATCATGGGGGGTGGTGGTATACTGATAGGGTTCAGCTTCTGGGGGTTTGCTTGCCCCTGCCTGACAACACCTCCCCAACAGTCAGCCCCAGAGTTCTTGAGGGTCCCTCGCCTACATCCCCTCTCCTGCAGCTGGTGGGAACAGCCAATATGTTGCTCGGACATCATTCAGCATGTGGGCTGGCAATGGCGCCCAGGGCAAGCATCGCATGGGGAAGCATTTCCTGTTTACCAGTGGCTCCCTTTGGGGTGAGAGCCAGGGCTAGCAGCCAGCCAGGAAGCCAGCTGGGGCCTGGAACAGGGTCTGGGGAGAAGTGGGAGGAGGCCGCCTGGCTCTTTCTCTAGGGCAAGGCTGGGATCAGAGACAACTGGAATCGGGGAAGACTCTGCTGGGCCCTCAACTTGGCAGGACATTTGTGTGGAATCTTGAGGCTGGTGGTTACTATTAGTCCACAGAAGAGCTGGTCTCACCACTATATATGCTGATGGCACCTACACCCTCCACAGCTCTAGACAGTGACACAGGCTGTGCACTGTGTATCTGCAGTGAGCACCATGCGCCCCACTATTGAGTAGTGTACTAATAATCCTGTTGCTGCACTTCAGGCCGTGTTCTGCTTGTTCCTTGGGACATAGCCCCCTTGGGTTCCTGCCTCATTCCTCACTCCAGCATTCTTAAATGTTTTGCTCTTCCCTCATTCTAGCCTCCCTGGCTTAAAGATGTGGAGCTGTGCGGGCTAGATGCTTCCAGCGGGTAGTTTTGTGGCCCTGGCAAGGGGTCTTTTGAATGCTGTGGCTGCTCAGCTAAGCAGATTCTGTGAACCTTTTGAGTTTATGAAGAGGCCTTATCATGGGGTGGGGGTGCTGGCAGCAGCTTAGGGTACAAGCTAGATGGGTGTGGCCCAGCCATTTGACCTCGGGCATGTAACTCCATTCCTTGTCTGTAAAGGGGCCTGACATGGGAGCTACACCATGGTGTGGCTGAAAGTTACTTTAAATACCCAACATGCCATGTAAGAGCTTTGCCTGGTGCCCAGCCCCAGCCCAGGTGGGAGATGGGCAGCTGCTGTGCTTGTAGCTCTGCTAGTCCGAGGTCTGGCGTACCCAGCTGTTCAGTCTAGTTTTGGAAAACAGAGCTCCCAGCACCAATGAGCTTGGCCAGGCCAGAAAACCAATGATCAGTGTGAAGGCACTGCTGGGGTTCACCCTTTCAGGGATGGACTCTCCTTACAACCCAGATGCCCTCTGGGACTGGAGCTGGCCTCCCACCTTTCCTTTCCTCCTTTTTGGGGAGGGCACACCCCTGGAAACATCTTAGTGTGTGTGGCCACTGGTTTTTGGGGGTCTTGAGTCACTCTGTCTCTTGAGCTGAGGCCTGGTCAGTGTTGGTTCAAAAGGGCAAGTGGCCAAGTGTTCTCGCTGTGGGTACGGGACTGTGGGAGGCATTCTGGACGTCTGCTGCTGCTCTTGACTCCCCTGGGAATGGAAAGGGGACTTTGTTGACCTTGTAACCCTGTGGCCAAGGTGTCACTCCCTCAAGACAGCAACCTGAGCTTGAGATGATACAGCCACAGAGCCTGGAGCCATAATTCCAGCTGCTACCTAAGCCACTTAGGTTGCAACAAGGCCAAGGGAACGACAGTGGCAGGGAGGCATTGTGAGATCCCGGGTGTCAATGCGTCTGTACGCTGTGCTGACAACACTCCTGGCAAACTGGAGGCATGAGTGCAGGGTAGGGACTGAGGAGTTTTGGGACATGAGCAGGTTGGGGAGTGAGCTTGCTGTCTGTCCCTGTGATGGGCAGGCCCTTCCTGGCCCGAGGTCTTGAGCATGTAAAGTGTGGAAGTAGGGGGTACTTTTCTTTTTCTTTCTTTTTTTTTTGAGGTAGTCTTCCTGCAGCCCAAGCTGGCCTGAAATTCACTATATATTCTCAGGGTGGCCTCTAACTCATGGCAATCTTCTTACCTCTGCCTCCAGAGAGCTGGGATTAAAGGCATGTGCCACCACGACCAGATACTACCATTGCTTCTTGAGACAGGGTCTCATTTAAGCCAAGCTGCCCTTGAACTCCTTTCCCTCACCAGTGCTCAAATTCCAGGCATCTCCTCGCCTACTATAATGAGCATATTCTCTCTCTCATAACTCTCAGGCACAGGGCGACAGGGATACCTGGCCAGCAGGGCAAAGCCATAGTCCCAGAGCTGGTCATCTGTCACTCACTACTAGAGTTTACTTCACAGGTTCCCTGCTGCCTCACTGAGGACTATCCTCGGGGAGTGGACTGAAACTCACGTGTCTATGGCCCCTAGACCCTGGTGAACATACTGAAGGATGAGTGGGGAGCCCAGGAACTCCCCCAGCTGTTCTAGCTCCCAGGCTGTAGGGCAACTCCACACTGTCTACCAGTTGCCTGCCCTACCCTTAGCTGGGACTGTCCATAGTCCCTTCCCCAAGTGTGAGCTGTCCCTCTGTGCCCAGCCCTGCAATGCAATCTAACCCCTTCCCAGCTGTCTGAGGCTCTTCCCCACCCACTGTTTCTATGTCTGTGTGCTTAACCTTCCCAGGCCCTTCTAAAGAAAGGAAGGCTGAGAAGAGCCTCTGGTGCCTATTTAGTCCATATATGCATTTACCGAGGAAGAAACCAGGAGCTCACTGAGGGCAAGGGGCTTGCTTCAGGCTGCACAAGCAAAAATATGAAGAACCTGGACTAGACCCTATTCCAGGTCTGGGAACCTCTCACTGACCCACAGAACCCTCTCTACCCAGGTGCCTCAGCTCCTTAAGCTCACATTTCTTTGACCACAGAGAAGCTCTGAGCGGTACAGGGCTTTGTGGTTTGCACTGAGGCCTCCCTCAGGGAAGAAGACATTCCAGGCCTCCTCTTCCCTCTGCCACACCCCTCCTGAGTACCTGGAACCCCAACCCCACAGGACATTGGAAGGATCAATGCAGGGGCCAGGCCATCCCCTTGGGACCTCTCTTGTATCTGGAGTCACTCTGACTGGGGGATCTAAACATAAACCAACTCCCATGTTGGCCTGCCTACTACCTGGGGACCCTTAGCACAAGGACTGCTGTTGTCCAGAGATCACTTGGTGGCACTCAGTGCTGACAAGACACAGCTAGTTCAGGGCTGTCTGAGAAAGGGGCAGGGAAGGCAACACTGGCAAGTGGGGCAACCTATCAAGTGTCCCATACCGGCTCTATAGAGGCCAGGCCATGGAAGGGATCATGGGAGCCTTAGCTCAGCAATCTGGAAGACTCAGGGCAGCCAAGGACCTCAGTTCGTCAGGCCCATCTAAGGCTGCCTATGTCCACCCTGAGGGCATATGCCTGAGTCCTTCACTGGAGCAAGACACCAGGCCTGCTGAGTGGCTCCAACTGCCTAGGAGGGAACTGTAGACACACAGGGCATCTGATGCAAGCTGGGTGAGCTCCATTCAGCGTAAATCTTCTCAGTGGCTCTGCTTGTTTCCATGGTGACTTGACAAGTGAAATTTTCCATCTCGAATGCCAAATGCCTGTGGATGAGGCAAAGCCTCCAAGGGTTACCAAATATAGACACAGCCCAACAGGCTGCAGGGCCAGGGCCAGCAGAAGGTTCAGGGTGGGAGCCTAGACCCCCCTGACAGGAGGATGCCAGGCCGGGCCTCTAGAATAGCTGCTCTTCCCCTAGACAGGACGGCTCACCAGGATGGCTACGGGAAGGTCCTAGCGAGACTGGGGGCTCTCAGAGGACCAGATTGAACGTCTGCCACAGATGGGGTGGCAGGACATCCAAGTTCAGAAGGTGGCCAGGACTGGGTTCTACCTGCCTCTCTAGAACTCCTCCTCAGGGCTCTCTCCTCTCCCAGGGCTCCTCTGCTGAGATGTTGAGGTTCTAGACTGAGGCCAGAATCTCCCAGAGCTCCCCAGGCTGCTTGGGGAAAGCATGGCTGCTGCTTCCACCCCATATGCACTCCCAGAAGCCTCCCTTCTGGGCTCAGCCGTGGACATGAAACCAAGAGGGAAGTGGCTGGAGGGGAGGTAAGGCTGTAGTGAAGAAACGGTGGGACATGGAAGCAAAGGACATGGGTGGGGCCCTTGGATCCTGTCCTGGAGTTCACCTGAAGGCACGGAACAGGGCCTGGGTGGGCACTCACTCGGTCTGCAGCAGTTCAGGGTTGGGCACACACTGGAGCCGGTGAGATAGCAGCTGGAAGGCGCTGCTCTGGGGCAGCAGCATGAGCAGGCCGTACAAGGCCTTGATCAGGTATGGGTTGTTCTTCACGTCAAGCAGCTGCAGGCGCAGATCTGCAGCAGGGCAGAGAGCAATGGGGTCAGGGATGCTGGCACTACTCTGGAATATACCAGCTTAGGAGAGGGACAGCCAGGTGGACTGGCTTGGGGTGAAGCAGGGGCTCTCCACAGCCAGCCAAGCCCAGCCCCCCTCCTTCTGGAGTCTTATCTGCTCCTATGACTTAATCTCCCTTTCTTCCTATCTACCCATCTGACTGAACTGTCTAGCAGTCTCTTCAGCCCGAGGTTCTCCCAAACCTGCTGTTGAGCCTCACCCACCTCCCCCAAGCTCAGCTGCTTCCCCAGTAATGGGGGCTGGGGGCTTGCAGAGTAACAGATTCCCCAGTTGGCTCTGCACGTGCCAGTACGAGAGCTATAAATAGGGTGAGCTGGAGAGAAAGAGTGGATTAGGGCAGCGCTAAGAGAGGGCAGACTGGGAAGATGCCTTTGTGTTTGGCGAGGCACACACTAAACCCCGAGAGTCCAACAGATGATCTGGATAGCAACAGCCACGATCACCCCATCAAGGTTGGGGAGCACACCCTGCTGTCTGCCCCGCACTGATTTCAATCCTTGGGGTCTGGACCCACTGGTGGCTGGCTGCACTCCAAGGCAGCCTCAACTTCCCTAAGGCCTAACAGAGAGGCTAGACTGGAGACAAGCTCTCCTTTTCCTCCTCAGCCTTCTTAGGACCACTGGCTCCTTGTCTGCCTTGGGCATGGTGGGCATCTTTTGCTGACAATGAGCCACACCTTCCGGAGAGTGGTCCTGTTTTCTCAGGTGCAGCTGTGCAGTAAGGCTGGAGGACACTGGAAGCCTGATCAGCCAGGCTTTGGGGCCAGGAAACAGGACTGGGAGGCCTCTTCCAATCCCTCTTCTTGCCCCAGGAGACAGAAGTCAAAGGCACCAATGATATTGTGACACACATGTATGTGTTATTTCACTCAGTTTCCTAGCACACACTCCCAAGACCCTTGGGGTTTCTGAAAGAAGAGTCTTTTGCATGCTGTGTGTGGACTGATGGCTGATGGGCTAAAGCAAGTCGCTTCAGGATGGGGTCAATGATGGGAAGGAAGTACCCAGGAAGAGCGAGAGAGGGACTGAAGAGTGAGCTGATACCAGTGGCCACAGTCTAAAACCATGCCTAAGTAATTGAGCCTCATAACCCCTGAAAGACTGGACTCTGATTCCTGATGGGGAATTCATGGGGATGCTTTTTCAGTATCCTTTCTAGAATCCTTTAGAAACAAATGTGTTTCCTTGAATTCTGGGAACTGCTCCAGCAAATTAATTGAACCTAAGGGCTTGAAGGAACCCTATAGCTGGTTGGTCAGAATCACAGGCCAAATGATGTGGGGTGGGGCAGCTGTCCTCTGAAGAGGTGAGCAGCAGTGGGACTGAGCCTCAACCCGGGTGTGTGTGTTAGCGCTAGGTTGGCAGTACGAGGAAAGGCATTACAGGACACCCGGCCAGTGTCTGCTGTCGGCGGGAAGGGGAGAAATCTCCACAGCTCCTGGGGTCATAGGAGAGTACTGTGTCAATTGGTGAGGTGTGTGTTGAGGATTTATTTATTTTTACCATGCACACAGCTTTGGAGAAGCACAAGCCTGTTTAAGTCTTTTCTTCTTTTTGGGCCTTGGGGAGGCGGGAGGCTGGGCCTGCCTTGTGCCTCTGCTTTTGGTACCTTTCCTAGCAAAGCCCGTGCCTAAGGATAAGATGTTACTCAGGGCTTTCCCTTGGCTGCCTGGATCAGAGCTCAGGTGAGCCCTGCCTTGTGGGGCCCTTGGGAAGGGAGATGTAAGGCAGGGCACACACAGGACAGGTTGAGAACAGGGCCTTCCTCTTGCTCTGCTGTTTCTAGGTCTTGAGTCATGGTGGCACTTACTGCCTGGAGCATTGGTCCTTTAAATGTGAGGAAGCTGGAGTAGTCCCTAAGCCCCTTGGATTTGCTTCTGGATCCCAGGGTGAAGGCTGGTGGCTCAGGCTGGGAAGGTAAGAGATGCTTATAGGGAGCTGTAGGCCCAGGTGGCCAGCTTGGCTGGGAAGGTAGCCGCAGCCAGCGCTGCCTCTGGCTCTTCTCCCACCGTGTAAACACACGCATGTCATTCAAGAGTGCTGTCGACGTCGGGGAGCAGGCGCCGCACATGTGAAGGTGACGAGAGTGGTGCTCATCCAGCCAGCACCACTCCTGCACATTCAGCCTGGTGTTACTCAGTAGGCAGCTCCCGCCCACTGGCTCCCAGCACATGCCATGTCTTCCTTCGGAGAGGAGAGGACGTGGCTCCTGAGTGAATGGGAGCACTTTCAGGGGTGTCCCCAACTAAAGGGGACCAGGACAGAGGGCAGATGGCTGGGACTAGCCCTAGGGCAGGACCTTTGGTGGGTTTTATGTCAGCACTGGCCCACGTCCATGTGGGGACCTTCTGAGTATACAGACAGGACTAAGTTCTAATGCTGTGTGTCCCGTGGTGCTCCAGCTGGCCTGTCTCACCCTTGACTACCATTTGCAGCATTACATTCTTGACATTTTAGAAGCATCCCTGGGTTGACTGCCCTCCTTCTTTTCCAAACCCCAGCCAAGAATGGTCTCTGGACTTGGCTCCATCCCCTCCCACAGGCCAGCAGGGGTCCATGGCAGGCCAGTGGCCCTGCTAGTGACAGTGATTCAGACAGGGGCTCTTACAAGTGAAGATGGGGCACTCGATCAGTTGCACCAGTTTGTCCACTTCTGTGAGAAAGTCCACGGTGACCTCCAGGTCCCCGCTGGGTAGAGAGTTAAGGAGTCTTCCCACTGGGCCAACATGGCATGTCTTGGAGGGGCAGAGCTGGGCTCAGGCTCCGAGCTCCATGTATCTCCTTCCACTGGGCCCCTGCTCTAGTTTCCCATGTGGAGCCTGGCTCTTGGGAAGCAGGACTTGGCATGTAAAGGACATCCATCTATTCTCTTTGCCTTCCTGTCCCTGCAAATGAAATGTGGCACAGCTATCTCCCTTGCTTGAGCACTCAGGCTTTGCTCCAGCAGCTCTGCTCTTTGTACCTTCTTGGGCCCAGAAAGGATCGTCTCATGACCCTGGCTCCCACCTGAGAGGATGGTTCCCTAGCAGGCCAGTGACATCTAGGACCTGGGCAGTGGCCTGGTCTCTGGGTCACACAGGCGGCTGAAAGGGGCAAGTTTAGGTTGTTGAAGAACGACACACTCACTGAAGGGAATAAGGTCATACACAACCTCTACTGAAGCCCTCACAGCCCTCAGCACCTGGTCTATCAGAATAGAAGGCCACTCTTGTCTCCTAAGTAGTGCCCCAATCCTGGGTCACATGTCAGGGTTCAGGCAAGGTTTTTTTTTTTTTTTTCCTTTTCCCTTGCCTGTCTTTGTTTAAAAAATAATTTAAATTAAGGTGGTTTCTTGCAAAACCTAATGGCCAGGATTCAATTCCCCAATACCTACATAAAATCAGATGCACAAAGTGCCATGTGTGTCTGGTATTTGTTTGCTGAAGCAGGAGACCCTGGTGCACCCCTACACGCACACACACACACACACACACACACACACACACAAATAAATAAATAAAACTCTAACCATAGAGCCAGGTGTGGTGGCGCACACCTTTAATCTCAGCACTTGAGAGGCAGAGGTAGGAGGATCACCATGAATTCAAGGCCACCCTGACACTACCAAGTGAATTCCAGGTTAGCCTGGGCTACAGCGAGACCCTACCTCCAAAAAAATGAAAAAAAAACCTAACCATAGATACCCTTTGGTGAGACAGGTACTGCTTGTAAGTGGCCTTTTGAGGCCTCCTAAGGCCCAACATGTTCTTATTTTCTGGCATTCTCTGCCTCTTCCCTGAGACAGGAGCTGGGGCTCACCCACGAGGCCCAGGCCCTCTCAACCCCTGTCTACTCCTAAGATTCCCAGGTTCAGCTCCCTTCCAGGAAGCTCTGAGAGGGGGCTTGTCAGCTGCCAACAGCACCCTCCAAACATATCCTTCACAGTGCCTCTGCCTGAATGGCCCTGATGATGTCACAAGCTCCGGAAACTGAGTGTATGAGGATGGTAGGTAGACCATTACAGTCCTGGGGTGTGGGGGAGGACTGAACAGCAGTAAGAAGGATACAACTTCTGGATGAGGTCATAGGCATGCCTGTAGTTCTGGGTGAGGAAGCAGAGGGACACGGTGGTGACTGGGTTGTGGCACCAGGAGCGGTAGAGGCAGCAGAAGAGGTTTTGGCTCTCCTAGGGAGAGAGGTGCAATAGTTAGGAGGCCCTCCTCCATACCTCTGGGCCCACATAGGACCCAAGGAAAGATGGACCTCAAGGGGCTGTGAATCAGGGCCCTTGGGGACAGCTGGGGCGCCAGCTCAGCACTAGGCTGTGTTTGGCAGCTCGGCTGGGAACGAGCTGTCACAAAGGAAATGCTGACAGCTCCTCAGACCCTGTTATTACCTCCTGGCCCCACAGAGCCATGTGGTGATAGTGGTGGCGGCAAGGGCCTGGTCAGGAGTGAGCCTATCCTTTGTAACTGGCATTTCTGCCCCCAGCAAAATGACAGTAATTGTTCTCCCCAGAACACTGTGGTTCCAGAGCTTAGGGGTAGGAGGCTAGGGGGTGCGGGTAGGAAGGATGCTTCCTTAGGAGCCAGACCCCTCTCTGCATCTTCAAATACCATCTTCCCTCACTTCCGCAGCCCACCTCATGCTCTTGGTATACCAGCAAACCAGCCCAGCAGCCAGGCCCACACTTGGGAGAGTCCATGCCTCCAGGGAAAATTCTTACGGCCTCTGAGAACATCTGGGAGGGAACCACAGGAGGACGGCTGTGGCCTGGATCATTCCAAGCCACTTGGCCCCAGACGCCCTCAGACATGGGCTTGACTGTCCTTCTAACTCCTCACGAGGGAGTGGAAGCAGGGTTGTGCTGGCTGGGAGACAGAAGAGAGGTGACCCAGGCCTAGACTGAGGAGTGACCCCCGGCACTCCTGTATCCACGATGGTTCTTGAAGTCCTTGAAGGCTGGGGAGAGTTTAGTCCTTCTGCCAAGCCAGGTGGGCCTCAACTTGCACGTCTCCTTGTTTTCACTAACCAGCCCTTGGGCATACTTACTCACTAGCCTGGGACAGTAACCAATGCAACCCCTGTTGAATAATGGGCATTTTATGACACAGATGTGTCCAGCTGTGGGAGAGGGGCCAGGGCAGGGAGAAGGGTGAGGAGAGCAATTAACCCTGGTTATGTTCTTTATGCTGGGAGTGGGGTAGGCGGGTCTTCCTCCAGAAGGAGCCAGCAGAGCCTGCTTACCTGGGGGCAGTGGACAGTGGGATGGGAGTCAGGGAGGGCACATGTCCTTTGCTTTGGGCAGGGAGCCCTCAGCAGTAGGCGACATACTCTGCAGGCAGCCCTAACATGCAGCCATTCACCTGGGGTATCCATATTTGACCCCAGACCAGGGGAGACCCTCATGTCATTTTTGTCTCCTCCTTTTATGAGCCTCCTGGGGGTAGTTGAGGAGGGGGCTGGGTGACTGAGCATCTATAGGCCTAACCCCAGGGTGAGCCCCTCAGGGTACCAGAGTCTTCAGGTCCTTGAGCTGGTTTCTCAGCTGGAAGAGCTCACTGGAGGTGAGAAGGATGGTGTTGAGGGTGTGCACCATGGTGGAGGCAAACTTGAGGTCCTCCTCCCGCAGCAGGATGTCTGCCATTGAGTGGAAGATGTTCTCTGCATTCAACAGGAGACACAGCTGCCTAGAAAACAAGCAGGTGCAGTTACACTCGGGCCTTCTCTAGGGTTTTCACGATACTGGGAAACTGGTGCTTTCTGGAGCTGGTGAGGGGCCCTGATGCTGTGAGGTGTACGGGGGGGGGGGGTTGGGAAAATCAGGGAGATGCTTACAGTAAGGTCTGGCTCTATACTTCCCAGCATCACCCACTGTGGTCTAGTAATTCGCCCCACAATACAAAACAAGCTGGACCTCTGGCTACCAGAATGTAACAAGTTGCCTTCCAGAGCTCCCATATGTCAACAAATATATATGCTGTATCACATATATATCTCCCCCAGGCACTCTGGCTTCTCTTTTTACTTCTAAGAAAGCCCCTGGGGCCAGGGGTCAATGTTATTCACACACATCCCAACCAGTCAAGACACCTGCAGTAGCTGAGCCCAGCAGAGACTTGTGGACTGAACAGACATTATGTCAACCCTGAGCTGCACTTTCATTGAACACAGGAGGAAAGTGGTGGGGGGACTATGGTGGCACCTGACTCTGCTGGCCCCTCTGTGCATTCTTTAGTAAGAGCCCTGGGGTAAGGACTGGGCTTTGTGGCAAAGAGGGATCCATGTTATTAAAAAGGAACCCAGGGAATGAAGAAAAGCAGGTTTTCCAGGGTCCCTGGGGCAAGGTAACATGGACAGGGACAAGCTGATGTTGAGGACAGATGTGGAGAAGCATGTTGACTTTTGTTCTTACAGACCCTCTCTTGAGGGGACCTGGGCAGTGGCTTCCCAGCTGGGGTGGGAGAGGAATGAGTAAGGGGCAGGTGAAAGGGTGTATGGCCCGTGTTTCCTGTTGGGTGGGGGTGGTGATCTATGGCAGCCTGTCTACCATCTCTGGTCTGGGGCTGACATCTTCTTTGTAATTTCTAGTTTTTACCTAGGGAAGCAACATCACAACAAGGACAAGGAGCCAAGGCTTCATTGTCTTATGTGCTGAATGACATGAGCCACAGCGAGGCAACATATCCAGAACATGGACACTTGTTCCCAGACACTGACACTGTATGGAATGTAGCTAGCACAATCAGGGGCTGGTTTCCTGCTCCCCTCTGAACACCAGACATGGCTTTGGAACCAGGCTGGAGAAGATTCTGCCCCAGCAAAGTCGTAGCATGTTTGGTAATGGAGAAGCCAAACCACGAAGTGCAAACAGTGGGCAGGCAGTCTCCAGCTTAGACCTGACGGGAACCAGCAGACCCAGGCAAGAGACCAGGAGAGAAATCCAACGGAGGCATGGGCATGGTGGGGTGGCTCGCCTAGTGCTAGATGGGTGGGCAACGGCTTCATGTCTGGTGTCCCCAAACCTGGCCAGGTGATCTCAGTGTTTCTGGCCAGCAATTTCTCTCTCAAGTGGGGACAATGCCTGTCTAAACTGGGAGAAACTACCAGAGGGCAGCTGGGAAGTCTGGGGATACCTCATGTGAGGTGCCCAATGTTTGGTGTGTGGCACACAGGGGCCGGAACTTCCATAGTAGAGATAGCAGTGCCAGGTGGGTGGTGGCCTTTCTGTGGAACTCAGACAGTGCTTCCAGTCCCCTCCCTGTCCTCCCATTCTTAAATGAGTCCTGTCTCCAAGGCTGTGGGACAGAAATGTTTCAGAAGGGCAGGCTTGGGAGGAAGGAGAGTGCTCTGACAAATGGTCACAAGTGCCCGTCGCCCACAGCTGCTGCCGTATCCATGACAGAAGCCAACAGCTGAGCTGCTGCCAGGCAGCACTCTCCAGGGACCCCAGGCCAGCCCAGCTGCCCGGCTGGGACATGTAGCAGCCAGAGAATGGGAGAGGGAGGGCTGAGAGGGATAGGCAAGGGTGAGGCAAAGCAAGCCTCCTGGTGTCCCAGAGAACCTGGGGTAGTGATGGTGCTACAGGTCAGAGACGGTGGAGTGTTTTAGAAATAGTCTGTTTATTTATTTATTTTTTAATTTTTTTTTTTTTAAGCACCAGTGGCATAGCCTTTGCTGGTTTTCCTCTCACCTTGCTGACTACACCTTGTCATCTAAGGCTGAGGTGTTCTTTCTGTTCATCTCTCAGTGGGCTTGGATCCCATGGATATGCTCAAAGCTGCCTGAAGTCAGTGGCTCCCATGTGTCTCTCTTGCCCTGGGCCCCACTGAGCTCTGGAGGAGACAATGCCAGCAGGTAGATGACTCTGCTTGGCTTCCTCTTAGGCATCTCAAGGAACTCCTGGTATAACTGTAGATTTACCTTCCCATGGCAGTAAATGTGCCAACTGGTGCAATACTAGTACGTCTGTTATGGAGGAAATCAACTGATCTCTGGTTGGACTGTAGGCCTGCTCCATAGGACGGCATACATGCCTGGTACTGAAAACCTAGTCAAAAGTCTATGGCTGGGGAGGTCAGAAGTCCTAGGGGAGTAATGATTACTGTTGTCTGGCTAAATGCATGTATTTTATCCACCAAACTATTTTCCAAATTTATGGCCATATGTTAATGCTACTCCCATTTTTGGTTAGAGAAGGTTCTCTTTTCAGATGCTAGTGACCACTGAGGTGACTCAAAACTCACCACAGTGCTAAGAAGTGACAGTTCATTGCTCAGCGCTGAGACATCTCTATCCCATCCTTTGAGGCACAGGGACCGGTGCAGAATGTAAGAGCCAAACGAAGGAGAAATGCTTACAATGATCTTATCCAAACAAAGAGTAGACTTAATATTCATGACCTCACAGTGGCAGATGCTATCTATATAAGGTATGCATAATAGAAGGGAAAAATGATGGCATTAAAATTAAAAAAAAAAACAAGGTGGTGAAAGGGGATTATGATCATGGTATATTTTCTATATTTACAGAAGTTATCAACAGTTAGTTCAAAAGAAAGAACTCATACAAACAGTGGGAATGGCCATACATGTCTAGTCCTGTGAGAAGTAGATATCAGAAGTGCAAGGGCTCACTAAAATGGCAAGTTCCAGAATTAGTAGAGACTCCTTTTAAAAAAAATATTATTTTATTTGTTTATTTGAGAGACAGAGAGAGAGAGGGAGAGGGGGAGAGGGGAGAGAGGGTGAGAGGGAGAGAGAGAATGGGCATGTCATGGCCTCCAGCCATTGCAAATGAACTCTAGATACACACGCCCCCTTGTGTATGTGGCTTACATGGGTCCTGGGGAATCGAACTGGGGTCCTCTAGCTTTGCAGGCAAATGCCTTAACCACTAAGTCATCTCTCCAGCCCAAGACTCCTTTTCAAGGAAACAAGTGGATGAGCAGTGGAGGGGGACACCCAACATTCTCTGGCCTCTGCATGCACGGGACACTGCATCTGCATGTGCGTGTCAAGTACACACATATGTATCTACTTGTACATGCAAAAAAGCAAAAGGTGACAGTGTTGACTAAGTCAGGGCATGTCCTGGTAGACAGATGCAGGCATCAATGGGCGAGAATGGTTGTTCCTGTCCTTTTCCAAGCACTCAGCATGTCAAGACACTATCCCGGGAACCACAGTGTAGGGGAGGACAAGCCCAGATAGGAAGGCTGAGTCTTGTCTTAAGAGAGCCTCAAAAATGAACAGGATGACATACTTGGGCTGCAAGGTCACTGAGAAATCCTGATGGAGCTGAGCTGAAAACCTCCTCCAAGTAGACTAGCTGACAGAAAGCTGGAAAAAGCTACGTTTCATGTACTTCAATGGGAGAGAGAGAAATCACCAGTGAATCAACAGTGGACACTGCAAGCCTTATATTTGGCCAGCCAGGTCAAATGACCCAATGGGTGCAATAGTGGCATGTCTGTTATGGTGGAAACCAACCACCCTCTAATTTGACTGGAGGCCCACTCCATGGAAGGGAATACATCCCTGATACTGAAAACCTACAACAGGGGCTGGAGATATGGCTTAGCGGTTAAGCGCTTGCCTGTGAAGCCTAAGGACACCAGTTCGAGGCTCAATTCCCCAGGACCCATGTTAGCCAGATGCACAAGGGGGTGCACCTGTCTGGAGTGCGCTTGCAGTGGCTGGAGGCCCTGGTATGCCCATTCTTTCTCTCTCTCACTCTCTATCTGCCTCTTTCTCTGTCTGTTGCTCTCAAATAAATAAATAAAAATAAACAAAAATGTTAAAAAAAAAAGAAAACTTACAACAGGAGTAGTCATGAGCCCCAGGGTTGTAATGTCTGCTGCTGTCTGGCTAAATGTATATACTATGCTCACCAAACTGCCCAGTAAGCACTTCTCTTAATGTTCATAGCCATATATTAAAGCTACTCCTACTTTTGGTTAAAGAACCTTCTCTTTTCAGATGGCAGTGACCTTGGGATGACTCAGAAGGCACCATGGTACTGAGAAGAAGGGACAGAGTAGTGCTTAGTACTGAAATACCTCTATCACACCTTTCATGGCTCAGGGTCCACTGCTGAAGAGGGGATAGAAAGAATGTAAGAGCCAAAGGAAGGGTAGGACTCCTTACAATATGTCCCTCCAGTCACAAAATGGCCTGGATATCCATGACCTCACAGTGCCTGACACTACCTACACAAGACCATCATAATAGGAAGAAAAGATCATGACATCAAAATAAAAGAGACTAAGAGGGGGAGGGGATATGATGGAGAGTGGAGTTTCAAAGGTGAAAATGGGGGAGGGAGGGAATTACTATAGGATATTGTTTACAATCAAGGAAGTTATCAATAAAAAAAACTCCAATAAAAAAGCTGCAAGAAAAAAAAAAAACCAAACAAAACAAAAAATCAACAACAAAAACAGGATGCTTGTGTCTCTTCTGCCAAGGAAATGGAGGAGGGATAACCCCAAATTCCATGATAGGATCTGCACAGGCAGCTGCAGTTCCTAAGTGCCTAGCCCTTGACTTTGAGTTCTGCCTCCGGCTTCATACAGGCTGTAGAGGAGTCCGAGATTCAGAGAGGGCCCACACTGCACAGCTGACTGGGAGGAATGGAGGAGTGAGATCCAGAAGAGACAGCTTCCAGAGCCCAAGTTCCCCCTTAGCACTCTGCCTCCTCAGTGTTTGTCCCTGCCCAGCGGAGGCCTGGCAGATGGCCGCCTCACAGGGCTGCTGCGTCATCACTTCTCTGCTGAGCCCCAGCCTGGCTTGAGCTGCCTGCTTGGCTCTCAAGCATAGCGTCAATAATGGAACACAGCTTGCAAGCATTACACATTTGCCTGTGTTTTTAAAAAAATACTCATATTAAAGCATTATTCATCATGAGACAATGGCCTGGAAAGTGCATGGGGACAGGTAGAGAGGTGAGAGAGGAGGGAACCTGGTGGGGCCTGGAAGAGGTCCTCCTGTGCGACCCTGGACATGTGCAGGGGTCCACGTGGCGGTGTCAGGTTGGTAAGAAGCTCCGGATGTGTGGCTGTGACTCAGGAACAACAGGAGGGAGGTGGCTGGGAGGAAATGTATACCATTCAGGAAGGGTCTTTACTTGGCTGCAGTGGGCTGTTGGCTCCAGCTGGGGCCCCATGGTTGGGTCCATGCCATCACACACAGCCTGGGGCCTGCGGATATGGCTATCCTTTCCAGCCGCTTGCTGCTGCCTGGATGGCTCTTTTCTGCTCCTTTGCCACAAACAGGGAACTCCCAAGGGAACAACTGAATCCTCTGGGAACCAATAGAGGGGTTGTCACTTTTCCTTCAGAGCTGAGACAATGTTGCCATGCCAACTGAAATCTTCTTTGGGGCAGCTACATGTAGTCCAAGGTATAGGTCCTCACTGGCCAGTGTCTGCAGTACTATACATACCTGCCAGGCCACCACCAGTAGCCCCACATCACCTAAGAACTGGCTTCAAACTTGTACAGCCACTGGTCTTGGTGGTAGCCCTCAGTGAAAGGTGTTCTCCCGAGTTCCTGACAGGTATCCACCCCCCACCTCCAATTCCAGGTAACTCTGCCCCAGAGTGAGTGGGGCGAAGAAAGGTACCACTGGCCTTGCGGTATCTCAGGCTCTAGATAATCAGCCAGTCACTCTATGTGGCCAGAAGAAAGCCTACTCCACAGCAAGAGAAGAAGAGAGCAAGGCACAGACAGAGACCTCCCTGCCACACTGACAGGGGTCTGGTGCTGTCTCCTCTGTCCTGTTCTGTGATGTGGGCAAGGGCCACACACAGCTTTTCTTCTGGGGACTAGACAGGCTAACCAAAGTAAAGACAAGCTATGGCTGAGGATGAAACCACCTCATTGCTTTAAGCTCCTTCCCCTTGGCCATGTGCAGAGCAGAAGAGCCATGGGTGGACGTCACTCTTTGTTGCAGTCAGGTTTGCACTGCTGGCAGAAATCACCCGACAAAGAGCAGCATTTGGGAAAAAAGGGTTTATTTTGGCTTATAGGCTTGAGGGGAAGCTCCATGATGACAGGGGAAAATGATGGCATAAGCAGAGGCAGGACATCACACCCTGGCCAACATAAGGTAGACAATAAGAAGAGGAGAGTATGCCAAACACTGGCAAGGGGACACTGGCTATAGTACCCATAAGCCCACCCCCAACAGTATACTGCCTCTAGGAGGCGTTAGTTCCCAAATCTCCATCAGCTGGGAACCTAGCATTCAGAAAACTTAAGTTTATGGGGGACACCTGAATCAAACCACATTCCTCCCCTGGGCCCCGCAAACTGATAACCATGCATGATGTAAAATGCAATGTATTTAGTCCAACTTTCAAAGTCCCTATAGTTTTTATCAACCCTAATGATGTTCAAATATCCCCCTAATCCAAGGTCTTTTCTTTTCTTTTCCTTCTTTATTTATTTGAGAACTACAGACAAAGTGAGAAAGAGGCAGATAGATAGAGAATGGGCACGCCAGGCCTCTAGCCACTGCAAATGAACTCCAGATGCATGCGCCCCCTTGTGCATCTGGTTTGTGGGTCCTGGGGAGTCAAGCCTCAAACTGGGGTCCTTAGGCTTCACAGGCAAGCGCTTAACTGCTAAGCCATCTCTCTAGCCCAATCCAAAGTCTTTTAACTGAGTCATAATACAAAACAAAACAAAACAAAAAAAACAAACCTATAATGGCATAGAATAAACACATTGCAAAAGATGGCATTGGGCATAGCAAAGAAATATTTAACCAGTACAAGATTGAAATAGGGTGAATATGAATCTCTGTAGCTCCAAGTCCAACAACTCTAGTCAATAACAAATTCCAAGTCCGATAATTCTAACCAGCAACAAGTCTCTGGAGTTTCAATTCAGTCCCTCCAGCTAGGCTACTCACAGACCTGGAAAACTTCATTCGGGGCCGGCAGCTTTCCTTAGCAGCCTTCCTTAGCAGCCATCTTGTGGTCTCGGCATCTCCACTGAGTCTCCACTGCAACCCACGGTCTACCCTCATGGCTCGATCAGGTCTCTCCATGCAGGCATCCAGCAAACCTGCTTCACATTGCCCATGGCCATTTCCAAAACACAAGACTAAATTGCAAACTTAATGTCCCTCTCTTTTCTGCATTTCTTATACTCCATAATACCAGGTGGGGTGCCAATTTGTTAATCAAGGGGAGAATAAAGCAGACTTTGAAGAACAAGACACTCAGGCCCTTTCAAAAGAGTCTATATTCTTCCTGTTGCCCCAGCGCAGGTCAGCTAGCCCAATCTCAAAGGTTGTAATCTCATATAATTGCAGCTCAATGGGCAGAAGTTTCAGCCCAAAGATTTCATTTCTGTGCCATATCCCTCTGAACACACCAGTCCATTTCTATACAATGCAACCCTGAACAACTTCTCAGGACATGGGTATAACAGCAAGCCTCTCACACAAACTGCTTGTAGCCTAGTCCAGGCAAAGCTCTTTCTCACCCTCATAAGACAAACATCACAGTCCATAGTTCTTACTGCATTCAGGTCGTTCAACTTTGAACAGAATAGTCCATCAAGCTGTACTTACAGCACTGCAAGGCGTCTCTAAGGCCAAGGTACAAATCTTTCCACATTCCTCTTGAAAATCAGCTCCAAAAGGCCAAAGCCACACAGTCAGGTGTCTACCAGCAACCCCACACTTGGTACCAACATTACTGTTGAAGCCAGGTTCGCATTGCTGGCAGAAATCACCTGATCAAGAGAAGTTTTTAGGGAAAAAAGGGTTTATTTTGGCTTACAGGCTCAAGGGGAAGCTCCATGATGGCAGGGGAAAATGATGGCATGAGCAGAAGCTGGATATCACTCCCTGGCCAACATAAGGTGGACAACAGAATAGGACAGTGTACCAAACATTGGCAAGGGGAAACTAGCTATAACACCCATAAGTCCACCCCCAACAATATACTGCCTCCAGGAGCTGTTAGTCCCCAAATTTCCATCAGCTGGGAACCTAGCATTCAGAACACCTAAGCTTATGAGGGACACCTAAATCAAACCATCACAGTCTTCAAGAAAACAGGGACTCCTTCTGGGGCCAAGACCTCCCAACTTCATTGGCTCCTGAGGCTGCAGGCTGCTCCTGGGGGTCTGGGCCAGAGGATGAGGAAGCCCGTGTGTCCTCTCAAGGAAGTTGGTGGGGTTGGGAGGGTGGCTGGGGAAGCTGACACACAGGGGAGTGCTGGGAATGGGCGCTTTCACAGGGCATCTGTAGAAGCAGGAGCACCAGACCGTGGTGTGGGCCCTGGAGGGCAGAGGGTCAAGTGCCTTCCTGGGGAATAAGAACTCTGTTGTACTCTGCTTGGGGATCCTGAACTCTGCATGTGCCTCTAGGGAAGCTTTTATCCCATGACCCCACTCCCCTGCAACCTCTAAGAATAGGACCAGCAAAGGGGCCACGGCCAAAATCAGCTTCCTCCACGTGTTCCGTCAGCCAGTCCTCCTAGGTCCCTTGGTCTTTTGCTGAGGCTACCTTCTGGGATTCTTCTGGCTCTGAATCCCCATGAGACTGCTCTGAGGGCCACTGTTCCCGCCTGCCAGACCTGTGGTTCTCATGCCACGGGAGATGAGATACCACACATGTCCAAAGGGCAGCTGGGGAGAAACTGCTGACCTCCTTCCCTTGGCTCACTCTACTTCATCAGGCTTGGCCTGTTGTAGGCAGTGACAAAAGGCAGAAGCAGAAAAGGTCCCTGACCTATTGTGGAGCTACATAGGATGAGCACTTGGACTGGGCGAGAGAGACTGTGGTACGGGAATGCTGCAGCACAGGAATGCTCTGGCATCAGCCATCCAGATAGTGCTGGATGCTATGGGGAGTCAAACCTAGGCTACTGGGCAAAGGCGTGGAAGGGCACCAGAGGACCTTGAGGTAAGTTTAAGGGGAAATGGAAGAGAACAAGTATCTCCTCTAATGAGCCTTGACTGTCCCAATGTCACCATACCAAGATGACCTCCAGCAGAGGGCTTGAACAGCTGGCCCACGGGGGAGAGGTTCAACGCTAAACCTCCCGAGCAGAGGTAGCACTGCTGAGCTGGGAGTGCCCACCTCCCTACCCACAACCTCTCCCAGCTGCTAGTAATACTGTCCATTTCTGTTCAGCCCTCGCTGGCCTCAGTGCTAATCAGTGATACACAGGACACGCAGAGTAAGCCTCCGCTGGAAAGCCCCGGGTGGGGTGGGATGCTTTCGTTCTCTCCCTGACTGTCCTGACACCTCCAGTGCCCTCTTTCTGCCTTATGACAAGCAGGGGATTTGGGCAATCTCATATGGCACCTTCTGTCAGGCTGGGACATACAGGAGGCTCTCTTTCAAGCTTCCCCAAACTTTCAGTTTGGCCCCAAATAAGATCCAATTTAGTTTTTATGTTTCTGCTTTTGTGGTCTGGCATCAGGGCCATGGGTGCCTGGGATTCCTCTCAGAGGTGGACATAAGCTCTCCCACCTCTTGCAAGTGGCGTTCAGGCTGGGCACATGGGAAGGACAGCAATAAGCTCCAGGAGCCTGGCATCCACCAGGCCCAAGGCCAGGCCTGGATCATTCTGTCTTCTCCTCATCCTGGCTTCCTGTTCAGTGTCCTCTCCTGTTGGCTACTGTTTGAAGCCTGTGTCTCCAGCAGTGGCCCAAGGCTAAAGGTGCACAGGGGCTTTTTCTACATGCTCAGCCTCCCAGTCAATAAACCCGTGTGTGACCAAAATCAAGAGAAAATGCAGAGGTCCTCAGCCATCCCTAGGGAGCAGAGTCCGCTCCTTGCTGTGGCTCTGCCCAACAGCTGGGCTCCTTTAGGAGCCTGAAGAGAAAGTAGCTTTCCAACAGCAGAAGCCTGGGTGGGAGAAGGAGCCGGCTGCTGAGGCCCAGAAGGCTCCAGAGTCGCACTGCACCGTCCCTCCCCCTACTCCCTTCCCTTCCTACCCTCTGCTTCCCAAGTATGAAAACTGTAAATCTGTTTTATTTATTTCAATCAATCCTCGGCAGTGTGCCCCTCAGGGCAAAGGCAGCCATGGTAACCCTGCCAACTCATGCCTTAAAAATTCATCGTGTTTAATGCAGTCGATGTGTCTGATACACTTAAAAGTTTCTTGGGGGGGGGGCAGTGGGAAGAAGAGGCATGAGGACTTGTTTTTCTGGGTCTTGCTTGAAGTTGATGGAAAGGGGACAGAAAATGGAAGGAAGAAAGGAGTTGCTGTCTGTTCCTCTGTTCAGTAGAGTTGTTGCAGGGTTTGCGGGGGGAGGGTTGACAGTTACCTGGGTGGGCTCATCCAGAATCCCTCAGGGAGATCTCATTAGATAGACAGCTGGTCCTCACTCTAGGTTTGGGCTTTTGTGCTAGGGACTGAATTAAAAGGGGACAGAGCAGCCCAGGGTGGACCCAGGAGGCCCTTCAAGGAAAGGAAAGATGACTCCAGGAAAGGAGTCATCTTTTGCTAGCTCAGGGACATGCTGGGCCTTTTTTCATGTGCTCTCATGTGTGTATGCATGCGTGCGTGCGTGCGTGTGTGTGTGTGTGTATGTGTGTGTGTGTGTGTGTGTATGTATGTATTTGGAGGCCAGAGGTTGATGATGGGTCTCCTCTTCAGCTAAGACAAGGTCTCACTGACTTGGCTAGACTGGCTGGCCAGCCAGCCAGCCTCATGGATTCTCCTTCCATCTCTTCATGTGGGTTCTGAGGATCCAATCTCAGGACCTACTGATTACACCATCTCTCCAGTTCCTCCATGTGTTCTTATTACCTGGATCCCACCCATGGGTACTTCTTGAGTCCTCTTTGGGCTGGACCTTCATACATTTCCTGCCAGTGGCCAGTTCTCACCATCCCTTTCCAAAGCTGTTTGGTCATTGTTTCCTTCTTGACCTAGACCATGACCTTCCCACAACTCAGTGCTGGGACTGTGAGAATGGAGACCAGTACCCAGGAAACAGAAAATCTATGGCCAGGAAAGCCAGGTGATCTGATCACCTGTTGTGGAATTCAGCCTACATGTGGAGCTGTTTGCTGAGAGGCCTAAGAGTTATGTGGAGCAGGCCAGGGCCTCTAGCCACTGCAGACGAACTCCAGATGTATGCACCACTTTGGGTATCTGTCTTTATGTGGGTACTGGAGAATCAAACCTGGATTGTTAGACATTGCAGGCAAGCCGTTCAGCCTCTCAGCTAGGTCTCTAGCCTGATCTGGCATATTCTTGGGGAGTTTTTGAGGTATCCGGTTTTGGTGGATGCATTTTCCAGAGCTGCAAGGAAGCTCTTGGATGGGACTCTGTAGGCATCTGGGTTTGTGTCACTGAAAAGAGGCTGCACCTTTGTTCCCATGTGAAGGTACTCCAGACTATGGCTGGATACCTGTCAGATGGTGAGGACTTGAGGGAGGGGTACAAACCTCATGTTGGAAGCTCTAAAGCTAGAGGCCCTGGGAAGACACTGGGCCTTGGCTGGGGTTGGGTGTTACTGCTGGAAGCAAAGGCACCATGGGGAGGACAAAGCTGGTGAGGTGGCTATAATGGGGCAGGTCTGAGCTCTGCCTTGAAGGCTACCATACTTCAGCTGAAAATCCTGGCATGGAGGCTCAAGTTTTATCTTCTGAACCCTCAGAACAAATGAAAGGGATGGGCTACTAAAGGAAATCCTGTTGTCCCCATGACCATTAACCCCAAGAAGTGCTAAGAATCTCATGGGCCCTGGCCTCATGGCCTGCCTCCTAGTGCTGCGGGGCTTTCCTTTGCTGGAACCATCACTCATTTCCTCCCTACCAGTGATAACAAGGACAACTGAGTGGGTTTCTATATCAGGCAGGCTATGTACTAACTCCATTCAATGTGGACATGTGTCACTGCTCCCCTTTTTTGAAAAAAAAATATTTTATTCATATTTATTTGAGAGAGAAAAGGAGGGCAATAGAAAGAGACACAATGAAGCAGGCAGAGAGAGAGAGAATGGGCATGCCAGGATGTATGTGTAACCTTGTGCATCTGACTTTTGTAGGTATTGGGGAGTCAAACCTGTGTCCTTAGGCTTTGCAGGCAAGTGCTCGAACTGCTAAGCCATTTTTTCCAGCCCAGCTTGGCTCTTTTTAACAGAGGGGGTGCAAATGAACCACAAATGAGAGGACCTGTTCAGGTCCCACGTGGTCACTCTGTCTAGCACTAGAGTTCTCAGCTGTTGTCTCACTACACAGCCAACTCATAGCTGTAAGGCCCAGCTGACCCAGGTGCTTGGACTTGCTTTTCTGGGAAGGCAGATGGGGGTACTTCTGCATCAAGTACTGCAGGGGCTGCTCCCTCCACCCACCCCCCACCCCTACAGTGCATTTTAGATGACAGCTCTACAACTAAGCTACCCCACCAGTTCCCACTAGAGTCTTGGAGTTTCTGATCCACCAGAGTCTGAATTTTTCAGAAGCTCCCTGTGACTTCTGCAAACCTCCCCGCACTACTTCTGTGGTTGGGACAGTGCTGGCCTGCGGTCCACTTATTCTGGCCTACGGGGTAACGGCTTATCTCTGAGGGAACAGGTGGGAATCAGGGTTTGGAAACTGCATCCACAGCTCACAGCAAGACCTGACCTTGGACCACAGGAGAGAGGTTTAGGAGGATGGCTCAACAGCAGTTCCCAGAAACCTGTTAGGGCAGCAGCTCCTGAGTATGGGTCTTAGACCAGCTGCTGCCTGAGGTCCAGGGTGGGAGATTTTAATATAATGACTACTGATGCCGAGGGAGATATGGTCAAGGTTGCTGCTCTGCATTCAGGGCTGATATTGCCAGGGAAACGGCACCCCTGAGTCCAACTGCCCTGGAGTCTCCTTGGTGACTGAATGAGAAGTCACTGACGTAATGGCTTTCCCTTTGAAACCCTCTGGGCTTTGACCTTCCTAGGCAGGATTTCCTCCGAAGATGTGCTAAGCTTCTCCCATGGAGATGACTGCCTGTGAAGAGACTGCTCAGCCTGGCATGTTGCTTCCTGACCCAGATCTGCCTGCCACCCATGTCTCTGCCACCTTCCAGCCTGACTCCTGTGCTCTAGTCCCCTCAAAAGAAAAGTGAAACCCAGGACTAGTCTGAGGTCATAGAGAGCATATGAGCACAGTAAGGTTGGAGCTTGAGCCCCTTATCCAAATTCCTGTTTCTACTTGACCAGACAGTTCCACATGGTGTGGCAACTGCAGGACACAGGTGACTCTTCTAACATCTAGCCCCTCTTCCCACCTATCTAAGGGTTGCCATCCCTGCAACTTGAAGGTCCAAGCCAGATGTGTTGGCTCATACCTATAATCTCAGCACTTGGAAGGGTCACCATGAGTTCCAGGCCAGCCTGGATTACATAGTGAGTTCCAGATCAGTCTGGGCTAGAGTGAGACTCTTCCTCAAAACAATTAAACACACGCACACCCCAACAACCTGAAAATCCATGGCAGAAATGGTCCTCCTTCCTGCATCTATCACCTGCCTCTTCAAATGATCAGACTGGCTTTCAGGGACGTAAATGATTGCAGTGCCCGGGGCCCAGTGGCACGTATCGATGTAACCTCAGATGACTGGGGTCTCTATTCCCAACAATCTTCCTGTAACCACACTGTTCTGCTCACATTTTCCCTATGTCATCCAAATATTCCCAAACTAGTCTCTTTATTCTAGGCCAAGGGATTGTTCCCCACTACTGTTTATAGAATCACAAATAGTTACAGATGGCCAATAACTGCCCCCTTCTACCTTGGCAGTGTGCAGTCCAACACTGAGGCCTTGGCAGGACACCCTGGTCTCTTGCTCTATAGCATGAGCTGGTATGAATGCAGCAGCCTGTGGCATGTGGTCACAGTCTGAAATGAAAATGCTTCCCTCCCCCAAAGTATTTACCCAAGTAGATCTCCTGTGGTTGTGGGTAGGTAATTCGCAGGGATTCTGACTCTTCCCATGGTGACCTTTCTCTTTAAGACTCAGTGTGCTCTGAGAAAGTTCTAACCAAGGGCTGCCACTTTGATTTCTGGTGGTACCTCTTGAGTTTTGCCACCACCTCTGGTCTCATCTTCTTTTTTTGGTTTTTCAAGGTAGGGTCTCACTGCAGCCCAGGCTGACCTGGAATTCACTATGTAGTCTCAGGGTGGCCTTGAACTCAGAGCAATCCTCCCACCTCTGCCTCCTGAATGCTGGGATTAGAGGCATGCACCAGGCTGGAGGGATGGCTAAGCGGTTATGGCATTTGCCTGCAAAGCTAAAGGACCCAGGTTTGATTCCCCAGGCCCCACAGAAGTCAGATGCACAAGGGGCGCGCATGCATCTGGAGTTTGTTTGCAGTGGCTGGGAGGTCCTAGTATGCCCATATTCTCGTTCTCTCTCTCTCTCTCTCTCTCTTTCCTTCCCCTCCTCTTTCACTATCAAATATAAACAAATAAATACATGTTAAAGGTGTGCACCACCATGCTGGGCTCTTGGTCTCATCTTTCAAGTGCTACTCAGAAGGCTACACTTTCTTTCCAGAACTAGGAGGGTCCCCCTTCAAGCCAGAAAGATCCCCTAGTTGAGAAGCACCTGATCTGCCGATATGTTGGAGTCTTGTGGATCACACAGAAGCCCCTCTGCTGGAGGCTGGCAGGATGTATTCCCAAGCTTCCCAGACAAGCCTGAGAGCTGCTTTCAACTACGGTATATACTCCAGGTGCTGGCAACCACCCTGGGAGAAACTGGGAGGAGGGGGGTTATCAGCATTTTCGTGGCTATGCAGTCGCAGAGCCTGAGCTCAGCCTGGGAGCTTTGGACTGAAGTTTCTACCCATACTCCCCAGACCCATGTCCTGGTTTCTGTGTGGTACTTTACCCATCTCTTCCCTGCTTGTTTCTGCCTGCGGTACACAGTCCTGGTACTCTGTTCACACAGAAGGAAAAGGAGATCAGCTTTCAAGGTGGGCCTTGAGCTTGCTCAGACTCTTCCTGGCACCCTCACCTCAGGCCATGGCTTCCCCTGGCAGCTTTGTGACTGTTCTCACATCCTATGGCATCAGACCTGTGGGGGAGGAAGCTCAGCTCACCAGCCACTGCATTTGGCATATGCCATTCCTGCCTGTATTCTGACTGTATGTGATCTCGACAGATGATGCTGGTCCTTGGGTTAGGGGCTAGAATGTCCAGAATCTTTCTCATTTTCATATCTTTAATTTCAGGCTTTTGTGAAATTTTATGAACTGAAGGTTTTCTGTAGCATTTACAAGTGCCAACTTAAAGGGCACTGAGATAAGCGGTGGAAAACAGAAGGGAAAGTTAAACACTAATACCTACTACCCAGCTACAAAGAGCAAACATCAGAGTGGCCACACTGCAGAGCTTTCTGGAAAATGGTAACAAGCTCAGGGTGTAAAAGGGCCAGGAGGACAGCACAGTGCGGCAGATGTGGTGGGACAAGGATGGCACGGAGGGGACTACTTCAGGTACTTGAAGCCAAAGGAAGGGATTTTCTCTAATTTGGACCCTTCCCCACTACCTGCCAGAAGGGTAGAAGAATTCCTTCTGTGATCATTCACTTTTAGGAAATCTTGAGATGCATGAAATAGGCATTTGGTTCAAATGTTCCTAGACAAGCCCAGAAAAATCTTCACTGGATTAGATGTGTGAGAATGAGAAAGAGCCTCAGTCAGGCAATGTCCTTGGGACCAAGATTTAGAGCTTGTACTGGGCAGAAGAGGGAGCAATTCCCCTACCCCCAGCATAATGCCACTGTCCTCTCAAGCAGAGACTGCCAGCCATATACTGAGAGAGGGTGGGTTAAGAAAAAAAAAATTTTTTTTTTCAAAGGCATAGTCTCATTGTAGCCCAGGCTGATCTGGAACTTACTCAGTGGCCCAGGCTGGACTTAAATTCATGGCTTTCCCTCTATCTCAGTCTTCTAAGTGCTGGGACTATAGTCAGTGAGCCAGTATGTTTGGCTTGTTTCACCATTTTAAAACTATAATCAAAGGCGAGGTGGCGCACACCTTTAATCCCAGCACTCGGGAGGCAGAGGTAGGAGGATCGCTGTGAGTCCGAGGCCACCCTGAGACTACATTCGAGATCAGCCTGGACTATAGTGAGACCCTACTTTGAAAAACTGAAACCAAACCTAACCAAACCAACAAAAACAACAAAAACCCCTACAATCAAAACATTCAAAATTCCATACATTTGATCAGGAGGATCACAAGTTCAAGGGCCGTTTTGGGCTATAGAGTGAGTTCAAGAGCAGCCTGAGCAACTTAGTAGAAAGAAGCCCGAGAATACAGCTCAGCAGTGGAGTGCTTGCCTGGTATGTGCTGAGGCCCTAGGTTCAGTGTCTAGTACCAGGGTAAGGGGGCAAACATCCTATACGTTTGAGAATAGACTTGGGTTCCCTTGGATTGCTCCTTGGGGAAACTGCCAGTGCAGGGTCCTAGAGAAGGATTTGGGGAAAGTCACCTGCTCAGTGGGTGGTGGGACTCTGGCCTGGCGATGCAGTGGTGATTTAACAACGGAAACATGCATTTTACAAATGAGAGGATCAACAGCGGGAAATGGTATTTTTAGCTACGGTGGCTCTTTGCTTCAAAGGCGTATGTTTCATCTAAAACCAGGCAAACCTCCTACAAAGTCTGCCTGTTTGCAAGGAGCGATTAGCATAATACGAGCAGGCAAAAAGGCCCAGCTTCACACGGAGGCAGGAGAGCCTACTACAGGGAGAGGCTTTTTCCTGAAACAGAATCACCAGAAGAGGAAAGTCTTGTCAATGGAGCTGAAGCCCCCGTCTCCACTTGGAGCAAAATGCTGTCTCATGCTAACGGCCAAGCTACTGAGGTATGCCACTGCCAACAGAGTGAGATCTGAGTCTAAACACAGCCATCAGTCCTAGCGGGTCACCCTTCAGGGTGCTACTTAAATATCACTTTGGCCTCCTGTGATTTCTCCCAATTTTAAGTACAAAGGCAGTATATGTACAGATGTCCTTTATGAGGAATATAACAGTGCCAAGTAGAGGGTGAGCAAGAGTGATGGATGGTGGGTGGGACAATCACAGCATGGGGTCACAGGTGGTGACTTCTCAGAGGTATGTCCCTTCAATGCCACACTACCCTGGCTTGGGCAGAACTGCTTCTCACCCTTGGTGACTCTCATTCAGCCTACCTCTCTTTTCCAGACTGCTTGTTTGGCCCATGGGTTTATCTTTAATTCTGCCCTTTTTTTGCCTGGACACTGGTCAGCAGCCTAAGGAAGGGATCATGGGGGTTATATGCTGTGAAGATACACATGACACCAGAGGATTGAAATTGGCTGAGATTAACCTTCTCAAAGCGCTCCTACAGACAGATGCTCATGTGTGGGGCCACGCAGTAGAAAGACGAACTCTTGGCAGCTGTCCCACAAGCCTCTGCTCTGGCTGTGCCACCAGGTCCAGAGCACCATTCTGAGGGGAGCAGGACCTCAGGCAGCAGAGGTCCAGGTTTGGTGGCAGGGGCAAAAAGTGGCAGTAAGTTTGCTGTCCATCTTAGGCCTCACTGGCAGGAATGGTGGTCATTTCGCCATCACTGTTCTTGGGGCTTTCTCCAGGAGAAAGATGACAGGTCTTCCTATGGAGGGTCAGGAGATTGGGAAATGCTCCCAGATGGGAAACACAGTTGAAGATCCAAGAAAGTAATTACCATGCTACTGGGGGGGGGGGGGGGCAGGAGAAGCAGAAGGAGCTGGACTGGGCACCCACTCAGGCTTCAAGGGCAGGCAGGCGGGCAGGAAGGGAACTCCAGGACCTATCAACTGTTAGGGCCTAACAGAGGTAGGCGGGGGTCTGCAGGAAAGGAGAAGCAGGCATTTGTCCTTCTGGAAGGAGGGGCTCAGCTCATAGGAGAGAAAGAAAACAAATTCTCCACAGGAGAGATGAATGAGTGAGAAGTCAACTGGATTCAATAGGCCCCTGGAATAAACCAACAGAAGCCAGCATTTCCTCACGTCCCTGTCTCTAGGATAGGGATATCTGGGGTTCAGATAAGGTTTTAAACTTGATTCAGATGATCTGTTTAAATTGCCTTTTCCAGGGCATGGAATCTTCTAGACTGTTGTAGCAGCAAGATCCTTGTCAAACAAGCTGCCTGAGTCACCTCCATAAAGTATTTGGTGTTTTATGAGGCAATAGCAGGTGAGGGGAAGAAAGGCTACAGCTGTCATAGTGAATGAGCGAGTCCTCCTGCACTTCCTTCAACTCTTTCCTGGCAGGCCCTGGGTCCAACTCCTCTCCTACCCCACTGGAAGTTCTGGGAGCATGATAGGGCTCTAAGCTTGGAGCCCCATCTAACCTCAGACACAGCCTCATGCATACCCACACTCTGTTCTGAATGCTTCAGGGTGGCTGTGCATCAACAGCGTCTTTTGGGGACTTCGGTGACCCGCAAGGGCGAAAGGAGTTTTCTGACCCTGCTCTGGCCTTTGAGTGATGCAGAGCACAGAAGAGCTGCTGGTGAAGCAGCCAGGGTTTGCACTCGTCCTCACTGCTGGCTTCCTCACTCCAGTCATACACGAGTTCTCTGGACTCTGGAGTGGGCCACTTGCAGGGCCAGTAGTACTTTTTTTCTCAGCTAGTGCTTACTGTTGACCATGGGTTGGTTTAGGTATTAGCTGCTTCCAGAAGCTTTACCAGACCCTTCCACTCGGGCCTGACAAGGGTAGATGCATGGGGCAGGTCTGCTCAGTGACAAATGGCCACTCTAGACCAACACTGCAGCAGCACCTTCCTGGGTGCCAGGTGGAGATTCTTGAGCATCCTTACAGGGAGAGGGAACGACACACTCACTCCAGGCAGTTCCATTCTCAGACCGAGGGCTCTTGTCGGCCTGACAGCTGTGGCCTAATTTCCAGGGCTATCACCAGGCTCCTTATTTTTACCCACTTTTTTTTTTTTAAATTCCTGATGCATGGGGGATGATAGGGGATTGGAGAAGGGGGAGGGTATGGATGAATGAAAGACATGAAGGCTGTGGGGTTTGAGTAAGGCCACAAGGGTGATGATTGTAGGAAAGGGGTGGGGGTAGGGCAGGGGAGGGATGGGAATGCACCAAATGGTCTTAATTTTTTTTTTTTTTAGTTTAAAAAAAGGGGAAAAATAATCTCAAATCCCACCCCTTGATTTTCCTCAGTAAGCACTTTTGACAAGGTCACAAATGTACTGGCTCTATAGATTTTTGGCTCCAAACCACATTTCAGGGAGCCTTTAAAAGCCAATTCTTGGCATAGCTTCAGCAGGGCCTGAGGAGAAGGAAAACTAGGGCACTTTTATGCTCTGAGAAAACATCAGATCCAGGTCAGAGCTTCCTGGCTCTGTGGAGACTATGGGGCACCCCTTTCCACTGGCCCACAACTGAGCACCCAGCCTCCGTCAAGATTTCCTCCTTCGTAGCAGGAATCACAGCACCGGGTGGCATATTTCTTTCTAACTTCTCACCTGCCTGCCTCTCTCACTAGAGTGATCTCAGGGCAGGCAGGAACTACAGCTCAGCCCCTGTGTGCGCACAGGGCCAGGGTGGGGCCTGGCATGACCCAGCACTTCAGGGGCATTCATAGAGCCCATCCCTCCCCTAGCCAGGTGGGCTCTCTTCTTACACTACCCAGCTCTCTCACTCTCCTTTCCCCTAAGATGACCCCCTTACACCACACCAGAAATGCTTCCTTAGGTTCTTTGAGGCAGGGTGGTGTGGGTCCAGCCTAGGTGCTACACAAAGCAGCACTCAGTAAACTGTCACTTGAATGAACAGCTTCAGTTTCCTCCTGTGTTTAAGAACACAGCTGATTCTTAAGGACCCTTCTAGCTGCTATCACAGGCTCTCCTGGCCTGTTAGTCATGTACCATCTGGGGACACATGTGTCAAGGGCATGTGAAGGTTTCTATTGTCAACATGACAGTTCCTAGAATCACCTTGTGGGATGATGTAGATTAGATCAGCCTCTGTGCAGGTCTGTGAGGGATATTCACTGCTCTGCTTCCTCAATGTTGGACTACATATGACCAGCTCCTGCCACCATGTCTTCCCTGCTATGATGGACTGGAACCTGGAACTATAATATAAAACTTGATTTTTTTCCCCCAATGTAGGGTCTCACTCTAGCCCAGCCTGACCTGGAATTCATTACATACTCTCAGGGTGGCCTTGAACTCATGGTGATCCTCCTACTTCTGCCTCCCAAGTGGGCATGCCAGGGTCTCTAGCTGCTGCAAATGAACTCCAGTTACATGCTCCACTTTGTGCATCTGGCTTTATGTGGGTACTAGGGAATCAAACCTGGGTCATTAGGTTTTGCAGGCAAGCGCTTTAACCTCTAAGCCATCTCTCCATCCTCTAAGCTAATTAAAAATATTTTTATTTATTAAGAAAGAAAGAGCTGTGCCATGGCCTCCTGCCATTTAAATGAACTCCAGACACATGAGTTACTTTATGCATCTGGATTAATATTGGTACTGGGGAATTGAACGTGGGTGAGTAGGCCATATAAGCAACTGCCTTTAACCACTGAGCAATCTCTCCAGCCCCTAAAGAATTTTTATTTATTTATTAGAGAGAGAGAAGGGGGGAATGAATATGGGCATGCCAGGGCCTTCTGCCACCACAAATGAATGGCAGATGCATGTACCACTTTGTGCATCTGGCTTACATGGGTACTGGGGAATTGAACCTGGGTAGTCAGCCTTTGCAAGCAAACTCCTTTAACTACTGAGCCATCTCTCCAGCCACACTAAACTGATTTTTGATTTTATTTATTTATTTATTTATTTTTAAGATAGGATTTTACTCTAGCCCAGGCTGACCTGGAATTCATTATGTAATCTCAGAGTGGCCTTAAACTCATGGCAATCCTCCTACCTCTACCTCCCAAGTGCTTGGATTAAAGGTGTGTGCCACTATGTCCAGCTTAAACTAGTTTTTGTCAGGTATTTTGTCTCAGCAGTGAGAAGGTAACTGGTGTAGGATGCCATGTGGGCCCTGACAGGAGGTGCTGGATTTATCCACCCAACTCCACATGCAAAGGAATAAATCCTGAAGACTAGCACCAGCGTGTCCAGTCTCTAGCCAGTACTACCCGAAATGCTTCCTCTTAGGTTTGGTACTGTTAATTAAGGAAGCCACACAGAAGGAACTTTTTGGCTGGCAGTCTTTTGGCATTCCTTATGTGCTGGCCACACCTATGGCTTTAATTCCTCCATTCCACACTCCTGGAAGGACAGAGACTGAGACAAGGCTGATGGATTAGGTGGTCTTCAGGATCCTGGCCAGAGCTAAGAAATAATGCCTCTGGGTTTGAGGTGATTATGCTCTGTACCCAGCTTCCTGGGAATTCTTAACAAATATCAAGTGGAAATGGACAGCTCTATGGACATTCTCAGGAGCTCCTAATCCCCTGAAAAAGCACCAAAATCAGAAAAGCCACAGCACAGGAAAAGATAATCATCACATGTGCAGTTGGGAATCCAGACTATACACAAAAAGAACTTCCATAAAACATTAAATACTGAAAGTTCAGTGGAAAAAATGAGATGAACGGACTCATCACAAGAGGATCCAAAAGGCATGAATAAGCTATGAAAAGTTCTACTTCACTTTCTACAAGGAAAGTGAATTAAAAGTATGAATCTACCAGAATGGCTAAAACAGAAGACTGCTGGCACAAAGTTCTGGATAGACAAGAAGCAAATGGACTCTCCTGTCTTGCCCATGGGGTGAAAGTTGGTGCAAGCACTCTGGTTTGTATCTCCCAGAACTATGAATGCATGCCCACTTGCCAACACCACACAAACCTAATGCACATTAGAGGAAACCAGGCTTTATAAAAGAGCACAGACTATGTGAAGTTCAAAATCTCCTGGCTTTCCATTTTCAGTTGGTGTTGGAAGTTAGGATGGGGCTACCTAACTGGGGGGGAGGGCAGGGAAGCAGAAAGCCAGAGGAGATAGGAAAGAACCTCTTACTGCCGGGACTTTGTATTTCCTGAGTACTCACCTCATGGACATGACAATTAGTGAAAATTAGCTGAGCCACAATACACTTATGAGCTACATACTTTTTGTTTTTTTGATTGTTTGATAGGGTGTTTATGTAGCCCAGGCTGGCCTCCTGATAGGTATTAGCAGCACATTACCCCCATTTTATAGGTAGTGAGGTTAAGGTTTCCCTCCCCCACCCAAATAACACTAACGACAAGTCCAGAGAATAGAGTCAAGGAACCGAATTCTAAAAAGTCCGGACTCACCATGATTTACCAAGATGTTGGTTGACCATCAGCCCTTGTTCTTTTTTTTTTTTTTTTTTTTTTGTCCAAGGTAGGGTTTCACTCTAGCTCAGGCTGACTGGAATTCACTAATGTAGTCTCAGGGTGGCCTCAAACTTACAGTGATCCTCTTAGCTCTGCCTCCCAAGTACTGGGATTAAAGGTGTGTGCCACCATGCCCGGCTAAGCCCTTGTTCTTTTTTTTTTTTTTTTAAATGTTTTCATTTTTCAAGATCCATGATCCACTGGCTCAAGGCCCTTTCCAGCTTGAGAAATTTCTGCTTTACTTTCTTTTCTACAATAAAATAACTCACAAATCCCTTCCGCCCCCTTTTTTGTTTTTTGAGGTAAGGTCTCCCTCTAGCTCAGGCCACTATGTAGTTTCAGGGTGCTGGGATTAAAGGCATGTGCCATGTTCGGCCATAATTGCCCTTCTGCAATGTCTACACTTTTTTTTTTCTTCCTTTTTGGGTTTTCAAGATAGTGTCTCATTCTAGCCCAGGCTGACCTGGGATTTCACTCTGTGGTCCAGCAGGACTGGAACTCCCAGCATTCATCCTAGCTCAGCTTCCTACTACGCCAGGGCCTGCACTTGTCAATTTTTTGAAAGTCACAAAACAACAGGCTTGAGAGCCACTGGCTTGAGGAGTTCTAGAGACCACTGAGTGCCTCGCACTCTAGCCCCCCTAAGCAAAGCCCAACCAGAGCTGAAAAAGGCTCCTTTGCTCCAAAACCCTGCAACACTCCGGCCTCAGCTTCCCAGTACTGGGCTACAGGTGCGCACTACCACGAGTGGCATGTGCACTACTGGCAGTACACAGTTCTTCAGACAGAAGGCACGGAAGCATGGCGGGAAGGGTCTGCCCTGTGAGAAGCTGATCCACAGCACTGAAGCAGACAAGTGGTGTGGTTAAAGAATGGAGGTGGCTTTACAACAAGCTGCAGTCATGCAGGGACTTCTCACACACAGCAGATACCCCACAGGACATTCTATGAAGTGGTGAGAATGCTGGCTGGGAGTCCTTGCTTGCATAACTGTTCTTCCTTTACTGTGAAGGACTGGATAGGCAAACAGCAGTTTGGGGAGAGGAAGTCCACCTGAGGCCCCAAGTTCACTGATGGCAAAGCAGAAGGTAAAATGGGAGTAACAAACGGGGTGGACTGGGAGTATGCGGCTGGGGCTGGGTACAGGGCATGTGGTGCCCTTACTGAGGGGGTGAGAGAAAGACACAGAACTTTGCTTTTAAGGAAACAACTTCTAACAGGCAAGAGTAAGACCCCAGGCTCAAAAGATGCCTCACAAAGCCCCTGATGGAAACCTGGTGGTGGTGGGAGGGGCGTGGATGGGAAAAGAGAGCTGACCTGGGTTCACTTCAATCCATCTTAGGCTGGCTTCACACCAATGTGGAGGACATGAGCAACTATGATACGCCAGGGGGAATAAATAACCTGGGAAGAAGGACGGAGTGATATGTGTCTTCTTTTACTTATTTTTCATTTTAAATATTTTTATTTATTTATTTGCAAGCAGAGCGATAAAGAGAGGAGAGAGGAAATGCATGCACCAAGGCCTCTGGCCACTGCAAATGAACTCCAGATGCATGTGCCACTTTCTGCATCTGGCTTTATGAGGGTAGTGGGAAATCGAACTCAGGCTCTCAGGTTTTGCAAGCAAGAGCCTTTAACCACTGAGCCATCTCCCCAGCCCGGAGATGTGTCCTCTTGAGCAAGAGTTAGGCGACTCAGACCAAGAGAGACATCCACTATCCACGTGCCAGGGAGGTCTAGGATTATGCTGGCTAACCAGAGACAGGAAGTGGGCTTGGCCTGGGGGTCTAGAAGGGAGACAGAAGGACATACTGATGCAGCATTTCACTTGTCTGAGAGGGTGGTAGTCATTATAGCCGAGCAAGACAGGAGAGCCTGCAGGGCATCATGTGAGGAGGCATCTCTATGTGGATTGTTCTATGGGGACAACACAGGGCACAAGAGGGATGGTATGAGAGAGTATAGCTCTTGTGAGTGAGGGCTGAGACCCTTCTAGAGTCATGGTGGAGTTCATTCAGCACTGGGCCAGGCCCCTCTAAAGGCTATTGTTACCCATTCTCCAAAACAGAGTCTCTCCTCTGTGGAAGGGGCAGCCTGCCTGGCAGAGGTGGAATGTGGCCCTGGGATATGGAAATTGGGAGACATGGGCTTTCTCACCAGATCTGACTGGCCTTGTGGAAGAGTCACTGTGCCTCTCTGAGGAGGACAACATGAACTTGCCAGGCCCTGCCAGGTATGCATTCTGAGCTAGCTGGCAGACCTAGTGGCTCTGCAGGCCGGGTGAGGCTTACGGTGCCAGTACTGGGTCGGCGCGTGGTCTGAGCCTGTCTTCTAGTGCTCACCGTGCGTGCTTCCTCAGACGTGTCTTGGCCATCCCTCTCCCTTTTTTACACACAAGATCCTATGTCTGGCAGGGAAACCTCAGCTCTGTTGTCTTTGTGTGGCTGTACGGCACCTTTACACATCATGTTCAAAGATTTAGGAGTGAGAAATGTGGGCTGGAGAGATGGCTTAGTGGTTAAGGTGCTTACCTGCAAAGCCAAAGGACTCAGGTTCAATTCCCCAGGACCCATGTAAGCCAGATGCACAAGGTGGCACATGTATCTAGAGTTCGTTTACAGTGGCTGGAGGCCCTGGCCTGTCCATTCTCTGTCTATCTGCATCTCTCTCTCTCTCTCTCTCTCTCTCTCTCTCTCTCTCTCTCCCTCTGTCAAATAAATAAAATAAAATGATTAAAAATAAAGAGTGACAAATATCAGGTAAATGGTCTGCTGCTACAAGGACATTAAAAAAAATGCTCAGCAGGGGCTGGGGAGATGGCACAGTCAGTGGTTAAAGAGTGCTTGCTGCTTAAGCATGAAGACCTAGGACTGCCTGAATTACATTTCCCATGTAAGGGGGGAAAAAGCCGCATATGGCCACACACCTCTGTAATCCCTGTCTATAGGGGAGTGGAGACTTGAGACTCCCTGGGGTTCATGGACTAAAAATGGCAGCTCTGGGTTGAGGAAGATTCCATCTCAGGGAACTATGTGGATGAGTGACAGGGGAGGGCACCCAGTGTTCTCCTTTGGTTTCTAAATGTGTACAAATGGGGTGCATGCATCTGCACACATACATGAATATGCCACACACATCACATACCACACCATACATACTCCACACATACACACACACATGCACCACTACTATGATGAAGATAACAGATCCAAAGCTTACAATCTCCTGAGAGCTGAAGCAATTAATTTTTTTTTTTTTTTTTTTTGAGGTAGGGTCTCCCTCCAGCCCAGGCTGACCTGGAATTCACTCGGTAGTCTCAAGGTGGCCTTGACCTCACAGTGATCCTCCTACCTCTGCCTCCGATGTGCTGGGATTAAAGGCGATGTGCTGGGATTAAAGGCGTGTGCTACCACGCCCAGCGCAATTAACTTTTATAGAAAGTTCCATTGTCCACTTCAGATCCCAAGGGCCTCCTTATCCTGAATTATGAAGAGGCATTTGGCCTGATCAACATCCTTCCATAAAGACTGCCTTCTATGATCACTGTTTGAGGCGTAGTTCAGCAACATGATTTCCTTAGCTCAGATCTTTCTAAGGGTCACCATCACCCATGTTCCAAGATGGGGCATCTCCTAGGGCAGCTGATATAGAGGCCATTCATGTACATGAGAGAAACTCTTCTAGGTATTTTTTTAAAGTCGGGGATGGGGTGTGCAGGCTCTGTGATCTCTGTATCTGCTACCAGCCATCACATGAGGAGCAAGCAAGGAGAATCTCACAGGGCTCTCCAGGGGCAGCCCCAGGAAATGTGTGCTGCACTGATACCAGGACAAAGGAAGAGCCTCCGGAGAACTGCGTTGTATGATGGGAAGACAGGAAATGCTCTGTAGCTGTCTCTCCAAAAGGAGTTTATAAGCACTTGGAAACTACGGATACCACTTGTCTGTCCTGGCTATGATGTAGCCTTCCCAAAACGAAGGCAGGAGGATGGAAAAGGACTTCTAGGGGCTGATTCCAAACCTGCTGCTATGTCTTTTTTCAAAAGATGCTGTACTATAATACACTTCAGCTACTTGCTAATTCACCAAGCTGTTTGAGTTACCAATGTCAAAACTTTCCAAGTTTCCTGGCACCCTTAGGTAAAGTATAAACAGATCCAGAGAATACTATAGGTCCATCTGGACAAGCTCGCGAGCAGAGAGAAATCTGTTATCAGGTTCCTGACGATCACCCCCAGTCCTGCCAGCTGCCTGCGCTATGGGCTGGGGCCAAAGTTGATCTCTCAGGTGGGTGGACTGCAAAGTGCTCTAGAGGACAGGGGCCAGCAGGTGCCACATTCATGTGGTGAGGAGCCAAATGCTGCTTGCCTATGGGGTGGGCTCCAAGATCAACCTGATGCCAAGTCCTTTCCTCCCCCACAGGGGCTCCCAGAAGCAGTGACAAACAGCTGGTTTAGGGGCGGCTAGGGCTGTGACGACAAGAGTCACCCTGAAGGACACAAGGACTCCCCCTGCCGTGTTCACCTGTGGTCACTAACCTCCCACAGCTCTGTTCAAAGCAAATGGGGGCATTGCCCTTTGAAGCTCCCATAGCACACTGTGCAGGCTCCCTTTGGCCAGCACTCTGTGCCTTCCCACAGGCCCCAAGAGGACCTAATTAATTCCAGCTTGGCTTAACAAGGCCATCACATGTGGTTTCCATCTTCTACAAGACAGCCCTCTCACAGGGAGTGCCAGTGGGTATGACGGCCTGGGGACAGTTCGGAGGAGGAGGGCCCTAACTCAGACAGTTCTAGGCTGGTTTAAGGGACAATGGGCATATAGACTGGGTCAGGGTGCCTATATTTTGCCCTTCACAAGGACACCTTTTTACATTTGAGGACATTTGCTCCAAGCAACCCTTTCTGTGTGTCTGAATGGCCTCCCTGCCATTCCCATTGCCACAACATTGCCTTCACTTAGGGGATCTGAAGCCAAGGGCTGGTTGTGCAAAGTGGCTTCTGGTGCACACTCCCCTCTACTATCAAGCATGGAAACAAAAGCATCCCCCACCCAGGGAACTGGGGAAAGCTCCAAGAGATTCACACAAGGAGCTGGGCAGATCTTAAATAAAGCTGGCAAGAAGAGACCCTTCTGAGAGGGATGTCAGACGTTGTAAGAGTTTCTCCAGCTTTGTTCAATGTCCTGCCTCCTTCTCCCAGCTGGGGACACAATCAATATCGCTGCAAACTAATGAAAGATCAAATCCCACCTGCGACCCTAGCAGAAAGCTCAGGACTGTTTCTGGCAGGCAGACATAGGTTAGTGTGTCTGTCACAGCAATGTAGTTTTGTTTAGAGCAAATGAAGGCAATCTATTAAAGCAACAGGAAGAGAAGTGGGTGGATTCTTTAGACCAAACCTACAAGCAGGGCCTGGGGGCAAAGTCGGCTGTGAGATTTAACCAAGCAGCAGGCCCTGACATTTCACTTTGCTTTCCAGCAACATCAACAGAATGGACTTTTTTTGGGGGTGGGGGGGAAGGAGGGTTTTTGAGGTAGGGTTTCACTCTAGCCTAGGCTGACCTGGGATTTACTATGGAGTCTCAGGGCGGCCTTTAACTCACTGCGATCCTACCTCTGCCTCCTGAGTGCTGGGATTAAAGGCGTGCGCCACCACACCCTGCTAGAATGGACTTTTGAAGCTCTGGCTAATGCCCCCAGCAGGCCAGGCTGAGGGAAGGGTGCCCCCAGGCCAAAGGGTTCCAGAGACTAGGAAGCTTGGGAGGATCCTCGGGTATAAGGAGAGCTGGATTTGAGAGGGAGTCAGCCTATGGTCAAGCAGAATTTCCCAATTATGGTCTGAGAGAACTGCTTCTCCCGATGCCTCTTCCCTAGTCTCTGCAATTACAAACAAGTTCAGTTTCTAGTGGCTGCCCATCTCAGTGGCCCTACTCCACCTGTCCCCCCTCTTTCTGACACAAGGCCTCTTATGCAAACTCAGGGCGCTGGGGAAGGCAGTATTAATAAGGGCACATGTCAGGGACTGTATGAACATTTGCTGGGATGGGCCGCAATGTCTGTCTGCATGAAGAGGTGTAGTAGGACCAGAATGAGCCAGGAGCCTTAATGTTGGGCGATTCTGGGCCAGGATCTGTGCTTTCCTTTCCCACGTGAGCCTTGGCTCAAACTCTGCAGATGCCTGTTTCATGAGTACCCCTTTCCCTGGGAGGGTGCTCGAGACTCATCCACTGTCAACTGGGTTGTAGCCCTTGCATTCACGGCACACAGTAGCTTGTTAAAAATGAAAGCATTCTTTGGCAAGTGTGCTTTGCAAGGCAGTAGGGAGGAAGAGGAGGGGAAAATGAACAGTTGATGAAGCCAAAGGGTGCTGCTGGCCAGAGGCCGTGTTGGCAGGCTGAGTGCAGTGTCTTCAGACTTGCTACTTCCCAGCACAGAAGCGGGCTTGTAAAGATCACAGCTGTTGGGTTATGCCGGAGTTCATATCACAGCTTATCAAAGAGGCTGGCTTTTCTCCCTCCTCTCCTTTTCTCCTGTGTATAAGTGGGGTGGTTCACGGGCAGACAAGGCCTGGACTTGTTCAGACAGCATTAGCATGAAGGGTGGGAAGAGGCCGGAGGAGAGCAATGCACACCAACACCTACTCTGGGTAGAGTTGGTTTAGCAGGGCTGGGTTGGGTGATGGTGGGTGCCCTGGGCAGTGGGGCAGCAGAGCTGGCTCTCAGGACACAAGGTTTAATTATCCTATCCTCTCACGTGGCCTGTTGTCCTCTTTTGACAGACTGACAAGGGAAGCAGAGGCCAAGGCTATGTCAGAGGCTGGACAACAGCTCTCCTTCATTACATACCACAAGCATTGGAGCTGGAGGCTACAGGAGCTTACTTAATCCCACCAGACGGGTACTGTTAGCATCTGTGTGTCACAGAGTAGGACGGGCTCGGAAACAGATCACATGGTTGCAAACGGAGGTTTGAACCCAAATCTGACTCCATAAGCTATCCTCTTCCTTGAGCTCTGAGGGAGTGGGGACAGGCCTGTGGCACAGTGCCAGCCTCCTCAAAGAACAACTCCCTACAACCAAATGAAAGCCTAGATATGGGGAAGGTCCCTGTGAGGCTGGCTGAGATATGAAGGTTTGGAGCCATTGGCTCCCCCAACCTCAACACACATCTAAATGACTACATCCACTTAAGGATAAAGAGTTGCATGGACACCAAGGTCTGGATGGAGTTTAGATGTCCCATTCCTGCTCTGATTTTACACTGCAGTGCAGCCAGGGGAAGCTGTGCGGTATGAATAGATGCTTCCAGGTCCTGAGGAAAATTGTTCATCTCTCTCAATGCTAAGAACCCAACAGATGTTTGTTTTTAAGATCTCTGGATGCCTTTGTCTTCCCACAGACTGCAGCCGCCCCAGGCTCTGCCCTAAACACAACACTTCACAAATAATGGCTTCTGACTTGTTCACAGGAGCAATTTTTTATACTTCTCAATGCTCAATCTTACAGGGTGAAAAAGCAATTGAAGGAAAGGACTGAGAAACCATTTGTTGTGCTCCTAATACGGTCTGTGGTTCTACTGAAACAGTCTATGCATGCCATCGGTCCCTCTCTTCCCTTCCTCCCCACCTCTTCTTTCCTTCCTTCTTTCTGGCAAGGTCTCATGTTGTAGCTCAGGCTGGCCTTGAAACTCATGACAATCCTCCTGCCTCAGCTTCCACGGAGCTTGGATGGGAGGGATGCACCACAACGCCCAGTTCTAGCATATCCCTTCTTTAGAGTCATCAGCAGAAAAGAATGTCATGAAATGAAGATGCAGGGTGGTAGGCCTATCACCATGCCTCAAAGCTTGCTGATGGCCTTAGCCCTTTGTGTGACTATGGAAGGAAGAAAGGAAGGAGAGAGCTGTGGGTCTGTGAGGTGAGATGATAGGCTGTGTGCCTGGACAGCCCATACTGGGTGCCTGAGACAATGATCAAAGGCTGGTCAGCAGTGGTTGGGCACGCTGGCTCAGTAGGCAGTAAGTCATCAGGGTTGGTTGGAACCCCTGAGGAACCTGGGGTCATGTGGCTGTTAGCTGTAACACATATTGACAAGTGCTGGGGGCTGCTTTTGGGTGATAGCAGGTTGCCTGATCAGCAAAGGCCAAGAAGAGACTTAGTTCTTTGCAAGGGGCCCAACCACAAGGTTCCACCTGTTCCATCTAACTGGGTTCTTTGTGCTAGCACCTAGGGCTAAGGAGACCCTCTGTGGCTATACCAGGTAGGACTGAGGTCTGGCCTGAGGCTGGAATTAAATGCTCTCTGAGAACCCAGGCTAGGGGTCTGAGCCCCAGAACAGGAAGTAATTGCCATGCTGGATATACTGAGTCCCCAGGACGAGGAGAAAGCCCAGTTCCTAAGCCTTGGTATGCAGTTGTCTAGGAGCTCTCTGGGTTCCATGAACTGCCATTTACCCCAGAGCTGCTGAATTAGGAGAATGCAGGCCCACTCCAGGCAAACCCAGCAGTCACTTTGCTTCTTCCTCTTCCCTTCCCCCAGAGAGGATTCCTATCAGTCCCAGATGCTCAGGAGACACTGCTATGCCAACAAAGTCTCACTGAGCTAGAGTGTGTAAACAGACAGGTGGTATTGGCCTGGTCACCAGCTTCACAGAGCCTCAGGTAGGTAGGGAGCTTGTGCATGTTCATGGCACCTATAGTTCTACACTATGGTCAGGGACTGCCCTTCCCAGGCTCTGGCTGGGCACGTGAAGCCAGAAAGGCTTGAAAAAACTAGGCTAGCCCTATCCTTCAAAGAGAAAGCTGGTCACACCTGTATTCTTCAAAGGCCCCTCTTTTGACTGGTTCTCCTAGTCTATCAGGTGAGAGGGCCACTTACCAAGTGCTCTGAAACCTCTGCAATTTGGAAAACCACATGAAGTGAAATGTCACTCATGTGGGGACATTCCACCTTTTTCCTGGTGCGAATGGACCGCTTGTACCACATCTGATGCCTACTTCAATCCCTAGCTGTCACTGTCTAACTTCATGAAAAGAAAAGCCACAGAGTCTCCCTCTTTTGGCCATTTCTGTAAGTGTCCTGCAGTGACTGCTGAGCTACTGGAGCTCCAGGCATTTTTAACAGTGGTTCTCAAACTGATTTATTTTTAAAAACTTCAGCAGCAGTTTGGAGCCATTTTAAAATTAACTTTTTGCAGTGCCTAGTGGATAGGACCCAGGGCCTTAGGCAAGTGTTCTGAAGCTGAGCTCCATACCCAGCCCTGAGACTTTTTGATTGTCCCAGCTGGGTGGGGGCAGGTACTACTGCCATCCAGTGGGTAGAGAGGCCAGAGATACTGCTTAAACATCCTATACCCCTGCCACAAAGAATTATTTGGTTTGAAATGCTCATATTGCTAAGGTTGAAAACTCTGCTCTAGAAAGATTAACAGAAACAAGAGAGATAATAGTCTCTCCCATACCACAGTGACATCCTTTTGGGGGTCCAGACCATCAGAAGCCCATTCTTCCTGCCGTGGACCAGCTACTCTATTTTTTTTCTGTCCCCTTTCATCCTTTGATCCTAATCCCCCGTGTGCTCTCAATCTAGCCTGCATTCTCTGCTTAGGCCCCTCAGTAAAATCCTCTGTATTTACTCCTCCATATCTTGTCCCTTCTTAGCTCATTCTGCAGCTGAGTAGACTCCCGAGCCAGCACCCTGAGGATCTCTCAAGGCCTCACCTTCCCTTACTGCCTCTTCCCAGATCCTTCCTTCTTCCACCTCTCTGGTCCCTTTTCTCTCTTTCAAAATATTTTTTTTTATTTATTTGCAAACAGAGAGAGATAGAGAGAAGAGACAGACAGAGAGAATGAGCACACCAGGGCCTCCAGCCACTGCAACAAACTCTAGATGCATGCAACACTTTGAGCATCTGGCTTTATATAGGTACTGGGGAATTGAACCTGGGTCATTAGGCTTTGCAGGCAAGTGCCTCAACCAGCAAGCCACCTCTGCAGCTCCCTCTGGCCCTTTTTATCAGTCCCCTCTTCTGGCTTTTCCCTTTCCCCAACTAGTACATATCGAGTTCCTTAGGACTCAGCTTCAGGTTCCTTCCCTCCTCACTTGGGGCCCTCTTACTCCCTAAAAACGAGCTCTACAGGGACAGAAGCATCTAGATCAATACCTTGCACAGGGCTGGGGAGTGGTTACCTGTTCACTGACTGCATCATCAATTTACAGACTTGCATCTTGGATCTAGGTCTCTCTTTGATGCACCCAACTACTGCTTCAACATCCCCCCCCCCCCCACCGCCAGGTAGGGTCTCCCTCTAGCCCAGGCTGACCTGGAATTCACTATGCAGTTTCAAGGTGGCCTCAAACTCACAGTGATCCTTCTACCTCTGCCTCCCCAGTGCTGGCATTAAAGGCATGCACGACCATGCCTGGCTCCAACTTTTTTTTTTTAAATGTTCCAAAACCAATTCAAACTCAAACACATGATTATCTGTCTTCTGTCTTCCCTGTGCCTCTCCCAGGGCTCCCATTGGGACCGACACCACCTTCCCCTTCAAGGTTGGAATCAGGGACCCACTTGTTCTTCTGCCTCTTTCCCCTTGTTGCTCCTGCAATTAGTCCCCAGCCAGCACTGACTTCCATTGCTGCCTCCCATATCCTCACAGACAGCCCTAGTCACTTGTAGACCATAATCTCCCAAATGCTCTCATCCCTCTTGGCCTATCCAATCCATTTTCCCAGCAACAAAGCAACTTTTCAAGTTAGAAGTCTGGCCATTTTTATCCCCTTACCTGTAGCTTCTCCCTGACCTCTGGGTAAGATCCCCAATCCTTGGTGTGGCCCACTGGGCCTCTCTTATTCTTGCTGTCTGGTTTATGACAAAATGAACTCTCCATGTGGTTTCCTGCCTTGAAGCTCTGTGTAAGCTGCACCTCTGCTGAACTCCTCAGCCACACTGGGGCCACACCAGTGTAATCTGCTTCCCAAGTCCCCCGGACAACTTTAAGGATGACACTGCCCCTCAGTTCTAATCACCCTGGTCAGGAGAGTGGCCCCAGCATCATCTCAAGAAAGACTTTCCAATAATCTAACAAACAAGGCTGAGAACCTTTGTCGTAAAGCATTTGGGGTTATTTAGACTATTCTGCAAGTCTTTTCTACTTGGTATTGTTAGAGACCCTGCAGGAATTTTGATCTAGCTTTCATTAGCTTTAAGGTAACACCAGGAACTTTCTTGGTGACCCTGCTCCTTGGAGCTAAGTGCGAGACAAAGGGAGTCCCATGCAAGGTGCCCCTGGGGCGGGTGCTCTGGACCTGTCCAGGATGGGCTCAGATAGCTCAAGAACCTGTTTTCACAGATCCTCACAAAGCCCTGTGTCATGTTCCATCTGGCTTATTCACCTTTCTCTCCAAAAGACCAACAGTGGCACTTATGGAGAGGAAATTTTATCTAAAGGGAAAACACTATTTCAAGGATTGAACCTTTTTTTTCATATGCTGACAGTGACTTGCCTCATGTCAGTAGTACCAGCAACCCAATATGAAGGAGAACCTCCTTCATTTAAGAACAGATGCAAAGGCCAGAACAAGGAGGAGAGAGAAGAGAAAAAGCAGGTGGCTGCTCTGCCACCTTATCTGGTGGAGGATGAAAAGCAATGGCATGTGTGAGGAGAAGGCACACAGGGCTGACCTGATGATGAAAGGGCCTCTGACCTCCAGGAGCTTCCGTTCGCTGCTGAACCTTTGCAGAAGGTTGATCATGAACTTGTAAAAGTAGGAGTTCATGGTGGGAGTAGAAGGAGAACACTCTAAGCCTTTGGTACCTGGAGAGAGAGAGAGTGTGAGTCTGGATTTATTTTGCTTTCATGTATCCACAGGGTAAAAGGGTGTGTGTCTATGTGTAATGAGCAGAGAGAAAATCTCCAGTGAAGGGCCATGGGTTGGAGGAAAGCATCCTGTGAGTACTTACAGGGACACACTGCTTCATGTGAAAGCAGCACTGACCTGTCCACTCCTCTACCCAACCCCAAACCATACAGTGAACAGCTGGGTAAGAGCCTGTTAGGTGCTATGATCTTCCCCCACCAAAATGAAACAAAAATAAACCATAAAACAGCCTGGCATGTTGGCATGCCTAATCTCAGCATTTGGGAGGTAGAGGTAGGAGGATCAGGAGTTCAAGGTCATCCACAAGTACATAGCAGGCTCAAGGCTAGCTTGGGATATATGAGACCCTGTCTCACAACCAAAACATGCCAACCATGGTAGTGTACACCTTTAATCCCAACACTTAGGAGGTTCAGGTAGTTGGATTGCTGTGAGTTTGAGGCCAGTCTGGGGCTACAAAGAATTCCAGATCAGCCTGGGCTAGAGTAAGACCCTACCTTGAAGAAAAAAAACTTACACCAAAACAAAACAAAACCAAACTTTTATTTTTTATCTCAATGAATTAGATCCATGTGGGATTAACTTTGCTCAGTTAAGGACAATGACAAATATGTAAGACTAGGTACCCCAAGAGGCCCAAAGACACACTCCTAGTGAGAAAAAATATCACCTGTGTGCACACTGACTGACTGGATTAGAGATAGCAAACACTGACCTAACAGAGCAAGATGCTTTAGTTTTTTTTTTTTTTTTTTTGAGGTAGGGTCTCACTCTGGCTCAGGCTGACCTGGAATTAACTATGTAGTCTCAGGGTGGCCTCGATCTCATGGCGATCCTCCTACCTCTGCTTCCCGAGTGCTGGGATTAAAGGCGTGTACCACCACGCCCGGCAAGATGCTTTAGTTTTGACTTAACATTTGGAAATCAGACATTCTTTTTATTTATTTATTATTTGAGAGAGGGAAAGAGGCAGATGGAGAGAGAATGGGTGCGCCAGGGCTTCCTGGCCATTGCAAATGAAATTCAGATACATGCGCCATGTTGTGCATCTAGCTTACATGAATTATGGGGAATTGAACTGAGGTCCTTTGGCTTTGCAGGCAAGCGCCTTAACTGCTAAGCCATCTCTCCAGTGCCGGAAATCAGACATTCTTATTCCTCTTTTGCAGGCAAAGATGCTCTTTTAGGGAGGTACTCAGAAAGCCTGCAAAGACTGGAGCTGGCTATATAACTGAAAGCAGCATCCTACTTTCAGGTACCTAAGCTGAAAGCATGCTCAGGGCGGCACACCATCATCCATTCTGATTTCTCACGCATTGCTCTCACAGGCTCCCAGCACCATGGCTGATGGGAGGCATGGAGAGTTCTGGTATGGCCTAGTCATACACACCACAGGATCCCCCTTCCTTTCTAATGTATAGTGACCTCAACAGCAATGTGGAAAGAAGTGACAAGGGTGGACTGTGGGAATCCTCACTCAGTCTGCCCAATGCACTACCAGGACATCTTTGTTAAAATAACAGCTTAGTGTTTACTTAGTGTTACTATCCCATAAAGTGTGCCTTTCAAAAAGTATAATTCAGAGAGTTTAAGAATATTCACAAAGTTGTACAACAACTGCTAATGCTAGAACACTTTAACGATCCCCTATAAAAGTCCTGTACCCATAGCACTCTCCTCCCATTCTCTTCTCCTCAAAGCTCTGGAAACCAGTAGTCTACTTTCTGTCTTTGCAGACGAGATCCTGTAATATTTAGCTTTTATCATGCAGCTTATTTTCAAGGTCCACTCAAGTAGTATATATTAGTTCTTCATTTAGCAAATTTTTTTTTTGAGACAGGGTGCCACTATGGTAACTCTGGCTGGCCTGGAATCTGCTGTATAGAACAGGCTGGCCTAGAACTTGTAGTGATGCTCCTGCCTTTGCCTGTGAGTCATGGGATTACAAGTGTGTGTCATTAAACCAGCAGTTCTTGATTCATTCTTATGGCTGGATAATATTCCACTCTATGTTATTTGTCTGCTCGTCATTTGGTAGGTACTTGGCTGCTTTGGGTTGTGTCTATTATGAATAATGCTGTGGGGAATACTTACAAGATTTTTATCTTATTTATTTATTTATTTTGGCTTTTCAAGGTAGAGTCTCACTCTAGCTCAGGCTGACCTGGAATTCACTATGTAGTCTCAGGGTGCCTTCGAACTCACGGCGATCCTCCTACCTCTGCCTCCCCAGTGTTGGGATTAAAGGTGTGTGCCAGCATGCCTGGCTACAAGATTTTTTTTTTTTTTTTTTTTGGTTTTTCGAGGTAGGGTCTCACTCTAGCCCAGGCTGACCTGAAATTCACTATGGTGTCTCAGGGTGGCCTCAAACTCACGGTGATCCTCCTACCTCTGCCTCCCAAGTGCTGGGATTAAAGGCGTGTGCCACCACGCCCGGCTATGATTTTTTTTTTTAATTAGTTATGGACATACTCAATATGTAAACAGCACATGTTGGTACCATTTACAAGATTTTATATGGGCATGTCATGTTTTCATTTCTTATGGACATATTCCTAGGAATGAAACTTCTGGGTCATATTATGTTTGGCTTCTGAAGAATTATTGGACCATTTTCATAGTGACTGTATATTTTTTATTCTCACCAGCAATATAGAAGGGTTCCACCTTTTCTACAACCCCACCAACACTTGCTATTGTCTGTTTTTTTTTTTAAGATTTATTTAATTAATTTATTGGGGAGGGGGAGAACAGGCATGCCAGGGCCTCCAGCTGCTACAAACAAACTCCAGATGCATATGCCACCTTATGTATCTGGCTTACATGGATACCGGGGAAGTGAACCTGGTTCTTAGGCTTCACAGGCAAAATACCTTAACTACTAAGCCATTTCTCCCAGCCTTTATCTGTTTTTTTTTGATTACAGCCATCCTGGTAGATAGGAAGTAGTATCTCACTGTGGTTTTACAATTGTTTTATTTACTTGAGAGAGGAGGGAGGGAGAGAGAAAGAATAGGGCGTACCAGGGCCTCTAGCCATTGCAAATTAATTCCAGATGCATGCACCATCCTATGCATCTGGCTTATGTAGGCACTGGAGACTCAAACCTGGGTCCTTATGCTTTGTAGACAAGAGCCTTAACTACTAAGCTATCTCTCCAGGCCCTCATGTGGTTTTAATTTGCAGTTGTCTAAGGAATGAAACTGGTATATACTAGGCATATGAGTATTTTCTCTGGAGAAATGGCATTTTTTTTTAATTGGGCTATTTAACTTTTTATTATTGTGTTGTAAGAATTCTTCACATATGGAATACAATACTCTTATTGGGTATGTAGTTTATAAATGTCTTCTATTCTCTCTCACCCTGCTAGGTAAGTACCCCATTACTGAGCTAGATCCCATTCCTCTTTTCAATTTCTTTTTTTGTCAAAAAGTTTTTATTTTTATTTTTTAAAATTTATTATTACTTTTTGTTAACAACTTCTATGATTGTAAACAATATCCCATGGTAATGCCCTCCCCCCCACTTTCCCCTTTGAAACTCCATTCTCCATCATATCCCCTCCCCTCTCAATAAGTCTCTCTTTTATTTTGAGGTCATAATCTTTTCTTCCTATTATGATGGTCTTACATTTTAGGCAGGACTGGAGAGAGCTCAGTGGTTAAAGGCATCTGTTTGCAAAGCCTGATGGCCTAGTGTTTGATTCCCCAGTTCCCATGTAAAGCCAGATGCACAAAGGGGTGCATGAATCTGGAGTTTGTTTGAAGTGGCAGGAATCCCTGGCACACCCATTCTTTCCCACCTCTCTCTCTGCCTCTTTCAAATAAATAAATAAGTAAAAATTAGAAAGATCCAGTACCAGAAATTTGTTATAAGCCATGTTGAGCTATTGATTGGAGAGACATATGAGGTTCCCACAACAAGAAAAGTGCTATATGAGCTGCTGGAGGAAAACAGCCAATAATGTTGTGAGCAAGCAGAGGACAGTGCTGTATGAAAGCAACCAGCCTGACAAGATGTATACACCTGTGCAATAGTGGCACACAGCCTAAGTGGTTAACCAATGGCTCTCTGATTGGCTATGAGACCTGCTCAGTGGAAAGGAACCCATAACTAGAACTGGGAACCAAGTCAGAATCCTATGGAGACTAAGTGGATAGACTCCAGTGATAAATTCCCATTAGTCTTTGCCCAGAAGCAAGGCTACATTCATCAAATCTCTCTCTCTCTGTCTGTCTTTTTTTTTTTTTTTCTTTTAAGGTAGGGTCTCACTCTAGCTCATGACTTTCTATTTTTTAAATATTTTAAAATTCTTGTTTATTTATTTGAGAGAATGAGGTAGAAGAAGAGAGAAAAAGAATGAGCATGCCAGGACCTCTAGCTACTGAAAATGAACTCCTGATGCATGTGCCACATTGTACATCTGGCTTATGTGGGTCTTGGTGAATTGAAAGGAGGTCCTTTGGCTTTGTAGGCAAGCACCTTAACCACTAAGCCATCTCTCCAGCACTTTTTTTTTTTTTTTTTTGAAAAAGCAGGTTCTCACTCTAGGTCAGGCTGTCCTGGAATTCACTGTGTAGTCTTAGGGTGGGCTCAAACTCACAGTGATCCGCCTACTTCTGCCTCCCAAATGCTGGGATTAAATTTGATGCCACTATGCCTGACATCAAAATTTCTTTAAATTAACAATGTTTATCCCCTTTAACCTATCCTGATCCCATTCTCTGTTGACTAATCTGTTTTTCTTTTTCAGAAAGCACTGAGAACTCCTCAGTTCTCACAACCAAAATTTATCAACAAGACAAGAATAGACAGCTAACTCCTTGGCAGGAGATGAACCACCCCTCACACAGCAGCTAGAGCCCAGGTGAAACCGTAGGAAGGAATTGGCCAGATGAGTAACAATGCTGCTTCCATGGCAATCCTGACAACCCGTGCCAGGATGATGGAGACAGACACTGAGGACACTCAAAATGCACCAAAACAAATAAATATCCAGAAGCTGCAGAGAGCTCAACACTAAAGTAGACTTAAAAGCACACCCACCAAGGCACAGGGAATTCTGAGGAAGAGGTGGTGGAAAGAAGAGCCACAGGGTGGGAGGGAGTATTCAGAAACATTGCCTCCCCCCAACAATGACTGACTGTTGCTCTCACAACTCATAACCCACAACTCCATGCTGAATACCAGCAATTCCACTCAGGAAGACCCTCAGTGAAGTGGGGGAAGAGAGGAGGGCAATGATGATATCAGTGTATGTATGTGTCTATACACATTTTCTCTTTAAGAGTTTGAGGCTAGCCTGAGACTACAGAGCAAGTTCCAAGTCAGCCTGGGCTAGAGTGAAACCCTATCTTGAAAACAAAACGAAATGCACATACACACATGCAAAATTAATTAACTTAATAAAGAAACTCTAAAAGTCATGAAGAAAATAGATATGGATATGCATTTTATGTAGTTATGTTATTATACAAAATAACATAAAGTTGCATAATTACAAATGTAACAATTATACAAAATATAATTATAGGGCTGGAGAGGTGGCTCAGTAGTTAAAGGTACTTTGCTCACAACGCCTAATGGTCTGGGTTCAATTTCCCAGTACCCATGTAAAGCCAGATACACAAAGTGGTAAGTGTATTTGGAATTCATTTGTAGTGTCAGGAGTCCCTGGTGTGTCCACTTTCTTTCTCTGGTTGTGAATATAAATAAATCATACACTGAAGTGAAAAAAAAAAACACTTTCACATTAAAAAAAAAAATTAGGGCTGGGGAGATGGTGGTTAAGGTGCTTGTCTGCAAAACCTAAGAACCCAGGTTCTATTCTCCAGTACCCATGTAAGCCAGTTGCATATGGTGGCACATGTGTCTGGAGTTTGTTTGCAGTGACTAGAAGTCCTGGTGCACCTGTTCATTCACTCCCTCCCTCCCAAATAAATACATAAAAAATAAAATATTAGCCGTGTGTGGTCGTGTACACTTTTAATCCTAGCACTTGCGAGGCAGACAGGAAGACTGCCATGAGTTCAAGGTCATCCTGAGACTACATAGTGAATTCCAGATCAGTCTGAGCTAGAGTGAGACCCTGCTTAAAAAAAAAACAACAAAGTCATGAGCCCTAGGGGTGTAGGGGTGTAATGTCTACTGGTGTCTGGCTAAATGTATATATTATGCTCTAATTGGACTGGAAGCCCACTAGAGTCTATGGGAGGGAATACATGCCTGATACCGAAGACATATGATGGTGGAAGTCATGAGCCCTGGGGGTGTAACGCCTGCTGCTGTCTAAATGCACACACTATGCTCACCAAACTGCCGGTAAGCACTTCTCTTTCTTAATGTTCATACCCATATATTAATGCTACTCTCACTCTTGGTTAGAGAAACTTCTCTTTTCAGATGGTGGTGACCTCTGCGATGACTCAAAGGCAACACAGTGCTGAGAAGAAGTGACAGAGGAGTGCTCAGCACTGAAACATCCCTATCACTCCTTCCAAAGCTCAGAGTCCATTGTAGAAGAGGTGGTGGAAAGAATGTAAGACCCAAAGGAAGGAAGGGTAGGACTCCTTACAATGCACTCTTCCAGTCACAAAATGGCCTGGATATCCGTGACCTCACAGTGCCTCGCACTACCCACACAAGACCATTATAATAGGAGAAAAAGATGATGACATCAAAATAAGACTTACTGAGCGTGAGGGGGTATGATGGTGAGTGGGGTTGTGAAGGGGAAAGTGAGGGAGGCGGGTAGGGAGTCACCATGGTGTATTGTATATAATTATGGAAGTTGTCAATAAAAAATAAATTAAAAAATCAATAAAAAATTAAAAAACATAAATATTAAAAATAATTAAAAACAATAACAACAAAACTCATTTTAGGCAGGGAGCAGTGATGCAAATCTTTAATCTCAGCACTTGGAAGGCTTAGGTAGGAGGATAGCTGTGAGTTTAAAGCCTGGACTAGAGTGAGATCCTTCCTTGAGGAACAACAAAAAAAGCAAAACATTTCAACTGGGGATCCAGCTCAGTGGTAAAGTGTTTCTCTAACATACATAAGCTCCTGGGTTCAATTCCCAGCACTGGCATTTAAAAAAAAAATTTGTGGTGCCACAGGGCTTTGTGCATTTTAGACAAGTGCTTTACCACATACTTCCAGCCCCATAAAATTTTTTAAAAAATATATCAGCTCTCTTTCGCTGCTCATGATTTTGGAACAGTGGGAATGGGGCAGAGCTTGGCTAACTAAGGCATCAGAGGTTTCTGAGCTGGCTTCTCTGGTCTGAAGTCCTGTGGGAGCCATGCAAAAGGGAAGGAGTGAGCAGGCACCAGAACAAGGTGGGCAGGATGTGCAGTCGCCGGGGATCAAACTTGGCTACGGGAGAACACAGGAATTTCCAGAAGCACTGGCCCAATGCATGAAAGACAATGCAAAGAACCATTGAGAGCACCACAAACAAGTCTCTTAGAGGAGTTCTTAGCTGCCAGTGGCCAGCAATCTGCAGAGAAATGCTCTCCCAGGAGCTCTGCCTTTTGCTTTGCACTCAATCTTGCCTTACTTACCCTTTCTCCTGGTCTTTACTGGGAAGTGGCTGGGAACTACACAGATCCCTATACCTCCAAACACTAGCATCCTCAATCCTAAGACCCCCCCGCTCCCCCGAACAGCACCAGTGAACAGTGCTGGGTGAGCACTGAGTGAGGAGCCCAGGTCAAGGGCAGGCCTCATTTAACTTCCTGCTGTTTGCATTGCATTGTTCTGGGTCCCTGCTTGGGACTGCCTGGCTGCTGAGGTCCTGAGTAACTTTGGAATGGCAAACAGTTTCAGCTCCCTGGCCCAGAGGGGCTGTTTGCAGAGTCCAGTGTCACATTCTTACAGACTGAGTTATTCTAGACCAGCTGGGGCTGGTCTCAGAAGTGGCTGCAGACTGCTGCTAGGAAAGCCCCACCCTGCCATCTTCCACCCTCGGGGAGTGATTCAGTGGTGGCTGCTCCGGCCTGGCTGTCTGCCCCACACACTTCAGGGACATGTGGACAGAAACCCAGTTAACAAAAGGCTTCTCCTAGGTGTGCATCTCTGTATTATTTGTGTTCCTGCCCCCTTCTTGCTTCTCTATGTGCACACCTGGACCATCCAATTCCCAGGCTTATGGATTCTAGGTTTCAAAGAATTTCAATAGATAAACCGGGGGTGTGGTGGTGCATGCCTTTAATCCCAGTAGAGGTGAGTTTGATCACTGTGAATCTGAGGCCAGCCTGGGATTACAGAGTGAGTTTCAGGACAGCCTGAGCTAGAGTGAAACCCTACCTTGAGAAAACAAAACAAACAAAAAATTTCATAAAGGGACCTACATAGGGAGTAATCACAACCTGGCTAAGGCCACCTGGGACCATAACTTCCATTTCTAAGGGCTGGGTGCTTTGAGAAGACACTGGGATTCCAGCCTTATAACAGTAGTGGGAAGCACTGAGCATGGTATTTCAGTCTTAGTTTTCTTATCTATATGAGTAGGGCCAATGAGAATCTGTATTAGCCAGGCGTGGTGGTGCACACCTTTAATCCCAGAACTCAGGAGGCAGTGGTAAGAGTATCATTGTGAATTCAAAGCCACCTGTAACTTCATAGTGAATTCCAGGTTAGCCTGGGCTAGAGTGAAACCCTACCTTGAACCCACACCCCTAAAAAAATAAGGAATTCTTATTAAAAGAGTTAATACATGCAAAAACTTGGCTTGCTACATAGTCTGTGTTCATAAAAACAGGACAGGGACTTTTATTAGTAAATGTCTCCTATCCCAGAGCATTATGTGAGATCCATTATTCTCATTCCTTATATATCATAATAAATGACTGGTGGCTGGGAAATAAAATGGAAAGGTCTGAAAGGGAAGACTTCAGATCTGAGACAAATTCTCAGTTTAGATTGGCCCCCACCTCCAGCTGATAGACCAAAGATGACAAGAGAGAAGTCCTGGGGTTACTCTAGACATCTCTCTGGTCCCCTCAGCCACGGTTCCCACTCGGGGCCAGAATGGACTCAGTGTGTACACTACGTAGTAGCTTTTAGTGGAAGGAGGTGGAAGCCTTGTCAAGTGATTCTTGTTTTCAAAAGCAGTGGCCGCTGAGAAGGCCTGTGTAACTCAGTTCTTGCAGTGTTCCCGGCAACACATTGCAAGAAACCAAGTACTCCCTGACTGGGACCATGTACCTTCCCTGGGACTCTGATGATAGGAGGAACTCAGAGAGAGCCCCCAGAGCCTGGGCCTGGCCTAACCATCAGAAGGATCCCACTCCCAGGACAGGGCTGGGAGTCCTTTCTCAGTGAGGGGGGACAGCAGGATGCACAAGGAAGAAGCTGTGTTAGTGCTCACCAGAGTCAGGGTAAACGACCGTGAGAGCTCTTCCCCATTGTTTCCCCCTTTCTTTGCCCTCTGACCTTAGCAGCCTTGCTGCCTTGAGACAACCTGAGAAAAGAGGTTCTTAGCCACAGCTGTGGGCTTGGGAGGAGATGAGGTGGAGAGAGAACAAACTTGATCCAGGAGTGTGCCTAGAGAGATGATGGCCCTCTTCATTGCACTGATTTCCGCCTCACTGCAGCCTGCTCTTCCCGCGGGACAGATCAAGGGCCTCCTCTGGCCCATTTCCACCCACCTTCGGCTTTTGCTCATCTGAATATGCAGTAGACAGTAGCAGTTTGGGGGGGGGGGCTGGGCTGGAGCTGAGCATGCTTGAGGAAGAGAGCTGGGACAGGGGTTCAGCCTTCTAATTCAGAAGATACCCTCCAGCTCTACATTTGGGCAAGGATATACTAAAGGGCTGTACTCAGCCTGCATTAGTGACAGTGCATCTTATAGGCTCGATGGAGAAGGTGGGCAAGCTGCTTTGCTAATGACCAACAAGCAGGAATTTCCAGTTCCCGACTCCATAGAGGACAGGAGTATGAAGAAGAGCACAGTCCCTCAACCAGACAGATCTGCCTTGCATTTTTATTTGGGCAATCAAGAAGCCTGCTGGGCTCTGGCAGGAAGCTCACGTGACCGGTTGGCTGCTCAGGGGCAGACAGATGCTATGAGGAGCTCTCTGTATACAAAGCCAGGCCAGTGGGGCGGTGGTTGGGGAGCTAGTCCTGCAGATGTTGCTAAGTGAAACCTGATGTGGCGACATGAGAATCTGCAGACCGTCTCACAAACAACCTTTCCTGGGATGTTTTGGATTGAGTTTTGTGGCTATGACGTGAAGGAAGCTCACATGTCAGGATATAAATAGCTCTGGCCTCAATACACAATGCGGAGTTACAGTTCAACAGAACCAGATGCGAAAACATTAGCCGCCCAGCTCAGAATCAGCAAGGTCCCTGCTCCATTCTCTACCTCCCTCTCTGCAGAGCCTAGAGAGCCATAACCAAGTGGATATCAGGATCTGCCAATGTGAGAATGTGGGGGGAGGGTCAGCGGCTGCTCAGAGCACCAGGAGGCCAAGGGGCCAGATCAGACATAGGCCATGTTGCTACCAGCAGGGCAGTGGAGGCAGCAAGCCATTCTCAGGCTGGCTCCTTGTCCTCATCTAGGAACCATCGACACAGGAGAAAGGAATGTAGCCTATGCTTGGCACAGTAAGTGCTTCATAGAAGTGGCAGCATGACTGGGAGGCTGGTATGGAACAGAGAGGCCAGGATGCACAAGAGGCAGCTTCCTCTTAGAATCAAGTGGGCAGGAGAAAAGGAGGCCAGCCTGGGCTTTGGAGAAATAGGTTGGCTGAAGCGGTGGGAACACAAACACCACGGCTGCTGCGTGGACAAATGATGCAGTAGCAATGGAACCTGGGGACCGGATCCAGGAGGTGATCACTTTCTTATCGGTGGGCCAACTCTACTGAGGTGAGCAAGAACAGGAGCTGGAGTCTTACCCACATCTAAGAGGTGTTCCAGCTGTTTGGTTCACACAAAGAGGGAAGCTAATGGGTCACAAGGAGATCAGGAGGGAGTCCTAATTGACAAGGGCTGAGGCCAAGGGCAGCACTGGAGGGACGGAGCTAGGGCTACCTAAGCCAACTGACAGGAAGGCGCGTGGGTTACAGGCCTGGCGGCTAGGGTCCATGTCTGGCCAGTGGGGCTGGTAGACCAAGCTCATTTTTTTGTGACTTGTACCCTACCTTCTTTCACTTTAATGAGCTCTGAAAAAGGGTACTCATACTTGCTGGTCACTTGGCACTGGGGATTCACATAAAATGTGACTCCTGTGGTCCGAGACGGGCACACACTGGGTGTATGAGGCACACACGGGCATGGTGATCCTGACAAAATGTGAGTCTGAGAAGTTGGCATGACCTGAGTGAGTGTTTGCATTTAGGATGACTATGGGACACTGAAAGTTACAGCCTGTATGTTGGGGCTTCAGAGGGAACAGAGGTCAACTTGATGGTCTAGACAAACACTTGGAGTCAGGGGAGGCAGCCTTGCTGAGGATGGCCCACCAGAGCTAGCCCAAACATTTGGGAGTTCCTATAATAGGAGACAGGCTAAGGCAGCCCTTTATAGAACAGAGCACTAATCTCAGTTTTGTCCACAGAGGATCTCTCAGAGCCCTTGCGCACCCTATCACCTTGTTTAGAGGAGGGGAGATGGGAGACAGCCTGAGGCCAGAGTGGAAGATCTTTCTGACTCTGTGCCTTTGTTCTCTCTGCTTCCTAGGAGCTGGGAGTGTATGGATAGGAATTTGAGGTTCAAGAGCAATGGGCAAGGCTCTTGGGGGAGCTAAACATGGTCTGCTGTGGCTATAGCAAGGTCTTCCTGAAATCACTGAGAGATCTCCCCAGAACTGTTAGGCTGGGGCCACAGCTGGGTGCTTTGCTCCACTGGTTTGGCCCTTACTGCTCCTCCTCTTAGGTTACTGTGCTCCTCTGAGTGTGGGGTTAAGGAGGCCAGGCTTCTGAGCCAGCACCAATTCCTGTCACTATCCCCAGTGGAGGGAATAGCAAGAGTATACCCCTCTCAGAGAGACCGGCAGAAGGTGGGCTCATCTAGAGGATCACCACAGTGCTGAGTCCCAATGAGAGCACCTCTAATGATGGATGGCAGCCACTGGTACCATGGTTACTACAGGGGAAGATGGCCCACAGATGACATTTTGGGTGTCTTTTAGGATTTTTTCTGGTGACATCTGGCCATACTAGCTTGGGTTGTAGGAATGAAATGGATATGAAGCATTTCATTTTTGCCCCTTTCACAGCTAAAGGTGGAGATACTTTGGATTAGGGAGTTCTGCAGGGTATGCTGCCATAAGTGGTCTTTAGCCCACCAAGAAAAGACACCATGACAGGCAGGGGAGTCAGGAGAAACATCAGATCTGCAGTGACCTTCAGTCCAGACTGCCACACTGACTGCTTGGTCATGGACCTGAGCTTGTCTGGTGTTTCCCTAGGCCCAGCTGCTCTCTCTGGCAGCAGAACCATTCAAACCCCAGAACAAAGGGATGATCCTAAGGGCTCCTGGGTCCTGCCGAGCTTTCTGAGCATGCTCAGCATCAGGGGAGGCCTGCAGCCTAGTCAGTGTCCTCTTGCTCAGAGCCTGGCAGAGCTTTCTGCAGGCTCCTCTTAGGTAGCTGAGGTGGAGATTATATACAATGAACTGAACCCCAGGAGACCAAGTGTGGGATACATGTAGGTGTGGTATCTACCTACTAGCTTATCTCAGAGTCTCCCAGTCCCTGAATAGATAGCTCTTCTCTTATTGCCCCTGAGGTGGCTCTTAGCTGGTCAGGAACAAAGGAGATGACAGGAGAACCCAGGCCTGGGCCTCTGTGCTGGAGGGAGGGAGGGGGAGAGAGAGATGTTTACATTAGGCCAGGCAAGAGGAAAATACCCATGTGGGCAACTCTGCCTCCAGGGCCCTGGGGACCACTGCTGTGGCACATTTAGGCCAACGCAGCAGCCACCCAGGCGTGTGATGGGTCTTGTTTCCCAACTGCTGTGTGTGATCTGCACCATTTGAATTTATAGGCCTAGTGCATAGGTGGGGTCGTCTGCTTTCCTGCAGATGCCCTGACTTCATCTTTGCTAGGCTCGCTGCCTTCCTTACCATCCAGACAGTCCAATCAGAGGGTGCAGACTCCCCTCAGGGGACATAACACTGCAGTCTGCAGGTTCTCAGAGCTGTGTTCTGGAGAGGCAGAGGAAAGCCGAATGCAGACAGGAGGAAGGGCTGGTCTTGTATCCTCTGTCGTGTGCATGGTCATGTGCACGGCCCGGAAGAACAGTCACCAGAAGAATGAGTGTACATTTCTTGCAAGCGTTCTGACCTGAACACCACCCCATGCTCTTTGGCACCTGTCGTTTGCCTCCCCTATTTAGCTGGGCCTGAAGAGGGCCAATAGTACACTGACTTCCTGCATTCCTTGATTACTGCTTTGGTCCTTACCTACTTGTAAACTCTGATGTCAGTTATGGACATGCACGTGTGAATGTGTTTGCATCTGCCCTGAGGTTCTCAACACTGAAGGGTAGGTATGTACATTTTTTCTTGGGGGGGGGGGATTCGAGGTAGGGTCTTGCTGTAGCCCAGGCTGACCTGGAATTCACTATGTAGTCTCAGGGTAGCCTCAAACTCACAGTGACCCTCTTACCTCTGCCTCCTGAGTGCTGGGATTAAAGGTGTGCACTACTATGCCTGGCTACAGAGAGAACGGATGCGCCAGGGACTCCAGCTGTGGCAAATGGACTCCAGATGCATGCACCACCTTGTGCATCTGGCTTCATGTGAGTACCAGGGAATTAAACTTGGGTTATTAGGCTTTTCAGGCAAGTGCCTTAACTGCTGAGTCATCTCTTCAACCCTGTTGTACAATTTTAGGTCTTCCTGCCCCTCCCTCCTTCCCCTCCCTTCTTTTCCTTCTTCCTTCTCACCTTCCTTCAAGCTTCCTTCTTTCTTTCTTTCTTTCTTTTTTTTTTTTTGAGGAAGAGTCCTATTCTAGCTCAGGCTTACCTGGAACTCACTCTAGCTCAGGATGGACCTGAACTCAGGGTAATCCTCCTACTCCAGCTTCCCTAATGCTACGAATAAAGACATGAGCAAGCTAGCATGCCATCTTGTGTGGTGCACTCATGAAGGGTGAAGCATTACTGGCTGTAGGCATTTCCTGGATACTCTGCCTGGGATGGACTTTGTCTTTCTATGAATTCTGAATATCCCCAGCTGACGTGAGCCCGTCTGACAACTTCGGTGGGCAAGGGTAAGAGTGTTTACTGCCTCAGCCTCTGTAGTGTCTACCCATCTGAAGCCCATTCAGAGCTCACTGCCATGTGCCTCTCCAAGCAGCTGTAGGTGCTCGAGGCTGCAGGGCCTTCAGACCTGCTGGGCCCCATATCCAGCCTGGGCACCTACTGTAGTTTCCTAGCCTATGCCTCTCTGGCAGGAACCCATGTCTCATCAACTTCTCTATGCCCAGGAGGCAGAGAACACACCTTATAGACAAGACAAGTCATAGGGAGTCCTGGAGAGCAAGTGTCCCACCCTGCCCAAGGCTGTGCTGCCTCACACCAAGCCTGCTGCTGCTGCCACCCCGAGGGCGGAGAAGACCATAGGCTGCTTGTTTCCTGGGAAGGGAAGACTGAGGGCTGTTACAGGGCTCTTCTTTCCAGGCCTCTGTGCCCTCCCCTCACTGTAACTCTCCCCCTCTAAGGAAGAGCCTCAATTTCTCTCCCTGTCTCAGTAGAGCTCCCACTTCCTGCTCTGCACCTCCATACTTGATCGCTGGTATCCCTGCCATCTGTCTGAGAGACTTCAGGCTGGCCCCACGTGTTGGCTTGTAGGCAGAGGGAGAGGAGGAATTCCGGGACAGGGGGTGGGAGCCCCAGCGGGGTCCTGAGGTCGGGATAGGGGAGCTGCTTTCTTGACCATGGCCACTTAGTGTGAAGGGGAAAGCAGGCTCTTGAGCAAGGAAGTCATGGCATCCGGGGAAATGGAAGCAAGGCAGGCTGCCACCAGAGTCCCTCACTACTCTCTCCTGAGCAGGCAGAGAGGGCAGAGGGGTGACATAGCGCCTGGGCGCCTACGTGCCTCCTGCTGGCAGGCTGAGGAGGTCCATAGTTTTCTTGGTCATGGAGAGTGTACACAACACATGGCTTTCTCTCATTTGACTTTCCACATCTTGGGGGGAGGCGGCGGCTGTATACTGAGAACTGTGGGGCTCCAGCAACATTCTGAACTTCTCCAGCACTATGTCTGTGTCTGACCAAATGGCTGAGGGGCTTTCACTGGGGCAGGGGCAGGTGTTGTGTGGGTTTGGGACCAGGGACCAGGGACCAGTGCCACAGAGCAGTAGGAGGGACACTATCACTGAAAGGCCCCAAGTCTATGTGATACTAACCTGGTGTCTATACATCATGAGGGGAAATAACACACTCTGGCAAATACCCCAGATTACCTAGATATTTCCTACCTAGCTGTATCTCCAGGCCTTTTCTAGGACCTTGTGGCTGAGGTGGTGTCTGCTCAGAAGGGGAGGAGTCGGGTGGTGTGCAGCCAAGGAAGAGCTAGCTACCTGCTGTCTTGGAAGAAACCCTAGGGGTGAGTACTAGGAATACTTTGGCTAATTCTACTTCCAAGGCCAGCCCGGAAACAGCTTGTTTGAATTATCCTGTCTTTTGTCTGGGCTGCCTGCCATGCTACGAGCTATTCTGAGCTCCTTGGTAAAGAAGAAATGGCTGCCTAGCTTTCTTCCACCTGTGAGACCCAAGAATGAAGGCCTTGGCCTCCTGCCTGTGGAGCAGCTGCCCCAGTAGAGACCATGAGCTTCCTCAGAGTTTTTTTAAAATTTTTATTTTAATGCTTAGTTAGTGGTTCGATAGCATCAAATGTGCTGAAGATGAGGGACAGGGCTGTAAGATCAATTTGGGGGTAAGGAGAGGCCGCTGATGTGAGAGAAAGACAAGGTTTGAGGGTAGAACACTCAGTGACCCTCACATGGGGCTCAGGGGCAATAGCCTGAAGGACCTGGTCCAGGACAAGACTCAGCACTAGTATTTCATGGGTCCCTAAAGCTAGAGCCATCAGAGGAATACTTACTGGGAGGATTCAGCAGGCTGGCTCTACCGGGGGTGGGCACATGAAGTTCCAAGTGGCTGACTTGGAAATCAGGGCCATCAGATGGGCTTGGGTCATCCGTCTGGCCTGCAGGGGAGGAAGCAATTTCTGCCAACACCTCCAGATCCTTCAGGACAACCTAGGGGAGACAAGCAGAGGATAAAGGGCAAGTTTCTTACTGTGAACTGAGCTGACCTGGCAAGGTTCAGGTCAGAGACAAAGAGCTACTCGCAGTGAGAGGAGGGACCTGGCTGCTTGCCAATTTATAGAGCCACTGAGACCATGGCTAGGAAAGTGTGATAAAGTATGCATGTATTAAGAGGTTGCTAAGGGCAGTGCAAGGGGGCCTCTGGAGGAAGGAAGCTAGAATCTGAGGCTGAGGAGTTCCTTTCTCATAACCCTCCTGTCAACAGAGATTGGAAGGGACCCAAGGACAAGCAGGCCTTGGGCACAAGGGTGCTCTATGTACATATATATCTCAGCAGCCCTGTCCATTCCTGACCACATAGCAGAGGTGCACTGGGGCACACAGACTCCAAAGGGTCCTCCACACTTGAGGTATGACCCTAGCCTTCAGTGGACAGGGTCTTGGGTGTCATTTGCCTCAGAGGATGGTGTGAATTCTCATGACCTTCTGTTCTCTGTGCTACTCCCACTGGAAGTACATACAGCCAGCTCTTTCTGTTCCCCACATGTGTTTTAAAGAAGGGCTGCCTGTGCCCTATTCATAGGTACGTCCCAGGATTGTCCCTACATGCTCAACAAACATCAGCGAGGTTCACAGCTGTACCTTTTACTGAGCTACACTAAACCCAGCCCAAGCATTTGCATGGCAATTACGGACTTCAACCTGAACCAGTGGAAATCCCAGAGCTAGTGGGTAGGGCTTTATAGGTCAGCTGGGTGGAATATGGTTACAAGGTCAACGTAAGATTAGAATGGAGTTTCTTTGAGATGATAAAAATGTTCTGCAAGGGCTGGAGAGATGGCTTAGCAGTTAAGGCACTTGCCTGCAAAGCCTAAAGACCCAGGTTCGATTCCCCAGGACCCACATAAGCCAGATACACAAGGGGGTGCATGTGTCTGGAGTTGGTTTGCAAAGGTTGGAAGCCCTGGTACACCCATTCTTTCTATCTGCCTCTTCCCTGCTTCCCTCTCTTTCTCAAATAAATAAAATTAAACATCTAGAATTAGATACTGGTGATGGCTTAAGAACTCTGTATATATAGATGCTCCTCAACTTAAGATGAAGTTCTGTCCTGACAAGACCACTGTAATTTGAAAATAATATAGTTAAAATGCATTTCATACACTTAGTCTACTAAATATTCGAGTTTAGCAGCATAGTACACTGTGAAGTATTGGCTGTTTTCCTTCAAGACCATAAGGCTGACTGAAGCCACCCAGCATCATGGAATATGAAGTTAGGCATAGTAGTCCAGACCTGTGATCTCAGCACTCACGATCTAGAGGTGAGATCAAGAATCCAAAGCCAGGGCTGAGCTGGGCATGGTGGCGCACGCCTTTAGTCCCAGCACTTGGGAGGCAGAGGTAGGAGGATTGCTGTGAGTTCAAGGCCAGCCTGAGAATTCAGAGTAAATTCTAGGTCAGTCTGGGCTAGAGTGAGACCCTACCTCAAAAAACCAAACCAAACCACAACAAAAAACAAAGCCAGGGCTGGAGAGATGGCTTAGTGGTTAAGGTCCTTGCCTACAAAGCCTAAGATCCCAGGTTCAATTCCCTAGAACCCATGTTAAGCCAGATGCACATGATGGCACATGTGTCTGAAGTTTGAATGTAGTGGTGAGAGCCGCTGGTGCACCTGTTCTCTCTCTCTCCCCATAAATAAATAGAAATAAAATATGTTTTTAAAATTTTATTTTTATTTATTTATTTGACAGAGAAAGAAAGAGAGAGAGAGGGTGTGCCAGGGCCTCTAGCCACTACAGATGAACTCCAGATGCATGCGCCCCCTTGTGTATCTGGCTAACATGGGTCCTGGGGAATTGAACCTGGGTTCTTTGGCTTTGCAGGCAAATGCCTTAACTGTTAAGCCATCCCTTCGGCCCGAAATAATTTTTTTTTTTGTGGGAAAAGGGTTTATTTTGCCTTACAGACTCAAGGGGAAGCTCCATGATGGCAGGTGAAAACCATGGCATGAGCAGAGGGTAGACATCACCTCCTGGCTGACATCAGGTAGACAATAACAGCTGCAGAGTGTTCCAAACACTGACAAGAGGAAGCTGGCTATAACACCCATAAGCCCACCCCCAACAATACACTACCTCCAGGAGGCTCCAATTATCAAATTGCCACCAACTAGGGACCTAGCATTCAGAACACCTAAGTTTGTTTGTTTGTTTTGGTTTTCGAGGTAAGATCTTGCTCTAGCCTAGGCCGACCTGGAATTCACTATGTAGTTTCAGGGTGGCCTGGAACTCATGGTGATCCTCCTACCTCTGCCTCCTGAGGGGTGGGATTAAAGGCGTGCGCCCGAAATAAAATATTTTAAAAAAATATAGCTGGGCGTGGTGACACATGCCTTTAATCCCAGCACTAGGGAAGCAGAGGTAGGAGGATGGCTGTAAGTTCAAGGTCATCCTGAGGCTACACAAGTGAATTCCAGGTCAGCCTGAGCTAGAGCAAGACCCTACCTTGAAAAACTACACACACACACACTATAAATTTTTTTTTTTTTTAAAAAGAATCTAAAGCCAGTCTGCACTACACATAGTGAAACCCATTTATTTATTTATTTAGTATTTTTTGAGGTAGGGTCTCACTGCAGCCCAGGATGACCTGGATCTCATTCTATAGTCCCAGGGTGGCCTTGAACTCACAGTGATTCTCCTTCCCCTGCCTGCCAAATGCTGGGATTGAAGGAGTGTGCCACGTCCGGCTGCAAGACCCTATCTTAAGCCAGGCCTAGAGAGATGGGTTAGTGGTTAGGGCACTTGCCTGCAAAACCAAAGAACCCAGGTTTAATTCCCCAGAACCCATGTAAGCCAGATGCACAAGGTGGTACATGCATCTGGAGTGTTTGGAGAGGCTGGAAGCCCATTCTCTCTCAAATAAATAAAAATACATATATAAAAAAACCCAAAATTATATACTACATTTCACTAGACAAGAAAAAGTTCAAAATTCAAAGTATGTACTCTACTGTATGAGTATTACTTTCACATTACTGTGGTAAAAAACAAACAAACAAACTCAAAAGTTGGACCATCACAGACTGGAGACCATATGCTAAAAGACCGCATGCTAAGGGCCAGTGAGATGTATACTTTTCAAGGGGTATGGGTATTTTATCTCCAAACAAAGAAAAGAAAAGGAAAAGAAGAGGAGGAAAGAGTATGTAGTGTGTATTGGACTTCCTTTCCCTGAAGCTTGAAAATGGCTCCATCAATGTAGATAAGAGGCTGGTGCCTCACCCTATGCTGCCAACTTCTACTGTTCTCCTGGCTAGAGCTATGCCGAACTTGTCCTGTTGCGGCCCTACCCACTCCACATGCCTGCTGGCCCATGAGTCTTCTCTGAGCTGTACTATGTGTTTGGCACATGATTTTACCACTGGTATGTACCTTGGCCTCATTCAGGTTGGTCATGGCATTACTTACATGGATGTCACCTCCCACTGCCCCTCAATTCTTTGCAGGCCAAAACAGTCTCTAGCCCTGCTCTGAATTGATGCTGGACATTGGGTGGGTACATGAGCAGCAAACTGATCACTAGCCCACAAGCCTTTGAGAGAGTTCTGGAAACAGTTTTACTTGCCGAGTCCCTAAGAAATGGGTGTATGGAGGTTGAAATACATGGCTGCTACGTACCTCTGTCAGATGGCAGGAGCAAATGCTAGCCTTATTCTCAGGCTGAGAACCAGGGGCCTGGGGTGAATCTGGGTGCAGGGCCTAGGCCTCTGCTCCCACGTAGGGAGGAGCCTTCAGCAGGCTCTTTGATCCAGAAATGAAGAGAGACAGAGGAAAGAGGATGGGAGAGGGGAGCAGCTGGCACAGAAGTGATGTTCAACCCTGTAAAGTAAACTGACCTTAGCACCTGCCTCACCCCGATGCTCCACTTCACAAGCGAGTCATTTTCCAAAAGTCAGGGAAGTTACACAGGATCTAGATCAGGGACTTGGGGTAGGGGGCAGTTGGGGGTGACTCACCCAAAAATAAACAGTGAGGCAAGAACCAAGCCAAGAATTCCACAAAAGTTAAACAGTTGTCATAGGTGTATTCCCACTCAGGTAGATACCAAGTGTAAACATATGTCCACATAGAAACTTCCATGTGATTGTTTATAGCAGGATTATGCCTAACATCTAGATAGCAGAACAACAGAAAGATCCACCCACTGATGAACAAATAAATAGACAAATGGAATGTGCTGTATGTACAGTAAGATATATGATTTGGCCATAAAAAGAAATGAGGAATTGGCACATGTCCTGACAGGAGGAACCCCATGAATGTTTGCTAAGAGAAAGAAGCTAGACAAGAGGCCACAAGCTACGATGACTCACTTACATGAAGTACATATTCAGAATAGGCAAGTCCAAAGAAGATGAAAAACAGATCTGTGGTTGTCAGTCTCTAGGGGCAAAAGACCCAGGAAGACTGCTAATCGTATAGGGTTCCTTTTTGGGGCAATGAAATGTTCTGAATTAGATAACAGTGCTGACTGTACAACCTTGTGAAAACATTAAAAAAAGAACTACTGAATTTTAGTATATGAACTGTATGGAAAAATCAGGCCTGGTCCTCTCATATCCAGTGGTCTATATACAGAGCTTGTTCTTGCTCTGGGCATAACTGATGTCATATGCTCTACACATGATTCAGACTCAGAGAAGAGAATTTCCAGGACATGACCCTTGCCTCTTTTCAGCACTTCTTAGAGGTCTGTCTGTGTGGGTGGATGGACAGGCATGGCCTCTGAACAGCAAGCCTTGGGGGGTCAAATGTACCAAGTGAGAAAAGTGTAAGCAAGTAAGGGTGGCTGGGGTATAGTCTAGATCACGGCAGGCCAGCCCTTGCAAGAACCCCGACACCCAGGATGGGTACACTGACATACTAGGTGGCCAGCAGGTGCTAATTTCCAATGGAAGAATGCCTGGGGAGAACCTTAGCCCTCAAGAGGTCTGCTCTATGCAAGATCACGCCCACACTGAGTTGCTCAAGAACAAGGCCACAAAGGACAGAGAAGTCAAAGGAGGAAATCATGCTTGCTCCTGGCTTGAATTCACATTTTCAATCGTCATCAGTGTCACTTTGCACAGTACACATGGAGAATCTGTACATGTGAGGCTTGTATATTTGCTGGCCTAAGATGAGTCTACACCCAGCTCTGGTCTCCAAATTCTGAGCCTGTTAACAGTACTTAGGGTTTTGTGGCCAGACAGTCCTGAAGTGCAGTCTCTATCCTGGACCAGTTAAATTCATTCAACACAGCCTTCCTTTCTCCACCATCTATGGAATTGTGGGCCGATTCTGCTCTGGTTGTAGGAGATGTAAGGTGGCTATAGGGACACACAATTAGTTAAGTATTTAATGACAATTCAACCTTCTGGTCTCAGGGCACAGCAACAGGGCCTGAGGAGAAGTGGGAGCCTTTGAAAGCATCTGAGCATGAGTTTGTCAAGGGATTGGGGTGTGTGAGAGAGACATTTGAAACATTCTCTTTTCCTTTTCCAGGCAAGATCTCACTTGAGCTCATGCTGACCTGAAAACTTACGATGCAGCCCAGGCTGACATTGAACTTATGGTGATCCTCCTATCTTATCCTCCCTAAGTGCTGGGATTAAAGGCATATGCTACCACACCCAGCTTGGAGCACTCTTAAACTAGTATAAACCACTCACTGATGTGTAGCACATTCTAGGAACTAAGCTTGTGGTGGTCCAGCTCCAGAGTGGGGTGTGGGGCTGGGGGAAATGGAATAGCCAGAAATGAGGCTCAAGCAGTAGGCTAGGGCAGAATGTCACAAGCTCATGATCTGCAAAAAGAACAGACGGACATTTTTTTTTTCCAGCATATAATGGGTGTCTCAGCTTTCCTCTATGTGCACCATGGGCAAGGCTGTCCTGAAGACCACAGCAAACCAGCTGGCCCTCTAAGTCCGAGGATTTAACCAACTGTGAAGTGAAAATACTAGGCAGGGAAGTACCTACACAGAACATGCACAGAGCTTTTTCTTGTTGTTTCCCAAACAATGCAGCACAGCAAGTATTTACACAGCATTTCCACTGTGTTGGGTATGGTAAGTAATCCAGAGATGATTGAAAGAGTATGGAACAAACAACATATGTAGGGTATATGTAAATAGTGAGGCATTTTTAAATTGGACTGTGGAATCTTCAGGAGTCTTGGAACTAATCCCCTATAGACACCAAGAAATAACCTTATGTGCAGAACCAGAAAGGAGACACAAAGAAAGGCTGGTTTACCTCTTTCTTTTGGGGCTATCACCAAGCTGTTCAGTAACCCTGGCTTGGTGACGGAGACACCAGTGTCTGCACTGAGAGCTTCTCAAGAGGACATGTGTCACCCACCTCTGTACTACCGCCATTCACCCACTGGAGAAGAGTGCACAGCCAGCAAAGCTACATCTTTTGCATTTTGCATTCTCTTATTTTAGAAAGTTTAACACCAAATGGCACGTGAATGCAAATTACACTTCAACTGTACAATTAAAGCCGGAAATGTATACAGATTCCTTTGGCAATCCTAGCCACTCCTCTTGTGCTTATATTTCAAAAAGTTAGTCACTGGTCTGAGGACTGACAAATAGACCACAGCTCTGCCCAGGGGTACCACACATGTACAGGTGCACACACAATGAACCCTACCAGTCCTTTCAATAAACCGGGAGTTGGAACAGAAGTGAGGAAGGAAAGGGGCTGCCTGGAGTACAAGGAATGGCTTTGGTGGGCCCTGGGGAACTGAATGGGAGCTACTCTGGGGCTATAAAGTGGCTCTGACATCCATCCAGTCTTGGTGATCATTAAATCCAATTGCTGCCTCTCTTCCAGCTAACTCATAATCCGAACTCAGACCTTGAGCTTTAAAGCAACAATCAAATTGCAGACTTAGCCCAAGGAGGGAGGAAGGAAAGCCACTGTAGATAACAGCCTCACAAAGACCAACAGAGACTGCAGGGAGCAATTCTTCCCTTTGGACCTGGCTTTGCATCTATGCCCAGGCCAGGGCTTTGGTGTTCCACTCCCCTAGAGAACCTGCAGTCCTTGGAGTGTGGGTAGGAAGCTCTGGGACAAGGATTCCTACTCAAGGATCCTTCAGGGCCAGGAAGAAAGGCCTCAGTGCTATAGACATGTTGCAGCCTGTCTTACTCAGCCTCTACAAGCACAGATCCAGCTCTCTTGCCAGCAAGCAGCCTGGCTGGGCCCATGCCCACGGCTGGCCTGCAGTCCTGGCTCTGAGGATGGGGAATGGCTCAAAGAAAGCAGGAGGAAGCCACACCAATTAGTATGCACTACACAGCGTTTTTGCAAAATGAATATAAAACACTTGTGCTTTCTTTTTGTGTGAGAGAAAGAAGGGGGAAAAGAGAGGGAGGGAAGTTACAAGAAAGCAATATTCTGCAGGAGCAGGAGTGCCTGCTGTTACCATGGCAGTGGGCAGGGATGGGGAGGGCCCATCAGCTGGTCCCTGGTTCTCAAGTGCAACGGGCTGCCTTGACTCTGCTGGAGTGCAAGGGTCAAGGTTGAGGGCAACTGAGTATAGAGAGTCTCTGACAAAGTGGTTCTGAGAGAAGGCCTGAGAGGCTGGGGGAAGAGGGTTCCTTATCTCCCACAGGATGGGCACAAAAGAAGAGCAAGTCAGGGCAGTGTATTCCTAAGGTTTTCCTTCTTGGAGGCAACTTCATGGAGCAAAGGGCATTTTCCATATGGGAAATAAGCAAACTTCTGGGAAGAACCCCCACAGTCTGTTACCCTCTTATACTCCAGCAGCTGAGGGCTGTGCTCTGGAATGGTGTTGTTCCCTTCCATTTTTCACTAGTCTAACTGGCATCCAGCATCCCAATCTCTGTTCTCAGTCTAGACTAGGTAAGTACTAGGCACTAGAAGGCTCTCTGCCCTTCTGCCAAGGGGATGGACAAGAGTCTTACTTTAAGGCACCCACTGAGTGGTAGGAAGTATTTCATAAATTCTAGATTTGCACAGGCAACTATTCATCTAGGCCCTAGATGTCCAATGGCTTAGCAACCCAGAGGAAACTCTTCTATTGACAGGAAATCCCCAAACTGGGCCTTCTCCAGTCCTGGCGGGGAGGAAGCTCCAAGAATGTTCCTAAGAGACATGCTTAGTCCTGGTAGAAGTGAACTCAGTTCCAGGTACTGGAAGCTACAGTCTGCTCACTGCCAAGAACAGAAAGAAAAACTTCTGTCCAGAGCAGCTGGGTGGAAGGGCCTCGCCTGGGATCTGGGTCAGGTCAGGCTGCCCCTCATGCTGTGGAGCTGAGCTGACAGGAAGTGCAACAGCATTGATGCCAGGCTTTCACAGAAACCTTGGGCCTTTTGCTTCTGCCCACACAGAGCCTGGCTACTTCCATCATGAGGACATTGCCCAGCTGCCAGGCTTAGTCGGTCTCTGACCACATACAGCTGCCCTGGGGCTTGGGGAACTGGCCAAAGAATTCTCCCTAAGAAGCCAGGCTGAAGGCCAAGCCCAGTGGGAAAGGCACCCACACCAGCTGGCACTGGGGCTGGAGGCCTCCACCCTGGACACAAGGTAAACAGGAGCTGCAGAAAGCAGCCATCAGCCAGCATTCTGAGCAAAGCTGTGGTCTAAAGCGGGGGTCACAGCAACCCTGCTTTCTTGCAACAAGCAGGCAAGCTCTGCCCCAGAGAAGAAAGTCCAGACTTGAGGTGAGCAAGGAGTTCTGCCCAGGACTGGTCCTATTTCATTTCCCATTCAGAAACCCACTTGAATTGCAATCTTGTTTTAAAAATATTTTTATTTTTATTTATTTGGGGGAGGGGAAGAGGCAGAGAGAGAGAGAGAGAGAGAGAGAGAGAGAGAGAGAGAGAGAGAGGGAGGGAGGGAGGGAGGGAGAGAATGGGCATGCCAGGGCTTCAACCACTGCAAATGAACTCCAGGTGCATGCACCACCTTGTGCGTCTGGCTTATGTGGGTACTGGGGAATTGAACTGAGGCCCTTTGGCTTTGCAGACAAAGGCCTTAACCACTAAGCCATTTTTCCAGTCCGGGTTGCAATCTTTTTGTGCCTTATAAAGCAAAAGTAAAACACACACATACACACATATATTTATGTTGCCTAACTGAGCATACACGGTTAGGGATCAGATATCTTTTTGTTTTTTTTGAGATAGGGTTTCACTCTACCCCAGGCTGATCTGGAATTCACTATGTAGTCTCAGGGTGGCCTTGAATTCAGTGATCCTCTTACCATTGCTTCTAAGTGCTGAGATTAAAGGCATGTGCCACAAGGCCCAGCATCTTTCTTTTTTAAAATATTTATTTATTTGAGAGAGAGAAAAGGGAGAGAGAGAAAGAGAAAATGGCATACCAGGGCCTCTAGCCACTGTAAATAAACTCCAGATGCATGTGCATCTGGCTTATGTGGGTCCTAGGAATCGAACCTGGGTCTTAGTCTTCACAGGCAAATGCCTTAACCACTAAGCCACCTCTCCAGACCCACAGACTATCTCTCTCTCTTTTGGTTTTTCGAGGTACAGTCTCACTGTAGTCCAGGCTGACCTGGAATTCTCTATGTAGTCTCAGGGTGGCCTCAAACTCACCATGATCCTCCTATCTCTGCCTCCCAAGTGCTGGGATTAAAGGTGTGCACCACCATACCTGGCTCTCTTTCTTTTTTTAAAAGAAATACTTTAAAAACTTTTATTTTATAGAAAGCAAGAGGGTGTGTGCATGAGAGAGACAGAGAATTGGTGTGCCAGGGCCTCAGCCACTGTATTCAAACTCCAGATGCTTGTGCCACCTAGTGGGCATGTACAACCTTGCACTTGCCTTACCTTTATGTGGGATTTGAAGAGTTGAACATGGGTCCTTAGGCTTCGTATGTAAGTGCCTCAACCTCCAAGCCTTCTTTGAGCCCCAGCTCTCTCTCTCTCTTTTTTTAAAATTTTTTAAATTTTTATTTATGTATTTGAGAGCAACAGAAGAGAGAGAAAAAGACAGAGAGAGAGAGAGAGAGAGAGAGAGAAAGGATGGGTGCGCCAGGGCCTCTGGCCACTGCAAACGAACTCCAGATGCATGCACCCCTTGTGCATCTGGCTTATGTGGGTCCTGGGGAATCGAGCCTTGAACCAGGGTCCTTAGGTTTCACAGGCAAGTGCTTAACCACTAAGCCATCTCTCCAGCCCTCTCTCTCTTTTTTAACTGGACTTTAGAAATCTTTCCTGAAGTGCCTACTCCAGGGGCTATCTATGCAGAAGGCCAGAATCTAATGCTATTGTCAGTCCCACCGATTAGTGGTGGAGCACAGTGTAGGTTCTGGCAGCTGCCCCTCTTGGAGTACAGTAGAAAAGAAATGCCAGGCTGGTATAGGGGATCCCTGACTCCCTTCTCTCTTACCCCAGGGTTTCCTTCCTGCTGAACCTAATCAATTTCATTTGCACTGCTGGGTAAAGAGTTCATTGTAGCTGGGGAGTAGCATGCTTGCGTGCACGTACACACCCACACCCCTCCTCAGACCTCTGTTACTAGGCGATGAGCCCTGGGTGATAGCAACCAGGAGAGGGGTCTCTTCCTTACCTCCGGGACTGCCTAATCCCAGCTTGCTTGCAAGCTTCACATAGTCCCCATCACTTCCCTTTGGGCCCCACAGTGCTTCTTCAATAGGGGAGGGCCTGAGAGGTATGGGGCAGGTGAGTGGGATCAGCTTGTCAACCAGCTTGTTCACCTTCTAAGAAAATGTTTCTGAGCACCTACCATGGGTTGGATAGACTCTTACAGCCCATGGGTAATCTGCATAAAGAGTGAGCAGAGGGCTGGAGAAATGGCTTAGTGGTTAAGCACTTGCCTGTGAAGCCTAAGGACCCCAGTTCAAGGCTCAATTCCCCAAGACCCACATTAGCCAGATGTACAAGGGGGCGCATGCATCTGGGCACATGGATCTGTTCGTTTGCAGTGGCTGGAGGCCCTGGCGCACCCATTTTTTTTCTCTCTTTATCTGCCTCTTTCTCTCTACAGCTCTCAAATAAATAAAAAATAAACAAAAAAATTGAAGAAAAGAAAAAGAGTGAGCAGAGTCTGAGTGGATGGGGCAGGTGTAAATACAGAGGAGAACTGGCTTAGCCTTAATACACAGGAGGGCCGTATGAAAGAGGAGGAGAGGAACAGAGAGAGGGTATAAGATGAGAAGATAGAAAGGGGGAGGGAGGACTGAAGAGATGGCTTAATGGCTAAGGTGCTTGCCTGCGAAGCCTACAGACCCAGGTTCAATTCCCTAGAACTTTTGTAAGCCAGATACACATGGTGGCACATGTATACGGAGTTTGTTTGCAGTGGCTAGAGGCCCTGGTGTGCCCATTTTCTTTCTCAAGTAAATAAAAATATTTTTATTTATTATTTATTTGACACACACACACACACACACACAGAGAGAGAGAGAGAGAGAGAGAGAGAGAGAGAGAGAGAGAGAATAGGCGCAACAGGGCCTCCAGCCTCTGCAAATGAACTCCAGATGCGTGTGCCTCCTTGTGCATCTGACTAATGTGGGTCCTGGGGAACTGAACCTGGGTCCTTCAGCTTTACAGGCAAATGCCTTAGCCACTAAGCCATCCTTTCAGCCCTAAAAATATGTTTTTAAAAAAATATATTCTATTTCTTTCTTTTTTTTTCTTTGAGAGCAAGAGGCAGAGAGGGAGAAAGAGAAAGAGAAAGAGAGAGAGAGAGAGAGAGAGAGAGAGAGAGAGAGAGAGAGAGAGAATGGCACACCAGGCCCTCCAGCCATTGCAAACAAACTCCAGATGCATCCCCTTGTGTATTTGGCTTATGTGGGTCTTGGAGAGTCGAACTAGGATCCTTTGGCTTTCCAGGCAAATGCCTTAACCACTAAGCCATCTCTCCAGCCCCCAAAAAATATTAAAAAAGGTGGGGGGAGGAGGAAGAGACAGTAAGTGGGCTTCTAAGTAGAAGCCCCTAAGTAGATTAAGACCAAATTCCTTAACTTCTGAGTTGCACTTTTCTACTGGGTGAAAGGGGGAAAGCCACGGAGTCCCTGTGGGAGGTTACTGTGAGGATGGAGGAAGATCACCACCACAGAATGCAGGGCACAGGGCTTGGGATAGAGCTAATGGAGTAGAGGAGTTTTTTTGTGGAGGTTGGTACCCCCACCACCTGAGTGCCTTGTGAACCACCAGGGAGCTGCCATGGAAATTCAGGCGCTTCAAGCTTTGGCTATTTCCAGAGGAAGACAAACCAACATACGCAGGAAGAAAACCTGTGTGAAGATGCCAGGAGCACTGTGTGGGGGTGAGCACAGATCACTTCTAGGCTATGTGGGAAGGGTACGGGAGGGGAGGGACTGACAGCTGGGGCCTTGGCCAAAGCCTCCATCCTACATCTCTCACTTGATCACAGCTGTAGCTCTATTTGCTCCTCTTGGGGCACAGGAGTCATTGCTATCACTTGCTGGTACACATCAAAGTTTCCTGATACGTTGTGAAAAATGACAGCACCAGGCATCAAGCCCAGCCTGAGGGTACACCTGAGGATGTCTGGGGTGAGGCTGGCTCTCAGAGCAGCAGAGGGTTCTGATGGCAGTCTGTGTCAGTTGTTGGCTCTCAGCTCTGTATGTGAGATCACTTTAGGAGTTCAAGGGGAAATGGGCTTCAGGGCCCAGGCCATGGTCACAGGGTGTGCTCAGCTCTGTGGGCAACTCAGCTCTCTGTGACAGTCCTATTCCTGTCCCAGGGAAAATCTGCTCTTCCTCCTGATGCCTGCAGGCCCCACCTGTGGGAAAGCAAGCCTGCTCATCTTCTGCCCTTCTCAGCATAGCTTCTGCCTTCACCAGGACCAGGCAGTGGCCTGTGACATGGAGTCCCCTCACAGCACTTACTGTGCTCAGCTTTGAGTCCTTGCTTGTCCCATGGAAGGATGCAGTCAGACATAAACACACAAACACTCTGGCACACAAACCTGGCTATGAGGAGTGGCAACAGGCGTCCTGTGATTGCTGTGGTCCCTGCTTGACTCTAGGGTGGATAATGGGGAGATCGTGAGAAAGGTGTGAAATCCAGAATGAGAAGGAGCAAAAGTCATCTGGGAAGGCCCAATTCTAGGCCTTTTATGTTGCTGTTCTCTCTCTCCTCTCCAGCAATGATTTGCTGACAAAGGCTCAATTCAGAAGAATTAAGCTCTTCCCAAGTGCCCAGCAGTGGCTGCAATTATTTCTGCTGAGCTGTGGGGTGCAGATGCTGAGAGTTTGGGCTGGGGGGCTGCTTGTCCCCAGGGGGAAGGATTATGACTGGAGTTCTGTTTCTTCCCCTTTCTAGTTTGGGGGCTCTTCTCCCATTCTGTCTCCTAGAATGCAGGCTCGGCTGTAGGAGGATTGAGGATCTACTGTGTCTAATGCTAGGGGCAGATCTGATTTTAGTGAAACCCATGGAACTGAGGCAGGAATTGAGGAGTTGTTTTTGCTTGTTTTGGAGAGTTGAACAGAATAAAAATCAAAGTGAAATAAAAACAGGCAAGGAACTGAGAAGGAAAAACAAGTTCCATTCTTAGGGAAGACTATCTACTTTTGAGTAGGCAGCATTAGTATTCCAGGGAGTAGAGTCAGGACCACACAAATTCAGAACTGGAAGGGCCCCAAAACAATCTAGTTCAACACTAGCATCTTGGGGACGAAAACTGAGGGGAGATGTTGCGTAACTTCCCTGGTCCAATGGAGAGAGAGCTGGGTAGAGTGGGACCAGGTCTTGGTGGTTTCAGACCTTGGCCTTCAGAAGTCCAGAGGGAGGATGGAGAGGACTTCTAGTTTAAGCTTGGGGCAAGGAGTTTTATCAGCCCTCTGCCCATCACTGAGTAACCCAGAGGTAGCCCACAGGGGCCTGAAAAAGAGGAAAAAACAACAACAACAAACAAAAAACAAAAACAAGGTTAAAGTCAAATGCTTACAGGAGGTCATCCAAGGACAAAACATGATTTGGATAATATGGGGCCAGGTCTGGATGAAGCTTTCTCCCAGTTTGGGCTGGATGGTGGTCTGCAGTGGATTTGGCATGGGGTTTTATTAATATTTATTTATTTATTTACTTGAGAGAGAAAGAGGCAGTGAAAAAGAGAGAGAGAGAGAGAGAGGGCATGCCAGGGCCTCCAGCCATTGCAAACAAACTCCAGATGCATGTGCTACCTTGTGCATCTGGCTTATGTGGGTTCTGGGAAATCAAACCTGGGTCCTTAGGTTTCGCAGGCAAATGCCTTAACTGCTAAGCCATCTCTCCAGTCCTGGTGTGAGGTTTTAGATTCTTTAGAATCATACACATTCAGCTTTCAATTCTAGTTTCTGGCAGTGTAATCTTGGGCAAGTCATCCTCCTCATGCCTGATCATCCTCATAAGTCAAACGGAGAGAAGTGAAATCATTCTAGGCCCATCTGGCAGACTTGCTATGAGAATACCTGCAACGGGCACAGTGCACCTACCCCCAAACTTAGTTTGTTCCCAGTGCTCCCTCCCATAGACATACTGCAGCATGGGTCCTAAAGGAGGCTGGCAGTGGGGCTATCAGAAGGACAGTCATCAGTTCCCCAAGCTGCCTCAACTGAGGGGCATCAAACTAAATGAAAGATTCTATTTGAAGCAAGCATTGAGACAGATAATCTCTAACCAAAGGCTCTCTCCAGGAACTGAAGAAGAACCCCTGTCACCTGGAAGCCTATAGAGACCACAGACTTCTGCCACTATTCCTCACATCAAGCTCTTGAGACTTCATGCCAACCTTCCTGTTTAACTATGTAAATCCATTCAATGTGAAAATTTGAGCTCCAAGACCAGCTGGCCAACTCACTAGACAGGGGTGGCAAAGACTTCTTGAAAAGGAAAAGTACAAGGAGCCATTAGGGAGACTAAATGGGGTGAGGTAGACTGAGAAAGGATGCAATGGGATGACCGGGTCACTTCAGCCTGGAGACAGAGGGAGCCAAAGGCTGCCTCTCTCTAATCTGCCTAGGGCCCTGGACTCAGGTACCTGTCTGGAATGATCACAGAAGCAGAGTTGCCTCAGCATGGCCGGGGCTCTTCCTGAGCCCATTCTTTCTAGCAGCCTGATTTGGCTGGGTAAGCCCTCTCTCTTGAGAGCCAAGAATCCCTTCAGTTTTTCTATTCTCTTTTTCTTGGGACCTGGACCATGAAAACAGGTCCAACCCTCCAACCCCTGATCCAGGGTAAACTCTCCCTCAAGTGCAGTCCAAGGCATAGCGGGGTCATCCTGGGGACTATCCAACTGGTGACAGACAGACAGGACCAAAGAAGACTGACTGAAGGTGTGAAAGAGAGAAGAGCCTGTGGCCTGAAGGATGCCCAGTTCTGCTTCCTCAGAACTCATCATTGGTGGGAGAAGTTCATGGGTCCAGGCGCTTCTAAGATATCCCATTGGGTTGATGACAAGGAAGGCAGAGGTCTACTTTGCAATGGGTCCATCACTGCACTTACAGGATACTCTGAGCACTGTTACAAAAAGCCCTTTCTTGCCGGGCATGGTAGCGCTTGCCTTTAGTCCCAGTGCTTGGGAGGCAGAGGTAGGAGGATTACCATGAGCTTGAGGCCACCCTGAGACTACATAGTGAATTCCAGGTCAGTCTGGGCTGGAGGGAAACCCTACTTAAAAATAAATAAAAAGCCTTTTCTCAGATGCCCCTAAATCACTCCTTAGACTCCCCTCATTGTTCTCTTTTCTCTCAGGCCACAGCCTGTGCTTCTCTGGGTGCACTGATTACCCACGTGCTTCAGAGTTGGTGGGTTTCTGAGCTACAGACTACATCACGGCTGAGAAATCATGTGTCAAGGATCCTGCCTGATAAATTTTCTAAAAAGATTTATTTTTATTTATTTATTAAAGACAGACAGAGGGAGAGAGAAAATGGGTGCCCAGGGTCTCTAGCCACTGAAAACGAACTCCAGATGCAAGCACCACCTTGTGCATTTGGCTCATGTGGGATCTGGAGAATTGAACTTGGATCTTTAGTCATTGCAGGCAAGTGCCTTAAATGCTAAGCCATCTCTCCAGCCCAATTTTCTTTTTTTTCCTTTTTCTTCTTCCTTTTTTTTTTTTTTTTTTACTGCTTCAAAAGCAGTCACACCAGCCCAATGGCCTGTCAGCAACTACTACTTCTTCTTTTTCTTCTTTGTTTTTATTTTGAGGTAGAGTCTCACTCTAGCCCAGGCTGACCTGTAATTCTCAGGGTGGCTTTGAACTCACAGTAATCCTCTTACCTCTGCCTCTCAAGTGCTGGGGTTAAAGGCATGTGCCACCACACCTGCCTTTTTCTTTTTTCTTTCTTTTTTTGCTTTTTAAGGTAGGGTTTCACTCTAGCCCAGGGCGACCTAGAACTCACTCTGTAGTCCCAAGCTGGCCTTGAACGCCTACCAATCCTACCTTTGCCTTCAGAGTGCTGGGATTTCAAGGCATATGGTACCATCCCTGGCTCAGCAGCTTCTCTTGATACTGACTTTAATATTTTTATTTTATTTTTTATTTTTTGGTTTTTCTAGGTAGGGTCTCACTTTGGCCCAGGCTGACCTGGAATTCACAATGTAGTCTCAGGGTGGCCTTGAACTCATGGTGATCCTCCTACCTCTGCCTCCCAAGTGCTAGTATTAAAGGCATGCACCACCACACTGAGCATAAATGCATTCTTATCTAGTCTCAGGGTAGCCTCAGACTCACGGTGATCCTCCTACCTCTGCCTCCTGAGTGCTGGGATTAAAGGTGCGCACCACCATACTTGGCTAATATTCCTATTTATTTATTTATGGGGGTACTGACTTTAAAGTGAAGGAAGGGGTTAGGCAAGAAGCTTCTCAGGCTGGAGAGATGGCTTAGCGGTTAAGGCACTTGCTTGCAAAGACGTTAGTTTGATTCCTCAGGACCCATGTAAGTCAGATGCACAAGGTGGCGAATGTGTCTGGAATTTGTTTGCAGAGGTTGGAGGTCCTGGTCTGCCCATTCTCTTTTTTTATTGCTCTCTCTGTCTCAAGTAAATAAATAAAAATAAAATATTAAGAAAAAGAAGCTTCTCATGGGTTGGGAATCTGTTCTCTGAGGCAGTAGGGACACCCCATCTCTGAGATGCTGGGGGGTAGCCAAACAGGCCTTACTGCACAGAGGAAAGTTCAAGGGATAGGACTCAGCAGGGTTTATCTCCTGGTCTGAGAGGATTTGCCATGCGTTTTCTTTCTCTCCCTGGACCTGAGGCAGCCAGCTGGAGCCCTTGGCGAGCTGCAGGAATTACGCTACAAAGACCCTGCAGAACATGCTGACAGCAGGGCTTTGGTCAGCAAGGCCAGCACTGGTGTGCCTTGCTCCTGCTCCAGGACGCTCCCATGTTAGGGAAGGCTGGGGGAGGGGGGAGTGGGAAGGACATGGAGGGCTGCTAGTTCACTTCCCCACTGTCACTTCTTGGCTATGACCTGGAGATGGAAAACAAGTCCTTTAAGCCTTCTCCACCCTGTAGTGCTCTACAGACTCCTCAAGAAAGGCAGGAAACAGAAAAAGGAGAGTGGCCTCAGTCCCGGCTTTGGCTGCTGAAGCTGAGGTGGGGTGGGGCTTCAGGAAAACAGCCAGGCTTGCTGATCACATGCATGTCTCCGAGCTCTTCTACAGGACTGAGCTTCAGCGTCTGAGGAACGCCTATCTACCACGGGTTTCCACATGCTGGAAGTGATACCACATGCTGAGTATTTCATGTTTGTTAGTTCATTTCAGCCTTTTGACAGATCAGAGAGGGAGGCAGGCTCCTTTGTTATTTTTCCTTTATGGAAACAGGCCTGTTGTTCAAGGTCAACCACTTGTTGGCAGGGCCAGGGCTGAACTCCTGGCTGCCTGACCCCAAGCCTGTGTCCTTGCTGCCAGGATGCACTGCTATCTAGGAAGAGGGCACTAGCAGAAGGTTGCCACTCTAGGTCATGAAAGAACCACAAAATGCTGTGTCACGTTTCCCTTGAGTGAGCGAGAGCTCCATACAAGACCTTGACGTTACTTACTTACTGGGGGTGAACCTTGCTTCAGATGGGGAGTCCAACACTTTGAGCTAAGGTTGTGAAGACAGGTGGGGCTGGAGAGATGGCTTAGCGGTTAAGGCATTTGCCAGCAAAGCCAGAGGATCCAGGCTCCATTCCCCAGGACCCATGTAAGCTAGATGCACAAGGGGGCGCTCATGTATCTGGAGTTCCTTTGCAGTGGCTGGAGGCCCTGGCGAGCCTGTTCTGTCTCTTTCTCAAATAAATGAAATTAAAAAAAGAAAAAAGCAAATCACTGTCGAGTTTGAGAATACTTTAAAACAAACAAACAAACAAAAAAGACAGACAGGTGGATGTGGTGGGCAGTCTAGAAGGCAGGCCCATTTCCTCAAAGTCCCTGGCAAGGATGGGCCAGAGGTAGAATTTAGTTCGAGAGTAGGTGGCCAATTTTCCAGGATGTATACATTCACTCAGAGGGGAGAGATGTCTTCAAGGTCTCTTCTGAGACTAAGATCCCTCTAGGCATTCTATAAGCAGGATGTAAGGCAGCTATACTTGGAAATTCAGGGTCACCAGAGGCTTCTCTTGAGCTAGCCTGTCAGGAAGGTAGACAGAACTCTGTCTTCAGGCAGAATTCTTTCAGGTGGCAGAGGAAGCAGCAGTTGCCCGTGCACACAGTAAGTCCATCAGGAAGTTCTGGGCATGTATGTACTCGGCATGCTATGCTGGGGAAATCAGGGTCACATTTTCACTTTGAAAACAAGGAACTGGATCTGTAGCTAATGGGAGGATTTCTACTCCAGTGCCAAGAATATTAATTTGACACCTGCAAATTCTTTCTGACAAAAGGAATTCAGATGCCTACAAGGAGCAGGCGGTACAGAGGAAACAGCCACTTATCCTGAATAAAGGAAAAGCAGAAAACAGAGGACGCCAGAAGGGTGTGGCCCAGTAAACTGTCACTCAGACAGAAATGAAGAACAATGGCAGAAAAGATACTCCAAGGCCATGTGCCAATGAGACTGCGGAACATGGTAGTGGGTAAGGACTCTGAGCTCAGCTCTTGTATCATTAACACCTGGGTACACTCTGTCCCCTGGGGCCACTGGTACTAAGTCACAGTGAGGAATGTGTGAGTTTACAACAACTGTCCCAAAAAAGACATTTGTGATAAGACAAACGGAATGTCCATATATGCAAAGAGCTTCAACAAAAAGTTGAAAGGAGAGCTTTTAAAGAATATATTCCACACTGAATTGGGACCTTCAATAACTTATGGAACAAGGGGAACAGCCAGCAATCCTTCTCCTAGAGAAATCAGGAGTAAACATGAATCTGATACCATTAGACCCAACACTTTACCTCCCTAGCTGGTTCTACACCAACTGAGACAGATCCGGCAGTTAAGCAATGAAGGGGAGGCACTCTGGTAGTTAAGCAATGAAGGGGATGCACCTGACTTCACGTATTTAAGATCTAGCACCTCCTGGCTGTAAGTAAACCTTTGCAGGCATTTTTGTTTTTCAGTCTTGCTCCAGCCCAGGCTAACCTGGAATTCAGCATGTAGTCTCAGGGTGGCCTTGAACTCATGGAGATCCTCCTACCTCTGCCTCCCAAGTGCTGGGACTAAAGGTGTGCACCACCATGCCCAGAAGTATTAGTTTTTTGAGCCACAAAATGAAGAGAACTGAATTCACTCCCCCACCCCCGCCTTCCCCCTAAGAACTGGTTGAGATCCTCTGGCGACAACTAGAGTCTAACACAGTTTCTTGAACCTCTCCGAAGCTCCAATTAGATCAGAGCTGTATCTGAAAAACCCAGAACCCAGAGCGGAGAGCACTTCCTCGATATCCTACAAGTTCGGGAGAAGAGGACTTTGCCTTGTTTACAAGTATACTCTCAGCACCAAGTACTCAGTGTGTCCTCAAGGACAAACAAATTGGGCAGGGGACATTCAGGACTGGGATCTGGCGAAGAATCGGATGTGGCATAATCATGACTCACCGGTGATTATCAAGGTCCCCAGATCCCTCTAAGAAATGAGAAAGAGGGATTCTTCCCCCCATTTTAGCATTCTCCCAGTTGTCCCCAAGACAGCTTTAATCCTCTCCTCACAAGCCCCACAAGATGTGCCCCAAAGCCCTGACAACATTCAGCACTTCAGCAAATTGAGTTTCCACAGCCGTAACCTGAACAGAGCAGTTTAATGGACTGCATCTCCTGTGCTCCTGCTAAATGCACACACACACAAAAGCCAATTTCAAGCAAAGAAAGCTGGATGAGATTAAACAACTCAATTTAAAGGACTGAAAACTCAGCTGCTTCCAGTGAAGTCCCAGGGAAGGAGCCAATCAGCAGAGCTCTTTCTTTCTGCACTCTACTGCGGGCTTGGCTCTGCAGTGAGTCACTCCCAGCTCACAGGCAGAACTGGGCCATGCATCCATCCACCTGGGCCTTGCACCGCAGGGGGAGAGGAGAGTATGTACGCATGCACGCACGCAAGCAGGAAGGCAGGGGTACTCCTGTTTGGGAGTTTTCTAGAAATGCAGGGAGCAGAAGACCGAGAAGCCAATACCTGCCTGCTAGCTTCTCTCATCAGCCCAGATTAGGAAAGCAAATTGAGGCTGCAGAACAGTTGCCCAGAGCTCCACATGAGCCTGGTTGTGAAGGTCGAGCTGCCTCATTCTTAGGAAGCTGTTTGGAATGTCCCTTTCTTCATGACTCCTGTCCTTGTCCACCCACGTTACTACTACTGGGCATTCGGAGCAGGTCATGGAAACAAGGTTCTACTCACTGCTGTGGTGACTCAGAGCCCAGAAGAGGTAAAGAGAGGGGCATGAGATAGCTCAGGCCATTAGCATCTGACATGCCACCCGAGCAGGCTGGATGGAAGACAGCAGTGCCCTTGCAAATGGGCATGCCCAGCTATAATTCCTGCCTTTTGGCTGCAAGGCAGGGGAGCCTCCCCTTCAGAGCTGCCCAGACTATGGGGCAAATGTTGCCAAGAATGGGAGTGGGGGATTGGTGAGCCATAGCACCCTGTTGCCCCTGGACCAGCCTCTCCCTTTCACATCAGTAGCTCTTGATGACTCCAATAAAGTCAGGCTTCAGGATCAATTTCGAGCTGGAGACCCAAAGTAGAATGTAACTAAACAAACAACCCAGCTAGCGCTGAGTGCAGTGTGCGTGCAGCACGGCACCTGCACTTTACACAGCTCATTTCACTCGGAAACACCAGGCACTGCTGCTATTCCCATGGAAAATATGAAACAGAGGCAGCCACCAAGGCTCACAGGAACTGTCTGGCATGAGTTTGAGTAGCATGACAGGACCAGACTTGTCCTCAGAGAGCCTGACCCCTAAGCTACACTTCCCCTACCAACTGCCTTCTGGAGAAAACATTTTACAGAGCTAAAGTCTCATGTCCCCACTGAGCTCCTGTCCCAGATGCACCAGAAGGACCCACAGAAGCATTCCTGCTCAGAACGCCAAACCCAGATTTGCTTCTTTTGGAGTGATTTGAGAGCACATCAACCAAACAAGCCCATTTCACCCAGGAGACCTTACAGGCTGATAAACAGGGAGGCTGGGTAGCTGGTGTTTGATCAAGAAAGGTGGTGCTGGAGACCTACCTCGTCGGATTCATCTGACAGTGTCTGAAGCAGGATGGGGAAGAGGCTGTCTGTGTGCCGGAACATCTGGAGAGCAGAGCGGGGGCACTGTGAGCTCTCTCTGCCTGGGCCTGGGCTGGAGGCAGACTGCATCTTGCTGGTCTGCACTGACCACCTCCCACCCTCTACAACACCAGGGCTCTTCAGAAACCATCACTCCTCTGCTTGCCAGGCTCTCTGCAGAACACCCACCCCCTACCCTCCTCAAGCATGGCAAAGTCCCAGAAGCCCAAGGAGGACCAGGTAGAGGATCACTTGCATGGAGAGGTCTCCTGTGGGGAGAGGGGATGGGCCCAGGCTCACCTTGCGGGGGGTCTTGATGTATAGGTGGTAGAGCCACTTCAGGACAGCGATCCTGGTCATCATCCCAATGGCCGTATCACTGAGGTGTCCGTTCAGGACCTGCACGATCCCATCAAGGTGCAGGGTCACTGGGGCTCTGTCAGTGCTGTGGATGAGACCAGGAAGGAGAGCAGAGTGAAGCCTCATTTTACTTTTTCCCCAGGAGCCCTGGGTCTGCATGCTCAGAGTGACACACTCCTTCTCCACTGCCCTGGGGCATGGCAGGCTGCTAAGCTGATGGCAGACACCACTACTTGGCTCAGCTCAAATGGGTGGCTTGAAAAAGAGCTTGCTTCTCTCCCATCACTCCTATCCTTGGGAAGAAGTCTGGTGTTCACAGCTTGGCTGGACCTATGCTACCTGCATGTCAGGAGGAAGGGGAGTCAGCTGGGCCCACTTTCCTTTACCCAGCACTGGCTCGACAAGGTGGAGCTGGCCCATAGTGGCCCTCTGGGCGGCATGTCTTGGGTGTTTAGTCCCCTCAGGGCATTAAGCCAGACCCTTTGCTGATGAAGCAAGACCATCCTATCCAGACAGAACAAGGGGGGGGGGTGTGGAAACCCCACTGGGCATCCAAAAGCCCTTCAGTGAGAAAGTGAAGAAACATTTCTTGAGTGAGGACAGGGAGCACATCTTGTCACTTTGCCACACTGGCACTGGGCACAGGATTTGCCCTAGGAGAGAAGCAAAAACTACTGAGAATGTGTTCTTGCTCCTCCCTGGCTCCTGTAACTGATGTCTTGCTGGTCTCCACTCAGGGAAAAGTTATACTAAGGGAAGGCTGGGTGCTGCCTGGAGACCGAGGCAGGGCTCTGCCATAGCTGGGCTCGCTGGTAGAGGCTGAGTTCTCAAGGGGAGAACAGCAGAGGCAGAAACCTTAGTTACCAGATGCAGGAGGGGAGGGGAGAGGTGCTTCCCTTTTATGTCCCATTACATTGCATTTACCCAAACTGCTGACTGCACTTCCCGAGGGCCAAAGCCAGGGCCACGGCCAGGCAGCTCTCCTCTCCACCAGTACACAATGGTCTTTCATGGTCTTTCGGGGCTGCTCCATTATTCATTTGCATGAGGAACTCAATGGCTGCACTCTCACTTGCCTGCAGCCTCTGAAGCTTATGTGATGTGATTCCTACCAGGCATGACTTTGAGCTCTGTAACTGCTAGGCAGAATTGCTGTGTAATATGCTTTGATGGTACCCCAGTGCCTGTTTCAGGGTTGAGAGTGGGCACGTCCATCCTTAGGGGACCCGAAGATCTGGACATGCGACACAGTAACAGAACCCAGAACAGAGCAGGGTGGGGAGGAGGGCACTGTGCTTTCCCAGGAGTCATGTGACTAGACATTCCTTGTGTCTTCTGAGCATTTCCAACCCTTCAAAGCTTTCACAGCAAAGAATAGACAGGTTCAGGGTGGCACTAAGGTGCTTGGCCAAGCCCTCAATTGCTCTCTGTCCAGGAGAAACACAAAGCAGGCCACCAATGGGATTCTACATTCTCTAGTTTCCAATTGAAAAGGAAAAAGAAACAGGTAAAATTAGCTTTACTATGTTTCAACTGACCCAATCAATACATAATGAGCATTTCAGCATGCAATCAATGTGACCATAAAGATTCCTAATGAGGTGTCTTACATTCTTCCTATGTCCCAACCTTTGAAATCCAGTCAGCATTTTCCAGCTGCAGCTGGCCCCACCTCTGGGCTCAGCAGTGAGCCCTGCAGCAGTCCATGCCTGGCCTCCCCTGGCACCCTTCATTAGCACTGATGATTCCCTGGACAGCCCCCTCCCTCTGCTGATGATCAGCACTCCCTGCTTGCATCTCCAGGTCTTGCTTTCCCTCACCTTGTCTGGCTTTCCACAGAGCTCCTTCAGGAGAGACCCCTGTGGCTCGGCACTTCTCCAAGGGCCAGAAAGCCGGAGGCCACAGCAGCTCTCAGTGGTGGAGAAGCCCCTGGGCTTTCTATACGTGTTTATGTGTACATATTGAATTACATAATGCAAGTGAACAGTGAAGGGTGGCTGCCCCCACTTTGGTGAATTCTCTCCTCGCCCTGTGTCATATGGTCTGCAGTGAGTACCTTTTCAGCAGGAGCCACCAGGTGTTCATGCTGTTGCACAGGGCCCTGAGTGTCATGAGTACCCTTTGCCTGGCAGATCATTGCTACCTCTTAGCTGAACCAGCCCTTGGCAGAAGACCTTGGTTTTACTTACTTGGGGACCTCATAACTGCACTGGCAGAGTGACAGCCGGAGCTGCTTGAGAGGAAGAAGTCAGTGCCAACATCAAGTCTGCGCTCTCAGTGCAGCCCCATGGAGTATGTCAGTCTCCAGGTGGGAGACTACCTGCTCTCATGACTTGAAGATGATGGCACTGAAAGTGATAATGACAAACTGGAACACTAGACCAGCTCGCCTCATTCCTTTCCCCAAGCGGCCTATGATCGGAATCATGCTGTTTCCACCCTGGACACAAGGGAACCGAGAGAGACATCAAGTGACTGGGCCAAGGTTCCACAGCCAGGGAGTACAGTTGGCAATCTGAATGTGTACAGTTTGACTTTAGCATGGTGCCACTCAACATGTGGCATGGCCTCCTGGCAGGGGCAGTAAGCTCTGAAGAGTCCATGGCATCCTTAACTGTTTCCTGATGGGGGCAGCAAAACAGGCCCTATTTACACCAGCCCCTCTCTAGCGACCCTGTGGTCAAAGTTGCCCCAGGAGGTGAAACAGGCCCAAGACTGACCTGTGCAGGGCACTCTTTGTGATGCCAGGCTGGCCACTCCTCTAAAACTGAGCTCTCATTAAAAAAACCCAACCAAACAAAAACCATTAAAAAGGCTAGAGATGGCTTAGCCTGCAATGCCAAAGGACCCTGGTTTGATTTCCCTGGACCCACATAAGACAGATGCACAAGGGGGCGCATGTGTATGGAGTTTGTTTGCAGTGGCTAGAGGCCCTGGAGCGCCCATTCTCTCTCTCCTTCTCACTGCCTCTCTCTCTCTCAAATGAATAAATAAGTAAAGATATATAAAACACCTTCCAAGGCTCAGGGTCCATTGCAGAAGAGGTGGCGGAAAGAACGTAAGAGTAAAAGGAAGGGTAGGACTCCTTACATTGTGCTCCTCCAGACACAAAATGGTCTAGATATCCATGACCTCACAGAGCCTGACACTACCTATACAAGACCATCATAATAGGAGGAAAAGATCATGACATCAAAATAAGAGAGACTGATTGAGAGGGGGAGGGGATATGATAGAGAGTGGAGTTTCAAAGGGGAAAGTGTGGGGAGGGAGAGGATTACCATAGGATATTGTTTACAGTTATGGAAGTTGTAAAAAAAAAAGTGTTAACCACCAGTAAATAAATAAATAAAATAAAAATAAAACTGAGCTCTCGTTCACTGTTGTGCTAAGATGCTTCAGGACAGCCATAGTGGCATCTCTCTTTTTGGTGGTATCATGTCTTGGCCACCTAACAAAGGAAGGACTTTGTGGAGCTGGTGTGTGAATTGGCAGTATTGAGCGTACTGCCGTTCTCCAGCAAAGTTCTCAGATGTGAACCTGCAAGGCAGGTGCCAACCTCACCCAAACAAACTTCATAAAAGGGACTGAATGGCTCAAGCACCCAGTTCTCCAAAGCATCAAGGAGCAAACCCAGATGCAGAGCGTGTTTAAGACCCATCATAACTATGAGGACAGGTGCTGAGAAGTTGTTCCCTTAGCTGGAAACATTCTGTCAGGCCCTCTTTCCTTAGCCAGCTGAAGCAGGTGCATGTCTGGACCCTAGGGACAGTGATACTAGGGCCTGGGCAAGGGCAGCTCAGGATCCCATCTGCTCCTGAGCAGGCATCTCTCAGCTGCTGTGGGAGGGAGAGCTGGCTGCTGAGCTCTGTCAATTTAGGGGGAGCTGAGACTCTGACCGTGCTGCACAAAGCACCCAAGTCTCCTCTACTGGGCCAAGCCTGGGATGTGGTGCCGTCTGTCCTGGCTAACCTTACCACAGAACAGTGCTCACATACAGTTTAAAATACATTTCTATATTGGTTCCAAAATGTCTAGACAAGCCACTCCTGGGGGCTTCTGAGTTATTTCAAGGTTTCTGCAAACCCCGTTTTCACCAAGACCTTTCTCATAAAGCATCTCATAACGAATGTCTCACACATATATGTACTAGGACTTCCAATTCCACGGCACTATTAAAATACAGACTAACCGAATAATGCCTCTGATACCACCAATAAATAATAATCTGTTCCAGTGGTTCTCTCTGGGAGACAGCACTTTACTTCTGTAATGTCTAACTTTTTATAGTACGCATGTTACAGCACTAATCAAATTAGGAGAAAGGTAAGTCTAAAAATAGAGTTTCTAAATTCCGCGTTGCCTTTTTAAAGATACTGTATCATTATATATTTTCAATTAGCAATTGCTGAAAGTTGGGAAGTGCTGAGTTTTAGAGCTCACTGCTGGCTTTAGCATCATGAAGGTATACCAGGAGAACTGTCCTGAATGTCACTGATGACAGCATGGCCCTTGGCAAGTCCTTGGGAACCACAGGGGACTGTTTCTGCACAGCAGCACTCATCTGGTTGAGAACCCATCAAACGAGTCAGACAGGCCAACAATCAACTTTTCTGGAATGTTTTCACTACAACTCAAGTTAAATGCCAGAGATTTGAAGCCAAACAGAGCCAGTATGGATTCTCATCTGGTCATTAATTAGCTGGGTGGCTGTCAGCAAGAATTTAGCCTCTCTGGTCCAACTTGTCATTTGGACGATGGGCGTAAGGAAGAAGATCTTGTGACCAAGAGCTTCCTGTGTGTGAGGTACTGTTCTATGTTCTTCATGCACGTTAACCCTTTATGCCCCATTCCTCTATGGGGTTGGTGTTGTCACATACAGTTCACATACACACACATGGCAGTCAGGTGAACCAGGAACTTGACCTCACCATGTCAAGTTCTCTCCAGAAGGCATACACCTGCTGTGCAGACATGTGGTTGTGGAAGCCTTCTCTCCAGTCTTGGCTTGATCCTGTCCGTTCTCTACCACTCCTCTCCAAGGAGGCCAGTTTTCAACTTCCCATGAACTTCCTGTGAACTCTTCTGAGTACCTCAGCTGTCCACTCATCTGACAGTGACCAGTTTCTTCAGTGGCTCTTCCAGGACTAAGCCTGGGGTCCCATCCCTGAAGGTAGATGAGGCAGAGGAAGGCAGCCTCATTGTGTAGTTTTTGTTTTGGCCCAAGTGAAGTATATACTTTTTCTTTTTTTTAAATTAATATTTTATTTTTATTTATTTATTTGCCAGATTTGCCAGCAGAGTGAGAGAACACAGAGAACGGGCACGCCAGGGCCTGTAGCCACTGCAAATGAACTGCAGATGCATGTGCCCCTTGTGCATATGGCTTATGTGGGTCCAGGGGAATCATACCTGGGTCCTTTGGCTTCACAGACAAATGCTGTAGAACTGCTAAGCCATCTCTCCAGCCCTGCTTTTTTTTTTTTTTTAATTTGGGGCACAGGATTGCGTTTGAGGAGATTCTTGATCCCATGAAAGTGGATTCTGGGTTTTTGTATGGATATACGTTTCTCTAGGTCCATAGCTCTCATCAAACTCTCCCAAGGGCTGCTGAGTACTAAGCTTAGCACTGTCACCATCACTGCCAGGCAGGAACACCTCCTACCCCAGAGTTCACCTTCTTGCTACTGCTACTGGCAAGCTCCAGCTAAGTAAAACTGGTGAGTCTGGCTGGTATTCTGGGCAAGCAATGCATTTGCAGGGTGGGCCATTTCATGCCACCCTGGATGATGTCACTTTGCTCAAGCTCAACCTCCCTGTGGTGGCATCACTAGAGGAAGCAGCCCATAGTCCTGGGCACCTGTCTGACTCTGCAATTCTCACAACAATGGCTCCCACAGCCTCCGAGACCAAAGCTGAACCTTCTAGAGATCATGTCCCTATGTCTCTACTCAGACTTTCCCTGGCCCTGAACTGCAGAACCAGTGTCCATGCCTGCTTCCTTCTCTCCTGAGGATGCCCAGAGATACCTGGTGCTGACCTCTAGACTGTCCCATTCATTCCTGTTCTTCCTTTTAGCACAGCACAGACATGTACCAGGATGCCCCGAGTTAGTTCAAGCTATCCATCTAATTATTCTTCCCACCTCTCTCCTATATTCATTCCATCCCATCCATTAGTAAGTCTGCCAGTTCTACCTTTCATGCAAATCTCCCAGGCTGCTACCTCCTCAGCCTGAGCCTCTGTCCCTCATCAGCAGGGTGAAGGCTGTGACTTCTTAGCCCGTCCACACCCACCTGAGCCCCTCTTAAATCCATTCTGCACACAGCAGCCCATTTCATACCCCTTTTCATCCCTACGAGAGAAAATGGTGCTGCTGACCCAGGGACGAACAGTAAGCAGAAACAATCTGACATAGGACGAGACTGGGTGGGTTCAGGATGGTATGGCCATAGACAAGATCTGACAGACTTTAGCACAGAGCTGGGCTTCTGGAGCACTAATGGGGTTCACTACCATGAACCATATTCTCAGTCAGCTTGGGAGCAGCCACTGTGGCACATCGCTCTAACTCTCTGGAATGCAGTCAGTCTCCTTTCCAGTACTTCCCCACAGACATCACCCTCCCACCCCTTTTTGAAACTCGCTGGTACTTCTGTGCTTCCATTAGAGAATGCCAAAGTCAGGGTCACGTTTAGAGGCTGACTACCTTTGAACCTGCAGGGATGAGACCAGGCAGGCGCTCTGGAAATGCATGACAAGCAAATGAAAGAGAGTGGACGACTGGCATTTGCTGATTTACCACCCACAGTGGAAGCAGTCCTGGGGCACACACTTATAATCAGTACTTACACGCTTGGAAAATCCTTATAGATAGGAACATACTAAAAATGATACAAGATGAAAGATCTGAAGGGTCTGGTCAGAAGAGCTTCTTAAGGCTGAGTGTACCTTTTCTCTTCATGAGTAACTGGCTCCCCAGCCCCAGGCTCAATGTCAAGTTCACAGGAAGACACCTATTGTAGATGTGCCATTCAGCCTAGTCACAAAGGTGCCAACGCTTCAAAGAAACGGTGATGGGGGCAGGTCCAGGAGGCTCAGCCTGGGACAGAACTATGACACTTATCTCCCCAGGGGATCCCATCACTCAGCAGGAGCATAGAGGGAGTTGGCAAGGCAGGGGATGACTTAGCTGACTGGCCTGCACTGCCCCCCTGTGGAAAGGTTGTGCTATGGCACTTCTTGGGAGTGAGGGAGGAGAGTTACACCTGATCTGTAGCAGCGCCTGGATCTGTCCACTTGGCCTGTCCTCCACCAACCTTCCCTGAGTCAGCCAGCCTTGGCCTGGACAAGCAAAAGGTGGCAGAGGAAGGCATCTGCAGTGTCACTGTCACCACTATGCATAGCTAGACTTTAGGATGTGCATTTATTGAGGTCCATCAGCTCCTAATCCCTTCCCAAAGCTATCTGTCCACAGGAAATGAGGTAGGTTCCTGTGGTGTTCTTATCCCCATCTCAAACACCTCCTTTGTGTATAAGGCTCCCCAAAACAGTGGTCATGGGCAGTTTGTCCATAGGTCTCTGCTGAAATCTCCCACACTAGGAAAGATCTAGGCTGCCGACTTTCTGCAAACTGCTTACCTGGCTGGTGTGAAGACACTGATGCCGCTCCCACAGCTGGAGTCACAAGAACCATCTGGACCTCCTGGGAGAGGAAGAGCAACAGATGACATGGAAGCCCGTTTTGTCATTTGAATGAACAAATTCCGGCTGCAGAGATACCCTAGACTCTCCTCTCCAGTCCTCACACTTTCAGATTCAGTGTCTTGAAAAGAACATGGCTCTGGAGCCTGGAGGATCCAATGCTTCCTCACTCCCCAGAGCTGTTGGGATAATACCCAGGTCTGTACATTTCTAGATACAGTATCTCACAGGAGGGGCTTTCTGCAAGATTTCAGAAGGGACCACTACCATAAGGGCAATAGCTGTTAAATGACTCTGACTGCTTAATATCCTTTGCCACCAGGGAATGCAAATCACATCTACAATGACATACCACTTCATACCCATCAGGATGGTCAAAGTAAAAAAGATAGTAGGGGTAGGGAGATGGGCAAATGGCATGTGGGCAAGGCACTTGTTTGCAAGCCTGACAACAGCCTAGGTTCGATTCCCCAGTACCCACGTAAAAGCCAGATGCATAAAGTGGTACATGCATCTGGAGTGCATCTGCAGCAGGAAGAGGCCCTGCTGTGCCCATTTTTTTCTCTCTCCTTGTAAATAAAAGAGAAGGTAACAACCAGTGGTGATAAAGATGTGGAGAAATAGGAACCCTTTACACACAGCTGATGGGAATATCAAATGGTGTAGTCACATTGTCAATATAGTGACAGAACCACTATGTGAGCACAGGTCTGTCTATACCCAAGAGCAATGGAGATTTGCATCCCCAAGAAGCTTCACTTGTGACTGTTATCTACGAAAGTCAGAGGTGGAAACAACTCAAATGGATGGATAAATGAAAAGGGACGAACTACTGATACATGCTACAATATGGATGAACTTTATCAAAGGAACAAATCAAAAAAGACTATATATTAAGATTCTATTAGTAAATGTCCAGAGTAGGCAAATCTAGAGAGACATGAAGTAGACTGGGGTCCTTGCCTAGGGCAGGAGGAGATGGAGGTATGGTATGATGGGTAAGGGATTCTTTTTATTTTTAACTTTTTAAAAAAGGTTTTCGGGCTGAAGAGATGGCTTAGTGGTTAAGCGCTTGCCTGTGAAGCCTAAGGACCCAAGTTTGAGGTTTGATTCCCCAGGATTCACGTTAGCCAGATGCACAAGGGGGCACACACACCTGGAGTTTTTTGCAGTGGCTGGAGGCCTGGCGCACCCTTTCTCTCTCTCTCTGCCTCTTTCTCTGTCTGTCACTTACAAATAAATAAATAAAAATGAAAACAAAAATTAAAAAAGAAAAGTTTTTCAACTTTTTGTTGACTACCACCTTCCCTTTCCCCACACCCAAATCACTCCTTCACTGAACCCTTCATCTTTCCAACTAGTCTCTCTTGTATCTTGATATAAGGATTCTTTTCAGGTTACTGAAAATGTTATACAGTTAGTTGTGATGATTACACAACTCTACAAAAGCCATTGAATTGTACATGTTGTGCTGGCTGTGTATAGTATGTGAAGTTCTCAATAAGAAGGTTAGAAATGACTCTGGGAAAGAGCTGGGACCTTGTCCTCTGTACAGGTCTTTCTCTATGTGGCCAATACCTTCACTGGTACTTAACTTGCTACTGCATGACTCAGGGTGGAACAGGATCCATTTGGAATCATATATTTCTACCTAGGAAATAATATTAGAATTCTAATCTTTTTCTTTTGGCACTTAATTAAGTTTCCTTAATAAAGACATTATGGATCTGTAAAGTTGCCAGTGGGACTCTTCCAACTCCAGTCCTGGCCAGGTGTTGGCCACAGCTCACAGCATCAAGGAAGGAAGAGGGAACCAGTAGTGCTAAGGTGCTTGGGGAGCTGAGAGGAGGAGGTGGCACTCTGGAAAACAAAACAAAACAAAAACTCCAGGCTCCTAAAACTATATGACTTATAGCATGGAATTTAGAGTCATGGAATCCTTTTCTTTAGCCCCAATTTTCTCATCTATATGAGACTACACTATTATCTACACTCTCCCCCATTCCCCCAGAGGTAGAGTCTCATTCACTATGTAGTCTCAGGGTGGCCTTGAACTCATAGGCATCCTCCTACCTCTGCCTCCCAAATGCTGGGATTAAAGGCGTGAGCCATCACACCTGGCTTACAATTTTTAATGTTTTCCTAAACTAAAAAATAAAATCACCCTTTTGTAAGAGTGCTTATTATGAGAGGTCCTGATTTACCCAAGTTGGACTCCCTAGCACCCACAAAAAGAGCTAGATATGGCCATACAAAGCTGCAACCTCAGTCCTATGTGAAGTGCAGACTGGAGAATCACTGGGCCTGCTAGTCAGGCAGTTTGATCAAAAAAACGGAAGCTTTGGGTTCAGTGAAAGTCCATCTCAAGGAAGCACATGAATGAGCAATAGAAAAGGACATCCAATGTTCTCCTCTGGCTTCTGCATGTATGCCCACAGGGCTTGCATATCTGCACACACATGTGCACACCAACCCACCCACTAAATACACCTAACAGTCACCTTTCTGAAATGATTTTTAGCATATAGAAAAACTGTCCCTGTCCCTGAGCTGCCCCTAATGGTACCATCATTCCTTCCCACAGCTCAAGTATAAAAGTAGAAGAGGAAAGCTGGGCGTGGTGGCTCACGCCTTTAATCCCAGCACTTGGGAGGCAGAGGTAGGAGGATCGCTGTGAGTTCGAGGTCACCCTGAGACTCCACAGTTACTTCCAGGTCAGCCTGGACCAGAGTGAGATCCTATCTTGATCCCCCCCCCCTGAAAAAAAAGTAGAAGAATATTAGTATATCACTAACTCCTTTATACACCTAACCTAACCTGAATGTCCCCATTTTTTCCACTTCTGTCCTTTTGATTCTAGGACTCCACATAACATTTAGTTACCATGTCTCCTGAGTCTGATTTGTGGCAGCTCCTCAAAGTTTCTACGTCTTTCACAAGTGTGATACTTTGGGAGTTCTGGTCAGTTACTTTGCAGAAGGTCCCTTCATGTGGGTCATGTTTCGTCTTTTTTTATTTTTTACTTTTTTCGGGGTAGGGTTTCACTCTAGCCCAGGTTGATATGCAGTCTTAGGGTGGCCTCACGGTGATCCTCCTACCTCTGCTCCCAAGTGCTGGGATTAAAGGCGTAAGCCACCTCGCCTGGCTGTTTTTTCTTGAGTAGACCAAAGCTTGGCACAATGCATTCTATGGGACCACAGGGCTCTATCTGGCGCAGTTCTGGTGAGGCTGGCCTTATAACAGGATGGAAGGAACATCTGCTGGGGTCCTTCAGAAAGTCTTTTTTTGTAATTAGTGTGCCCTGGGGAATCAAACTGGGGTCCTTAGGCTTCGCAGACACACACCTTAACAACTAAGGCATTTCCCCAGTTCTTGACACAAGGTCTCACTGAATAGCTCAGGCCAGTTTGAACTCCCGATCCTCTTGCCCTAGCCTCGAGTGCTGGATGGGATCACAGGTGGGAGCTACCATGCCTAGTAAATAAAATTTCTCTCTTTTCTCCTCTCTGTCTCTTTTCTTTTGTGGAATCAAAATCCTTGTCATGCTAAGCAAGTGCTCTATCACTAAACCACATGTCCAGCTCTTCCTTCTACTATTAGCTGGAATTTTTCTGTAAGGGAGTACGGTCCCTTTCTGTCATTCACTGAATCATCTCACTGTGGATCCATGAACATTTATTATATCAGGGTTTTATTTTTTTGAGACAGGGTCTCATGTCACCCACACTGGCCTTGAACTCTCACACATCCTAAGTGATAATCATACCCATACACTAATGAGCCACTTGGCCTTGAACTCTGTATGTAGATGAGGATAACCTTGAATTCTTGCCTTTACCTCCCAAATATTGTGATTACAGGAATGCATCACCAATATGCGTCTACGCTGTTAAAAATGACAACTACCAGCTGGGTGTGGGGGCACACACCTAGCACTCGGGAGGCAGAGGCAGGAGGATCGCAGTGAGTTCAAGGCCACCCTGAATTCAGGTCAGCCTGGGCTAGAGTGAGACCCCCACCTCGAAAAACCAAAAGGACAACTACTGTATATTGCTGTTCAAGTAATCTAAGCCTTGGCTTCTTAAAAGGTTTAAATTATGCGAATAGTTACAAAAATTTCAAACTATTCCGTGAGTAGGTCATGATGCTGAAGGGCTACATCGCTAGCTGTCTCTTCTACTCCCAGAGGCACGCTGCAAGATGGAGCAGAGGTGGGAGGGCAGGGCACTGCAGTGGTGGGCTAGGTCTGTCTGAGGTGCTGGCCCTCCCTGGCCATAGTGTTCATCTGCTGGACCAGGGCCTGGGGGAAGGTGAGGAGGAAATGTAATGAATTACGGGCTGCACAGACTGACACAGCAATCAGGGGTCCATATCTCTGGAGGTCACCCTCTCACTCATCTTACAGAGACACGTTTGTACATGAAATAACAGGTGTTCAGAGTATCCCTCAAAGTTGCTCAGACTGCCTCTGCCTTTTTGTTTTTCAAGAACGAAATCAGAGAGAGAGAAGATAGACAGCATGGGTGTGCTAGGGCCTCCAGACATTTCAAATGAACTCCAGATGAGTGCATCACCGTGTGCACCTGGCTTTACATGTGCACTGGAGAGTAGAACTTGGGTCATTAGGCTTTGCAGGCAGTTCCTTAGCCACTAACCCGGCCTTTTTTTTTTTTTTTGTTTTTCGAGGTGGGTTCTTACTCTAGCTCAGGCTGACCTGGAATTCATTCTGTAGTCTCAGGGTGGCCTTGAACTCACGGTGATCCTCCTACCTCTGCCTCCCAACTGCTGTGATTAAAAGCATATGCCAACACGCCCAGTTCTCCCTGCCTTTTTATACAACCATCTCTCCTGTGTTTCCTTTGTTACAGGGTCCCCTGTAGGGTACAGCTGCTGGGGGCAAGAAGCAGACACTTTCTATGTTAACACATACTGCTGGGCTGCCCTTTAGGGAGGGTCAGCCAACGTTTCTGCACTTCCAGCATAGAAGAGAACTCATCTCTCTGAAGCCACCCAGGAATATTATTAAACTTGTAATGATTGCCAACTTGATGAGTGAAAAGGAAGCCTTGCTTACTTGGTGAGCCTCTGATTCCCAGTTACATGGAACATCTTTTACTGCCCTTCTGTATTAGCTCCCTCCTTAGAAAGCTGCAGAATGACAATGCATTTATGAGCAGAGGCTCCTGAGCCCCTTGGTCTAGTACCTGTCTCTGTGACCCTGGGTAAGTTTCCTGACTTTGCCTCTCTTTCTTCACTTACACGATGAGGATGAGGATGGCACCTACACCACAGGCATGTCAACACCATAAATAAGCTAACATCTGCCAGCTGTTTAAAATTATTCCTCATATATCCTAAAAAGCTATGTAAGTATTTGTTATATAAAGGAATAGATAGATGGCTGTTATCAGGGACTTTCACATTTTCTCCCACTGGGTCTTCTCTTCTTCAGGAGGAAGAGAGAAACAAAAGTCAGATAGACAGAATGGGCATGGCAGGGCTTATAGCCACTGCAAGTGAACTCCAGATGCATGTGCCACCTTGTGCATCTGGCTTACGTGGTCCTGGGGAATTGAACCTCGGTCCTTTGGCCTTGCAGGCAGGCACCTTAACTGCTAAGCCATCTCTCCAGCCCCTGCCCAGCTTTTTATGTAGGGTGCTGAGAAAGTGAACTTGGCAGTCCCTGGCCCAAGGAGGCCCTCACGCATAAGCAGCAAGTGCTCTTAACTACAGGGCCATCTCCCAAGCTCCTCTTTATAATTTTTGCTTGTGAGCCTGGTTAAGAAATTCTTCCAAGTAGTCTTGTCAAGAAATTTTGAACTTGAGCCTGACTGAGATACACTAATGATTTACAGGGAATACAGAAGACAGATGATAGTGACAAAGATGCAGGTGAAACTATGGCAAGTGACCCAGTTTCTTAAAATGTGAATTTCAAGGAAGGAAAGAGGGGAGAAGGTAATGCAAGGAACATATTAGTCTATTGTAATGTATGTTGTTTGCTTTTCCCCGAAAGTATTAAAAAAAAAAACAAAAACAAAAAACAAACCAAAAACCTAACTCAAGCCAATGGATGGAGCAGGCATGGATATGAACCTTGAATGAATGTTTGATCATATTATAAATTTAATGTTTTTTCTTTCCTGAGAAGTGATGATGGTATTGTGACAATTTTTATAAAAGGAGCCTTTAAAAAATCTTTAAGAAACATACATTTATAGATGAAATGGTATGGAGTAAAATATGTTTCAAATTTACTCAGGCAGGCAGTGGATGGAAGAACAGAGGTGGGTCAGTGTTTAGCTGAGATGAGCTGTGGGTATATTATTCCATCTACTCCTTTTATTTACTATGCTTGGGTATTTTCTTAGGCTCCTCACAAACACTATTAATTCTCTCTTTCTCTCTCTCTTTTGAGGCAAACACAACAGACTGCCTTTTTTTTATGAGATAGAAAGAGACAAAGAGGGAGAATCAGTGTGCCAGAGCCTCCAGCCACTGCAATTGAATTCCAGACATGTGCACCCCCTTGTGCGCTTGCGTCACTGTGCGTCTGACTTATGTGGGACCTGGAGAGTTGAAATGAGTCCTTAGACTTCACAGGCAAGCACCTTAACCATTAAACCATCTCTCCAGCCCAAACACCAATAATTCTCTTAATCAGTTTATGTAGTAGGTTGTATTATTATCTCTATGTTACAAATAGAGACACGGAGGCATAGAAGGCTAAGTAACTGGACCAAAATTACATGGTAAGAGGTAAGATATACTGATAGATCCTCAGATTCTACACTCAAACCACACTAGTCAGCTCTCTTATTGGGTTTTAACAACAAAGGAGGATGAGGCTATGAACCAGGAATGCAGGTGGCTTTTAGAAATGGGAAAGGAGGGGCTGGAGAGATGGCATAGCGGTTAAGCGCTTGCCTGTGAAGCCTAAGGACTCCGGTTCGAGGCTCGGTTCCCCAGGTCCCACGTTAGCCAGATGCACAAGGGGGCGCACGCGTCTGGAGTTCGTTTGCAGAGGCTGGAAGCCCTGGCGCGCCCATTCTCTCTCTCTCCCTCTATCTGTCTTTCTCTCTGTGTCTGTCACTTTCAAATAAATAAATAAAAATTAAAAAAAGAAATGGGAAAGGAGGACTGGACAGATGGCTTAGCAGTTAAGGCACTTGCCTGCAAAGCCTAAGGATGCATGTTCAAATCTTCAGGTTCCACATAGCCAGATGCACAGTGATGCAAGTGTGCAATGTCACACATGCCTACAAGGGGATGCAAGCACCTGGCATTCATTCACAGTGGCTGAAAGACCCCGGCACACCCATTTTTCTCTCTCTTTCTGCAACTTTCTCTCTCTCTCTTTCTGCTCTCTCAAAAATAAGATAAAACAATTCTTAAAGAAATGGGAAAGGAAAAAAGAAAAATGAAAAAAAGGAAATGGGAAAGGAGATGACTGTGTGGGTCAAGTGCTTGCCATGCAAACATGAGGACCTGAGTTTGAATTCATATAAAAGCTGGGTGTAGTGGTACATGACTATAATCTCAGGTTGACAAGAGACAGGAGGATTCCTGGGACTTGTTAGCTAGTTGTTCAACAGCTGAGCTCTAGATTCAGTGTGAGACCCTGTCTTTTGAAAAAAGTAAGGGGGAGTGACCAAGGAAGACACCAATGTTGATGATGGGTCTCCACACCACATGCGTGTGCACACACATGGGCCCACACACAAACATACATACATGCATATGTATGTAAACACATACACAAGTTAAAAAAAAAAAAAGGAAAATGGGCCCTTTCAGAGGATCCAGGAATACAGTCTTCTGGTTCATATTAAGAATACTGATCTCCAGGACTGTAAGAGACCAAGAAAGATCTTGCTCATTTGTTAGTAGCAGCAGTAGGAAATGAACATGCTTTCTGATTTTTCCAACTACACAAGAGGGTCAGGTGCAGGGGTGCATGCCTGTGGTTCAGCTAAGCAGGTGACGGAGACAGGCGGATCTTGAGTGACATACCCAGAACCTGTCCCAAACCAAACCACAACAAACACCACTGCCATACCACAACCCAAAAAACAAACAACAAAACAAAGGAAACAAAGAAAGGAAAATCTCTCTTCCTTTCACCTTTGTCAACTCTCACTCCTTTCTTCTGCCCCCTTCCCCACCCAGTTCTCTGGCCCCGCTTTTTACAGGTAACTCCTCAAAAGGATCTTATTGTGCCCACTTTCTCTCCTCTCACCACAGTCTTATCCCATTGTGCTACTGAAGCCGATGCCTCTGGTTTGCGGTGTGTCCTACATCCTTAGTCTTTCTCATCCATGAGAGCTGGTCACTCCCCTCGGCTAGTAGAAAGTTAGGAAGAGTAAAGTCTTAAACATCAAGGGCTCTTGACATATGCTGTCAAATATATTTGCTAGGCTACTTAACTTGTTCACTGCCTGCTTCTGCCAGGAGAAACATCAACTCTGAGAGGGCAGGGATGCCTGTCTGGTGTGCCTCCACCTACCTTTCCAGACCCATTTTCACTCTCTGCCCCATAAAACTCCATGTGGTTCCATGTCCCAGGACTCAGGTCTCCTCTACCTGGTTTCTCTTACGAGGAAGCTCCTATTATCCTTGGAGGCCTACTTCAGGCTGGTGGGATTTGAAACTGCCAACAAGCATGCTGGAAGGCATTTCTCAGAATGTATCCAAAGCTTTAAAAGTTTAAGGATTTATCCTTAGAAAATAATTACAGGTGTTTATAAGAACTTTTCCATGTTCAAGTTCTTTTTAGCAGGCATTATAAGATTAAAATTAAACACAATTAAATGATGTATAATAGGAGTTTGATTAAGTGGATTATAGAATTATCTGTCTGATAGAATGATACAAGGTAGGTACTCTAATAGGGAAGCAAACCTTAACAGACAAATTATAATTGCATTTCCAAAGAAAAATATGGTATCTAAATTTTTTGTCCCAGAAAAGAAATTAATCTATCTATCTATCTATGTTTTTTTGAGGTAAGGTCTCACTCTAGGTCAGGCTGACCTGGAATTCACTATGTAGTCTCAGGGTAGCTTTGAACTCATGGGGATCCTCTTACCTCTGCCTCCTGAGTTCTGGGATTAAAGGCGTGTAGTACCATGCCCAGCCCTCCAGAAAATAATTTTTATTATGCCCAATTATACAATGTTGGCTAAAAGGGAAATAGTCAATATATATTGATTTTTTAAAAAATGTAGTAGAAATGGCTACCCATACAATGGAATATTACTCATTCATGAAAGGAGTGAACCTTAAAAACAGTATATTAAGTGAGGGGAGCCAAGTACAAAAAGATACACATCGCAATGTCAAGAACAGGAAGATGCACAGGGCTAGAAAGCAGCTTGGGGGCTGCCAGAGCTGGAGGAGGGGACTTAGGAGTGCTCACGGGTATGACGTTTCTTCTTTAGGGTGATGGAAATGTTTGACACTTGGTAGTGCTGATGGTTGTGCTACCTTGTGAAGAGACTAAAACTACCAAGTTGCACACTTTAAAGTAAGGTCAAATGCAAAATAAACTAATGCAGACTAATGCTGACTAACCTGGAAATATGTTTATTCCCAGTGAAAAAAATTATGCTATAAATCATTCTATTCCTACAATCCCATTTATTGTAGAAAGGGACCACAGTAGTATGTACATGTATTTAAAAAACAAACACCAAGGGGCTAGAGAGATGGCTTAGTGGTTAAGCGCTTGCTTCTGAAGCCTAAGGACCCCAGTTTGAGGCTCGATTCCCCAGGACTCACATTAGCCAGATGCAGAAGGGGCGCACACATCTGGAGTTCGTTTGCAGTGGCTGGAGACCCTGGCGCTCCCATTCTCTGTCTCTCTCTGTCGTTCTCAAATAAATAAATAAAAATGAACAAAAACTAAAAAAAAAAAAAAAAACCCACAATCACTAAACCATGTAAAACCTGAAAATAAGTCACCTCAAGTTGGCAGTGGTGACTCCTGGGTGGTATTACAGTGGGCTCTTTCTTTAGTGTTGTTTTAAACGTCTCTACAGAGAATTTGTCTTTCTTTTATAATCACAATATTAAAATTTGGGTGGGAGTGGGCAGAAGCTAAGCAGTAGAAAGAAATCTGGTTCCAATAACCTCTAGGAAGCTGGACCTGGTCCTCCTCAGAGGCCTGACGCTTACTCATTTGGCCTTGTGCAGACTTTGCACCTGTGCCCAGGGTCAGTACCCTCCTCTGTGGCTGTTGCTGAGCTCACTTCAGGCAGGCATGGTTCTGACTTACCTGCACTCACAGAGCCCATAGGCAGTGCTGACAAACTGGGCTAGTCAGCTGTACAATCACACAACTGTGTTACAAGTACACCATAGGGGTCATAAGCTCTCATGGAAATCCAGCTCACAGCCTTGTTCTGTGCTCACCAAATGAACTTCCATCCTGACCTTCCCTCATTTAGGGCTCATTACCACCAGAGTGACACCAATGATAAGACCCTGGCTGAGGCCTTACTACAGGAGTAACTATAGATAGCCCTGGCTTGTGATGGTTTGATTTAGCATTTTTTGGATTTTCTGATGATGCGAAGGTGTACCCACACCACCATTCCATTTTTTTCACTTTCAGTACAGAGCTCAATAATGACATGAGATGCTGAACACTTCATCCATGAAATGGGCTTTGTGAAAAGTGACTGGTCAATTACAGTCTACTGTAAGTGTTCTAAGTATGAGTAAAGTAGGCTAAGTGTATTAAGTGGATTTTTGACTTACAAAATTTATATGTGAACTATGTGTGGTGCATGTGCACTGAATGCACATATATGTGCTGATGTGGTATCATGTGCACAGGCCTGCAGGACACCAGGAGAATAGTGGGTGTACCCCTCCATCACTCGTCTGTTTCTCCTTGACATGGACAGACTCTCTTGCTGATTCCTGGGCTTACTAATTTTTGCAAGCCTCAGTAGTGCTTCCCACAGGACAGGGGTTACAGATGTGTGTGACTATGCCCAGCTGTTTATGTGGGTGCTGGAGACTCTAACTTGAGAGGTTTCAGGTACCTCTCAGGCTTTCATACTTGCACAGAGGTGGTATTAACCACTCAGCCATATCTCCAGCCCCAACATATTTTTAAAATTAAAAAAAAATTTTTTGTGTATTTTTATTTATTTATTTGAGGGCAACAGACAAAGAAAGAGGAGAGAGAGAGAGAGAGAGAGAGAGAGAGAGAGAGAGAGAGGGAGGGAGGGAGGGAGGGAGAGAATGGGCGTGCCAGGGCTTCGAGCCACTACAAACAAACTACTTGTGCATCTGTCTAATGGGTTCTGGGGAATCGAGCCGTGAACCAGGGTCCTTAGGCTTCATAGGCAAGCATTTAACCACTAAGCCATCTCTCCAGCCCCCAACTTACATTTTAAATCTATTTTTATTTTGTAGAGACAGTGAGTGAGAGAGAGAGAGAAAGAGAGAAAGAATGGGCATGCCAGGGTCTCAGCCACTTCAATCAAACTCCTGACACTTGTGCCACCTACTGTGCACCCATAACCTTGTACTTTGTGTTACCTTTGTGCCTCTGGCTTACGTGGGATCTGGAGAAAGATCGAACATAGGCCTTTAGGCTTCACAGGCAAGCGCCTTAACCACTAAGCCATCTCTCCAGCCCACCACTTACATTTTAACCAATGCATTTAGTTGGTCATAAGCCCATTGTAAACTGAAGAGCACCCATATCTGAACAGCTTAGTCTATAGCACCTGTTAAGGGGAGTGCTTGCCACATGCATACAAACAAAAATCTCACCTGAGGCCTTTATAACCCCACTAAGGAGGGCCCCAGGGTAATGGGAGTAAGGGTGAGGGATAAAAGAGTATAACCTGTTATACATTAAATTAAATTAAGTTTAAAAAATTCATTTGAAATTCAGAGCCCACCTCTACAGGCTAGGCATTGAGTTTTTACTGTCTTAACAAATAAGCAGCAGCGCCAGAGGTGGTGGTTAGGGAGGCTGAGAGGCGAAGGCAAGAGGATTGCGAATTCAAGGTCAGTCTAGGCTACACATGGAGACTAAAGAAAGGCTGAGGGCAACACATGTGAAGTGAGCAGAGCCGGGCTGTCCAGGAAGGATGTGCATATCCCAGGGTCCTTACCACAGGGAACGTCATGAAGGTGGAGGTGGTGGGGAGTGGTGCCGGCTGGACATGTAAGAGGGGCAAGGACCCAGAATCAGGGAAAGGATTCTGTGCTGTGCATCCCCTGCATGGTAGGGCCAATGAGGAGCTGCGGCAGGGGCCCAGGGGCTGGGAGCAGAGGGTTCAGAAGGAGAGGTGGCCCTGACTGGAGGCCCTGTGGCTAGGGGGAGAGGAGCAGATCTAGAGGTTGGGGTGTGTACACGTACATAGTCGAGTACACCTGCCTGGAGCTGTGCCACGAGGAGCCTGTTACTGTGGCTCCATCATCACAGGCTGAGCCCACAAGAAACAATAAATGAGAAAGAAATGAGGACAAACTTGTCCACTGACTGGCTGGATCATGTCTTGTGGGACTCCCTCCTAGACATCACAGTAAAAGGTTGATTAGTGATGAGCTGAGCAGGGCTAGAGTGGACATAAAGCTATTCAATTAGTTGTTCCCATTTCTGGGAACCACTATAAAGTGTGTTTTTCATCTCTTGAAATGCTGTTTTATGAGGCAGTAAAGCCCAGACAAGTTGCTTGAACGTATCCTGGCTTAGGGTAATACTTTCCTGAGCAGGCAGCTGCTTGAAAGAATGTTTAGAAAAACTATATAAAAAGGTAGGAAGCTGCATTGGCCGGGAATCGAACCCGGGCCTCCCGCGTGGCAGGCGAGAATTCTACCACTGAACCACCAATGCTCCAGCTCAGAGAGAAGGTTTCAGCTGCTGCTATGACCTACAGACTGCAGCAGCACCTCTCCGAAGAACACACTGCTGCCACATAAGCAGAAAGGGCAGGGCAGGCAACTCCACTTTGGGGTAAGAGGTTTCATTTTATTCTTTTTAAATTGAGATAAAATAAACGTAAGAAAAATTTTGCTTACCACAATTTTGCCATTTTAAAGTCTACAACTGAGTGGTTCTTAGTATAATCACAAGGGCATGTAACCATCATCACTATTTAGTTTCAGAACATTTACATTCCCCTCAAAAGAAACCAGGCTCTGTTACCAGTCGTTCCCAGAGCCCCTCTCCCCCTCAGGCCAGGGAGCCCTAAGTCTACCTTCTCATTAAGAGGCACTATAACTTTTATGTCAAGCCCAAAAACAAAACACAAGAAAACAAATAAAGCGAAAATATGGAAAATAAAATTATCAAACAAAAAAGCAAGATATTTAATTGCTTAAGACAAATTTTAATTATGTGTATGTTAAAATCTTAAATTTGATGCTATTTTTTTTTAATGCACACAGTCTTGCTGCTTTGGAACTTTTTCTACTTTGTAAAGTTTCTAAAATGAGAATCATAAAACAAACATAAACCAAAAAGTACACATTGGTGAAAATTCAAACAGTTTATTCATTCCTTAGACTCTCCTGGTTTCTCCTATATAAGGCCTGTGCTAACTTACCTTTCTTTTTTTCAGGACCTGCCAAAAAAAAAAAAAACAAAACTTTCAGCTCCTGCATTGGCCGGGAATCGAACCCGGGCCTCCCGCGTGGCAGGCGAGAATTCTACCACTGAACCACCAATGCTTCAGCTGTGCAGTGCTTTGCCTCCAGCTGTTTTATGGCTCTGGTTCACAGTGGTGATGACACAGCTGTAATTTGACACACACACATACTAGACAGGCCCAGCAAGGAAAGTTGCTTAAGTCTACTAGCCAAACCCACAGAAAGAGACCCATGGGGCCTGCCTGTCTGACACTGTCTCAGATGTTCCAAAGAGAAGGCCATTAATGACAATGGGAAAAAATGCTGAAGTAATCCTTCTGGTTCCGGAGACAGGTTCCAAACTTCACTTTCTTAACTTTAAAGACTTATGCAGGGTAGGCACCAATTCATTCTCTCATTGACTGCAATGGAGGACATCACCCAAAACAAACCAGTGACTACTAACTCAGGACACAAGTCTGACAGATGAAACCAGAGGGGCTCCAGATAACACTTAGTAAAACTCCACCCCAATCAGTATAAAATTGGGTTCTCTTTATGTTATGAACAAGAAAGCAATGTTAAGAAAAGTCTGAAAAGAGAGCAGATCAACTTATTTGTTAAAAGCACTGACTTGGGCAGAATTCCCAAGTACTGAATGAACTAGCATTTCCTTAAAATCCTTCAGTATTGCTGGGCGTGGTGGTGCATGTCTTTAATCTCAACACTTGGGAGGCAGAGGTAGGAGGATCACCGTGAGTTCGAGGCCACCCTGAGACTACATAGTGAATTCCAGGTCAGCCTGGACCAGAGTGAGATCCTACCTTGAAAAACCAAAAAAAAAAAAAAAAAAAAAATCCTTGAGTAGACACTCCAAATGGCTGAGACTCAAGGGAACTGTGTAGCTCAGTGCTCCTGCCACACTCCAAGCAATGATTTACTATGGCTGAACCAATGAAAAGATCAAGGGCAACCTATAAGGTCTCTGACTGAGGCAGCAAGGTGACGAGTAAGGCCACCCCAGGCTATCGAGGTTCTAATCCCAACCTCATCATTTACCAGCTGCCAGAGCCTGTAGAATAGAGAGACAGTACCAGTTCCTGCATCACCATGCTGGTACCACATGAGTTAACATATGCAAGTAAGGCTGTAAGTAAAATCCTACGACTTTTAGTTCTCTAGGGCCCTTCATAGAGAGTGTGTGTGTGGGGGGGGGGGAGGGAGGGAGGGAGAACAGCTTACTCACCCATGGCTGTCTCCTCCTGCTTTGGCAAGGAGTCCTCAGGGATGGGTTCTGTCTGTCTCTGAGCTACTGGCTTTGGCTCGTCTGACTCATCATCCTCAGGGGTGACCAGCTTCATCAGGCTTTGGTTGCACACATTGGCTACTTCCTTGATGCCTGTTGTCCACTGATGTAAGGAGCAGCCCCACACAGGAGTTCTCCTAAAACCCAACACCACCCATGACACTGATACTGTTGTGAGGTATTCTTTTCTTCTCACAAGCCCTCTTCCTGGTGGTCTTCTCAGTGGGATCTAACCCAAGGTAAAGTGGTGTGAGCTCAGAGGGGCGGAACCTTGGTACCTGGGAGAGCTGCTCTGGAGGATGAGGGACAGCCGGCATTACTTCTGCATCCCTGGCTTTCCTAGTTCATGTGCAGCTCCATTCCTGCTCCCTAGATGCTAGGGTCTATTTGGAAGTGCGAAGAATCCTAAGAGAGTAGGCCCCTACTCACTCAGGGTCCCTGTACCTCACAGCCTCTCTTGGAGCAGCTCTTGTTTCTTTTCTCCTGAGCGAAGGATACTTTTTTTGCGGTCATCATAGGCCAGACAGGGCAGAACAGCAGTCAGGATCCCAGAAGAATAGGGTAGCATCACCCGGCCAGCCAGCTGGATGAACTCACGCATCCAACACATGGCTGTCAGCTGGATCAGGTCATCTAAAAGGTGAATTAGTGGGTTCTAGAGAGGTCAGCACAAACACTGGACAGCTCTCTTTTACTCAGTGCCAGGTAGAAGGCCTCCCATCTACTGCACATGTAGGTTAGGACAGGGGCCTAGGGAACTGGGTCTTGGCTGCTTCTGACTGTGCCAATACAACTTCCCCGTGTACTCTGCCTTCTAAAGGTCTGTCTAGATAGCAGGACAGTGAAAGAATGACGATTCTGTGCTAGACTGTGAAAGGGGCATGATGTTCTACCTCTCCTGGATCCATGTCCATTTGTAATGTGACTGGCATCTCCTCTCATTTATAAGTGGACTTTATCTACTTCTCTTTGGATCTGGAATGGCCTTGCTTCTCTGGTCAATAGTAAGTGGTGGCAGTGACAGTGTGCCCGGTTTAAGCCTAGACCCACTGACACAGCTGACAGCCAGCCAAGGGCCAGATGTGAGTGAGGCCATCCCAGACTGCCCAGCGAGGGGAATAAAACCACCCAGCTGACCTATGGACTTATGACCGGAGTTGGGCAGGCGACTTAGTTGGTAAACTACTCATCATGCAAGCATGAGGACCTGAATTTGGATCCCCAGCAACCGTAAAAGCTGGGTAGGTGCTCATAATTCTAGCGCTGTGGAGGTACAGATAGGGGACTCTCTGGGGCTTGCTGGCTAGTTAGTGTAGCTGAACCTGTGAGGTCCAGGTTCAGTGAGAGACTCTCTGTCAAAAAGTAGATGGAGAGGAAGACATCTAGCCATACAAATATGAATATGCACACACACATACCCTCTATCCTCCCCCCTCCCTCATGACCAGGCTGGACAGATGGCTCCGTGGTTAGAAGTGCTTCTTGCACAAGCAGGATGGTCTGAGGGGGCATGAGACAACTGAGTTTGAATCCCCAGAACCCACATAAGTAGCTGGGTATGGCCATGCATGTCTGTAATTCCAGTCCTGTGGGAAGCACAGACTAGTGAATCTCTGGGGTTTGCAAAAATGGCAAGCTCTGAAGCAGTGAAGAGACCCCATCTCAAGGAAAACGAACAGATGAGCAATGGAAGGTAACACCCAGTGTTCTCCTCTGGCCTCTGTGCATGCATGGGACACTGACTCTGTACACCCATGTGCATACATCACACACATGTGCCATACACACCTGCCCCATATCATACTTAATACATACACACCCAACACAAAAAATAACAATAAAAAACTCATGACCAGTAAAAATCAATTAAGCAGCTGGTGTTTTAAGTAATTATATCTCACTGTGGTTTAATACTCAACAGAAGCTAAGGGACCCAGAGTTCTGACCTCTATGCATTTAAATGCTCAATGCTAAGGTCAAGCTTGGCAACAAGATGATTTCCAGTTCATCACTCCAGATCAGATAGGATTAAAGGGTCTCTATGTCAACACAGAACCTTGACCTCTCCCTCAACAAGTCCTACCACTGCACTGTTCCTGGGTCCAGTGTAACAACCACTGTCTCTCCTACCAGGGATCCCTTCTGCCCCTCACTGAAGCTTGAGTGTGAGAGACAGGGGCTCTGAAGAGGTGGAAGCAGCTGGCTTGCTTCAGACACTCACCTGTGGCCTGGCAGTGGATCACCAGGATGTTGGCCATCTCAGCAAATTTCACACTAGAGGGGTTCTTCTTAATTTCTTTCAAGAATTCTCCAAGAACCACCTCACACCTACCCATGAGAAGAGGAGGGGAGCATCAGCACACTGCCAGCTCTGCTCTGGCTTGCATCTCCACACTTGTAGGTGAATGCTATGCAGAGGGCAGGGAGGATGAGCACTCCACTGCTGCAGCGGGAAGGACACAGGCACAGTGTGCCCTGACCTCCAGGGCATGGAGTCTAGGTGCAATCTCAGGGGCCTGGAGTGGAGCATGGGATCCATGGGCACCCTCAGGGATCCCAGCAAGCAGCACCTGCCTGTCTCCCCAACTCACATTTTCCGAATCTCTTTGCCATTGTCGCCGAGGATCTGGAAGAGTCCATCCAAGATCTCCGGCAGGTAATCTAGCAGGTTAATATCTGGCACAGATACCAGAACCAGGATCTGACAGGGAGGGAAAGGAAACATCAGCAGGGAGAGTTGGCCCAGGCGGAGAAGCTCATCTCCTACTCTCCACTTGGCTGGACCCAGAAGTGAAGGGAGGACCCCGTGTGGACACATGCTATGGTGTCACAGCACTGCAGGTGTCCATGAGGATGACACTGACAACAATCATCTCATTTCTCTGCACGAGGTACAGGGAAATGGGAATCTGACTCTAAGGCAATTCAGATGCCCAGGGAGAATGGGACAGAAGGGTAAGGTCAGAAGAGGCTAGCAGAGGTGGGACTGCTTGAGGCAGTAGTATGAGCTTCAGAAAAACATGGGCATTTTTTGAGACAAGGAAAGAATCACATCCCTGGGGCAACTGAGATGGGCTGTGGAGGCAAAGCTGGGTAGTGTTTTTGATTATCAGGTTTCAACATCTATGAGGGGGATGACAAAGAGACTTCTCATAACCAAAGCAACTGCCAAAGGTGCGCTACAGAGCTCATGCAACTCCACCCCAGAAAGCTCTTGTACTAGGGGTTAAATCTTACCCAGGAGATGATGAACTGCCGGGCATATTGGTTATTGGAGTAAATCCTCTCCCGCAACAAGGGGATAAAGCCCACCAGATCAAACTTGTTGCTCTCAGTCACAATGTCCTGTGAATCAAAGGAACAGGAGCTGTGGAGAGCCAGAGGGCAGGTCTGCCCAACCCGCTGCAATGCTGGCCCTGGGCTGGCTCCTGGGCCAGGTAACCCTGAAGAGGAAAATGGCAGAGCCAGAGCCAGGCAGAAGTCAGGTGAACTGAAAGCAGGGAAGAAAGAGAAGCAACCAAATGGTAAGACTTTTCTCTCTGAAGTTCAGATGGAAAGCCCTGTGCCCTGTCATGGGGAAGGGTGGGGGGAAGGTGACTCTGCTCTGTCCACTTGTCACAAGGAGCAGTTAAACTTCACTGTACACACACTTAAAATCAGGAAGAGCACCTTTAATGACAGAATTTCTACTCTACACAAACAAATGAAAGTGGGCACAAAGTACAAATACCTTTAAAAGACGGTCTAGGAGCTCAGATCCACTTTTCACATTGGGGTCTGGGTCAGCAGCCAACTATGACACAAAGAAATGGGAGAGAAACAGAGGTGATGGTCAGTCACAGTCAAATGTAAGCTGAGAAACTTACTGCAAATCCACACCACGACCATGACATAGTCTGCAATGTCAAGGGTGCCTTTCCCTGTATGTGAGAGTGGTAGAGGGAAAGAGTAGGTAACTCAGAACTGGATGCAGTGGAACTCCCATTCTGTTCAGGGTGCTTCTGTGCCCTGCTGTAAGTGGATCAGGCAGCTGCTTGCATTGGCCAGTCACGGCCTTTCTCATCTTAAAATGAGGGAGAAGGTGGGGGCGGGGCAGCTGTGAGGCTGGTATTAGAAACACCCACGTATTCATACTCATGTTTTAGGGGCTGCAGAGTTCTAAAGCTACCTACACAACTGGGGAGAGTAACTCCACGAAGGTGAGAGGAGCGTAGCAGAGCATCGGGACTCTCAACCCCTGCAACGCAGCTTTCTTTACAGCACTTGTGAAGCAGTCATCGCCCCTCACAGGGGAATGACACCTTGTACTGTGCAGTCACCAGTATCACCTTCTGCCTGGAAAGTTAGTGCTTCTCAATCTCTCAACCTTTTCACTCCAATATGTGTAGCAGACTGATGCTTTTGTAAAGTAAAATAAAAATGAAGAGAGGGGCTGAAGAGATGGCTTAGTGGTTAAAGCCTTTGCCTGTAAAGCCAAAGGACCCTGGTTTGATTCCCCAGGACCCATGTAAGCCAGATGAACAAGGGGGTGCATGCACCTGGAGTTCGTTTGCAGTGGCTGGAAGCCCGGGCATGCCCATTCTCTCCCTCTCTCTTTTTATCTCTCTGCCTTTTTCTATTAAATAAATCAATAAGATATATTTTTAAAAAATGAATAGAGAAAAATAGATGGCACAAGACTTAAAAATTAGCTCAGTGGTTAAGGTGCTTGCCTGCAAAGTCAAAGGACGCAGGTTTCATTCCTCAGTATCTATGTAAAGCTGGATGCACAAGGTGGCGCATGTGTTTGGAGCTGGTTTGCAGTGGCTAGAGGCCCTGATGTGTCCATCCCCCCATATACATAAATAAATAATAAATAAATAAAATATTAAAAAGAGAGAGATTTTAACAGTATGTATCTATTGCAGCCATATGCTTATGGGCTTTGCTCACATCTGGTAAGAGTGTTCAAGTTAGGTGGATGGGCCATACTCAGCAGTTAGAAGTTACCTTACTCAGCCCATCAAAGAGGACATTGAAGTGGGGCAGCACAGCACCTCGGGCCACCTTGACGATGTTGTAGAGAGCCTCGCAAGCATAGTAGCGCAGCCTGCTGTCTGCGTCATTGAAGCAGGTCAGCACGGGCTCAATCAGTTCCTTCAGGTAGAGCCCTGAGTCCTGCAACAGGACAGGACAGGAGGAGACAGCTCAGAAGGGCTGGGTGCCTCAGAGATGCTCAGACCTCTGTGTGAGGGTGGAGCTTAAAGACCCTTCCCAAGCCAGCCTCCCTGAAAAGGGGCCATGCCCCAAGGCCACAAAGCCGGCCTTGTTAGGGTTAAGTGTGGAAAGAATGGTGACAAAATACAAGTCTGTAAGGCACTGCTGGGTCTCCAGTGGGAAGGTATGTAGACACTTCAGTCAGAATGCAGAATATCCCTGGTGTCTCTCTCTCAGGAGAAGGCCTACCTTGCCCAGGGCAATGGAGCAGGCAGCGAGGCCGATGAGGCCCCCTTTCCGGCTGTGGGGGTGCTGAGACAGGGCAAATTCCTGAGACAGGGTCTGGATCACATGCTTGATTTGAACAGTGTTGTTCTGGGCCACGAAGTCCCGTACCAGCCTGAAGAGAGAGCAAAGGGGGTTGGGGAAGGGAGAGGTGGACCTGACTACCCCTGCTGTGGCTGGCTCCGGGTTAGGAGCTGGGGTGAGGGGAGGTGACCTGTTTAGACAGTGGAATTATGAGTCAGCCTCTACGGACAGGTCCCCTCAGTTCTGCTGCTGGCTGGCTGTTCCCTTACTGGGGGTCTCAGTTTCCCTTTTTGTACAATGGAAAGAGGAACAGTGGAGCCATCTCACTTCTGGGAATCTGAGAAAATGCAAAACAATATCTCACTGGGGAGCAAAAAAAAAAACAAACAAAAAAAAACAAAAAAACACCAATGTTTTTTTCAGTGAGCAGTGGCCTCTATTATGGAGAAAGCTGTAGATAAGCCATTATTTCAGGGGTGGTGTGTATGTGTGCACATGCATGCATGTTGGGAGTAGAAGGAACACAGCACACTCCAGCTCTGACCTATTGGCAAAATCCAAATACAAGCAAAAAACTGTAGCAAAGTTGAGTATGTGCTACCATAGAAGCAAGGATGTCACAGACTGTCTGTGCACATCCAGGTAGGCTGACAGAGTGTTCCCATTTGAGTTGTATCTTAATAACATTAATAGGCAGGCATAGCAAGTTTTTAAAAAATAATTTTATTATTTATTTGAGAGAGAGAGAGAGAGAGAGAGAGAGAAATAGGCAGGGGGAAAGAAAGAGAATGGGTGCACCAGGGCCTCCAGCCACTGTAAATGGAACCCAGATGCCTATGTTCCCTTGTTCATCTGGCTTACGTGGGTCCTGGGGAATTGAACCTGGGTCCTTTGGCTTTGCAGTTAAGTGCCTTACCATTAAGCCATTTCTCTAGCCGAGCAATCAGTTGTTTTGAAAATATTTATTTATTTATTTGACAGAGAAAGAGGGAGAGAGGGAGAATGGGTGCGCCAGGGCCTCCAGCCACTCCAGATATGTGCGACCCCTTGTGCATCTGGCTAATGTGGTCCTGGGGAATTGAACCTGGGTCCTCTGGCTTTGCAGGCAAGTGCCTTAACTGGTAAGGCATCCCTCCAGTCCCCAGCAATCAGTTTTGGTTACTATAATGAAATTCCAAAGGCAGGGTACTAATCAAGAAAAGAGGTTTAGTTGGATCACAGATTAGGAGAAGGACATGGCACATCAGTTCAGTTCTGTTGAGGGTTCTTTTGGTCTCTACTGCCTTATGGTAATGGCTGAAGCATGTACAGGAAGGAAGGACAGCTTTATGGAGATGAAGGTGATGGATAAGCCAAAGACCTTTTGGAAGCTGTTGCTAGTTCACAGGCCCCAAGTCCAGAAGCAGCAGCTTGTAAGAGGCCTTGCAAGGATGGGTGTACACAGACCCATCTGCTCTCCCAAACTGGACAAACCAGCCAGGCGAAGCACAGTATTTCCCTAGGGCTTGTCTGAGTAGTTCTAGAGACAGCCCTGTGAGAAGAGCCCTACACATGCCCCAGATGACAGCTGAAGCATTGGTGGTTCAGTGGTAGAATTCTCGCCTGCCACGCGGGAGGCCCGGGTTCGATTCCCGGCCAATGCAGCATTCTCTTTTTGCCTTTTCCTGGCCAGTTTCCTTACACAGAGATCCTGGCAGGTGACCCAGATTCCTAAACCACAGAGGGCATGTGGCAGCCCAGAGAACTCATGGAGGGTGGCTGGGCTCTCCAGAAAAGTGGGACTGTTTGTGGACTGGCCTATATGCCTCCACCTGAAAGAGGAATCCACTGTGCTGCCCTCAGCCTGGGCCAGCCGCCAGCAGGCAGCTGCTGTGAAAGCTGAGAGCAGTGAAACAGCTTAGTACGAGCGGGATATTGGGGAGGACACACACAGCAGAGGCGAGACTTGCCCGTTTCTGTGTGCTTTTGCTACTTACTGAGGAGGAGGAACTTGAGCTCTCATTTCTGTCTCATGGCCTGAAGGCAAATCAAACACACACACATACACACCCACCCCCACCTTTCTGCTTTTCTGCTTCCTCCTGCTCTGGAACTGATGTGGCAGTGCCAGAGGCTGCTGGGCTCAAACTCTGACTCAGCATGTACACAAAGAAGATCTGGGATAGAGTTATAGGGAAGTACCACACAGCTGCTGACAGCTGGAGCACTGGTGGTTCAGTGGTAGAATTCTTGCCTGCCATGCAGGAGGCCCGGGTTCAATTCCTGGCCAATGCAGTAGCAACTTTCATGGTAGGGTCTCACTCTAGCCTAGCTGACCTGGAATTCACTATGTAGTCTCAGGCTGCCATCAAACTGATGGCAATCCTCTGGCTTTTTTTTTTTTTTTCAAATGTGAGAAAGTGAGAGCAAGAGTGACACAGAGAGGAAGAGAAAATTGGTATGTCAGGGCCTCCACCCACTGCAGTCTAACTCCAGATGCATGTGCTACCTTGTGTGCATGTGTGATCTTGTACGCTTGTGTCACCTTGTGCATCTGGCGTATGTGGGATCTGAAGAATCGAACATAGGTCTTGGGCTTCACAGGCAAGTACCTTAACTGCTAAGCCATCTCTCCAGCCCAGTAGCAAACTTTTTAATCCTAAGAATTTACACTGAATGCCTACAGAATTTGTAAGTAAGATCAGAGAATTGCAGATGACTTGATGTTTAAATGCCTTTCTTTTTGTATGTGTAATATGTGGCGTGTGTGTATGCTTATGGAGTTTGCACGTGTATGTACAGATGTGTGTGCCAGTGTGTGCTCGCAGAGGCCAGAGAATATCGGGTGTTCTTTCTCTATTGCTCATCTGGGTATTTCCTGGAGCCAGAGTCTCTCTGAATGGGAGCGTTGGTTTTTGCAAGCCCTAGAGATTCTCAGGTCTCCATTCCCCACAAGACTGGGGTTACAGATGTGTGTAGCCATGCCCAGATGTTTACATGAGCCTAGAGAATCAACTCAGGTGGTCGCAGGTCCTCAGAAGTATTCTTACTGCTGAGCAATTTCCGTACCCTTTAAGTTGTAATATTTTGTTTATTTATTTATTTATCTGACAGAGAAAGAGCAGGGAGAGAGAGAGAAAGAATGAATGGGTGCGCCAGGGCCTCTAGCCACTTCAAACAAACTCCAGACATGTGCAACCTCTTGTGCGTCTGGCTAAAGTGGGTCCTGAGGAATTGAACCTGTGTCCTTTTGCTTTGCAGGCAAACGCCTTAACTGCTAAGCCGAACCTCCAGTCCCCAGCCCTTGTGTTTTAAACGCCTTTGATGGCAAGTACTTTTCTAAATTTCACAAAGATCCAGAATCTACATGTGTTGTTCTCAAAGAATCCAGGAGGAGGGACTCACCACAGCCCACGGTGAGCAGGTGTGCCTCCCACTCATACCTCCAGCCCCTGGGGAAATAGGGTTCTGCTTCTTCATGGCACAGATTACAGCACTACCCAGAATAGGGGGACACAATGGCATCCTCCAGGCTCAGCCAGGATCCAAGAGGAGAGCTAGCCTCCCATCTCAGGCACCCCTGTTACTACACCTCTCCTGCCTCCTGTCGACTCCTAAACATTCACCAAGTAGCTAGGGAGCATCTCTAACACAGGACCTCCTCATACGGGATGGCCTCTGCTGGGGTAAGTGGAGTACTTCAGACCAGGACTGTGGCACAAACCAGGTAAGAAGAGTGACAGGTGAGTTAAGGTGGCAAGAAAGAGAATGGCTACCAATGGGAGAAAGTGCCATGTGGCCTTCTGTGGGTCAGCCCTGGGGAGGGCTCTGAAGCTCTGGGGGGTGCTTGGAGGAGGCAGGAGGGCCAGGCATTTGCTTTGGCAGAAGCAAGGCCAAAGTGGAGGGGAAATGACAGGGTTGGAAAAGTAGCTACAGCAATACAGGACCCTATGTACTTGGTAAAGGCACTGACGTCTCACTTTGGTGGCAGTGAGGTGCCACAATGGGTGGTGAGCATGGACACCTCGGAACTTTTGGAGCAGTCTACAGCCGTGGGTGGACCTGAATGGTGCTAAAGATGCTCTGAAGTCAGAAAAGGCTCAGAGTGGCTAAAAGGTGAAGGGAATGTGGCCCTGGAGTCAGAGCAAGAGGGCACTCTGAAGGAAGATGAGCAGTAGGATATTTGTGCTTGGCACCCTTGTGACCCACTGGCACCTTTATACTTTGCTAGACATTATCTGGTCTATAAAGGCTCAATTTTGGCACTCTAGGTCCTTATAAAGCCCATTCAAATACTATGATCACAGGAACTCTAACTATTTAAGGGCAGGATTTTCCTTATCGCCAGGAAAACCGTTGGTAGACAAGCAATGGCTCCCTCTGGAGGGGAAACTATTCAAGCACATTCCTATCAATATCACCAGCCTGGAGAGCAACAGGCTGTCCTGGGACTAAACCTGTCCCATGAATCAAGCCCACCCTTAGCTGACATGTGCAGCAGTCAAAACATGGCCAGGTGGCCTCTCTAGCCTGCCCACCCGCCAGCGTCATCTTTCACTCCAGCCGGCCCCACCTTCCTGTCATCCCCCTGCTCGCCTCATACTCAGCCTGCACTTGTCACGTGCCAAACCTCTGGGAACCTTCCACTCTTGCCTGCACTCCATCCAGCCTGCAGTATCCAGCTCAGGAACAGCCCCCTGATATTACCAACTAGCCCATGAAGTGAGCAATTCCTGAATGCTGAAGAACCCAGTGACCCTTCACTCTGCGCCCAGCAATGCGCACATGGACGTTTGCCTCCACCTCATCTTGATCAAGGCCTGTGGACTGTGCCACAAGGCTCTACACAGCTACCCCCAGTTTAGTGTTGTGCATACAGTAGATGGAAAATCAGCACACTTCTGCTAGTGGGTTCAGACTGTGAAGGCTGGCAGAGTTGATGGATGGCATGAGCCACAGGGAAAACCCCCATACTGCCATACTGGTGGCATGAGATGGCATGCGAATCTGACCTGATCTGTCAGACTAATTGACATGGCATTTGATGGTACTGAGTCTTTCCTGTGGCTAAGGAGACACACACATCGGGATGTGACCTGAAGCACTCCTGCCGAGGGGCAGTGAGCTTCAAGTCCTCTTGGAGGCTTCTAAACTGGGAGCTCCCAGTCTGGCCGGCAGCTTGCTCTCACTACTCGGCAGGGGGATGCAGAGAGAAGAAAAGCAACTACAAGGGAAGCAGAGTAAGTGAAACTTAACAGCAGGTACCCCATAGAGGTTCAGTCTCTCTTCAAAGCCTATACATTGTTTCTGCTTTCATCTACATTGTGGGAACCAGAGGTGGAAGGTCTGAGGTTGAACTCATTTTGAAGTTAATATCTGGCCCAGAAACTCTTGCTATCATGAATTCGTGGGGCCCTTCAGCGACACAAAAGCCTCCCGGCTTTACTCTTCTATATACATCGGAGAAGAGACTCTGCTGCTGCCAGGTTTCCCCACAAAGCACTGAAAACCCTTTTGGTGAGACAGTTCACTAGTGGTGCAGTGTTCTCTACGGGCTGTTCAGAGCCTCCATTTGTAATTGATTGAAGGTGGCACAAGTTGGCAGGCACCCATATCCCAAAAGAAACAAGCTCAAGATGGGCCAGCACCAGGCTCCACAACAACCAGGATATCATAGAGACTGCAACACCAGCTATCCTGCCCTGAGAGAAGGAGCCACAGGCAAGGAAGGGTGCATTAAGATTGCCTCAGTCAAGAGAAAACCAGGGGCCACAATGTGCTACACAGCCGCAGTCCTGCACTGGAACCCTTGGCCTGTGTAACACAGTGCTAGTCAAGGGTGAGGAGCATTGAGTCAGCCACTTTCGGAGGACTCATTCTGTTATGGATTTCACAGATCAGTTTATTCCTCCAGATAACCTCTTACTACAGCTGTAACTGTGCTCATCTTCTAGATCTGAGCAGCCCTAAAGGAATCACGTTCCTTTCTCAGGGTCACAGACAGGTCTGAACCCTTGACATCAACAAAGCCTACATCCTTTCAACACATCAGTTTCTTCTTCCCATCTTCTGGAGTCACTGTAGCTGCAAACAACATGCTCGATTTCAGTGTTAGTTCCCTCATGCAGACAGAGACCCTCAAGTGACATGTTGCTTTCTCCACACATCCTGCTCTTCAGTGCTCAGGCACCCCCCAAGCATTCCTCTAAACTCACAAGGGATGCAGATGAGGTGTGTACTTGAGATGTGCTGAAATGGAGCCTGACAGTTGGCCTCTATGGTGAAGGCAAGAAATGGGTAACTACTGGCTGAGCACTTACTATATGCCAGGCAACATGTGTAATCTAATTTAAGCTTAAAAACCAGATACCCAGCTAGGTACCTAATGAAGACTCAGTTGACAGCTGAGGTAACTAACTGGGGTTAAGAAAAGACAAGGCTACACAACCTGGAAAGATTAGTAAAAACAAGAGTTTTATATTGTGTTTTGGTGAAATCAGACAATGCATATCACAAACTCAACAGTACCAAGGCCAAGTTAGAACCAGAGAGAAAAAATGATTTAAATCTGCCACCCAAGACTGCTCATTCAATGTTGACCGAGAACCTATTCTTCTCTTGGCTCAAAGGAGGATAAAAAGACAAAACCAGAGGTAACACCTTTGTTGTGAAACTTTCAGTGTGGATTTGGGGCTTTCCCTCTCCTCGCAAGTCCAGTGATCTGTTTTCGCTGTGTGACATACTTTTTATGTGACATATGTATTCAGATAGCACATCCAGGCTGCTATTTCCCAAAGAGGATCTGAGTAAACATCTCCATCTGCTTCACTGAACATCGCAGTAATTTGGTTTCCATTTGCTCACACGCTTCCAAGTAACTGAATGGGAAGTGAACACATACCTCAAGGACAGACCAAAGATCTTCCGACAAGGCCTGAGACTTAACTGACTAAACACATACTGAACATCAACTGGATATGACCAGAGGAGAAATAAGGTTTGATTTTAGGTGACAACAACTGTGACCACTTAATAAGTGCTTTCCTGACAGCACAACAAAATACCACTGACATTCTTCCTTTGAAAAACTGATATAATTCACATACCAAAAATTCACTTCCTTAAAAGTATACAATACAGTGTTTTGTTTTGTCTTTTTAGTAAATTTACAGTTGTTCAACCATGACAACAACTTAAGGACATTTCTATCACCCCAAGCTAAACAAACTCTGTACCCCTTTAGCTGTCATTCCTCTTTCCTCTCAAGCCCTGGCAGCCATATTCTTCTGTCTCTAGTGTGCTGCTTCTAGAAATTTCATATAAATGAAATCATACCACACAGAGCTTTTTGTGACTATAGCTTCTTTCACTCAGCATGTTTGCAAGGTGTATATGTGTGTGTGTGTGTGTGTGTGTGTGTGTGTGTGTACGCGTGTGTTTTGTTTTTGAAGATGAGGAAACTTAGGCACAATGAGGTTCAACCAGAGATCACAAACGCAAGGGTTGGGCAGGCATCACATGAGGCCAATTGAGGTACAGGTGACAGACTCAGGAGAATTTGCCAGGGAGAGGGTAAAGGGCTAGGTCCTGCCAATCTGCTGAACAGGGATGTGAGCTCCCTTACACAAGCCACAGCTTCTAATTCCTTAAGAGAAGCCAGAAGCCTGAATTTCATTATGAACATTATCAATTTAAAATGATCTGTGAGGGCTGGAGGGATGGCTTAGCAGGTAAGGCATTTGCCTGCAAAGCCAAAAGACCCAGGTTTGATACCCTAGGACCCACATTAGCCAGATGCACAAGGAGGCACATGTTTGTTTGCAGTGGCTGGAGGCCTTGGTGTGCCCATTCTCTCTCTCCCTCTTTATCTGTCAAACAAACAAATAAATACTCTAAAAAGGTTAAATAAATAAATGGATAAAAAAATAAAATGATCTATGATCTAGGTGATACCAAAACAGTCTATAGGCAGGACATAGTTCCTGAATAGCAGTCTCTGAGCCTTGGAATAAGCAACTTTCTGAAGGCCCCACTTCCAATAAATGAGAGCTGAGTGGAAATTTTGATCCAAACTACAAATTGGCACAAGCCAGTCAGGGACTCCTCCATACTTCAGCACACCTGGGGGAATCATTCAGGAGCTCTGGGCCTCAACCTCCCTAGAACTCTCACAGGGTATCTACATTTACTGGAACTTATGGTGCAAACAAGATTGTATGCATGCGTGTAGTCTATGCTTAGAGACAAAATTGAAAGCTCAGGAACACTAGAGACCTGGCCATGAAGGATGTTATCTCCCCCAACCAGAAGCAAGAGGGAGTAGCACCACCTCCACAGTGTCTGGCAGTCTTTTTCATAAGCCAGAATGCTTGCTGACATCTCTCCTACATGTGGCCAGGAAAGGATAGATGAGGGTCTTACAGGCCTTTTTATTTGGAATGATCAATGACTATCTCTTGAAATCAAGAGGCCATAAACCCAAAGTGGTCATTCTAAAATCCTAACCTGAATGCCTTAGTCTCTGGAAAACTGTATGGCTCTGTTGAACCCAGGTGGTAGAGGGACAGCTCGCCAGGCCTTGTGTGCAACAGGCTCCCAATATTTGCCATCAGATTCTGGTCACAATACCAGACTAGCACAATGGAGTCAAGCATCTCTCTTGCTCTCTGCATTTTTAGTACTTAGGAGGCCTGTCAGGACTATAAAGCACCTTAACCTTTCACTGGAACACTTTCTGCAGCACTGGCTGTCATTTGAACAGACTGGCTATGGAAAACTGAAAATTGCAGCTAAAACTACCAGAGATGTCCAAGTCTGAAATTTATTACAACTAAGTTCTCTTTTTAGTAGGGAAAACCACTCACAATAGTGGGGAAACCTTTTTGTTAGTTTGGAGTAAGGGCCTCGCTATGTAGCCTAGGCTGGCCTCAACATGTGATCTTCCTGTCTTAGGATCTCTAGTGCAGAGATTACAGTTGTGTATACCATGCCTGGCTTGTGGAGAAGTCTTTTGAGACAGATGAGTCCAGGTTTTGTATTCAGGTTCTGGCTGTGAAATGCTAGAAAGATGACCTAACAAGGAGACCCTGCTTTCTCATCTGTAAAATAGGTAACTAATGCCACCCAGTTCATGGGGCAGCTAAGCAAAGTAAGGAGATGAGGGCTGACAACTGCTGGCCAAAAGCAGCTTGTTTCCATCCCTCTGTACCCTCCCTCTACCAAATGCACTGCTTCACATAGATTTCACTGTGACCACCGAGGAGCAGTGACTGAACTGCCCTCTACCTCCAACTTCATGTGCTAAAGTGTTAACCCCCAGATAAGTATATAAGCCTATAAAAAAATCAAAGTTGGAAGAGGTCATGATGGTGCCTCTGATCTCACAGGATTAGTGTCCTTATAAGAGACACAAGGGTCAACTTTCCCCATTCCCCAAAAAAAAAAAAAAAAAAAAAAAATCACGCGGGCATACTTATGCTGTGGCAGCCACCTACAAGTCAGGAGGAGGGCCCCTCAGAATGAAACCACCTTGATTTTGGGTTTTCCAGTCTCCAGAACAGGGAGAAATACATTGTTATTGTGGAAGTCACCCAGCCCGTGGTTGTATTTTGACTAATAAGACCATATTTGTACGCTTAGTGGGGGCTTTTGAGAAAAGTTCAAAGCACACTTAACAACTCAACTTGCATAATCTCCCCTTACCTTCTTACCCTCTGCAGAAATGGACAATTCCAAGTAGAGAACACGACTGTGCCAGGGAAGCCTGAAACCCCTCCTTGAAACTCCTTGTAAATCATAAAGCAGTCTTACATCTGCCTTCAAAATTTGTATTCCAGTCTCAGGAGTTTATTGCACACCTCACAGAGACTGCTGGGCTTGGTGTGGGAAAGTGAGGAGCAAACCAGGTCTTCAGTCTCCTGCCGCAAGTAAGAGATAATGTGAAGGTGGGGTCCTACCTCCACAGAGCTCAAGGTCTAGGAGCAGGGACAGAGAACAATAGTAGTTAAGGTGTACAAATTTTCTACACAAGCGCTGTATCATTGATCTGTATCACCAGAACTATCCCCAGAACTGTACCAGGTTTTTACTGGCTACTTTAATAAATTATCACAAACTTAATAGCTTAGGATACCAATTTATTATGGGTCTTACTGAACTCATTGGGGTATGGGAAGAGCAACTTTATATTCTGGTTCTACAGGGTTATCTGGTTTCTTATACATTCTAGAGGCGGCCACAGTGTTTGGCCAGTGTTCTCTTATATCTTCAAGGCCAGGGATGGCTGCTTGAGTCTTACATCACTCTGGTAACTCTTCTGCTTACCTCTTCCACAATGAAGGATGTTTAGGTTTACACTGGGCCCATCTGGTTAATCTAGGATATTCTCCCTAGTTTAAGGTCACCTGATTAACAACCTTGATTACATCTGCTATAGTATATCACATTTTCACAGCCTCAAAGGATCAGGACATCTTTGGGAGGCCATTATTCTGCCAATCAAAAAGTGTAAGAGGGCTGGAGAGATGGCTTAGCGGTTAAGCGCTTGCCTGTGAAGCCTAGGGACCCCGGTTTGAGACTCGGTTCCCCAGGTCCCACATTAGCCAGATACACAAGGGGGCGCATGCATCTGGAGTTCGTTTGCAGAGGCTGGAAGCCCTGGCGCGCCCATTCTCTCTCTCTCCCCTTTATCTGTCTTTCTCTCTGTGTCTGTCACTCTCAAATAAATAAATAAAAAATTTTTAAAAAAGTGGTAAGAGCAGTACTGATACAAAACAATTACAAGCAATTAAAATAATTATGTAATAAGTCTCTGTATGTATACTATGTAATAGTATAATGAATGCAGTGCTTCACTAAGCACTTTTCCAATGTTAATTTTGGTAACCAAATACCTCTATGACTACTATTATTTTTCTTCTTACACAGCTAGGACACTGGAGTTAGTTTGCTCAGGGTCATATAACCAGTGAACAGGAGTTTGATCTCCAATTAATGAGCTCCAGAGCCGGTGCTTAACGACTCCACCACATGGTTTCTAAGAAACTGTGTCAGAGGGGCTATTTACCTAAGAATAGGACTAGGAACTTTTGTTTCTGAAGCATGTGAGCTGGTTTATCTGCTCTACAAGCAACTGCCAATATTCTGACTTTTCTTTTATAGGCTGTCTGCAGGAGTTAACTAACTAATAGGCTGTTTAGCTGAGGGTGAGTGTGACTAGACCACATGAAAAATATACAAATATGGATTCTACATGTGGAATAGATGGTTTATGAAGCCAAGGTTTCTCAAACTTTAATACATGTGATAGTCACACACAGTGATCTTGTTGAAGTGAAGGTTCTCATCTTGTAGGTCTGGCTGGAGTCAAGCTTGGGTCTCTCTCCAGTTGCTGTCTGGAGGCTACTTATTTTTTCCCCGAGGTAGGGTCTCACTCTACCCCAGGCTGACCTGGAATTCACTACGTAGTCTCAGAGTGGCCTCAAACTCATGGCGATCCTCCTACCTCTGCCTCTTGAGTGCTGGGATTAAAGGCATGCGCCACCATGCCCAGCTTACAGGCTACTTTTGAGCAACAAGTACTCTTCTGCTTCCCCATCCAAACTGATCATTCATTTGAATGTGTGCCAAATGCTACTAGGCACTATACTAAGTGTAGAAGATAAAAGTTTCTGCTCTTAAGGAGTTCACAGTAAAGGCTCTAGGGAGTGTCTCTGAATTCCACAAATCAAGGGCAATATCTAATACAAAATGAACCCCATTAATGACAGCATCCTTACAGAACTGTCTGCAGAGAGAACTCATACAGATGGTGTCAGAAGCAGTGTAAAAGAGATTGAGTAAAGCAAAGGGGGAGGGAGGGCTAATCAAAATCTAAGAGGATACAAATATATCATATGGAATCCTCCGGTTTTGGACAATGGAACACTCAGAAGTCATAGATCGTTGCTAGAAAATTTTCAGTGCCAGGGATGGGATACCTCCAGTGAGTTGTTAGCCAGGGAGGTCCCTGATGCCCCCAAAACATTATAAGCCATTGCTGAGGCCTTGGTTTCCAACGAGGAATCGATGGTAAGACCCTATTGCTGAAGACTCCACATACTTGGGCTGCAAGTCCACTGAGAAATCCTGTTGGAACTGAGCTGATAACCTCCTCCATGTAGACTAGCTGACAGAAAGCTAGAAGTCATTCTACATGTAGTTCAATGGGAGAAAGAGATACCACCAGTGAAGACACTCATCAGTGGACACTGCAAGCCTTATAATTGGCCAGCCAGGCCAAATGAGCCAGCAGGTGCAATAGTGGCATGTCTGTCATGTTGGAAACCAACTGCCCTCTAATTGGACTGAAGCCCTGCTCCATGGGAGGGAATACATCCCTGATACTGAAAACTTCAAGCAGGGGTAGTCATGAGCTCTAGGGGTGTAAAATTTGCTGATGTCTGGATAAAATACTATGCTTATCAAGCTGCCCAATAAGTACTTCTCTTAATATTCATACCCTTGTATTAATGCTACTCTCACTTTGGGTAGAGCATCCTCTCTTTTCAGATGGCAGTGACCTTGGGACGACTCAGAAGGTACCATAGTGCTGGAAAGAAGTGACTGGAGTACTGCGTAACATTTTTTTTTTTTTTAATTATTCTCTCCATCAATCTCTGGAGAGAAATTTACCCTAATTTCTTCTTCTCTATTTTATTTTTATTTTATTTATTTGAGAGCAACAGACAGAGAGAGAAAGAGACAGAGAGAGAGAGAGAGAGAAAGACGTGCCAGGGCCTCCAGCCACTGCAAACAAACTCCAGACACATGTGCTCCTTGTGCATCTGGTTAACATGGGTCCTGGGGAATCGAGCCTCGAACCGGGGTCCTTAGGCTTCACAGGCAAGTGTTTAACCGCTAAGCCATCTCTCCAGCCCCTGCGTAACATTTTGATCACACCTTCCAAGGCTCAGGGCCTAATGCGGAAGAGGTGGCGGAAAGAATGTAAGTGCCAAAGGAAGGGTAGGACTCCTTACAACGTGCTTCCTCCAGACATAAAATGGCCTGGATATCCATGACCTCATAGTGCCTGACAGTACCTAAACAAGACCATCATAAGAGGAAAAGATCATGACATCAAAATAAGAGAGAGACTGATTGAGATGGGAGGGGATATGATGGAGAATGGAATTTCAAAGGGGAAAGTGGGGAGAGGGAGGGTATTACCATGGGATATTTTTTATAATCATGGAATGTTAATAAAAATTGAGAAAAAATAAAATAATTGGGTTTTTTTAAAAAAAGCATCATAAAAGCTGAGATGCCACACTCCTGTTGAAGGTACCAGCAGATGACTCAAGCCAGTACAAAGGCAGATACTTCTGAGGAGCTGAGTGGGGGGATGAACAAAACTGGGTGTCAGTTCCAGTCTGTTATCATAAGCATTCCTCAAAGGCCCATGTGTTAAAGGCTTGGCTCCCAATTTGACACTATTGGAGATGATAAGACATTTCAGAGGCAAGGTCTTGAGACATTACAGAGGAAGTGGCGGATTACCTATGAGTCCTGCTGTGGTTGTTTGATTCAGGTGTCCCTAATAAACTTATGTGTTCTGAATGCTAGGTTCCCAGCTGATGGAGATTTGGGAATTAGCGCCTCCTGGAGGGAGTGTATTGTTTTGCTTGGACTGGTGTTAAATGGGTGTTAAAGCCAGTTTCCCCAAGCCAGTGTTAGGCACACTCTCCTGTTGCTATTGTCCACCTTATGTTGTCCAGGGGGTGATGATGTCCACCCTCTGCTCATGCTGTCATTTTCCCTGCCATCATGGAGCTTCTCCTCAAGCCTGTAAGCCAAAATAAACTTCTTTTCCCCACAAGCTGCTCTTCATTGGGTGATATCTACCCAGCAATGCAAACCTGACTGCAACAGTAAAGTGATACCGAGGAGTGGGATTGCTGCTAGACACACGACTGTGTGGCTTTAGCCTTTTGGGGCTGATTTTCAAGAGGAATGTGGAAGCATTTGAAACCTTGGCCTAAGAGATGCCTTGTAGTGCTGTAAGTACAGCTTGATAGACCATTCTGGTCAGAGGTGAAAGTCCTGAATGCAGTTAAGAACTGGACTGTGAGAGTGCGAAAGAGCTTTGCTTGGACTGGGCTAGCAGCTTGTGTGAAAAGCTTGTTGTTATGTCTGTGTCCTGAGAAGTTGTGCAGGGTTGCTCTGTGTAGAAATGAACTGGAGTGAGCAGAGGGATATGGCCCAGAAAAAATGAAATCTTTGGGCCTAAACTGCTGCCCACTCACCTGCAAATTGTTTGAGAGATTACAACCATTGACATTGGGCCAGCTGACCTGCACTGTGGCAACAGGAAGAATGCTGACTCTTCTGAAGGGGCCTGAGTGTTCAAGGAGTGTCCTGTTCTTCAAAGTCTGCTTTACTCCCCGCTGGCTTAACAAATTGGCACCCTACCTGGTATTGTGGAGTACAAGAAATGCAGGAAAGAGAGGGCCATTAAGTTTGCAACATGGTCTTGTGTTTTGGAAATGGCCATAGGCAGTGTGAAGCAGGTTTGCTGGTTGCCTGCATGGAGACGCCATGGGGCCATGAGGATAAACCATGGATTGCATTGGAGACCCAGTGGAGATGCCGGGACCATGCGATGGCTCCTAAGGAAAGTTGCTAGCCCTGATGAAGTTTTCCAGGACTGTGAGTAGCCTAGCTGGAGGGGTAGAATTGGAATACCAGAGACTTGTTGCTGGTTAGAATGATCAGACTTGGAGATTTGTCACTGGCTAGAGTTGTTGAACTTGGGAGTTATAGTTTGATGTATGCCCTGGTTATTTTAAATCTTGTATTGGTTGAATATTTCTTTGCTATGCGCAATGCCATCTTTTGCAGTGTGAATGTTTATTCTGTGCCATTATGGGTTTTGGGGGGATTTTTTGGTATTATGGCTCAGTTTAAAGATCTTGGACTATGGGGAGGTATGAACATCACTGGAATTGATAAACACTATGGGGACTTTTAAATTGGACTGAATGCACCGTATCATGCATGGATATCAGTTTATGGGGGCCAGGGGCAGAATGTGGTAGTTTGATTCAGGTATCCCCAATAAACTTAGGCATTCTGAATGCTAGGTTCCCAGCTGATGGAGATTTGGGAATTAATGCCTCCTGGAGGTAGTATATTGTTGGGAGCAGGCTTATGGGTGTTATAGCCAATTTCCCCAAGCCAGTGTTGGGCACACTCTCCTGTTGCTATGGTCCACCTTATATTGGCCAGGGGGTGATGTATACCCTCTGCTCATGCCATCTTTTTTCTCCTGCCATCATGGAGCTTCCCCTCAAGCCTATAAGCCAAAATAAACCTCTTTTCCCCACAAGCTGCTCTTGGTTGGGTGATTTCTACCAGTAATACAAACCTGACTGCAACACCTGCTCTCACTGCTAGCCTGAGAACCTCCTCTAGGGAGATGGGGGTAGACACTGAGGAGACTCAAAACTCCTTAAAGCAGAGAAATCAAAGGCTGTTGAGAGCTCAGCACTAAAGGAGACACAATATGCCTTCCAAGTCTCAGGAACACTGTCAAAGAGGGGGCAGAAAGAATGTAAAAGCCACAGGGTGGGAAGGTGTATTCTGAGGTCTTCTCTTCCTCCCGGCACACAGAGGTTGGTACATTCATGACCCCACAGTAAATATCGATAACCCCACTGAGGAGGATCCTCAGTGGAATGGGGTTGAGGGAGAAGGAACATAAGAGTATAACCTGATGGGAACATGATCAATATGCAATATATTCATACAATAAAGTTCTCAATTAAAAGAAGATGAGCCAGGTGTGGTGATGAATGCCTTTAATTCCAGCATTCAGAAAGCAGATGTAGGAGGATCACTGTGAGTTCAAGGCTATTCTGAGACTACATACTGAATTCCAGGTTAGCCTGGGCCAGAGTGAGAACCTACCTCAAAAAAAAAAAAAAAAAAAAAAAAAAAAGCTGGGTGTGGCAACACACACCTTTAATCCCAGCACTTGGGAGGCAGAGATAGGAGGATCCTCATGAGTTCGAGGCCACCCTGAGACTACATAGTGAATTCCAGGTCAGCCTGAGCTGGAGTGAAACTCTACCTCAAAAGAAAAAAAAAAAAAAAAAGAAGAAAGAAAGGAAGAAAAAAGAAAAAGGTGATACTTATTGGGAGTTCTTCCAGTCATTGAAAATGTTCTTCTGACCCCAGCAATTCTTCTTCCTCTTTCTAGATTTGACCATGAGGTAAAGGTTTTCGCTCCATCACAGGAACCTTAACCACGATGAGCTGCTTCACCACAGGCTCCAAAGCAATAAGACAAACTGACTATGAATTGTAACCTCAAAATCTGTGAGCCAAAATAACATTCTCTTTTCAGGTTTTCTGTTAAACCTCAGGCATTTAATACAGTATTGGAAAGCTGGCCAAAACACAGTGCAGATTCCAAGAAACCAAACCAAACCCAGATATACAAGCATATGATCATCTTTGAGTTTCCTTACTGTACATGGTAATTCTCATTAGGACTTGCTAGCACTGAAAAGTCAGGGGGAAAAAAAACAAACAGAAAGCCTGTATCATGAAAGCAGTTAAGAAAGTGGTGCCCTATTTACATAATGAAGTTCTCTTCAGCAGTAAAGAAAAATGAAATTTGCAGGGAAATGGATGATTCTGGAAAGGATTATACCAAGTGAGGTAACTCAGGCCCAGAAAACCAAATGTTGTATGTTCTCTCTCATATGTTGATCCTAGCTACAAATGTTTAGACTTGTGAGTTGAAACCAAAAATGGGTAACAGAGGCCAGTAAGCTGGCAAAAAGGTATAAGAGAGGGAAGAGAGGAAAGGACTTAAGGGGATGGTGTTGTATATACATAAGCAGAATAGATTACAGGGAGTGGAATGGCCTAAGCGAGGCCAGGGGGAGAGATTGCAAAAAAGAAGGGTGGGAGAAGGGTCAATCAAAATGCAAGATATTCTGAAGAAGACATATGAAAGCTTATTTTTTTTTCCTTGGATAATATCCAGAAGCCATAGATTGTTACTAGAGAATTTTCACTGCCAGGGATGGGATACCTTCCAGTGAGCTGTTGGCCAGGGAGGTCCCTGTTGCCTCCAAAACATTACAGGCTATTGCTAAGGCCCTTGGTTTCCCACCAGAAACAGATGGTAAGACGCTATTGCTGAAGCCTCCACATGCCTGGGCAGCAAGGTCACTGAGAAATCAAGCTGGGGCTAAGCTGAAAACCTTCTCTCTGTAGACCAGCTGAATGAAAGCTGGAAAAAGCTGTACTCCTTATGGAAGACAGAAGTCATCAGTGGTTAAAACAGTGGACACTGGAAGCCTCAAGTTTGGCCAGACAGGCCAAATGACAGAATGGGTACACAAGTGGCATATGTGTTCTGGGGAAACCAACTGCTCTCTAATTGGACTGAAGGTCTGCTTTATGGGAGGGAATACATGCCTAGTACTGAAAACCTTACCAAAAGCCTAATAAAGCCTATGGCAGGGGAGGTCATGAGATTAGGGGTGTAAAGCTTGCTCTTGTCTGGCTAAATACATATATTATGCTCACAAAACTGCCCTGTAAGCACTACACTTAATGCTCATATTCATCTATTAATGCTACTCTCACCTTTTGTTAGAGAAGCTTCTCTTTTCAGATGGTGGTGACCACTGGGATAACCCAAAAGGCAACATAGTAATGAGAAGTGACAAAGGAGTGCCCAGCATTGAAACATCTCTGTCACACCTTCCAAGGCTCCATTGTGGAATAGGTGGCAGAAAAAATGTAAGAGCCAAAGGAAGGGTATGAGTCCTTACAATGCAACTGTCCAGACAGAAATTGGCCTCGCTATCCATGACCTCACAGTACCTATAAATGCCTTCACAAGACCCTCATAATAGGAGGCAAAGACGATGACATCAAAATAAAAGACTAACACAAAGAGGGAAGGGATATGATGGAGAGTGGAACTGTGAAGGGCAAAGCGGGTGGGAATTAGCATGGTTTATTGTCAATAAAAAAATTATACATTAAAAAATGTGGTAACTGGGCTGGAGAGATGGCTTAGCGGTTAAGCACTTGCCTGTGAAGCCTAAGGACCCCCCCGGTTCAAGGCTCGATTCCCCAGGACCCACGTTAGCCAGATGCACAAGGGGACACACGGATCTGGAGTTCGTTTGCAGTGGCTAGAAGCCCTGGCGTGCCCACTCTCCTCTCTCTCTCTCTCTCTGCCTCTTTCTCTCTGTTGCTCTCAAATAAATAAATAAAAATAAACAAATTTTTAAAAATGTGGTACCTGATTTGAGAAGCAGCTAGAATGGAAAAGCTGAATATCAGAGCTATTGGGAGAGTCTGAACCAAACCCAAACCTTTAGTTTAAGAGAAAGGGAGCTTTTCTGAACTGCAGAGATTTTGCACCTTCAATCTGAAGACAACTGGTTGTTAAAACTGATGGAGTGCTACTGGCATCTAGTGGGAAGAGACCAGAGATACTGCTAAAAATCCTACAAGGCACACAATTGCCACTACAACCAAAAATTATGTATCCTAAAATTTCAATAGTGCTGAGGTTAAGAAATCCTGAGACAGGGCTGGAGCATTGGCTTAGCAGTTAAGGCACTTGTCTGCAAAGCCAAAGGACCCAGGTTCGATTCCCCAGATCCACATAAACCAGATGCACAAGGTGGCACATGTGTCTGGAGTTCGTTTGCTGCGGCTGAAGGCCCTGGCCTTCCCTCTCTCTCTCTACCTTTCTCTCTAAGTAAATAAAATAAAATAAACATGCCCATTTTAAACACTGGGAAACAATGCAAACCATCACTTCACCATCATATACACATGTGGCAATACTTCAGAAAAAAGGAAAGGCCAATATTTCCAATTCCACTTGTAGGGAAGAGTAGCATGACTTTAGATAAAACTAGACAATCCTCTGAGCATTAAGGTCATGAGGTTTCCATCTGATCTCCCCACTCGGGACACATAACAATCTCTTTTGCTTCAGAAACTGAGTATTACAAAAAAAAAAAACAGGCTGATCAATACCGCTAGTCAATTCTAATTGTCCACAGAGGCAGCACTCTGTCCTGTTGGTTTTCACGAAGACCACACCGAGGTCTCAGCAAATGTCAGGCACTGTGCTAGGTACTACACACATTTTTACTGCAGCCACCTGCGGCTCCAGGATTATTAAAGAACGTGGTCCAAAGCCCAGCCAGGCAGGAGCAGAGCTAGGACTCTGGGATCTCCTGCTCTTGAACACTGTGTTGTGTTAAGGGCATGGAACCCGAGACACCAACACTGGCTGCAAGTCTCCCTGCGAGCAGAGCCGCTGGGGGCTGCAAAGCCAGGGCGGGGTCCCAGGAGCTCTTACTTCTCTATCTCCAGCGCTGCCACCTTCCGCTTTTCGTATAGTTTGTCATTGAGGGCACGCACGATGTTAGGAGTGAGCGGCGCGAAGTCCTTCTCGGGGTTCATAGTGGCAGCTCGGGAGCCTCGAGACTCCTTAGCCCGCGGCTGCCGGGACCGTACTAAGGCCCGGGGAGTCTGCGGCTCCGCGTAGACCCCGCCGCCGGATCATGGACCACGAGTTTCCGAGTCCTCCCGCCTCGCTCTGCGGCCGCGCGCTGCCTCAGAACTCGGCCCCGGACTCTGCCCTCCCACGCGACCCCGGCCGCCAAATCACTCCCAAGGCCAGCTCCCGCCAGACACCGGCTACGCTCGCTGGGTAGCGGCCATGTTGCTCGAGTCACATGATCCGCAGCGACTTCCGCCTTCCGCCCCTAGGGCCCGCCCATCGGCAGCCACGCCCCCTCGTGGAGGCAGCAGTGGGTTGGCCGCGCTGCTCGGAGCTCCGCCCTCTCTCCGTCCACTCCATCCCGGCCCGCCTCGCCTCGCCCTCTTCGCTCCGCCCCGCACACTGTCTGGGCTTGAGACCAGTGCGAATCTCCCCGTGCTCAACGATGTGGGCATGGCCTGTAGTGGGCTTCGCCGGTGGTGGGCTTCTGTTAAGTTTTGTTACACAGAAATGTCCTTGGAGCCCAAGTCAGCGTGATTTATGCTGAATGTATTGGTTCATTTGGTACTTGCTCGCAGATCAATTTCGCTTATGCTTTATGCCAATGTTTCTCATCATTTTCACCATGTTCTAGCCGCTTGTATTATTTTTTTAATATATTTATTTGTTTATGTGAGAGAGATACAGAAATAGGTAGGTACAGAGAGGGGGGGGAGGGAGGGAGGGAAGGAGAGAGAAAGAGAATGGGTGCGCTAGGGCCTCTAGCCACTGCAAACGAACTCCAGATGCATGCACCCTTACGTGGGTCCTGGGGAATTGAACCTGGGCCCTTTGGCTTTTCAGGCAAGGGCCATAATTGCTAAGCCATTTCTCCAGCCCCACTTGTATTATTTTTATGTAATATTTTTCTCAAAAAAATCTTAAGTTCCTACTTCAGCCTTGCTTATGTCCTAAAGGCATAGATTAGGAATAGCTATGCTTTCCCAAGACGTAGTAAAATAATTTCCCATTTAAAAATGGTACTGTCAAGGGGCTATGAAAGAGGGAGAGGGGGAAAGGGAGGGGAGGGCTTAAGGGGAGGGTATAGTAGATATGTAAGTAGAGGAGCAGAATACTGGGGTGAAGTGGTCTAAGTGGGGTATGGGAGAGGATGGAGGAAAGGAGTGCTGGCAGGAGGGTTAGTCAAAATTTAAGTTGTTACCAATAAGCCACATGTTAAAAGAGAGTTTGAAACTGGGTGTGGTGGCCCACCCCTTTAGTCCCAGTACTTGGGAAGCAGAAGTAGGAGGATCGCAGTGAGTTCAAAGACACCCTTAGGGTACATAGTGAATTCCAGGGCAGCCTGGGCTAGAGAGAGACCCTACCTCAAAAAAAAAAAAAAAAAAAAAGAATTTGGGCAGAAGTACCCTGTTGGGGGTGGATAATGCTGTGCCCAAAAGGCATAGAATGTTATCGAAAAATTTTAGTGCCAGGGGTGGGATACCTTCCAGTGAGTTGTTGGCCAGGGAGGTCCTTGATGCTCCCAAAACTTTACAGGCTATTACCAAGACTCTTGGTTGCCCACCAGAACGAGCTACTAAGACCCTATTGTTGAAGATCACACATGCTTTGGCTGTAAATCATGGAGAAATCAAGCTGGAGCTAAACTGGAAGCCTCTTTCTTTGTTGATGAGCTGTTAGGATGCTGGAAAAAGCTATGCATCATGCAGCCTTTCGGGGCAGAGAAGTAATCAACAGTTTTAATCAGCAGTAGGCCCTGCAAGCCTTATAGCTGGCCAGACAGACCAAATGTTCCAGCAGGTGCAATGGTGGCATGTCTGTTATGAAGGAAATCAACTGCTGTCTGATTAGAGTGGAGGCCCATTCCACAGAAGGGAATAGATACTTGGTACTGAAAACCTACTCAAAAACCTATGACTGGGGAGGTTATAAGCCCTAGAGATAACGACAACTGTTGTCTGCCTAAATGCATATATTATGTCCACCAAACTTCCCTCTAAATACTTATGTTTATGCCCATATATTAATGCTACTCTCACTTTTAGAGAAACTTCTCCTTTCAGATGCTAGTGACCACTGAGGTGACTCAAAACTCACCATAGAGTGAGAAGTGACAGCACTGAGACATTTCCATCACAACCTCCAAGGCTCAGGGATCATTGTGGAGGAGGTAGTAGAAAGAAAGGGAGGAGCGCTTACAGTGCTGTCTTCCAGACACAAAGTGGCCTTGATATTCATGACTTCACAGTGGCTGACACTACCTACACAAGACCTGCATAATTGGAGGAAAAAAAATCCAATGACAAAACTGGGTGTGGTGGCACTTGGGAGGCAGAAGTAGGAGAGTTGCTATGAGTTTGGGACTACATAGTGAAGTGAAACCCTGCCTCAAAAAAACAAACAACAATTAAAAAAGGGAAAAAAAATCCAATGACATCAAAATAGAGGATTGAAAAGAAGGGACTCAGTGGAGGGGGGATTTGGGAGAGGAAAATAAGAGTGGTGGGAGGCGACTGTGATCACAGCATATTGACTATACTTATGGAAGTTGTCAATAAAAATTTTAGAAAAGCCAAAAAAAATCATGCTGTCTACTTTGTAAAACTCTCAGGTACAGTTGTCAAAACAAACAAACAAAAATCTCAGGTACTAGCCAGTGATTGTCACCCAACCATGCGGGCATTAGTGGGTCTTACCTATGCTGTAATACACACAAGGGTTGGGTTACAGAAAGTAGCCCCAAATCTGCTGAGGGCAGGTGGGTGTCTTGATGGATTCACTGGAAAGCAGGCCCTTTGAGAATCACACTAAGTAGTGAAACAGACATTGCAGCTGTGTGGTAAGACTGGGTAGAAGGGATCATGGCCATAGCATGGTTAAAGATACCGTAATGGGGAGATGCATTAGAATCCCTTTTTGTAAGCTTCTAGAGTGAGTAGGACCTTGCTATGGAGTTCAAGGGATGTTTTTAGGTGCATGCTGCTACTCTTTTTAAAGTGTGTGTGTGTGTGTGTGTGTACATGCATTTGTGTGCAGGCATGTGCAGTGTGCTATGGCATACATGTGGATGACAGGACAACACTTGAGTGTCGTTTCAAGAAGGGTCTGTTCTCCACTGTGTTTACCAGGCAGGTTGGCCCTCCAGCTTCAGGAATCCTCTTGTTTCCTTCCCCCATCTCACTGAAGGAGGGCTGGGGTTACAGATGATCACCACTGTGTTCAGCTTTATTTGGGTTCTGGGGATTCAAACTCAGGTTGTTAGGACTGCATAGCAAGCACGTTCACTCACGGACCCATCTCCCCAGCCTGCTACACTTCTTCAACAAGTGAAAAGTACACACACAAGGCTTATAATTATCTTGAACATTATTTTCAATGCATAGATCAGAAATAGACATAATGAGGAACTAAAATTCTCAGAGTCCCCCAATTCCTGGCCCTTTGAGCATAAACCCTTTATTGAGTGTGAACAAATTTTGTAAATATGATAAAACACTTAAATAACCATGTTTCATTGTACATAAGAACAGATTTTGCAGATCTGATCAAGAGCTTTAATGAGTTGATATTGAGTTAGGGGGAAGGAAAGATTATTGTGGGTGCGCCTGCTTAATCAGATGAGTCCTCAAAGTGGTTTGGAATTAGATGTTGGGGGGGGGGGGGTAAGAGAGTCTTATGTCGACCTTGAAGAGTAAACAGTTAGGTGAACTGTCTATGATGGTGTCTAGTCCCAGAGAGCAGTTCTTTGACCTCAACTGCCATGAAAATGGGGATTTCAGTCCTATGGCAGTAAGGAAATGAATTTTGTCAAACACAGAGGGAGGCTGTAGGCAGATCTTTATGTAAGCCTTTTGTTTTTATTTCAGTTTTATTTATTTATTTGAGAGTGGCAGATAGAGAAAGAGGCAGATAGAGACAAGAGAATGGGCGCGCCATGGCTTCCAGCCACTGAAAACAAACTCCAGACACGTGCACCCCCTTGTGCATCTGGCTAACGTGGGCCCCAGGGAATTGAGCCTCGAACCGGGGTCCTTAGGCTTCACAGGCAAGTGCTTAACCACTAAGCCATCTCTCCAGCCCTCTAAGTCTTTTGATAAGGATGTGATTAGTCTTTGATTTTAACCTTATGGTTTCCCTGAGCTGAGAATCCAGTTCAGTCTGTCCTGGACTCTTGACCCATGAGCCAATGATCTAATAAATTTGTGTTGTTTTGAGTTGCAAGACAGGTGGTAATTTGTTATATGTATCCACCAAAAACAAGTGCAAAACTAATCCAAAAGTCAATGTTATGGAGAAATTATACTTAGAAAAAAATCATGAAACTGTGATTTCTCTTATTGGTAGGGTAAACCTTCATTCAGTACACTCTAATGAATGGGGGCATATGTCCAAACAATATGAAAACTGCTCTAAACATAGATTCATGCACAGAGAAGATGTGTTGCTTAGTAGTTTTCTTCTCTTCTCTTGATATCAAGTAGTACTGCATTCAGGATTGATGATGGTTGATGCAAAACCAAAAGAATGTAAATCAATGGGCATGATTTAGTTTTATTTCTCCAATGTGTATTCATTTCTACTAGACCCATATCTAATATAATATTTCATCTGTTTCTTTGCTTTTGGCTTGGCTTTTTCTTAAAGGTGAACTGAATTTCCCAAGGGGCAAACTCTGATATGGTCTTTAATAATTGAAGCTGTGTAGATTTTTCTTTTACCAGCAGGAGCTCTTTTCTGCTGAAATTACATTCTGGATCAGGTTGCTAAGAAACCAGTTTCTGCTCAAAGCCCAAACCAATGCTTTGTCCTACCATTAGGTCAGAAGTTCCTGTAAAGAAGTGATTTCTTTTCTCTGACATGTTGGAGATGTCAACTAATTAAGGTCATGTATGCATCATGGGACTGGCAGTGGTACTGAGAATAAAGCCCAAGGGCCATTCTTGCCTTCTCTGCCTTGCCACTCTCTGACAGCCCTCCCCTGCAGGTTACCCATGTGCCTGGCTGCATGCTCAAATTCTCAGTGATGAGTCATCTGCATCTAGATGGTGTCTGGTGGCCATACTTGATTTCTTATAATCTGGGAGGCTCTCACTATTGTTGTAATATTGTCACCTCTGATTTTAGCATCAATATTCACTAAGGGCTCTGTCTAGCAACATCAGGGAGGCCCCTGCAGTGACACTGTGCATCCTGCCACAGCCCCCTTCATATTTGGAACAGTTCCCAGGTAGAAGTCTGCTTAGATAGACATGTCCTCTGTCAAATGTACTTTTCACCAAGCCTCCACTCTGGCCCTTTACTGAGAGCTATTTTGCCATCCTGATTTTACAAATATAAAACTAACTAGCTTACCATTATTATTATTTTTGGAACTAAAGAAATGTAAGAACCTAAAGGGAAGACATGCACCCATTCTTGGGTCAGGAGGATTTGGAATGCAGACTCCGTGGTTGGTGGTGAGCTGGAGCAGGTCTGGGGTGGCGGAGGGGGCAGCTTCCACTTGAAGACAGATTACAAACCACCATTTTGCTAGCAGCAACCTCCAGTTTGTTTTGTTTCAGTAACTAGTAGTACACTAGGTTTGCATTTTTGGGGGACAACCTCACTTTGTAGTTCAGGCCCAGAACTAACCATTACACTATGTAGCTCAGGCTGACCTAGAGCTTGTAGCAATCATCCTGCCTCAGCCTCCCAAATGCTGGGATACAAGTGTGAGACATCATGCTGGGCATGTGCTCCTTTTGAAAATTGTGGCCAGTTACTCCCTTCTCCATTCATCTCCAGTTGTGTCTGGTGAGTGGTCGGTGGAATAGCCATTTTGAGGAGGCCTAATTTAATAAACTAATCCATAAGCAGGATTAGCAAGGCCATTAGGACTTGAGTGAAGTATAGTAGGGCTGTGGATTAGGAAAAGTGACCTGACAGAAGGGCTGTCAGATGTATTATGCATGTGCCAATCACCCAGGGGTCCCCTTCCAATAGAGACTGTGACTTAGTTGGTCTGGGTGTGGGCTGAGATCCCACCTTCCTGAAGTCCCCAGGTGATGTCATGCTGAGGGTTCACTGGCCACTCTGAATTTCAAGGAGGCTCAGGGCTTCAGAGCTGTGGACATCAGTCTGTGCCTCTGAGCAAGCAGCAGGGACTAGTTAGAAATGAGCATCTCCAGCCCTATCCAAACCTCTTAAATCAGATTTTCCCACAGTGGGGTCCAGCTGTCATGGTCCTAGTAAGTTCTCCTTGGGGTATTCTGATATGTATAAATTGGAATCATAAAAATCTCTGAATGTCTGCATTTACCAGTCATAAGAGTTGTTTGTTGATATTTTTTTAATCCTTTCAAATTGATGTTTGGTATAGTTTTTGCTCGCTCAACCACTGGAAGAAATCTGTCATCAAATACTTTAAAAATATTTTATTTATTTAACTTACAGAGAGAAAGGAGGGGGGGAAGAGACAAAGAGAGAGAGAGAGAGGGAATGAATGGGTACGCCAGGACCTCTAGCCACTGCAAACGAACTTCAGATGCATGTGTCCCCTTGTGCAACTGCCTAACATGGGTCCTGGGGAATCAAACCTGGGTCCTTTGGCTCTGCAGGCAAACGCCTTAGTCACTAAGCCATTCTTCCAGCCCTCAAATAAATTTTTATATCTATAAATGGTGTTTTACTGGTTACAAAATGGATTGATTATCAAGTATAGGTTTAACTTTACAAGTATTTTAGAGAAAGCTCAACTGGGTACTAACTGTGTGTAGCAGGCACTGGGCTGAGGGTTGTGAGGAGGTACAGAAAGGTAGGAGTCCATTGTTAAACACCTGTAGGGGCTTGAGAGATGGCTCAGCAGGTAAGAGTGCTTGCTGTACAAGCATGAGGTGCCTAAGATGGCCTGAGTTCAACACCCAGCACACAAGTAAAAAGTTGTGTGTGGTCATGAACACTTGACACTTGTAACTCCAGTCTTATTGGTGGTGGGGGGGGGGCAAGAAAATGGAGAATCACTGGGGCTCTCTGGTCAGCCTGTCTGAAAAAAAATGGCAGCTCCAGGTTTAGTGAAAGACTCTGTCTCAAGCAGACAACATAGGAAGAGGAATAGAAGAGCATACTGGATGTTCTCTGGTGCACACCTACACACCCACATGCATACAGCAAACACTTTTAGGCCAGGGGGTGCAAATCTGTAATTCTGTACTTGGTAGACTGAGGCAGAGGAGACGAGTTCAATGCCACCTTGTTTTTGATAGTAAGATCAAGGCCAACTTGAGATACATATCTAGGCACTGTCTTAAAAGAGTCAAAACAAACAAAGCCCAAATAACCCATCAACCAACCCACTCAACCAGCCAACCTCCCTACCAACCCTTGATGGTTGTCTACTAGTTGTCTCTAGTTGTCAACTTGACAGGATTTAGAATCATCATAGAAACAAATCTCTTCTCATGTTTGTGAGGGAATTTCTAGATTAGGTGTGGGAGGCACCATTGTATGGGTGGGGTTCCTGGAATGTAGAAAAGAGAGAAAGCTAGCTGAGCCATCATTCATCTGCTCTGCTTTCTCTCTGCTCTCATGTTGATGTAATGCTGGCTTCCTGATCCTGCCATGTCTTCTCCACCATGTGGACTTCCCCTTAAAATAAGGGCTCAAAATAAACCCTTTCCTTCTGTAAGCTGCTTCTGGTTAGGCATTTTTGCCCTAGCCAACAAGAAAGTGACTGGTACACAACCAAAGAAACAACCTTCAGAACACCTCTCCTAGGTAACTGGGGCTTACTAAAAGGCAGGTTGCTGGGCTGTATTCCCATAGATTCTAACTCACTAGGTCTGAGTTGGGAACTGAGAATTTGGATCTTCCATAATTTTCCAGAGGCTACTGCTAGGAGTGGCCCAGGGACCATTTTGGAGGTCCAATTCTTTAGACTACTCATTCTCAAGTGGCTATCTACTTTCATGCCTCCTTCCTCTTTTGCAGATGGCCTTCCTGGAATGAGAGAGGGAAGGAAGTAGAGTCAGGGGAACTCTCAGTGAAAGGTATGTGTCTGCAGAAGCAAACCTACTCTAGGCCAGTGTTTAACTATCTTTACTTCAACTTGTAGCACTCACAGGTAAATGATCCTACTAATACACACTGTGAGGCCTGGAGAAGAGGGTCTGTGAAGGTGGGCTTCTGGGCTGAGACAAGTTCTCTATGGCTCCATGGAGGTGGAGCTTCTGCAGAGGTACTCATCTAGATGGTCTCCTTTAAGAATATGCAAAATAATTTCGCTTTCAATACATCATATTGGGATGTGGTTCTCCCTTTCCATAGATGGGGTTTCTGAATGAGTTGTAGCAGCACAAATATGTGGGTTTGTTTTGTAGTCCTGGTTCTCACTCTGCATGAAATATTAGACCTATGAACTTCCTCAGAACAATTTAGCCATTTATTGGGGAGGCATGGGTTCTGGTGAGAATCTGGTGACTGGATGTACAGATGGGTAGAGAATCACTGTTCTGACTGCTGGGCATGAGGAGGTGGGTCTCTATTTCGTCTTCTCTAGGACCTGACCTTTAATGACAACTTAATACAGGGAATAGATATGGGGTTGGAGGCTGATAGTACAAAATGTAAAAAAATAAGAGAGAGAGAGAGAGAGAGAGAGAGAGAGAGAGAGAGAGAGAGAGAGAGAGAGAGAACATTCCTTAGTGGCCCTAATGTTATTTGTTCATTGCTTTTGAAGTAGCTACTTCTTTGGCTTTTATGTGAGAGCAGAATAAAATAGCATGTTAAAATCAAGTCAATCAAGGTAGGAGGATTGCTGTGAGTTCGAGGCCACCCTGAGTCTACATAGTGAATTCCAGGTCAGCCTGGGCTAGAGTGAGACCCTACCTTGAAAAAAAAATCAAGTCATATCTAAGGGCTATTTATATTTTAAGGAGAATTTATAATTCTCTGCTCCAGGTACTTCTAAGTGTTGTGTGGAGAAGATTACAAAGATTGTTTCAGAGTGCTTGAGCTGTAGTGTATGCCAAGAAACAAAACTCAGGGACCCGTTAAAGATTCAGCCATTCCAAACATAGATTTGTTATGTGAAGCTCTAATGTTTAATATAGAATATATATTTCATATATGTATTTGGAAAGCATAATGTAGAAATAACCTTCCCTATCACTAACAGAGGAGTTAAAAAGGTCCTTTAAGAATTGCCTTTTATTTTCTGTTCTTTGTTAGGATAGGACAATGAAAGGCTTATAGGCTGAGGAGATGGAGCTTTGTTGATGTAGGTAACCCTGTTATCACTAGGGGGTGATCCCCTTCAGATAATAAACCCATTTTATTCCAGATTCAATGCCTTCACCCTGGGGGCAAGTGACAATCAGCTTGGTGGTGATGGGGGTCTTGTTGCCTGATGGGTTTCCCTCAAAGAAGACTGTGATGTTGTTGATCTTCTTGGGCCTCACAGAGTCTGCAGCTCGGATGAAAAAGGCTGGGTTCTCCACAATGAAAGAGAAGTTCACTGGATACAGAAAGACATTCTTGAAGGGGATGACTATGTTGTACCCAGCTCGAATCAGGAAGGGGCCTTGGGGCTTGGGGGGCAGAGCAATTCCAAAGAGGGGTATGATATATTCACCACCTGTAAGTGATGACAGAGTCAGTATGCCCTTGGTCTCACCCAAGTGGCTGGGCTCAAAGAAGACTTCCACGCTGACTTCAGTGCCACCCTGGGCTCCTGGGGCTGCATTAATGACTCTTTCCGTGTGGAAGTCAGGACTGTCTGTCTGAAAAGAGAAAAAATGACCTTAACTCAAACACTATCGTAAAGAGATTACTATGAGGTCAAATCCATCCATAGTCCCTCCACTTCCAGACATCAAGCAACTTATGTTTCTGTAAGGCTGGACAGGCTAGCATGCTGCATCCTATAAGCTATGGAGGGAGGTCCTTGCAGGTAGGTATTACTATCTCAACTTTACTACCAAGAAGCAGCGGCGAAGAGATGTTAGTAATGTTCCCTATGACACACAGCTAGGTGATGTTGATGGGAATCACCAGTGACCTTTCTTTTCATGCATATGGAAGATGGGACTTTCTGGCTCCTTGTGGATGGATGGGACTAGTTTTGGACAATCAGCTGTGAGGAGATGGTGTCATTTCTACCCTAGGGCATTTAATTGCCTGTGAGTTCCATCAGGGTCTTTTTATCCTCCCCCTATGCTATGACTAGAACATTTAAGATGGGGGTTGTTTGTCAACTGGATTCCTGAGTAGAGTCCTCCATAGTCCCTCACTGGATAGAAAGCAAAATTGTTCTCTGAAGATACCCAAATCTCAGGGTTGTTGCCAATCATAACCAAGTCTCTCTTGATTGATACGATATACTAGTCATGTGGCCTAAGCATCTTAATTATAGCCACAGTACTCCTGGAGACATGACCACCCTGTATCAGAAGACTCCTTTCCCTAGTTCCACTTGTTGCTAGGTGTGGTCCTGGGAAGTTTTGTTCAATGGCTATTAGGAGCAGTGCATGTAACTTCCTTCATTTTCCTTACAGCTGATGGAAATGTGGATGTCATGGTAAGCTATCTTGGCTCATGTCCTCTGCAGAGGACAGGGTACTGTGGCAGAAGGAGTCTAGGTGAATGATGTCATGGTGCTGCCATTCCAGATCAGATTGCTTTTGCCTACGCTGTTATCTGTGAGAGAAATACATTCCTATTTTGCTGGGTTTTTTTTCAAGGTAGGATCTCACTCTAGCCCAGTGTTTTAGCTTTCATTGATAATTTTCATTCATGAACATATTATAATTTGATTATAATCCCCACCCAGTACCTTGTTTTGTCTCCTTCTTACCTATCCCCCTTCACTGAACTCCTTTAATTTTTATTATTATTTATTTATTTACAAGCAGAGAGATAGAAGAGAGACAGAATGGGCACACTGGGTCCTCCAGCCACTGTAACTGGACTCCAGATGCATGTGCTACTTTATGCATCTGGCTTTTATGTGGGTACCAGGGAACTGACCCTGGATCATTAAGCTTTGTAAGCAAGCACCTTAACTGCTGAGAAATCTCTCCAGCTCTGAATTACTTCTTTCCAGCTAGACTCTCTTCTATTTTAATGACATTTTTTCCTTGCCCTCTTCCATCATCCATGTCAAAATGCTAATGAGTACAATCTTGAGGAGGTTTTATGGAGGTAGTGACAGCCATTATGCAGTCATAATGCAATAGTTACTTCTTGTCTGGAACATAGTGTCCAAAAGTACTTCTCCCCGTTCTCTGGCTCTTACACTTCTTTCTGTCACCTCTTCTACTATATAGCTATATAGTCTAGTGTAGACTATATAGCCCAGTTTAGTCTCAAACTAATGATCCTAACATTTCTATTTCTGAGTGCTGGGGTTACAAAAATGCACTACTATACCAGGCCTCCCATTAATATCAGACTTTTGGCAAGGAAGGGTCTGCTTACCTTGCAGTAGTATTCTGTCTTCTGCCGGGTATAATTGGTGAATTTTGCAAAGGTGCTTTGGCTGCTGCCAAGCACAGTTTGGAAATGGACAGGTTTCTCAGGAGGTGCTGGCAAGGCCTTCAAATTGAGCTCATACTGGTAGTAACCCAAGTCACTGTTGTGCAAAGTTAGTCTCCCCAAGGTTTCTCCAGCTTTTAGGGGCTGGAATTCAAATGAGAATAGTCCCTGGAAGAGAAGGCAGAGGCTCTTGTCATGCTGGGAACCTGACTTATTGCCTGCCACTGAGTGACCTACCAAAGGCCTCACAGCAGTTGGTGGCAGAAATGATGCTTCATTTACAAATGTTCAAACTGACCCTGAGCCTGGAAATCTCTGCCCAGGCTAGCACACTCTCCCTCCCCTTCACTCCTTCCAGCTTTCCCTATTCCAGATAGTTCTACATCCTGAACTTTTCGAATGTAAGCAATAGGTGTTTGCTGTTCTCTGGTGAACACATTTATAGAGATGACGGTGTCAGTGGGAGGGTTGAAGGTCAGGCAGCCTCTTCTTTGACAGGATCAATCTCAGGACAGGTTCTGCTTTTACTTGAGGGAGACATTCTCTCTCTTTAATCCATTATAAAACAAGAATCAAAGGGTATTGTTCATAATAGTGTGATAGTAAATCTTGTCAACTTGATGGGTTCAGAATCACTGTGGGAGCAAATCTCTGAGCATGGTAATAGAGTTTCTAGATGAGGTTAATTGATATGGGAAGACCTATCCTAACTATGGGTGGCATCACTCCATTGGTTGGGGTCCTGCACTGAATGAAAACAAGCTGAGCACTACCATTCACCTCTGCTTCCTGACTGCAGCTGCAATGTGAGCAGCTCTTTGAGCTTCTGTTGCCATGCCTTCTCCACCAGGATAGGCTGTATTCTAAAACTGTAAGCCAAAATAAGCCCTCCCTTCCCTAAGGTGGTTCTTGTCAAGTATTTAGTCATAGAACAACAAAAGTAAGTAACAAATTGCAAATGAAATAAGATGTACTTTCAGGGTTGGAGAGATGCTTAGTGGTTAAGGCACTTGCCTGCAAAGCCTAAGGATCCAGGTTCCATTTCCCAAGACCCACATAAGCCAGATGACAAGGTGGCACATGTGTCTGGAGTTTGTTTGCAGTGGCTAGAAGCCCTGGAGTGCCCATTTTTTCTCTCTCTCTGCCCCCTCTCTCTTTTCCTCCCTCAAATAAATATGTAAACAAACAAATAAATAAAATATTTAAAAAATGTACTTTCAATAGGAGGATGGTTAAATGACTTGGGTTTTCCCAGTTCAGTGGAATATTATGTAGCCACAAAAAGAATGATGTGAAACTTAATGGGTGAACAGAAGGTTTTGGTAATGTAAATGGAAGAAAAGAGGTCTTCTTCTGGATGTGGTGGAGCATGCCTTTAATCCCAGCACCAGGAAGGCAGAGGTAGGAGGATCACTATGAGTTCAAGGCCAGTTTGGCACTACACAGTGAGTGAGTTCCAGGTCAGCCTGAAAACAACAGTAACAACAACAAAGAGGACATACATACATGTCATTTTTTTTGTTGAGGATATCTATATCTATGTATAGAAATGAGATTGTAAGAACAGAAACAAAATTGTTACTAGTACTATGTTGTGCAGAACTGGATGCAGAAATTTTTACTTTCTATTGTATATATTTCTGTATAGTTGAAATTTTGTTTTACCATGAGTAGGTATTTAAAAAAATACTTATTATTGAGAAATACAGAAATATTAATAAAAGAACATAACACTAAAGTTGTAGGTATTTAATAAAAACATAATATAAAATTTAAATGATTTTTCAATAAAAATTGAGATGAATGAACAGCTGTAAAAACAAATGTAATTAAAAAAAAGACCCAAGAAGATTTATAAAACCTACACAGACCATCAAAGAAATCTAACTAGTAGTCATAGGCTGGGGATGCAGCTCAGTGGTACGGCACTTATCATGTCCAAGGTCCTGAATACACACACACACACACACACACACACACACACACACACACACTCACACTAGTTCAAACTTCTTTGCTGGGCCTGATGGTGCAAGCTTATCATACTAGTTACTTAGGAGGTTAAGAGAGGAAGATCATTCAGTTTAAGGCCTGCCTGGGCTACAGAGTGAGTTTCAAGCCAGCCTGAGTAACTTAGTGTCTTAAAAAAAAGGTTGACCAGGGAAATGAAAATTAAAACTACTTTGAGATTTCATCTCACCTCAGTCAAAATGGTTATCATCAAGCAAACTACTGACGACAAATGCTGACAAGGTTATGTGGAAAAGGGGGAACTCTTTATTCGCTGTTGGTATGAGTGTAAACTGGTCTTTAAAACTGACCTACCATATGACACAGCTATACCACTTCTTGGCATATGCCCAAAGGAGTTCACATCCTGCTAGAGACATTTGCACATCCATGTTCATTGCTGTTTTATTCACAATAGATAGGAAATGCAATCAACCTAGATGCCTTATAATTTGATTACTGGATAATAAAAAAGATTAGCCTACGGAGGGCAATAGAGACCACCTGAATGCTCAAAACCAACCAACTGAACTGGGTTTGGTGGCACAAACCTGTGAGCCAAGCACTCCAGAGGCTAAGACATTGAGGATCACTGAGTTTGAGGCCATCCTAGGCTAGATAGTGAGATCCTGTTTAAAAAAAAAATAAAGAAGAAACCAAAACCAAAACCAAGGGAAAATCATTCCAGTGCAAAACAATAATAGCAGCATCAATCAAATGACTGAAGCCCTCTCCTAAGACAAAGTCATACCTGGGGAGAAACCTTTGTGATGACAACAAAGTTGCTGAAGGCAAAGCAAAGGTAAAATCCTACTAAAAATGGACTAAAGAGCAGAGAAAACATGGAGATTCTGAAGGTGAAGAAGAGCTAGAGGTTGAGCAGTGGGAACCACTCACGGGACTGAGGTTAGAAGAGATTTTGTGGAAATCTGGACAGTGAGAGTTTGGAATAAGAAACTTATAAAAAGAATAAAAAAGAAAGAACATTTTCCTATTGGTTCATAATTCCAGGCTATATCCTCTGAGTCACTGTTAAGAGTTTTCTGGTGCATCCACCCAGAAGGAGTCTCTGCATAATCAAGTATCTGAACATGTGTACATGTGGTATGCGATGTACACTTATGCATCTTGTTTTCCATTTCAACACACATGTCTATGCAATTCTGTAAGCATGTGTGGACTGAGGATTGAACCTGGGATTCCATGTATGGGGGACAAATACTCTGCCACTGAGCTACACCCCTAGCTCTATGCAAAAAGTTTTTAAAGCTTGAACAAGGCAAATAAACAATAAAAGTATAAAAAAGCAACAATAAAATCCCATTTTGCTTGTCAATACCAAAGCTAAATGATGTCTCTAATTTCCTGAAGGCTTTGGCAGCAGAAGAAAGGAACATGAGAGTGATCATCCCATCTTTCTTCCTGATCACTGCCAGGGTTGATTCATGCTCAAAAGATGCAGAACATAGACCCAAGGTTCTGTGAGCAGAAGCCTCTGTTATAGTCAAGCATCCCCTGCCAGGCAGGGCCATACCTCAGAGTTGGCAGGCACAGCGAACTGGGAAGGCAGGCTGATGTCAGTCACCTTGCAGTCCGTGGAGAAGGTCACTGAGTAGGGCAGGGGGTTCTCCAATTTGATGGAGGCAGATGTGCTCTGGCGGACTGGGGTTGCCATCTCGATGGTTTTTATGATGCCTGAAGGGATAACCTTGAAACTCACCATGTAGTACAAAAACTCAGTGGTCACTTCATTCCGGAAGATCACCTGCGTTCAGAGGAGTATTAGGAGGAAGCAGAGCAGAGGGGGCATTAGCCAAGGGTCCTCCATATGTGCTCAGGGACTCTTGCTCTCTGTGTGCTTTGCTGGGTACAGAAGCTATGGGCGCCAAGGTGACATGGCCAGTCTGACTAATCCCTTTCTCTTTAGGCACTGCAGTCTGGATCCTAGGTAAGAGAGGATTCAAGAACTTCTTTTTGCTTTAGAAAAGGTTGGGTAAATTGTATTTGAAAATTCCAGAATAAAGGACACCTAAATCTCTGTATTCTAACTAAAAAACTAAATTAGATTAAAAAGAAGAGGCTGGAGAGTTCAGTCCAGTGCCAGCAGCACTTTCCCAGTGGGGATAACTGGTTGGTTCCACAGAATAAGCAAGACTTCAAGAGGTTCGGATTACAGTGGGCTCCACTCCCACTACAGTTGCTGCCAGAGTAGTTCACCACAGTGACAATAAGAACAGCAGCATCTATACTTAGTGGGTGTCTGCTGGGTACCAGCCTATATAATTTACCCAATTTGTAGGCACTGTTATTCTTCTTTAAAGATAAACTGGCACTTAGCCAAGCTCAGTATCTTGTCTAAGGTCACATAATCAGGATTTGAATCCAGCATGGAGTGACTTCAGAGCTCACACTTATGATAACACTAAACTGCCCCTCACTCTGAAACTGACTTGCTGATATGCTGGTAACCTGCCAAAATTTGTTTCTCTGTAGAATAAGGTTGTTGACTTTGTGAGCTTATTGATTATTACATAGTTACTTTTTATTTAGAGAGAATTGGTGCACCAGGGCCTCAGCCATTGAAATTGAACTCCAGACACCTGCACCACCTACTGGGCATGTGCAACCTTGTGCTTGCCTCACTTTTGTGTGTCTGGCTTATTTGGGATCAGGAGAAAGATTGAATATGGGTCATTGGGCTTCTCAGGCAAGCACCTTGACTGCTAAGCCCTCTCTCCAGCTCCATATAGCTACTTTTTACTTTTTTTGTTTATTTTTTATTTATTTATTTGAGAGAGAGAGAGAGAGAGAGAGAGAGGGAGGGAGAGAATGGGCATGCCAGGGCCTCCAGACACTGCAAACGGACTTCAGATGTGTGTACCCTTGTGCATCTGGCTAACGTGGGTCCTGGGGAATCGAGCCTTGAACCGGGGTTCTTAGGCTTCATAGGCAAGTGCTTAACCTCTAAGCCATTTCTCTATCCCTTTGTTTTATTTATTTATTTATTTTAATTTTTAATTTTTATTAGCATTTTCCATGATTATAAAAAATATCCCATGGTAATTCCCTCTCCCCCCCCAACACTTTCCCCTTTGAAATTCCATTCTCCATCATATTACCTCCCCATCTCAATCATTGTACCTACATATATATGTTTTATTTTTTGAGACAGTGACTTATGTATCTCATGCTGGCTTCAAACTTCCTATGTAGTAGAGGCTGACCTCTAACTCCTGATCCTCCTATCTTCACCTCCCAAGTCCTGGGATTATATGTACCATCACACCTGGCTCTCACATAGCTACTTTTATTTTATTTTTGTTTATTTTTATTTATTTATTTGAGAGTGAGAGCGAGAGCGAGAGAGAGAAAGAGAGAGCAAGAGAGAGAGAATGGGCGCACCAGGGCCTCCAGCCACTGCAAACTCCAGACACCTGTGCCCCCTTGTGCATCTGGCTAACATGGGTCCTGGGGAATTGAGACTTGAACTGGGGTCCTTAGGCTTCAGAGCCAAGTGTTTAACCACTAAGCCATCTCTCCAGCCCACATGGCTACTTTTAATACAGTGGATTATCTTCTTTTTGTTATGTGGTAATAATTATTTATATAGTCTGGTTTTTATTTTTATTATTTTTTTATTTTGGAGAGAGAGAGGGAGAATTGGTATGCCAGGCCCTCACTCACTGAAATTTAACTCCAGATGATTTTTCCACCTAGTGGGCATGTGTGACCTTGTGCTTGCTTCACCTTTGTGCATCTGGCATATGTGGGATCTACAGAGTTGAACATGGGTCCTTAGGCCTCACAGACAAGAGATTTAACTGATAAGTCATCTCTCTAGCCCTAGCCTGGCCTTTATATATATTCTCTTATAAACCTAGCTTGCTTTTTCACTTTAAAATCTTTCCTTTGGTGATTTTATCCCCCATTATAGCTTCAAATTCTACCTATAAATGAATAATGCTCATCAGCCCTAATCTTTCCCATGAACTATGATCCATACTTGCTTCTTGTTTTAATGTGTGTGTGCATACTCATGCATGTGTGTGCATATGTGTGGAGATCAGAGGACAACCTTGGGGGTTGTTCCTCAGGAACACCTTTTCTTTCTTTCTTTCTTTCTTTCTTTCTTTCTTTCTTTCTTTCTTTCTTTCTTTCTTTTTTTTTTGAGGTAGGGTCTTGTTCTAGCCCAGGATGGCCTGGAGTTCACTATCTAGTCTCAGGTTGGCCTTGAACTCATGGCAGTCCTCCCACCTCTGCCTCTCAAGTGCACCACCATGCTCAGCTAGGAACACCTTTTTTTTTGAGGCAGGGTTTCTCATTGGCCTGGGGCTCATCAATGATGGTGGACTGGCTGGTCAGTGAGCTCCAGGGATCCTCTCCCTCTGCCTCCCCAGTGCTGGGACTATAAGTACACACCACTGTGTCTAACATTTTTATGTTTGTTCTGGGTATTGAGCTCTGGTCCTCATGCTTGTGATGCAAGCACTTTACACACTCAGCTATCCTCCCAGCTTCATACATGCCTCTTTTCTTCAAAACACTTATTTCATTTTAGAATCATGCATTCATAGTGCAGTTATTTAAATAGTATCCAACTTTCTCCACTAGACTGTGTGCTGCATGAGAGTAGAGATGCATCTACTGTGGCTGGCGCAGTGCTACCAGCACATAGTACAGAATGTGACATCTGTGCTCAACAGATGTACCTGTTGAGTAAATGCATGGACTAAGCAAGACTAAACAAATCATGTGGGAATGATACCATGGTGTCTCGAGACAGTGACTAGGAAGGACATCTGCAGCTGCACTGCCTAATACCAGAATAGTCCACCTCGAGATCAGATCTCCAGGGTTTGAGGTAACATGGAGATACCTTTGCAGTGTACAGTCCTTCCTTGTGTGAAAAGAAGTTCAGCTTGTAGTCCTTCTTGGAGCCAGCCAGTACATCAATATAATCAAGGCCCTTCAGAGTGACACTTAGGTCTGGCTTCTCTGGCTTTAGTATTTCCACAATGATCCGGAATCTGGAACAGTAGAGGAGCACGCAAAGAGAGGGGAGAGACCAAGACAACACGGCAAAGGAAAGGGGCTGTGTCAATCTTGAGTGTATGGAAAAACGTGACTCCATGGTTCTAGTCTTTATTCTGCTACTAACAATGACAACCACTGCCATCTACTGGCCACTTATGTGTCAGGAACTCAGTAATGCTCTGTATGTGTCCTAGGCATTGAACCTTCATAATGTCTCTAGGAGGTCTGTGTTAGCACTGTCTTTACTGAAGAGGGAACAAGACGCCCCAGCTCAGGTAACATGAAAAGCTACTGGCAAGACTGAGATGCAAACTACTGCACTTTTGCCCACTATGCTAAGCAAGTGGGCTTCAGGAAGTTACATCTCTTCTTCAAGTCTCTGGTTCTTCTCTGCAGACAGAGGGGACAAAGCTAGTAGTTTCTGAGTTTCTCTAGTTCCTGCATTCCATTCTATGCCTTTCTACTGCAAGCATAAAATCCAAGGGACTTATCTTTTTGGCTAGGGGCTTAGGTAACTAGATCCTCAGTAATAACAAAGATGATTGTCATGATGATAACAGCTATCACTTATTAGACATTTATTTTGTGCTAGGTATTGTTCTAGGCGGTTTATAAGAAATAGCAATCAACAGGAAGATATGGAGGCAGTGTAGTGTTCAGAAAGTGTCTGGCCACACAGGGGCCATGTCTCTGATTCCCTGAGCCTGACAGCATTTTCTGTAGGCATTGAGCAAGAGAAGAACCCAGCGGGATGGTGGAAGCTTTTTATGTCTCCCAACTCCAACTGCTTGCCTGCTCCCTCACCTCTGGGGCTTGTTCAGCCAGTTGCTGATTGGCAGAAGCTCAGTGTATGGTGTCTTACATGGCACCTCACGGTAGATACTAGCAACAGCTTTGGGAAGTTCGGCAGTACCATGCAGAGCATATAGCCAGCCGGTCCCATCCGGAAGGGGGAAGAAGAGAGTGCCCTTAGGGAAAGAAAAAATGGATCAGAACAACACTGATGGCGCTTTATTATGTACCTACCTGGCCTGGTAGGGATTCAGGATTAACAGAGGCTCTGCAAATCAGCCCAACTTTTGGAAAGTAGCTTGGTGATATGTCCCAAGGATTACAAAATATTCATATGGCTGAGTATGGCACCCCACACCTGAAATCCCAGTACTCAGAAAGCTGAGATAGGAAGATCATGAATTCAAGCCTAGGCTGGCCTACAAAGTGAGACCTAGTCTCAAAAAAAGGCTCGTATGCATCTGAACCCAGTACCTTACTGAATAAAAGTCCTTGAAAAGGTAAAGCTTTAGAGCACCACGTATGAGAATTTGGAGCTAAGTATTCAATAACAGGTGGGTATTTATGGAATGCTTACTCAATGAAAAAATTAGACATGTAAATGGTTATCACAAAACTAAATGGTATATTGTATGTATGGCTAGATGTTGTCAATAAAAAGTTTAAATAGGGCTGGAGAGATGGCTTAGCAATTAAGGCATTTGTCTGCAAAGTATAAGGACTCATGTTTGATTCTCCAGGTCCTATGTAAGCCAGACACATAAGGTGATGAAAGCATGCAAGGTGGCACATGTGTGTAAGGTGGCATATGCATCTGGAGTTTGATTGCAATGGCTGGAGACGCTGGCACACCAATTGTCTCTCTCTCATAAAAGTTTAAATGTATATGCATATATATACACTGATAATAATCACATGAAGCCAGGTGTGGTGGTAACACACCATTAATCCCAGTATTTGGGAGGCAGAGGTAGGAGGATCACCATGAGTTCAAGGCCACCTTGAGACTACATAGTGAATTCCAGGTCAGACTGGACTAGAGTGAGACCCCATCTCAAATCCCCCTCCAAATAAAATAAAATGAACAAAAATCTTACACAGCTAAATAGAAAGCTACTAATAACATATATAATGCAAAGTGAAAACCAACTGAAAACAAAGCTGGGTATGCTATGAGGGTGGTTACAGCTGTGTCTGAATAAGGACTGCTAATGAAGATAGGAGAAAAATTCATCTGCTTATAAGGGAAGGTTATGACTCTTTTACTGATTATTACACTTATCACGATGCTAGTTATACAACTTGGCTAAACATTAATTGGCACTTGGCCTAGGACTTAATTTCAGACTGGAACCTTTGGACTCTAACAGAAATGGACAAAGGAGAAGCCAAAGGCTAGCCATCACTACAGCACCTACTGCTCCACAAGGGTCTCAGTGAACACTGTGTGAACATTCTTTAACACTGAGCTCCCAAACTGTCTCGTAACTTTTCTTCACGCAGCTCCTTCTTTACAACGGAGGGGCCTCAGCTTACCTGGTGTTTGCGGTTCTCCACGTTCATAGAACGAGGCTTGTAGGTGATTTCGTAAGGCTTATTTTGTTGATGGGCCTCAAGGGTGATGAACTCGGGCCCTTCCCAGTGCTCACCCTCAAAGATGGGGTGCAGATTCCAGGTCTGGTTGGTGCGGTTTGACAACAGGATGGTCTGTGTGTGCTTTGAGCGCACCTGGCAGTTGAAGTTCACCACCTGGAAAAAGCAGGCACCTCACCTTCCATGGCCCTACCTTGGTCTGTTTTGGGGACCAGAGGTATAGAGGACATGTGAAGGAACATCAGTTTTACCAGTGATTCTCATTTTTGAGTTCTGGTTGATAATATTCCTTTTCTTTTGTTCATTTAAGAAATATTTATTGGGCTGGAGAGATGGCTTAGTGGTTAAGCACTTGCCTGTGAAGCCTAAGGACCCCGGTTCAAGGCTCGGTTCCCCAGGTCCCACGTTAGCCAGATGCACAAGGGGTGCACGCGTCTGGAGTTCGTTTGCAGAGGCTGGAAGCCCTGGCGCGCCCATTCTCTCTCTCTCCCTCTATCTGTCTTTCTCTCTGTGTCTGTCGCTCTCAAATTAAAAAAAAAAAAAAAGAAATATTTATTAAGTATCTTCTGTGTTGCAGGCACTAGCTATTTTTTTTGTTTTTAATTAACTTTTTAGGTTAGTATACAATATATTGGGCTTCATCATGATGTCTTCATATTTAGGTGTCATTATACTTTGTTCTCAATCCTTCTCCTCTTCCAGTGCCCTTCTCTATATCCCCTCCATGCCTCCAGCTGGTTCTTACTTCCCCCACTTAGTCCCTGCTTCTCTTTCTTATTACATGTATTGCCCTTTCTATTTCTGGCCTCTCTTATAATCTCTTCCTTCTCTCTCATTATTTCCTTTTTAGTATTGTGACCTATACACATACATATAAGTGTGTATGTATATATATATATATATATTTTTTTTTGTTGTTGTTGTTGTTGTTTTGTTTTGTTTTTTGAGGTAGGGTCTCACTCTAGCCCAGGCTGACCTGGAATTCACTATGTAGTCTCAGGGTGGCCTTGAATTCACGGCAATCCTCCTACCTCTGCCTCCTGAGCACTGGGATTAAAGGTGTGTGCCACCATGCCCAGCTTAGACATATATAATTTTTAAGAGTTTCATGCTCAAACAAATGAGAAAGCCACACTGCTAATACATGTAATTTTAAATGTAGGTTCAGAATGTGAGTGAAAACATGAAATATTGTTTTTCTGAGTCTGCCTTATCTCACTTAACATGACTTTTTTTTTTTTTTTTTTTTTTGAGGTAAGGTCTTGCTGTAGCCCAGGCTGATCTGGACTTCACTATGTAGCCTCAGGCTGGCATTGAACTCACAGTGATACTCCTACCTCAGCCCCTCCCTCCACCGAGTGCTGAAGGTTTGTGCCACCACACACAGTTTAACATGACTTCTAATTGCATCCATTTTCTTTCTTTTTTTTTTAAATTAATTAATTAATTTATTTATTTGAGAGTGACAGACACAGAGAGAAAGACAGATAGAGGGAGAGAGAGAGAATGGGTGCGCAGGGCTTCCAGCCTCTGCAAACGAACTCCAGACGCGTGCGCCCCCTTGTGCATCTGGCTAACGTGGGACCTGGGGAACTGAGCCTCGAACCGGGGTCCTTAGGCTTCACAGGCAAGCGCTTAACCGCTAAGCCATCTCTCCAGCCCTGCACCCATTTTCTTGAAACTGTCATGAGTTCATTTCTCTTTATGGATGCATAAAATTTCATTGAGTATATGTACACTATTTTCTTTTTCTGAGACAGTGTCCCAGGTTGTTTTTGATTTTGCAAGGCAACAGAGGCTGGTTTCAAACTCCTGATCCATCTGCTGGGATTAGAAGTATGCACCACTATACCCAGTTTGTATGGTGCTAGGGACTGAGCCTAGAGCTTCATGCATGCTAGAATGCATTCTATCAACTCTGCCACACCCCTGACTTCATCATGCTTTCTTTCTCCATTCATCTGTCGCTGGACAGGTAGGCTGATTCCATCTTTCCAGCTATTATGAATAGAACAGCAATAAACATGAGTGGAGGTAGTGTCCTCCCTGTCCTCCAAGAGCTTACATACCAGTGGGAGAGATAGGCAACAGTAAGTGGGACATGGACTGTGGATGGCAGAAATAAAGTGAATCAACTATGTAGGGGATTCCAGATGGGGGTGGGCATGACCTTTTAAATAGGGTTGTCAGGGAAGACTTTATAATCTCGAGAATACCTATTTGATTAAAGGTGAAGTCAGGGGAGACCTGAAGAAAACATTGCCAAGGCCCTGAATTTTGACAACTGACAAGGAGGCCCTTTTGGCAAGAATGCTATGAAGAGGAGGAGATAAAGACGCAGGGCCCAGGAGTGGCAAGGCCTGAGGAATCATGTCAGAGATTTTGCTTTTGCCTTCTGAAACAAGAAGACTTTGGGGAGTTTTGAGTGGAGGAATGATGCCATTTGATATTGTGATTGTTTGAGTCAGGTGTTCCCCATAAACTTAGGTGTTCTTAATGCTAGGTTCCCAGCTGATGGAGATTTGGGAATTAATGCCTCCTGGATGGAGGGTATTGTTGGGGGAGGGCTTATGAGTGTTTTAGCCAGTCTCCTTATGCCAGTGTTTGGCACATTCTCCTGTTGCTATTGTCCACCTTATGTTGGCCAGGGGGTGATATTCACCCTCTGCTCATGCCATTGTTTTCCCCTGCTATCGTGGAGCTTCCCTTTGAGGCTATCAGCCAAAATAAATCTCTCAAGCTGATCTTGGTTGGATGATTTCTACCAGCAATGGGAACCTGACTGCAACAGGTATGTTTTAATGTCACTCTAGATGTTTACAGGTGATGGAGGAAGAAAGACCAGTTAGAACCACTTCCCACAGACCGGATGGCTTAGGTGGCACTGGTGGCACTAAGGGTGGCAGGAAGTGGGTATATTACAGTTGTTCTCTGAAGATCCAATAGGATTTTCTGATGTATGAAATCTGGAGTAGAAATTCAATAAGATTCAAGAATGAGGGCTAGTGGCTCAATGGATAAAGTGCTTGTCATGTAAGCATGAGTACCTTAGTTCATATCCCCAGAACCTATACAAAGCTAGACACTTAAGCAAGACTGTTTGCAATCCCAGAAGGGAAGTGGAAACAGAAACCTCCTGTAAGTTCGTGGTAAACAATGAGAACAGAGATCCTGCCTCAAACGAGGTGGAAGGTGAGGACCGACACCCTAGTTGTCTTCCAACCTCCATATGTGCAGTGTGGTACGTGTGTGCCCACCACACATGTGAACCCACACATACACACTCCACCTGCAAATAGATTGAAGAATGGCATTCAAGTTTTAATCTGAGCTACTAGAAAGGAAGGAGATATTGCTTCCTGAGGTTAGGTTGGCTATGGAAAGAACACTTTTGAGAGATCAGCAAGCCAGTGCTGTCTGTCCAGGGTATGCTTGAGAGTCCCACTAGTCAAGCAGCTAGGTTTCCAGGAACAAGGCTAGGAGAGGGCTTACCTATTTAAAAAAATCATACAGAAGGAGAAAAGTGTTAAACTTTGGCTAACAGGGCTTAGAATTTGATCCAGAAGAGATGTCAGTGTAGGCTTTCTTGAGAATGTGATTCTAAGCTTGGATTGACAGTTGAAGAAAGAACAGGAATTAAATAATAAAGAGGAGGAAAGGAAGTCTAGCAGTGAGAATAGTATTGCAAAGTCCCTGTGGTAGATGGGAACTCTCCAGACCATGATCTTGACTGTTCCCATCACTGCCATCTCTGTTCAGACCTGGAATGTAGGGACAGTCAATCCCTTATGTGAGAATTGCATCTGTTCCTGGTGGCACTGAGACCATGACCCCATTGAGTCATTCCTGTGACTGGGCACTTGATCTGAGCAGGAAACAGAGGACAGATAGTGCAGGTCAGTCCCTCAGTACAGGGATACCACGCCATATCCTTTTTGGTGGCATCACATTGTGTGTGATGAGTGTCCTTGGGGTGTGTGGTGGCAGCCTGTGCTGACTTATCAGTATTCATGAGCAGAACAGGGAAGTTTGATGTAGGAGAATGTTTGATCTGTTTATTGAGGCCTAAATTCTCCCCCCCCCCTTTTTTGGGGTAGGGTTTTACTCTAGCCCAGGCTGACTTGGAACTCTGTAGGTCTAGGTTGGTTTTGCACTCATAGTGACCATCCTACCTCTGCCTCCTGAGTTCTGAGATTAAAAGCATGTGCCACTATGTCTGACATGAGGGCTGAATTCTTTTTTTTAAAAGAAATATTTTTTTTAGAGAGAGAGAGAGAGAATTGGCATGCCAGGGCCTCAGCTACTGCAATTGAACTCCAGATGCTTGTGCCACCTAGTGGGCATATGTGACCTTGTGCTTGCTTCACCTTTGTGCGTTTGGCTTATGTGGGACCTGGAGAGTCAAACATGGGTCCTTAAGCTTTGTAGGCAAGCACCTTAACTGCTAAGCCACCTCTCCAGCCCATGAGGACTGAAATTCTATTGCTAGCTTCACTCCCACCCTTGACCAACATTTGCTTACCTCTTTTATTGCAGGTGGTCCCACACACATTCCTGACAGGGTGAGGTGCAGAGGGCTTCCTCCCTGGATGAAGCACAGCATGTTTTTGTAGAGACTTTCCTTTCCCACCTCGGTGGGGTGGTAGGTCACTTCAAAAGAAACCTCCATGCCTGATGTGATGTAGCCTTCTTCTGGAGTGATGGAGAAATGAGGCTTGAATTTCTTGGCATCCCATTTAAACCTTTTCCAAGACCAAAGAAGACAGATAAAACTTGATATTCTGAGGATGTTCCCAATGCTGCAAATAAAAGAATTTGCCTAGACTTTTGTGATAGGTGTTGCAGTCAACTTCACATTGCTAGGATGAATTTCCGAACAAGGCACAAGTTATGGGATGGATGGAATTTATTTGAAGCTTAAAGATCCAGGGGAAGTTCCATAATGGTGGAAGAAGTTGGCCCTTTTTCACATGTCCTTGCAGACACAGAGAGAAAAACAACCACCATCAGAACAAGCAAGCACACTCCAGAAATTTCAGGCAGAGTTCAAGCACTTTGCATATCTTTTGCTGGAAATTCCAGGCCACCCCCAAACACCTTAGGGCTGAACCTAGGACCCACCCACAATGACACCAAGTTACAAGCTTGAATAAAACTCTCAAATCTATTGGGGGAAATCCATTCAAACTACTGTGATGGGTCTCTTGTTGATTGCTCCCTAGGAACTAAGAGAGGGACCTTTTGGACAAAGCAGTTAGAAAGCATAGGCAGAGAGCATATCCTGGGTAAGGGGATTCCACTCCCACTCAGAGCTATGCCAGGGGAAGGAAGTGGCTCATGGACTATCTCAGTACTCATCAGGGACCATATGTACAAACATGCACATATGTGTTCCCAAGATGGCAGCTAGCAAGTAGCTGGGCTAGGATGGGAACTCTCCAGACCATGATCTTGACTGTTCCCATCACTGCCATCTCTGTTCAGATCCAGAATGTAGGGACAGTCAATCCCTTATGTGAGAATTGCATCTGTTCCTGGTGGCACTGAGACCATGACCCAATTGAGTCATTCCTGTGACTGGGCACTTGATCTGAGCAGGAAACAGAGGACAGATAGTGCAGGTCAGTTCCTCAGTACAGGGATGCCGCATCACATTGTGTGTGATGAGTGTCCTTGGGGTGTGTGGTGGCTGCCTGTGCTGACTTATCAGTATTCATGAGCAGAACAGGGAAGATTCTGGGAAGAAGGGCTGGGTTCCAGACCTGTTTCCTGCTCCCCCCCCAACTTTCTGGCTATAGTATCCTGGGAAAGTCACCTAAAATTTTTGAGCCTCACTTCATCTGTGAAATGGGGATGCTGTGGTACTTATGCTAGGGGATGATTTAACAGGAGATTATGTATAATGCTCAGTCTGGTACCTGCACATAATAATCTTTTGCTACATGCATCATTTTGGGAAAAGTTACTCAATCTCCTTAAATCTCAGTTTCTTCATATGTAAGATGGATCAGGAGTAGTATTCGTCTTCTAAGGATGTTGTTGGGATTATTGAGGATAAACCACAGGAAGGACAGGTGACAGGATTGAGCCACTGTTCTCTACAGCATTAATTTTAGGAGTCATGGTAGTAGCTGTCACTCTGGTAAGGCCACTGCTATCATATTTTGAGGCAGGGGGAGGACAGAAATAAGAAGTTGTTGCATTTGAAAAACAAGCATTTAGAAAGCCAGGGACAGAGATGTTTGTTTTAGTCTAGGGTGGGAGGCTCTGCTGCCCTACCTTGCACCCATGTCGCCTGTGTTCATCATGAGGATGCGGCGTGTGGCCTGTGTTTGATACACAACAGGTCCAAAGGGAAGATGCTCCTGGTCCAGGGAGATCTCCAGGGCCTGGCAGCAGCCACTGAGGAGGAAGAGGGGGCGTAGGAGCCCCATCCATTCCATGAACACTTCCTCAGAGAAAGGAGGGACACGTTTCTTTGGGGCAAAGGTGATGTCCAGCTTACAGACTTCTTTAGGCCTCAAAGTGATGTTGTGGAAGGGCTCTAAGGTAATGACCTGGACAAAAAGACACTTGACTCAGCAGCGGAAGCAGGGTGGCTTTTGAGGCCTTGATTCCTGGAGGTCTTGCTGCTAGGGTTGTTTCTGCCCAGGGGCCAAATCTCACATGTTACCAGCTTGGTCATTTTTGGTAAGTCACTTAAACCCTCCTTGGTTTGCTCTATCATGAAGGGTCATGTGTGACATATAGTGTCTAATAAATATTCATTCCCTTTCCTGCCCAATTTTTTTCTTGAGCATTTAATTTTTCCTTCCTCCTCCCTGGTCAAGTAAATAGTGACAGGAAACAGGAAACATTCAGTGCTCTGGTGTTTCTCAAGAAGTGCTCTCTGACTGGAGGTTATCATGTTAAGCAAAATAGGCCAGACTTAGAGATGAATATCACATGTTTTCTTTCATATACAGAATCTAGATGACATGACAATAGAAGGAGGACTAAGGGGGAAGGAAGACATTTAAGGTTAGAAGGGAGAACAAGACAAGACAATTAGGGAAAGAAATATAAAATATTTCATGTTTTCTCTCACATACAGAGCCTAGGTTTAACATACATATATGCATATTTATGTGACAAGAAAGTGGAAAGGAGAGGGAAGGATGGGAACCAGCACAGGGGAAGAAGGAAAGGGAGGGTAGTGGGGGTGAATAAGAGCAAGGTATAAAGGTCATATATGTATAAAATAACATCAAGAAACCCATTATTTGATATGCTAGCTAAAAAAATTAATAATAAGAAAGTCCTCTCTGGAATTGTTACCAGATTCTAGGGTCACTAGTGGACTGAATGAATCAGTGTCATGAATTCTAAACTTTGAGAGTCACTGCACAAATTCATATTTGTGTTTTTTTTTCATTGCCCTTGGCTATGGTAAAAAGCAAACCCAAATTAAGCTAAAGAAGGCCAACTCCTTAAGTTCTCTGGTCCAGAGTATGGAGCAGTTTTCACAAATGGACTGTAGTTGCAGGGAATGAGGTGAGGCGCAGAGGAGCTGTAACAGAAAAGCAATTCCAGAGATTTCCCACCAATGACAGACAACACTGGGAGCTAGCCTGAAGGCAACGGCCCAGCACAGGTCACACCAGCAACTTTGATTTGGCAGATATTACCAGCTGGGGTTATATGAAAGAAAACATGTGATAGTCATGCTTGCCCACCATGTGCAAGGCCCATTCCTGCAAACATCTAACCAACTAACCAAAAAGAATTGATATGCCCAAACTATTTGGAGCCCCATCCAATTGGGGCTGTGGACTTTAATTTGGATTAACAAGTAAATGGGAGCAATTAGTTTGCACCCCTTGTTTGGACGGCACAATGGGCAATGTGGAGTTGTAAGATAAAATACCTAGTGGGTTTCTTGCCCTGGCCGGCCTCTTACAGCCCATTTTCCTGTGTTCTTCAATCCCTAGCTGGCCCACTGTACTCCTTCCACACTGACTCACATCTATTCCTTGAAGCCTTGACCCTTAGGAG